>NC_050202.1:35265120-35865120 GCF_013141755.1 Anopheles stephensi | reverse complement strand
TTGTTATTTGGAATTGTAGCTACGCCGGGAAATTTCCAGTGTATTATGGAACACAATTTGGCCAAATTTAATAGAAACGTTGTGAATTGTATTGACGACATAATAAACCACCATACACCATACGACATGACAGAGTGTTAGATGATGTTTCGAGAGTACTAAAAGGCAAAGGCCTTCTATTGAATGAAGAATGTTGAAATGTTAGGGCATAAAATTTGAAGCCAAGGCATTGAACCGGCCCAAGGAAAGATAAAAGCGATCAAGAAAGCGAAAAAAACCTGACTTACTAACTATGAGCAAGCAATATGGCCAGGCCGTCCCTCAAGAAACAAAACTTACCATGTGCGATCCAATCCTGCTCTATTGTCCTAAGGTTTGATCGTCGAACATTGGTTTGGAAACAGTGCACATTTGGTTTTTGTTTCAGAGGGTTTTACTTATGGTATGATGTTTAGCAGATATGCTACAACATTCTGCTAATATTGTAAAATGAGCTAGGACTAAAGCCTTTGTAATTCCAAAAATTGCAAGATCTTACCGATTTACAAAAAAACAAAAAGTTCATCTCACAAGAACCAAAGTGTTGCTCCGCTTGGTCGAAAGTGGTGAATTGCCGAAAGTGGTGTATGGAAAAGAGTTATCCAGCAGAAAAAGCCAGCCATGGTGATGGTGTGGTCTGCCGTAACCGCCGGCAGCCGATCGCTCATCGCTCGTATTAATCGACAATGGGGTTAAAACAAATGCGCAACTCTACCGTGAAAATATTTTGGAGGGAGCTCTGAAGTCCTGGGTGCGCAAACATTTTGGCCGCAGACCTTGGACATGGTAGAATATAATGGTTACGAAATGAGATCCCTCGCTTCATTTCTACCGTACAAGGGCCACCAAAATCACAAGATGCCATCCCGTTGAACTATTGTGCCTGGGGGGGGTATTCGGGAAAGTAAGATTGGCACTAAAAAATACCAAAGTCTCGATCAGCTCAAGCAAGTGCTTCGCCGAGAATGGGCCAGGCCCTTTCGAGTATAAAGGTTTCCTCAGGCTGTAGTCTTTCCTATGAACTTGGTTAGCTTCATCTACTCAGTAGAGCATTAACCTGATATCATGGAAACTGATGTATATGTCATCAGCGTCTTGACGTTGACTGACGATTGATGTATACAACAAGGTCCTCATTTTGAAAGCGTCTTATATTGGTTGTGTTGCAATCGCAACAGGTAAAAATCCTCAGGGATTAAATTGAAATTGAGGGTAAATTGATTCAAATCCAATTCCTTTTCTAAATCGGTGAACCAGTTTATTTTATTTGTTTTTTTTTTTTTTTGTAGATTTTGGTTACACACAGCGAATAAAACCTAAGCGTCATGAGTGTTAGACTTCCACGGCCGGTAATATCCTAATATTTAAAACATGCCTGAAGAGTAAAGCGATATTTATTGATAATCCGTCATCGATCCAATTCGTCTGTAGTCATAGGTTGCAAATTATATACATTTTTTCTTGATTTCATGTACATATCTCAATTTCCAATACATGTATATTTTATTGCGTTGTGAAATTATTCATCGATCTTACTAATTCTTGCTTTATTCGCATAATTGGGGACTTAAATCATTATCTTCACTTCTCGATCACCTGACAATACCATGTAAGGTTTATTCAAATTTCTTGTAAGTAAATTTAAGAAAATAAGGTTGATGTAAGCAAAGCTGCTCATATAACTAGTACGCTTGCTCGAATTGTGCTGTATGCTTTCATCCACATAATATCTCCAAATTCAAATAAATATTTAAAATAATCCAAAACCGTTTTGAATTCGTCAAGTTTTTCCACAAGTCTTTCAACAGATCCTAGCACAAAGTCTTCTTTTCTAAATGTTGCTGAATCAATAAAAGTTGTTTCAATCATGTCTCTTGCAATGTCAAAATTGTTATGAATAATTGCCGTCTCGTAAACACTATTGCCAGCCACATCGACACTCTGAATTAGATCTGAATGCTCTAATGACTCACAGAGCTCAAGTAACTTGAATGCCCTATTATTATGACTTGATTCACTTGCTGCAATGTAGTGGAAAATATTCCATCCTTTGTTTTTGTTGATCATTGTGCGGTCAAAGTCGGCCTCGATTAAACACTGCACCATGAAGAAACAGCCATTTTGTATGGTCATGTGTAATAAATTTCGACCATGCTGGTCAATGCTCTCCAGATCGGTTGTTTGGTGCAGCAGAAATTTGAAAGCATTAATAGATTGATCATGTATCAATCGTTTACCCTTGGGCATTAAACGCATGACCGTGACAATAGTTCTATTAGTAATGGGTTTTTGAAATTTTTGGACGATGTAATTCATCATGGCCACATTTCCCACATGGACTGCTCTGGCCAGAAGACTTTCGAAAAGGTGATCTTTCTCAAAAACATTTTTGTCGCTGTACTCTGGCAACGGTAATAGTACAGTTTTGGACTTTCGTACACAGCAACTCTTTGGAAACTTGTCATTAGCTTCGTCGGATGATTTAGTTTTGATGTTTTCGAAGACATCGTCCACAACAATCGTTGTATCGCTAGCGCATTCGATGTTCAGAAGAAGGCACAACTGCTCGAGAAAAATCTTAAATGATCTCATACGACCTAACTCAATGGCTGATAGTAGAGCTGCACACAGACTGAGTTTGTTCTGTTTTGGTGGCGGATGCAAATCGAATTTATCGACAAGAAAACATACAATGTTGTACGCATTTTTGGCGAGTGCGGCTTTGATGAGCTGGTCTCCCATGCTAGACAAATATTCCTCAGGCTTGTCTAGATGTAGAATAAACTGTTCAAATAGTTCGTACGCTTTCTTCGCAATACAATACTGCAATGCTGTTGACTGCTCCAAACGTTCGCGTTTATCGTTTATGTCAATTTTCCTTTCCTTTAACAAATGATCCACTGTGTATTCGGATAAGTGTTTGCGATCCTCAGCAGATGCTAATTGATTGACATAATGATATGCTTGTATCAACAGATTGTCGTTATCGTTTGAAAACAGTTGTGCGCATAGTGTAGATATGTTGATACTTGCTCCGAAATCTAAAAGAGCTTTAATGGCATTTTTGTTCCACATGACAAAAGCATAGTCTAATGCCCTCCAGTGGAAAAGATCATCTCTTGCATCAATCAGATCGATCTTATTGATCGAACTCATCGTTTCCAGCAGTAGCAGCATGATGTCATGGTTATCGTGTTGCAAAGCTAAGAGCAGAGGTATCCGACCGCCAGAATCTCTGGCGGTTACGAGCGAAGCATCATTTTCAATTATCGCCTTAACCTCTTCCAACGATTTGTTCATAACAGCCACGTGAATGTCCATTTTATCATTTTTTCTAACAACCATCTGATTGAAAAATTCGCGTATTCTATCAAAGCCTCGCATCCAAAACATTTGGGATTTGAAGTAAGAATCATCTTTGAGTTTATGCTGGTTTTTGAATATCCACAAAGCTGCCATATACTCCGCAAAAGTTTTATGAGCAAAGAGCGGAATGTTATTTTTAAATCCGACTATGATTCCGGTCTTCTGATCTCCTTGCTCTATTTCTTCCATGATGTCTAGTAGTTCTTGCTTGGATACTATTTTATCGACATATTTTTTATCGAATAATACGTATATTGCCATTATAGCGTGTACTCGTTCGAATTGTTTGTTGAATTGTTTAATTTTACGGTTAACATGGATGTTCTTAGTTGCGGCCATGGTCAACTCGGATTTGTCTATGTGTAATATTTCCAATTTTTTATCTACAAAGGACTTGATAATTTCGAATGATTGAAGTTTGACGTTTGAAAAAACCAGGCGGGAAATTGTGTTCGATGAAAAGTTTATATGCTGCCTGATGATTGGTAATAATGAGTCAATTGCCAAATGCAGTAAGAGTGGCGCACTTACTAAATCGTCCAAACGATTGATTAAAGTACTATACACAGCGCTCAACACAGCTGGTCGAAAGTTGTTTTCCAAATGCTCATACTCGGTCACCTCGCTTAATAAATGTTTGTGTAGCGATAGTATTTGATGGTAATGAGAAAACGGTTTCAGCTGGAAGATTCTACAATTTGTAATAGCTTTCTTAAAATCATCCTGAAACTCGTATGGCCGGCTCGAAAAATAGATGTTACGTATTCCATCAAACTTGCTGAACCCTGCGAAGCACTTGATTACAATGTCAGTGTAATCGGGAACTATTTCATCATACGCATCCAATAGCAGGACTAGTTGCTTTGCATTGAATTTGCTACAGAATAGACGCAAGAGAAAGAGTTGTTCGAAAGGTAGACATGTTGTTTTACTCTCATCGAGCACGACTTGCCCATTGGAGAAGCACAATAAGCTTGCGCCCAATTCTCTACTTTCTTCTTGCAGTAAGTTTGGTTCAGCAAGCGCGAGAGAAACCAAACGGTACAGTATTTGTATCAACTTTGAATCGCCAAGCTGATTTTGATCTTCCTTTAATCTATCAAATATGGAACAATATTCATTCGCGTTTAGTCTCACGACAAACAGTGATGGTTGAGAATCCGCTATACGCCACGCAAGCCAAGTGAAATAAGTTGACTTTCCAAAACCAGCCTCGCTCAGGAGAACCTTACATTTATTCCTGTTTTCGTTATCAAACAGATTGGTAATGTCATGTTGTTCTTCTTTTTCGGCTAGAGCTGATTGTACTGATACATATACTGGTTTGCAACCAGGCTCATGAAATGCGTGAATCATTTCATCAAAAGTGTATGTTTGATGTCCAATTGAGCCTTTTAAATATTCAAAACATTTTTTGATCTCCCGATTAGAATGGCCAACAAGAGCTCTTGATGGAGAGTAAGGTTCAACATCTCGTTGTATATAGCTGCATTTGATCTTTTCGTAGTTGTGCCTATTAACGTTTGTCCTATCGGTAGCTTTTGTTTCCGCGTAATAATCCAAAACTTTGAACATAAAGGATAACGTGTCTGATTTTTGTACCATACTTTCAATTGAAGTGGATGAACCAAAGAAGTATAATTGATTGTTGTCCAGGAATATCTGATTTCGTGCCTCTTGAGCAAGATCGCGTACTAGTAAAGATTTTTCCGAAGGTTCTTCCTTCGCTGTGAGTGGCGACAAGATTATGAGCCTATGCTTATGATTGTTTAGTTTTTCTTCAAGACGACGTGTCATCTCAGCTAATGAATTGTAATTGGCTATTACGAGCATGTCTAGAACAACAATTATGTACAGCGCCGAACCCAGACCTGAATCATTATATTCAAAGATATTTTCAAGAATTTCCTCCAACGCTTTGCTTTGATGGTAGTTGGATTCAAAAATAAATAAGCATTGAGTTTGCAGTACGTTCAGAGTTTCTAGTATGATCATAGCGCTGATATTCAAATCAACCGAGCTACGATAGTGATAAGTTCCAAAAGCAGATTTATTGCAAAGAAATTGGAAGAAGCAAGAACTTTCCAACCATTTGTGATCGATTAAACCATGAGGATACTTTTGCTCTAACGTTGCGATGTATTCCTTGGTTGATGTTTTCAATTGAGTGTAAAAAATGTTGCGTTTCAGTTTTTGAAATGTCGTATTCACATAGTTTGAGTTTATTTCTAACACTTCTTTGTGTTTCAAGACTTCAAATATTGAAGTACACAGAGTATCAAAAACAATGTCTGATTCAATATCTGTCAATTCGGCAAGAAGCTGCTTCGCGTTACGGCGAAGTATTTCTTCATCAGGAGTGCAAATCAACACAAACTCGGAATAAAACTGCGCAATTTTTTCATCAACCTTTGTGAAATAAGAGTTTTGGTTGTTCATCGAGTTGAACGCATCTTCCATAGCCGCCATCGAACAATCTAAGTCCATCTTGATTCCTTTTTGTCGAATATCGTTCCAAACATCGTTGTCTTTAGATTCGTTTTTAGGTAGGAGCTTTTTGTACTCCGTGAGAAATGCTTCACGAATTTTACCTAAGGCTGAAGATTTATCCGTATGTTGAAAAGCTTCTTTAAACTTGTACGTGTGTTGGACTGGGGGCGAAGAAACTGCAATGATTTGGTCTGATTTTTCGATTATGCTGTTAACTAAAACAGCGTACAGGTTACAAATTATAGTATTACTGTTCATCGTTTGTTGGCCATGAATAGATTTAGCTAATAATGTTCCCAGATAGCTTAGGCTAGTATCTCTTAGCTTTTCGTTGAGTTTTGCCCATTGGTTGTGGATGTTGAATTGATAAAACTTTGCATCAAGGTCCTGATAGCATGAGAATATGTAATGCGTGCTAGGATTAAACTCTGAAAAGTATTCAATCCTTAAATCTGGATCGATAACGGCATTGGTACATAAACAATAATAATTATTCTTCGAGAAGATGGGATCAATTTCAAGAAATGACTTAAAGTGCACAGCAATAGAAAATGGTGATTTAGGTGCAAGAAATGCATTTGGTACAATTAACTGTTCTGCTTTCTGTTTCTTGTTCTGCAAGATTGGTGTGTTGACGGTCTCTTGAGTTGTAGAATTTTGTAATGTGATCTCTGGAGCTGAAGAAATTTGTGCGTCGGTTTCTTGGGTTGAATAATATTGTGCGGTTGTTTCCTTATTTGACGTATCCGGTGTGGTTGTAGATTCTGGAGTTGTGGAATCTGTTGATGCCTTATGCTTGCACTGCATGTATAATGATATCTTCTCTAGTGGCCAATGAAGCACAATATCGTCGAATTTGCCTCCTTGTGGGTCTTCGAGTGTGATTCTAAAGTTGAAATTGCCAACATCTTGGTTCATTTTATAGGCGCGAAGTACAACCAACATTGTGCAATCGTTTTGATATGACATGCCATGCTGAGGTGTAGTCCTTGTACATACAGTATCGGCAGCTAATTTAAAAGCCGTAAACGTGGTTGGAGTTGGTCGGTCGTTTGAATATGGCTTCCGTTTTCCTGGGGAATTTTCTTTGTTCACTCCCATATCTAAAGCAAAGCATAAAATATTGGAAATAAAAAAAACTTACAACCATTAAAAAAACCCTTTTTCTATATAATTTACGTATTAACCCTTACATTCTAAATGCAAAATCATGGAAACCTTTTATACCATATTATACTGCCAATTTATACAGACCAATAATTTTCTGACGAATCCTCCTCAGAGTAGGGTTATGGAGTAAATAAAAATATGAAGCTTTTTTCCAACTATGCCGATTATGCTCAATTCACATATCGGTGCTCGCCGCAATCTTTTACGCCTTAATAATTGTAAATGCTGGTACTCCTGGCGAATATTTCATCTTCTCCGACAGCTTAAGCGCTGTAGAAGTAGTAAAATCTGTGAAGGCTGTTAAGAGCCCAGACTACGTGAAAGAAATTTAATGGTCTTGAGCTCCTATTTGCAGGCTGTCTTGTTCGATTTTGTAAGCTTGTGTAGTAGCAATACTGCACTTGTAAGGTAATGATCTGAAATTTCTAGTTGGTCAATAAAGGCTCTCCGCAGAACTTTTCAGGATGGGCCCGGAGAGGCTTGCCGCTATCATATATCGGCTGATTGTCAGGATTTGTGACCAGGAGAACTACCGGACAAGTGGAAGCAGAGTGTCATTCACCCAGTGTACAAAAAGGGCAACGAACTGGACTGTGCTAACTTCCGAGCCATCACAGTCATAAATTGCTGCCTACAATACTCGTCTGCAAAACTTGCGCCTTGCCTCAAATTTCGTCGGAAGCTACCATCAGAATTTGTTGGAGAAAATGCAAGACCGACCAAATCTTCAAACTACGGTGGATCCTCCAGAAGTGCCGGGAGCATCAGATCCCTACGCACCACATGTTCATTGACTTTAAGCCAGCCTACGATATCATACCGACCATGCTGTCGGAATCGTTTGAATCTCATCGTGGACTGAGACAAGCGGACAAATTCTCCTATTTTCTGTTCAACATCGCTCTGGTGAAGTGTGAAAATCTTGAGGTACTAGAGGAGTTTTACGGACAATACGGCATATTTCCGTAATAATCAATAAGTAAATAAATAACAAATAAATAGAGGAGTTTTGCTACCTTTGCACGATCCAACTTTCGGACTTCAATGTAAGCAGTGACAACCGGAGACGCAATGGTCAGGAGTATCGTATCTACTACGGTCTCCACAAACTCCTGAGATCCAAAAGAATCCTACAACGCATGAAATGTGCCATATATCGCATACTAGTACGGCTGGACACTACGGGCACTAGGCCTGGACTATGCTGGCGGAGGACACGAATGCTCTTGCCATTTTCGAGCGGCGGGTACTACGGGCTTTCTTTGGTAGTTTGTGCGGCACTACGGGCACTAGGCCTGGACTATGCTGCGGAGGACACCAATGCTCTCGCCATTTTATAGCGGCGGGTTTGTGCGAGCAGGGCGTCCACGAGCTAGCTGAGCTGTTTGGCGATGCAGACACCCTGACGGTTGCCAAAGCCGCAAGGGTACGTTGGTTGAGGCACGTGTTGAGGATATCGCACTCACGTCTTACCAGGAAGTTGCTCGTCGGCAACCCGTTCGGCACGTGGTGTAGGCGAGCACAGCAAGCTCGTTGGCTGGATCAAGTTAAATAAGATCTGAGGAAGATCAGAAGCAGCCGTGGATGACGGAATACAGCCATGCAACGTGTTTCCTGGAAACTGATTGAACACGTGGTCAGGTCTTTTAGACGTGCTGCATATGAGCAGGCCAAGAAAGAAAGATAGAGAGAAGCTCTTTGTTTGAAAAATCTTTCCGTATATCTCTTGTTTGGTTGCCCACTCATTAAGATATTTGTTCGATATTCGCACTTTGTTTCGTGAAACGTGTAGTGTTGTCCCGCCGAAGGTTCAGTTTCAACTGTTTATTCTTGGTCAATTATAATTCAATTCTTATTCCCTACTATGGTTCGTTTATAATAATTAGTTCACCTAACTTACTAATCCTTCATGCAATTAGCTTTCATGCAATTTGATATTTCATGCAAATCGATATTTCATGCAAATCCTAACATTCCGGCCACCAAAGAAGGAACTTCTTTTTAATTTGCTTGAATTCCGAATGAATACCTTCATGAAACTATTTCCTGAACATTAAAAGTGTCTACATTAAGATGTGTTTTCCTCGTTTGGAATCGGAAGGATTGCTAAACGAACGCTTGGTCTAACAATTTATTTCCCTGACGCTGTACGTAGTGTCACTACACGCACTATGCCATCCTTGCCCGGGTGTAACGCTACAATTCTACCCATTGGCCACATCGTAGGATTTACGTTATCCTCCTTAATAATCACTAACATATTTTCCTTCAATATCACCGAGGCACCCTTGCAGTGCTTGGCGCAGGCTTGCAATTGCTGAAGGTACTCAGGCATCCACCGGGACCAGATGTTACGAACGTTCTTTTGCAACGTTCTGGTATTCCTTCAGACGATTATCAGGTATCTCACTGTAGTCTACCTCTGGCACAGCTTGCAGACTTCTACCAATGAGATAATGAGCAGGAGTTAGTGGTTCTAAATCCGATGGTTCATTAGATAAAGGAGTTAAAGGGCGTGAGTTCAAACATTGTTCGACTTGGGTTAGGAGTGTTAACATGCTTTCTTGAGTGATACTTATGGTTCCGATACTTCTGATGATGTGTTTCTTGGCCGCCTTCACTGCTGCTTCCCATAGACCGCCGAAATGCGGTGCACGTGGTGGGATAAATTTCCAAGACATCTCGTTGTTTGCACACCAGTTGAAGATTTGTGCACGATCGTCCTCGTTGCACTTCAGCATTTTGTAGATCCGATTGAGTTCGTGTGATGCACCTTTAAACGTAGTCGCGTTGTCCGAGTGTAGCTCCTTAATCCTTCCACGACGTGCGACTACACGACGTAGTGCTCCGAGGAACGCAGTTGTGGTGAGATCTCCCACCAACTCGATGTGTACAGCCTTCGTTGCAAAACATACAAATATAGCTATGTACGCCTTTGTGGGACTCCTGTTCCGCATTGTTGCCTTTAACAGAACTGGTCCACAGTAGTCCACGCCGCAAACAGCAAATGGTATAGTTGGCGAAACCCTTGATAACGGTAAATCGGCTATGCACTGTTTCACAAGCGTTGGTTTGGCCTTAAAACATACTTGGCATCGATGATATGTGATCTTCGACAAACTTCTTCCACCGATTATCCAAAATTTCTGGCGAAGGGACGTCAGTAACAGTTGCGATCCAGCGTGAAGTAATTTCAAATGGTACGCAGTAGCCAGAAGTGATGCCAAGGGATGCTTTGCATCCAGTAAGATGGGATGTTTGGTAGCATCGGGTATGTTTGCGTTCCTAAGCCGGCCACCAACACGCAGGATACCAAGTGAGTCAATAAATGGAGAAGTCCATTTCAGCTTCGAAGTCCGAGAAATATCCTTGCCATGTCCGAGGTTGTGTAGATCATCGTGAAATGTGTCTAATTGCGATAAATGACACAATCGCAATTCCGCCCTCTGAAGTTCCTCTGCGGTGAGTAGTGGCACCGCTGCGATCAGTTCCTTAACCGATCGATGAGTGCTGATGATAACGTTTCCTTGGTTGTTTACGCTCTTGTATTCACGTAACCGTTGAA
This sequence comes from Anopheles stephensi, assembly GCF_013141755.1. NCBI lineage: Eukaryota > Metazoa > Arthropoda > Insecta > Diptera > Culicidae > Anopheles > Anopheles stephensi. The sequence goes on along the minus strand of NC_050202.1, from coordinate 35,854,490 downwards.
TGTATCGCAAGCAATATGCGATAACCCGTCGAAGTTTGTGGTAGATCGAAAACCGTGAGAATAGTGTGTTCCGGAAATCAGAGACTATTGAGCTTGCTGCAATTCGTGATGTCGCCAATCGTTCTTCCTCACAAACCACGGTTTCCCTAAGTAGAAGTGGATCGTTAGGCCAATTTTCCGGAGTCTCTGATAACCATTGTGGACCATGCCACCATCGATGACAAGCTAACAACTTATCTGGATTCAAGCCACGGGAGACGTCGTCTGCTGGATTATCAACACCTGGTACGTGCTTCCAGCACTGAATTCCGGTTTTGGCTTGTATCTTGGCGATTCGGTTAGCTACAAAAGGCTTCCAGCGGTTTGGAGAAGAATTAAGCCAATGAAGGACAGTCATCGAATCCGTCCAGCAGATAGTAACCGAATAATTGTTGAATGATCGTCTGACCTTGTGGTATAGTTGAGTCGCCAAGCGTGCAGCACAAAGTTCCAGCCGAGCAATAGAGTGGGTATTCGACAGCGAAACCACCTTTGATTTGGCTGCTAGTAGTTGAACAGTCACACGTTGATCCGTCTCAGCCCGAATGTAGCAGCATGTACCGTATGCTCTCTGGGAAGCGTCAGCAAAGATGTGCAATTGTACATTGGTCGCCTTGTACTGCGAGATAAACCGAGGCACCTGTAACTCCCGAAGAAGGTTTAACGCCGAATGAAACTTCTGCCATTGATCTTGAAGCGATGATGGGAGTTCTCGGTCCCAATCCCATGATTTGCCGTCATGCTTCAACCCCCATAATTGTTGCATGAACAATTTCGCGATGAGAATGACCGGTCCAATCAAGCCAAGAGGGTCGAAGAGTTTGGCGATGTAGGAGCATGGAATCCTTTTTGTCAGAGCAGCTGGTATTGGTGGTAGCTCAACTCTGCACTGAAATGTATCACTTAACGGTTTCCAAGCGATACCCAACGTTGAAATTGCTTGTGCGTCTTGCCATTCATGTGTAGGAAACAATGCCAAATCTTCCTTTGAAATCCCTGAAAGGGCCTTTGCTTCAAACAAAACCCAGCCGAATGTAGCATTGAAGAAATTTGCGTGCGCATCTCGATGGCATCTGATAGTTCTTCTGTCCCAGACAAAAGATCGTCCATGTAAAAGTCATGAAGTACCGAGTTCACTGCCAGTGGGTGCGAATCTTGCTGATCGTATGCAATCTGTTTCAATGTTCTGGTTGCCAGGAACGGAGCTGATGCAGTGCCATATGTAACCGTCTGTAGCTCGAAGATGTCTATAGGTTCACATGGATTCTTCCGGTACAAGATGCGTAGATAGTTTTTATCTGGGTTGTCGTGGAGGATTTGTCGGTACATCTTTTCGACGTCTGCGGTGATAGCGATGGCGTGTGATCGAAATCGCAGCATAATCGTGAACAGGTCTTGTTGAATGATAGGACCAACAAGCAACTTGTCATTCAAAGAGAAGCCGGAAGTGGTTTTGCACGACGCGTCGAAGACAACCCGAACCTTCGTGCTAGTACTCTTCTCCTTTACAACTGCATGGTGAGGTAGATAATAATGCGGGCACAAATCATTCACTGGAGCCGATAACTTTCTCATATGACCCAACTTCTCATATTCGTCTATAAACGCGGAATATGCTTCTTTCATCTGCGGATTGGCATTTAAACGTCGTTCTAGTGCCAAGAATCTGCGTTCCGCGATTTCTCTGGAGGCTCCTAAAACGATACCCGGATTAGGATTGATTGGCAAACAAACAACATACCTCCCCGACGCGTTACGAGTTGTCGTAGATGCTCGTAACGCGTCGTAATGCTTCTCGCAGCTGTCCTCTTCCGTAGATAAAGCAGGATCATCAAGTATCCTCTCGGTTTCCCAAAAGCGTGTCATGATTGCTTCCAAAGAGTTGTCGGTCATCGCCACATGACAGATCCGAGGGTTGTGTGATGATTGTGACGTATTTCCTGCCACAGCCCATCCGAATTGCGTCTCCACTAGCCATGGACCACCAGGACGTAATGAACGCTTGTGACCCGTATGCAGCTCCCAGAACGCGTCACCTCCAATGACGATATCAACCATGCCGGGAATGTGATAGGTTGGATCCGCTAGAGTCACATTAGGCATGTCCCAGGAAGACACGTAGATTGGTGAGGTTGGTATATCCGCCGACGGGGTGTCCAATATGAGAAATTCCAATTGGGTGCTGAAGTGATGTGCCTTGGATCGAACGATAGCCGTGATCGATCCCCTTACATGCTGCACTGTTTTCCCGATGCCAGAAACTGAAACATTCACCTTGGTGCGGGTGGTTATAAGTTTCCGAGCCAGTCTCTCCGACATAAAGTTGGACATCGAGCCCGAATCGAGAAGCGCTCTTGCCTCGTGATGATTCCCATAATCGTCAGCAACAAGCACTACAGCTGTTTCGAGGAATACCGCTTCATCCTCTGCATGAGCGGCCAGAGTAACCTTCGGTTGTGCTGTTTGATGTAGCAGCGTATGGTGGCGTTCGTGGTACGAACGGCAAGAATAATCCGATCTGCAAACCTTTGCCAAATGGGATCCACTAAGGCAGTTCCAGCATAGCCCCTTTGATTCGACTAGGTTCCGTCGTTGCTGTGTATCGTAGCTGAGAAATACTGGACAGTTGCGTAGTGAATGATTGTCGGCACACGCTAGTGGGCATTTCGGTTGGTGAAAGGATGAAAAACTGGTTGGCGTTTGTTCCATGGAAGCGTTGTTAGTTATCGATCTCCGATGTGTTGCAGGGTGACGTTGGTTACCGGCCACCTTGATCACAGCTGGGCGTGCTTCACCAGAGAACCTTTGGGAAGACTTCAAGATGCGTATCCGCTCGTGTAAAAATTCGATAACTTCCTTGTACTTATCCTTATCGTGGTTCACAGAATGCTTCTCCCAGGCCAGTATTGTTGACGGATCCAGCTTCATGAGTAGCATATTCGAAAGCGGTGTATCCCAATGTTCGATAGGCTCGTGCAGTTTCACTAAACCATTAACGTGTCGCCCAAATTCATCGACTAGATGTGCCAATTCATCGACGCATTCCGTTTGCACAGCCGGGAAGTGGTGCAAAGTGCGGTAATACTCTCGTATCAGCATGCGGGAATTATCGTATCGATTCAAAAGTGATGCCCATGTAATTGAATAATTGTCTGCCGTCAACGTTGTGTGTTCGTATGGTATAGCAGCTTCACCACGTAAAGAGGATAAAAGATATTTGTTCGAATTACGAAAATGTTTATAGGGTAGAAATGAATCATGATGAATTTGTAATGAACTCTAATTAATGCATAAGAATAAAGGACAATTGAATTCACACTCGCAAAGAAACCAGACGTGTTTCATCTATCGCTCTACAATCACGATATCACATCCAGTAAATTCTCTACATTTTGGTCCTTCGAACCGGATTGTGTGTCGTGACTTGTATCCTTGTACAATAGTGAATTAGGGCACTACGTGTTACCAATTCTCATCCAGTTTTGTGCAAGCCAGTTCCGGTTGTACTAGGCTTACGGTGTAGTACAATCATCGCCCCGCTATCAAGGGCACGAACATTGAGTATCCTACTCTACTGTGAAATTCACGATACCCATCCATCGTGAATTCCTTTCGAATCATCGCGTCTGTTCGTTTCAACATCCGTGTGTGGTCACTCTGCATCAAGAGATCGAAACATTCCCACGGAGTGTGCATGTATGTATATGCGTGTGAGTGTAACTTTCGTACATCGTTAGTGCTGTGCTCAGTGATAGAACAATATTGTGAACAATCATTATCACGGACCTTCCTGCCAGCCGATTACTAGTGTGTTTTTGTGTCATCCGTGCTCGCGTGTGAAAGTGAACCGCGTTCCGTCAACGCAGACTTCCGTGAACAATCGTCCTTCTCATCCGCTTTATATTTCGATAATTGTGTTAGTGGAAGCGTCGCTTCATCCAAGCTTCGGTCGACAACCTCATCACCATCGCGCGCCAATTTCATAGCGTCATCTCACCACCATCTTGTAAAGTAAAGGTGTTGTTACTACTGCAACCGTGCTAAGTGAATCGCGTACTTGGACTTGCGTACAATTTTGCATACAACAAAGCTTTCAGTGCGTATCGAGTGCGAAATATTTCATATTTCACTATGGACAAAAAAATTAAAAATGTTCTGTTGAAGAAAAGGCAATCCGAAGCATATATTGCGCGATTAGAGGATTTTATGTTGAGGTACGATGAAAATCAAGTCGATGAGTTGTCCACATGCCTAGAACAGTTGAACTCACATCATAATAGTTTCATAAACGCGATCGGGAAACTAGAGGAACTAGATGACAAAGAAGATACTATTGAAGCGTGCATCAACGATAGGTGTGATATGGACGAACGTTATAGAAAGTTGCGTGGTTTCTTCCTCAAACATAAACCAATGGAGAACCATACAGTGAACAATTCATTGCTGCTTTCGAGCACCGCAGCTCTAAACAGCTCAAGCACAGTGAACATTCGTCTTCCCAAAGTCGAGCTACCGACTTTCGACGGTGATGATACAAAGTGGTTGACTTTCAGAGATCGATTTGTTGCTATGATCGATTCTTCGCCCGAAATCCCACCGATCATGAAGCTGCAGTACTTGCTCGGTACCTTGAAAGGTGATGCTGCTCGGCCGTTCGAGCACACATCGTTGACGGCTGACAACTATGCCGTAACGTGGAAGATGCTACTGAAACGATACGACAACAAACGCATGTTGTGTCGCGAGTACTACCGGAGACTACATTTCCTTCCATCGGTGGACGGAACCAACGTGGATGACCTAGCCTCACTCGTGGACGAATTCACGAGAAACGTGAATGGACTTCGGAAACTGGATCAACCCGTGGATTCTTGGGACGTGCCGCTGATAAACATCCTGTTCTTAAAACTGGACTCCGAATCACTATTGGCTTGGGAACGACACTCGTCAACGTCGCCTCAAGATAAGTATTCGGAACTAATCAGTTTTTTACAGGACAGAGTTCGCATTCTACGATCAACACTCAACCTGGAAAGGAGCAAGGAGCTGGTTGCGATCACGGTGGCCGGGGTGAAACACAAGTCGAGTGCCGTGGTCAAAGGAACTACATCATCCCCATCACATCGTCGTTCGCAATCCTATGCTGTGACCACAGGGCGTGAGAAGACAGTCACAGTGAAACCAACATCGTGTTCATTGGGTTGCTCGGACCGACACCCACTGCGCACGTGCCCAGCATTCGATAGAAAGTCGGTGAAGGATCGTCGGGACATCGTGGCAAAGCTGCGGTTGTGTTTCAACTGCCTGTCAATGGATCATCAGGTTCCTGAGTGCAATTCAAAATATTCGTGTCGGTTTTGCAACGCGCGTCACCATACACTGCTGCATATTACATCACCAGCACCAACAACCACACCTTTCGGTCAACCGAATTTTCCGGCAAAAATCAGCATGTCAGCACAATCAGATGAGGTCCAGGAAGGCGACATGGTATTACTAGAAACCGCCATAATCACCATTGTAGACGACCATGGCCAGCAAATCAAAGCACGAGCGCTGCTAGACTCCGGATCTACTTCAAACTTCATCACGGAGTCATTGGCTAAACGTCTGCAAACGCCGCAGAAAAGGGTCAACATCGTCATCACTGGCATTGGGCAAGCAGTACAGCAAGTTAAAAACTCTATCGTGGCTACTATTGAATCTCAAAATCAAGAATTCAGCACTAAAATGGAATTCTTTATTTTAAGGGCACCCACAGCAGACATTCCTTCGGCTCCAATTGATGTTTCTTCATGGCAGATTCCTGACGTTACACTGGCTGATCCAAATTACCACACTCCAAGCCAGATCGATGTGGTAATTGGTGGGGAGGCCTTCTGGGAACTGCATACAGGCCGCAAACGAGCACTTGGTCCAGGCAAACCATGGCTTATGGAAACACCGTTTGGCTGGGTGGTTGCCGGAAATGCAACGCACAAGAAAACACCATCCAATAAGACTGCGTTATTGAGTGCCGCCATCGTATCAGAACCACTCGAAGCCATGATACAACGTTTTTGGGAGCTAGAAACTGTTGATGACGGACCAGCATTCTCAGTACAGGAAAATTACTGTGAGGAATACTACACATCAACAGTAAATCGAGAACCTTCGGGCAGGTACGTGGTCAGACTCCCCCGAAATGTTACTAACGGTGCAACCCTGGGTGCGTCACGAGAAATTGCGGATCGGCGCTTGCTGAGTGTAGAACGTCGATTGAGATCCAATCCTGAAATGGCGAAAGCTTACAGTGCATTCATGGAAGCATACGAAAACCTCGGTCACATGAAGAAGCTTCCCGAGCCTGTAGATGATACAATCGCACATTGTTACATACCGCACCACGCTGTCGTCAAAGATTCCAGTACCACTACCAAGGTTAGGGTAGTGTTTGATGCATCATGCAAGACCTCGTCCGGCTACTCCCTCAATGACACATTACTAGTAGGCCCGATTGTCCAAGAAGATCTGTTTTCCATCATCCTGAGATTCCGTACACATGCCATAGCTATAGCCGCTGATATCGAAAAAATGTATCGTCAAATACTACATCACCCCGAAGATCGAAGTTTGCTACGCATACGATACAGAAAATCCACCACAGACCCAATCTCTACTTATGAACTGGCTACAGTAACGTATGGTACAGCATCAGCACCCTTTTTAGCCACCAGAACACTTCAACAAATTGCACGTGATCATCAGCAGAGCTTTCCTGATGCGGTCGATCCTGTTCTGCACGATTTCTATGTCGATGATCTTCTATCTGGAGCAAGCAATATCGCAGATGTGGTAAAAAAAGTAACTCAGATAACTGCAATGCTGAATTCAGCAGGAATGGTGCTTAGAAAATGGGTATCAAACTGTCCAGAGGCATTAGAAGGCATTCCGGCAGAAAATATAGCAATACAATCCGTTCACGAGCTAGAAGATCACTCCGTCTCAACATTAGGCTTGGTTTGGGAACCAAGAAACGACGCATTTCGGTTTCAAGTAGATTTACCACCTCCACCAATGTCGTTAACCAAGCGCCAAGCATTATCATTCATCGCGAAGATCTTCGATCCACTCGGGCTACTGGGGCCCACCATAATCATTTCAAAAATGTTTATGCAACGTCTAAGGACTCTGAAGAGGAACGGAACGGCGTTAGATTGGGATAGCACGCTGCCACCACAGCTTCAGGAGGAGTGGAATCAATACCATCAAGGAATATTCCGATTGCGAGAGGTCCGAGTACCTCGATTCGTCTCACTGGTGCAAGCACGTAGCGTTCAACTACACATGTTTGCAGACGCATCACAGTCAGCTTATGGAACGTGCGGGTACATTCGTGCAGAAACGAAGGAGTATGTTTCAGTACAACTAATAACGGCAAAATCTAAAGTCGTATCGTTGACAAATACGCATTCAATAGCAAGATTGGAACTTTGTGCCGCAAGGTTAGCCACACAACTCTACAAGAAGATCATCAACGCAACGAGATTCAACATCAAGGTGTATTTCTGGACTGATTCCACCACGGTACTATACTGGTTGCAATCACTGCCGAGTCGCTGGAAACCGTTTGTGGCTAATCGTGTGGCACAGATTCAACGGGACACCGACGGTATGAGCTGGAAGCACGTCCCTGGAAGGGACAATCCTGCAGACGATATATCACGTGGTATAAAAGCTGAGGATCTGATCAATCGACACCGGTGGTGGAACGGGCCACATTGGTTGGCACAAAATGAAAGCAATTGGCCAACGTTTATTCCGTCTAACGATGAAGGTGAATTGGCAGATGAAGAGCGGAAGGCTGCTCAACCCATCACTTGCACCACTATCGCACGAGCCTTCTCCAACACACTCTTCGCTAGGTATTCAAGTTACCACAAACTTCGCCGTGTGGTAGCATACATATTCAAATACGTGCGGTGCCTGAGAACCAAGGCATATTCTTCACAACATCCAAAGGGGTGTCGTGCCGAAAACAAACGAGATGTAGCTGATACAGATATCGTCCAAGCAACCATCACAACTGAAGATCTTCATCAAGCCGAAATCGCCCTATGTAAACTCGCCCAACAAGATACGTTCGACGACGAAATCCACGCCTTAACAACAGGAAGACAAGTATCCCGAGCATCAAGACTGAAGTGGCTGAGACCATATTTGGACGAAACAGGAGTGCTTCGGGTTGGTGGCCGGCTGGGCAACATGACAGCATCGCATTCGGTTAAACATCCCATCGTGTTAACTGCCACCCATCCTATGGCAGTTCTCTTAGCAACAGCATATCACCTCCGGTTATTACATGCCGGACCGCAACTTTTGCTAGCAACGCTCCGACAACGATTTTGGGTGATAGGAGGAAGAAGTCTAGTGAAATCAATCTACCATCGCTGTCTTCAATGCTTCAAGGCCAAACCAACATTAGTCCAACAAAGCGTTGCAGATCTACCGGAGTCAAGAGTGACCCCAACCAGAGCATTCTCCATTTGCGGCGTTGACTACTGTGGGCCATTATTAATCAAATCAAATGTTCGGAATCGCGGTCCAAGCAAGGCGTATATTGCAATTTTCGTCTGTTTCTCAACCAGAGCTGTACATATTGAATTGGTGAGCGATTTGACAACAACCGCATTTCTATCAGCACTTCGTCGCTTCGTAGCACGCAGAGGAATGGTGAAGGAGCTGCACTCAGATAACGCTACAACGTTTAAAGGAGCAGCAAATGAACTACATCGTATCTACAAAATGCTGAAGCAGAATGAGGAAGATCGTAAATCCATCTTCAATTGGTGTGCGGAGAACGGCATGATATGGCGTTTCATACCACCGCGAGCTCCCCACTTCGGCGGGCTCTGGGAAGCAGCGGTCAAGTCAGCAAAACATCATTTACTGCGAACCATAGGGACAACAAGTATAACCTACGAAAATATGCTTACATTATTAACACAGATCGAATCCTGTTTAAACTCGCGACCCTTAGTTCCAATGTCAGAAGATCCGTGTGATCTTGAAGTGCTCACACCAGGCCATTTCCTCATCGGAGGTAACATGCAATCTGTTCCCGATATTGATTACACTAACATTGCGTCTAATCGTTTAAACGAGTATCAGTTAGTGCAACGCTATGTACGATCTATTTGGCAACGATGGCAAAGGGAATATACACAACAATTACAAGCACGATCGTCGTTCGGTAGCAGGTCAGTAGTTGAGCTTAAAGAAAATCAGTTAGTCCTTATACGAGAAGATAATGCTCATCCCACCGAGTGGCCAAAGGGGCGCATTGTTAAACTCCATCCCGGCAAGGACGACGTCATCCGTGTCGTCACTTTACGAACGGCACCTGACAAGTACATCGTGCGACCGACAGCACGACTAGCATTGTTACCTACTACCTCACCTGAATAATAATTCGAACACGTTTGTTTGTTCGAACACGTTTGTTTATTAATTACTCTAAAGAATTTCATTCTTGGTGGCCGGAATGTTCGAATTACGAAAATGTTTATAGGGTAGAAATGAATCATGATGAATTTGTAATGAACTCTAATTAATGCATAAGAATAAAGGACAATTGAATTCACACTCGCAAAGAAACCAGACGTGTTTCATCTATCGCTCTACAATCACGATATCACATCCAGTAAATTCTCTACAATATTGAAGCTTCGAAATGGAAGGAAGCTCGGTCGATGCGTCGATCATGGCTATGAATCGGTCGCGAAAGGACAGCCATTTAGAATAATCGCCATCGAAGATAGGTAGATCGATTTTCGGGAGACGAAGGTTCGACGCATTTGGTTTGCTAAACGCGAAGGTCGATGAACTTGGTAATAGCGTCGATTCCCCAAGAAGGTTCGACTCCTTTGGCTGCCGGTCTCGTAAAAACGCACGCACATGACGACATCGATCTTCCATCGCGATCCTCTCCTGTATGCATACTTCGATAGCTTCGTTGCTATCGTCCAACTCCATTAACTGCGTTATCGCGGCGAAATATTCCTCCTTATACCGTTCCAAGCATTCTAATGCATCCAGCACCTCATTTGCCACATTTTCGGAGAAAGAACATTGAAATTTCTCCAGCGCCTTAATATGCTCATCCGCAACGCGCTTCTTCAACAAGGCTGCCTTCTTCTTTTTATCCATTGCACGCCGATACCGAACACGAACACTGTATAGGGTTTTTGTTTCACAAGTAACACGCAATGTAGCTGTACGGTCGATGCTCTTGATGCCGAGCGTACTCCGTCCGTTTCACTTGCTGCAGAGTCTTCTTACACGAGCTCTTGATACTTAACGCACACACCGTCTAACCGAATTACAACACTATCACTATCACGATCCGATTCACGATCCGGTTCGAAGGACCAAAATGTTCGATAATCGCACTTTCTTTCGTGAAACGTGTAGTGTTGTCCCGCCGAAGGTTCAGTTTCAACTGTTTATTCTTGGTCAATTATAATTCAATTCTTATTCCCTACTATGGTTCGTTTATAATAATTAGTTCACCTAACTTACTAATCCTTCATGCAATTAGCTTTCATGCAATTTGATATTTCATGCAAATCCTAACAATATCCTAGACAATGAAAGGACAGACCAATAGGCCAAAAAGGGCGCTCCGGAAGGGTCTCGTTTTGATAGGCTTAACCTACCTTATGAGCTACATGCGTGCCCCACAGTCTCTCTGCATGGCTCGGTGGCAGAGTATATGGGACACACATGAGCTTGGAAAGTTTTTATATTCGATCATCCCCCTAAGTGTCCTTGAAGCCCTGTTTCCATAGCATCCCAGGAGATCATGCGTTCATTCGCATTATGTCTAGGCTAAGGTCTAACCATATCGCATTGGACGTGTATCAACAGCGTATAGGACGAGACAACTCTAAAGCATGTAGCTGCGGCTTCAGATACTTCGACATAGATTATCTTCTATGGTCTTGTGTGGAGTACGAGGTCGCTCGCCCCATCGTGTTGGACGCAGTTCGGAACATTGTCTGTTTAACGGGTTATTTCTTAGGCAGCCTCATCTGAAGGTGCCGTGTTGCACTGTTGATAGATAGAACATTAAAGGGAAAGTCTTAACTAACACCTCTTTACTAGGGTTGGTTTGCACACGCTCTGACGACAGAGGAATCACCGCGTAGTTTTCCTACTGGCTACTAGATGACGTTTTGTAAAAAGGATGGCTAGTGTTACGCGGGTTGCCTACCGCCTAGGCGCTTTAAATCTTCCTTGTCTAATCTAAACAGTAACTATTTAGTATGTCTGACTGATTGAACATATTTGCGCTTGGGGGTATGCAAACAGATGCACGGAGGAACCATTATAATCGTAAACTACTATACATCGCTACAACAACACATCGTGTGCTTGGCTGTACCCCCCCGAAAAAGACCAATAAAGGCAAGAAAGGTTAAAGAACTGTAACGGACCTTGAAGAACGAGTCAATTCCATCTTCCTAGGCAACTCAGCTTCAGAATCGGTTTGGAGTCCTTGGCGGGTAGCGACCTTCCGACACTCTGCAGTGTTCTCCAGTTAGTTTAGCTTTCCGTTGCCGTCCTTTCTTACTCTCCCTAGACTTCCCCCCTTTCCTTTCCATCTGGTACGAGATCAGTTGGCATTGTCCGACGATCTGCACCATTCCCTTCCAGCCCTGGGACGTAGCTAGTTCGGCGTGACCAACAGCTCGGACCACCACCACAGATTTTATCATCTTCCCCTTCCTGTCCCAACCGAATTCCCGGAGTAGGCCGTACCCCTACAGTAACATTACAATTAAAACGGTGCTGAAAACCCAGGCTGGTTGGTTCTCGGATTTTCGCTTTCCATGCAAATCTTTCGAACAACAGATAGCTAAACTAAGAACAGGGCTACTTAGCTTAGCTTTGACGTATACTTATACTAGGAAATTGACCTAATATACTTTGACGTATATTAGGAAATTTGACAATCGTAAATATTTGTTAGAGTAAGATGTTAGCTTCATACATGCAGAAAACATCCTCAAATATAGTATAAGGCTATTTATAAATAAGGTTACCTCTCTGTTCCTTTCGTGTTGTGCTCTTCTCCCGCTCTCCTTTGTCCCTCCGTGATCGTTTCGGCACTGAATGAAAAACAAACGATTAAAGGAAGAAAAAAAAAAGATAAAAACTACTTGCTTAAAGGACATGCACTTCTTCTGCTTTCTTGACACTACAACCTCTAAAGGCTTCGGCCAGCGATTTCTGACTTTCTGTGCCTTGATTTTACCCATAGCTCGATAATCAGTCCTGCGTACGAGCATGCGATCTGAATGTAATTGAAATCCCGGTCCTGCCGTGTGAAGACCGGCGCCGTTATCGCCTTGGATACAGGATGCAACTATGTGACTTCCAACCCACACACTTAACTACTCAAACAGGTGGCAATGCAGTCCAGCATACATTTAGCTATGACTGTTGTCGCCGATAGCCTTAAATCTGCATTTGAACCAATAGCGAAGAAGATTCGTTCCGGCTGCTCGCTACTGAGTACTGAGATAGAATAACACCACTTGATGTTTTAGAATCGTAAAACTGAGGTTATGGTATCAGTTTTTAACAGATTGACTTGTTTTTTTTTTTTTGTTGGAAAATTTAGTTTCAGATGTTGGCAAAACGTTACTAACATTGGGTCATTTAATTTAAATCATCACGAAGAGTTATTTTAACTCACCTATGATTTAACTCTCCGTGCCGACTAACCGCTCACTCACTGCGTTTTAACTCACTCATGAGTTAAATAACTCATTGGTGATTTAACTCTCCGTGCCGACTAACCACTCACTCATTGCGTTTTAACTCACTCACCTCGTTTTTACTCACTCACCTCGTTTTTACTCACTCACCTCGTTTTTACTCACTCGCCTCGTTTTTACTCACTTACCTCGTTTTTACTCACTCACCTCGTTTTTACTCACTTACCTCGTTTTTACTCACTCACCTCGTTTTTACTCACTAGAGAGTTAAATATCGTATTGGCATATCGCATTGGTCATGATCACACCATGATTTAAGAAAATATAATACGGTAACGAGCCGTAAAGATATAATTAATCGATGCGATATGCCAATACGATATTTTACTCTCTAGTGAGTAAAAACAAGATGAGAGAGTAAAAACGAGGTGAGTGAGTTAGAACGAGGTGAGTGAGTTAAAATGAGGTGAGTGAGTAAAAACGAGGTGAGTGAGTTAAAACGCAATGAGTGAGTGGTTAGTCGGCACGGAGAGTTAAATCACCAGTGAGTTATTTAACTCATGAGTGAGTTAAAACGCAGTGAGTGAGTGGTTAGTCGGCACGGAGAGTTAAATCATTATTCAAGAATAAACTCTTAATGAGTGAGTATAAGATGTAACTCACTATTATAACTCATTTATTCTGATTTAATTCACGCTACGGAGTGGTTATTCCCATCACTAGTTGCCCGCCTTCAAGGGAAGGAAAACCGTTTGGTTTTTTCATGCCGCGATCAAAACAGCACGATGTAAGGACGATCACGGCACAGTTGTTCATACAATACCCGGGCGTTGCCGATGTGTTTCGGATGCGCCCGAACAAGATCAGGGTCACCGCAAAGGACCGGGCACAAGCCAACGTCATTGCAGCTGATTCAGATTTTGCGGAGCACTCCCGGGTTTATATCCCCGGTAGTGTAGTTGAAGTTACCGGCGTGATCGAGGACTTCGATTATTCGGAGGAGGATATTTTGAAATTTGGAGTTGCTGCATTTCAAGTACCAGATACTCCAAGGGTTAAAGTGCTAGAGGTGAAAAAGCTCTTCAAGCTCTTTAAGTTAGACGCCTCGTCGAAGGACGAGAAAAAGTATGTCCCGACCTCCTCAATCCGGATTACGTTCGAGGGAATGGTACTTCCGCAGGCCCTCATTCTAGAAGGCCTCCGGATACCCATCAAGCGGCCATACGTGCCAAGGGTGGCCACTTGTACAAAGTGCAGCCGAATTGGACACGCCGAACCGTTTTGTACCCACAAAACATGTTGCGGTAAATGCAGAGGGGCGCATACTACTGAGGAATGCAAAGCCCCTTCCCAGAAATGCTCACATTGTCGGGAGGAGTGGCATGAGGTAGCCATGTGCCCTGTGTACCGGAAACTGCAAAGGGAGCAGACAAAAACTGTAGTCGAGCGGGCACGCGGCTCATACAGCAATGCTCTTAAGGGAGCAAACGCATCAAACCCTTTTGCAGTTTTGGGTGCAACTGCAAATGGCGCGGCCAATCCAACTGCACTTGAACAAGTGCCAGTGAGATCGATAAAGGTACCGAGAGTACCTTACAAAAAGCTACAAAGGAAGATACTGAAGACAAAAAAACTAAACCTTTAGCACCACAGCGCCACGCTAAAATTTCTCCACCTGTTCCGAAACGCGACGCTGATCCCAAAACTCCCGGACCACAAATTGCCACGAAGCAGCCCAAGTTCCTTTGGAAAACCTAGCTTTTCAGACTGAGCCCAAGGGCTTCCCGAGGATCCCTACTCCGTCCCTTTCCGAGATCCTTGAGTCCCTCCTCTTGACCCTTAACCTCCCGCAGCATCTGCACATGAACGCAACTTGGGCCCTTCCATTCCTGAAAGGAATGATCAAACAGTGGCTGGTTCATTGGCCATGCTTAAGTATGATGGTCCGTTTGGATGATTAATGGCTCCTACGGCTACTATCATACAGTGGAACTGTAGGAGTTTGTTTGGCAAGCTAAACTCTTTTAAAGCATTAGTGGGCGAACACAACTGCGATGTGTTTGCCCTCTGTGAAACTTGGCTATCGGATGACATTAAATTAACCTTCCGACATTAAATTAACTTGCCTTAATTGAATTTGCCCACAAGCTTTGCCCCTATTTTAGCAAATTGGTAGCAAATTGCTTCAAAATCTTCCCGACGCAGGGAGGAAACGTCTGTTAAGCATCTTCAACAATGTGTTGGAGGTGAACAGCGTCCCGCAAGAGTGGAGAGAAGTGAAAGTTGTCACTATCTTGAACCCTGGCCTTTGTCTTGGATCAAGACACGACTCGTATCGGCCAATTTCATTACTGTCGTGTCTGAGGAAACTCCTTGAAAGGATGATTCTTTTCCGGTTAGAAGAATGGTTGGAATCGAACAACCTTCTCTCGAATACCCAGTTTGGTTTTCGTAAAGCCAGGGGTACTAATGACTGCTTAGCCCTTCTGGTTACAGAAATAGAGCTTGCTCGTGCACGAGTTAAAACTCAAAATGGTTTTATGTTGGGGATGATCCGCTTTATTCGCCTCTTGTTTGCTGGAGGGTCCGATTAAGACTAACTTAATAATTATTTTTATGTTTACAAGTTTACAGTTATGGATATAGGAGCGGTATGGAAGGGGAGGAGGTCACGGTCACACCAAGGAGTTGGTTCGGCCACGTGACGTTAGGAATGTTCCGGCGTCGGGTTGCTGGTCTCACGGTCGGAGCAGCGTTAGCCGGCCGGAATGCTGAGGCGTCGAAATGTTGATCGTCCCATGGTCGAGGCGGTGTTGGATTACATCGTCGTCGAGTACCGCTGATGATGTTGTATGTTGCCGATGTTGAATACGGTAACTCACGCAAGTAGAACATGGGATCTATTTTCCTCGATATACGGGGGGCATTTGACACAGTTTCACCATACAAGCTGAGCCAAAAATTAGAAAATGTGGGGCTGGGTCCAAAGTTGAATAACTTTCTGTTCAACCTTTCGTCGGAAAAAGCTATGAAATTCAACAATGGTCATGTTCAGCTAAAGCGGACCAGTTTCCATGGACTAGCACAAGGGTCCTGCTTGAGCCCCCTTTTATACAACTTCTACGTCAGTGAAATAGATTCTTGCCTAGCTCCGACTTACAGCATTAGACAATTAGCAGACGACGGCGTCATATCATTTGCAAGCAGAGACGCCGCCGAAATACAACTGGCTTTACAAACCACTTTGGACAATCTTGCCGAGTGGTCTGAAAACCATGGTGTTGTGACCGATCGCTTTGACTCTTAATTCTAGTCTGACCGCCGACCTTCACCCTACATCTTATAATGCACATAAAAATCTAACTCACTAATACTAACATACTAACACACATTATTTACTACTTCCATATACTACATTCTCCCCACTAAACGGAGTTTACCTCACTTCTAATAAAATCCCTAATCTATGACTTATTCTAACGCGGATACTTTAACCTAGGTTGTCCTCGAAGCCTATCTGACCTTCGAAGTGGTGGGGACTTAGACTCACTACGTTTTCTTTTCCGCAATGGTACTATTTCTTTATCTGGTACGTGTATTATCAGGGGTTTTATAAACTTTTTCAATTGATTTACATGGACTAGACGTACGTTACCTTTTAGATTAATAAGGAAAGTTACTGCACTTATTCTTTTCAATATTGTGGCTGGTATCCATCGAACAACCTCTTTAAAATGATTTCGATATAAAACATTTTCTCTTTCGCGAAATTCTAATTTCTTTTGACATCGCTTAATCTCTTCAACTGTTTGTCTCAGAAACTGTGGTATTTTTTCTTATACTTCTAGTTTCATCGGATTCACCTTCCCTTCTAGTGTGAGGCACATAGCATAACATTTTTTTAGCTGGAGTTGCGTTCGTTATGGTACACGGTGAATTTCTATAATTTAATAGGGATTTGTTCACTTTTCGCTGTAACGTTAAGGCTTTGAATCTTTGATCAATAAGATATTTTTTTCTTCTTTGACAGTTCTGATTCCTCTTTCGACCAACCCGTTCGATTGCGGATTATATGGTGGTGATTTCTTTACTTTAACCCCATATGATTCGAGAAACAATGTAAAATATTCTGAATTAAACGGTGGACCGTTATCCGTTACATCCTCTTCTGAAGTATCTATGTATCTATGTTCTGTATCTATGATTTTTTCTTCTGTGAATGCATTCAGTTTTTCAAAATCTTTTTCATCAATTTGTGGTGAATCTTGTAACGGTAATCTACTCATTACATCTGCATTATTCATTGACTTTCCCGGTTTATGTTCGATTTCATACTCATAATTTGTTAAAATAAGAGCCCAACGGTGCAATCTTGATACTGATATTTATGACGTTCCTCTCGACGGATTGAAGATTTCCATAATACCACTATTATCTGTGATTAACTTGAACCTGACACCGAATAGATATTTATGAAACTTTTGTACCCCGAACATTACTGCCAATGCTTCTTTTTGTACTTGCGCGTTTTTTTGTGCTGGTGTAAGTTTCGATGATGCAAAACAAACTGGTTTTTCAACATTCTATACCATATGTGATAATACTGCCCCTACTCCATAAGGGCTTGCATCGACTGCTAATATAATAGGTTTAGACGGATCATATAGTTCTAATATGTTATTTCCCGTTAGTAATTGTTTTGTTTTTTCAAAGGCTATCTGACATTCTCTTGACCATTTGAATGTTGTTTCCTTTCGCAATAACTTGTACAGGACTCAATGCTGAAGAAAGATTAGGAAGAAAACGACTGTAGTAATTTAGCATTCCTAAATATGATTGCAACTGTAACACATTTTTCGGACTTGGAACTTTTAGTACAGCATCGACTTTTGATTTGTTTGGACGTATACCATTTGACGTTATAGTATATCCTAAATAGTCTATCTCACTTTGGAAAAAATGACTTTTTTGCGTTAATTTTAACGTTATGTTTTTCAAGCTTATTTAATACCTCATACAGATTGATTTTACAGTTTTCTTCATCTCTACCTCCAATGATTATATCATCCATATACGCATAACCGTTTGTATTCATGAGAATTTGATCGACTATTGCTTGAAAAATAGCTGGTGCAGAATGTACTCCAAATGGCATTCTCGTATATTTATAAAGACCTTTATGTGTGTTGATTGTGCAAATATTTTGTGACGACTCGGACAATTTAACTTGAAGATAAGCTCCTGTCAAATCTATTTTGCAGAATACTTTCCAGTTCGAAATTTTTGCCAAAATATCCTCTTTTCTTGGTAAGGGATAGTGTTCTACAGTTAGGTATTAATTTATTGTAGCTTAACCATCTAGACAAATACGCACTGATCCATCGCTTTTACACACTACAACTATTGGACTTGCCCATGACGCAGAACGTGTTGGTATCAATATACCTTCTTTAACCAACTCTTCCAAATTTCGCTCGACTTTTTCCGTTAATGCAAATGGGACCGCATATGCCTTATGAAAAATGGGTGACGCATTTTCCTTCAACACTAAGTTAGTCTCAAACCCTTCTATTGTCGTATTCCGATTTTCATCCAATATTTTTGGAAAATTCTTTTTAATTTCATCCATTACTTCGCCTGACGCACCGACTTGACTCTCCGCAAATGTACTTCGCCATCCCGGAAACATTAAATCTAATCCGTTTCTTCCTAACAAGAGATTTACACGCTGTTCCGTAGGTATTACTATTATTTCTAACTGTGCTTCCATTTTGTTCGACTTTACGCATACACTGCCTATTATTTTACAGACAGGAATTATTCTTTTTCCATTCGCAGAAAAAGAGATGCATTTGTACTTTTTAATTCCACCTTTTCCAATTTTTCTCTATAGACATATTCTGGTATAACTGTTACGCAAGCACCGCAATCTATTTCAAATATCATATTCTTTCCGTTCACTTCTAATTCGATTATTTCTGCCGCATTATTGCTTGCTTCATTAGACACGTGATTAAACATTCTTGACCTCTCATTGAACTTTGTGTTCCTACAGCACGTAGACACATGCCCTTTCTTTTTACACACGAAAACAAGGTATATGGATATAGAAGGTAGAGTTGTTTAGAGCAAATTGACATTTCTCGACCTGACATAACAGTTCCATGGTGATCGAGGGGAAGGGTATTGAGAAGAGTGATGGCAGCGTCGGAGGAGGCGCCGGTGGTGGTATCGCTTGCGATTTTTTGACGAAAAATACCACCAAATATCGTCAATCTTCTGTGGAACAACATTTGATATGCGAAGATGACCCATAAATTAGCGAAATTACTCAAGGAACTGAGAATCGAGGCTGTTTGTTCATGTTTGTTGCCCCATACCATATGTTTTTGTAAACAAACTCTGACATAACTCGACTAAAATGTCGCCCTGTCAAATCGATAAAAATTCACCTTCTAAATACATACACCTTGCACGAAAAACATCCACTCTCGCGCTGGACAGGTGTTTGGGTCGTGCGCTCTACCACACCGATAACACGCTCCGTCTTTACGCACACGATCACAGATAATGTACTGCGTACGCTGCTGCTGGTTGTAGTATGGCTCGTTCTTACGCACACGATCTCCTGTTCTTTGCTGCGGTGACTGATGATACATGTGGTGTGGGTGATGATGTCTAACACTGTTGCTCGATGCCGCTCATCGTATTGCTGCCATTTCTCCAACATGTGGTTTCAACCTCATGGCTTCATTGTCATCTTTCGTCGCTTCCCAAGTGCGTGCGATTGCCGTTGGTTTCTCGAATGACAAGTCTTCTTGTCGCAAAAGCTGCTTCCGCAATTCACCATCACGAATGCCCGCTACGAATTGATCACGTAGGGCTTCGTTTAAAAAGTTTCCGAATCTGCACTGTTGCGCCGCTGACTTTAGCATGATGACGTACTCGTGGATCTGCTCACTTTCGTGCAGACAGTTCCGGAATTTAAAACGTTCCGCAACCACACTCACTACCGGACTCAAATACGCTTTTAATAGTTCGCACAGCTTCTCATAAGGCTTCAGACGCGGTTCCTCGGGATCGCACACTTTGCTTGCAACCTTGTACAAGGATGCTCCGCCTAACGTAAGCAAATATCCAGTCTTCTTTTTTTGCTCGACGTTGTTTACTTCGAACAAAACATTTATTCGACACAAATATTCCGTAAAGGATTCGCCTAAAACGAAAGGCTCGACAGACCCGATTAATTGTGCCATTGTACTTTTTCTCTTTTTCCTCGTCGCCAATTTACTGTTGTAACCGATCGCTTTGACTCTTTATTCAAGACTAACCGCCGACCTTCCACTTACATCTTATTATGCACATTAAAATCAAACTCACTAATACTAACATACTAACACACATTATTTACTACTTCCATATACTACGCATGGTAAGTTTTCTGCAACGAAAACTGAGATGGTAGTCTTTTCTCCTTTTAGCGACACGGTAAAAAAATCGGGAAAAAAGACTATTTGACCCGAAAATTGATGTTTTTCTGTATGGAGAAAAGATATCAACTACTGGCTCTCCATATTACCTTGCTTCATACGCAATCTATGAGCGAAGAAACACCGATTTCCTGTAGTGCATAGCATTGTCCAACACAGTGTTAGAATAGAACAGGATGTACCTATACAGGGTTAACAGTAGAAAACGTTCACTCAGCTAAACGGGGCAGTTTGTTCCGATGCTTTCTCTGCACACCCACTGTGCGCAGTGGTGGGTTGTACAGTGTGTGGACACGATATCATCGTTAGTGGTAATAACGTTTTTTGTGTAGTTCTTAGGTGGCAACGGTGCAGTGCAGTTCTGGGTGTGCTTCAAAATATTTGCGTAATCAGTCTTTCAGCTCGAGCATGAACTTGTTGTGATGTCACAGAGTTAATAAATGCTGTTGGCACGGTTAATTGATTGATAAAACAATAACGTCCGTGTTATTCTATCCTCGAAAGTTCTCTCGCTCTGCAACTGATTTTGTACAATTTGTTCAAGTGTTAAGTTTTATCAAGAAAAGCCAGAAACTCTCTTTGGTGGACGAATCGAAAAACAACAGGAACTGTGGCACAGGCGATCCGGCCACCTGAGTTAAAGAGAAGAAGAAGAATATATGGTGTTAGGTCTACCCGCATTGGATTCGGAAAACAACTGGTATTAAATGCGTGTGTGTGTCCTCGGCAAACAAACTAGAGAACCATTTATAAAACGGCGAACTGAACAATCGAGCAGAATTATAGAAATTATACATTCTTATGTATTTGTATATATTTTTATGTATATATTTTTTCATGCAGCAAGTGGGAGTGGAAGGTGAACGTTTTTTTGTCACCTTTATAGACAATTTTAGTCATTTTATAAACACCATTATCTGCTTACAGAGAAAAACGAAGTGTTGCACAAGTTTCGTAAATATGAAACAATGGTCTCTAGGACATGTGGTATCGTTATATCCAAGTTGAGATGCGATAGACGGAGGACAATATCACAAACGTGAATTGGTGGATTGCTGCAAAAGAAAGGGAGTACAAATGGATTTTACTGTGCCTTATTCACCGGAACAAAACGGTACGAGTGAGCAAATGAATAGAAGTCTTGTTGAAAAAGCACGTGCAATGCTTGAAAACAGTGAAGTACACAAAGGACTTTGGGGTGCTGCTATACAAACGGCAGCATACTTAAAATATCATAGCTAATGCTAATGCCCTCCGCAATAATAAACCTTACGAAATGTGGAACAAAAGGAAATAAAATGTGTCCAATTTCAGAGAGTTTGGTTCTAGCGTGTTTGTTCGCCCAAACAATTTCGTTACAAGTTCGATCGAAAATCATGGCGCGGAATAATGCTCAGATATACAATCGGCTATCGCAAGAATTTGCTGCTCGTGATGCTATTTTCCTGGAAGACAAAGTGCGGATGGGCTCGAGTTCCTTAAGAGCAGATAGTTCAAAAGAAACGACAAAAAATGATCACCCGCATGATGAACAATACAGTGAAACCATTTGTCTAAGAATTGAACATGATTTGAATTTACTCATATTTACAACTATTTCGGGAAATACATTTGTACTTATTTAAAGGTTTCCTTCTTTCACGAAGAGTTTACACTATGGGTTTGACGTAAGGTCATGGTCGTTTGGACGAGCTGTTACTAACTTATCAGGCGCTACAACCGCTCTGAAGTCTTGGCCTGCTGCAACAATCCTCGATACCGCTCACAGTTTAGCGTTATCGGCTGCCAATCCGTTATCACGGCTTCCTCGGTGCCACGGCGTTATCACGGCAAAATCCTTCTGACAATCTTCCTCTCGAACGCGGCTAAAAACGCTTCGTCAGTTTTGGACAGAGTCCATGTCTCAGAGGCGTATGTGAGTACTGGGACTATAAAAGTTCTGTACAGTCCCAGCTTCGTCCGTCGCGACAGGTATTTAGAGTGGAGAAGTTTCCTCAGGCTGTAGTATGACCGGTTGGCAGCCAGCACCCGTGCGCGTAACTCAACATCAATGTTGTTGTCGGTGCTGACTTTTGACCCCAGATAGGTGAAGTTTTGGACGACTTCGAACGTGCGGTCACCTATCTGTACATCACCCCTGCGTAAATCAGTGTAATTAGCAGGGCCGCTAGTGGTGCTCTCATCATTTTGGTTTTCGCCTCGTTAATCTCCAACTCGAGGTTCTTTGATACTTTGATAAGCTTCTGCTACCTAGGAAAGCCTCAAACCAATGATGTCATCAGCGTATGCCAGGATCTGGACTGACTTATAGAAGATGGTCCCCGAAGTTTCCACCTCTGAGTCGCAGATGGCTCTCTCTAGCGCCAGATTGAAAAGGAGACAGGCAAACCCATCTCCCTGGCGCAAGCCCTTAGTGGTAGCAAAGGGCCCTGAGAGTTTTCCATCCACCTTCACCTGGCATGTGATGTTGGTCATTGTCATTCTTACAAGCCTGGTAAGCTTGGCCAAAAGAGCTCATTGCGTCATACAGTTTTACCCAGGCTATGCTGTCATATGTGGCATTAAAATCAATGAAGAGATTGTAGGAGTGGAGCTGCTGCTCCGCCATCTTCTCCATGATTTGCCGCATCGTGAAGATCTGGTCAGCTGGGCGAGCTGTTAATAAACAATTTTCTTGATTGGAATACAACCATATGGTGGGAGGATATCCTCCATGTAAGGAAAGTTTCCTGTCCTAACTTATTTTGCATAAAATTTTAAACTAAAGCTTTAAACTAATATTAAGAATGAATCAGTTCATTTAGTTCATTCACAAGGGTTAATTGGATTATAAAGGATACTATTTACAGGGTGGGAGGGCTTTAAAGGAAAGGAAAGCTGGAATAAGAAAAGTAATATGATGGTGAAAGAAGAAAGTGAATAAATTATACAAACAAATTCTGTAATATTGGTGAACAGGATGTCAGACACGATGAGCGTAGACGCACTAAATCTTGCCTGATTCTGTCTTTAATTATTTAATTCTTCTGCGATGGAGTGAAGTTCAACAGTAGGGAATCTATTTGGAAGATTATTTATCATTTTTAGAATTTTTTTTGTACTCTTTTATTGATTTTAGGTTATCGGGGCAGCAAAAGCCCCAGACATTTGCCCCATAGGTAATTGTTGGAAGTATTACCTGTTTGAAAAGTACCATCATACTGGACAAAGAGAGAGAGGATCTACGTTTTATAAGTGGGTGGAGACTCATCAGTAGACCTAACGTTTTTGTTTTTATTGTGTGAGTATGTTATTTGAAGGACAATTTTCTGTCAAAGATCATACCCAGGTACTTTACAGTTGGGCTCCATGGTACAGTAATGCCTTGCAAGTTCAGTTGCTTCATACATTGAAACCAGTGAAGAGGGAAATACGGAAAGTGTATATGATAGCGCTTTGAGCGATACCGTGAATGTTCCTGAAGAAGCATATACAAACAAAAGCCACGTTTGCAGTGATGAAAAGGAGTTTCAACAGTTGGTGCCATCAGTTGGTTCAATTGTCATCAGTTGATGCCACGAAAAGAGCTACAAAAAGCCAACTCGCAGCAACATGGTGGGCTGCCACAACGTTTTTCCGAGTATGTTCTGCAAGCAGTCAATACTTCGGAGAGTTACCTCTCAACTGTACAAGAAGCTATGGATTCCGTTGACGGACTTGCCGGTCGGTAAAACAGCCATTGGAAGCAAATGGGTGTTCAAGAAGAAGCTTGATGAAACAGGTACGACAATACGGTACAAAGCAAGGTTGGTAGCACAGGTTTATTCGTCAAAACCCGGAATAGATTTTCACGAAGTATATGCTCCTGTAACCAAGTATACTTCAATAAGAACCATATTAACGATAGCAGGAAGACATAAACTAATTCTGAGGAATATGGATGTTAAAACAGCTCATCTAAACAGCTTATATAATGAAGGGCTGAGTTAGGAGAAAACATAACGAAACCTTTAACTTTATACGAGGCATGTTTAACTTTTGCCAAGAGATCAGGTAAAAGATCAAAACACATTGAAACTTTTTGTTATGGTCCAACCTGGCTCGGTAGATCTGTCACGGGAACTCCACGGTGACATGCAACGGTCACCGGTTCATGTGTGAGTGCGATCTACTGTAGCATCCCTGCTATACATCAGAAAAACACCTCATTAAAAACATACATTTTATAAACACGTGCGAAGAAACGGTCAATCACACCACAACCTTATGCAATAACTGTTTAAACTCAAGTAACCTATACCCCACCAAGAACTGCCAGAATTCAGTCAGAAAATTTGACCAAACACCCATTGCAATAAGAACATTAAAAACCGACTAGCGCACTCGGCTAGCGAGATGCGCAATCCAATACGAAACCAAATCAACCAATGCACCAAACATCGTACGGTGTAGAGAGTGGTCAGCAACTAAACGTAAAACTTTATCCACTCCGAACCATCGCAAACAAATAGAACAAAACATACATAATCATAACGACACATTTTATGCAAGCGTAGCAATCGATTGCACCACGACCGAGCAACTCGTTCGATCGCCCCGAAACAAGCAAATCAATGAATGATAATTGCATATCAGCAGGTTAACGAATAGACAAACGGAAACAACTCAAACCAAAATCCCATAAGTAACTTGATTTTTTTGCTTACAACGAAGCCCTATCAACCAAGACGATGTAAGCAATAAACCGATATGAAAAACAGTTTATAAACTAAGAATTTTGGTATAAATAAAGCTGTCTTTCCCAGCCAACGAGAGAGAGTTGGTTCAGGGTTGAGACTTGAAGCAACTCAAAATCTGACGTCCAATTCCTTTCAAGAGCTTTGAGAGTCCCCTTACTCAAGGTAAGGCCTCAAAGACTCCGACCAGCCAGTAAGGGATGTTCCCTCTGAATATCTAGAGTCGCCTGGCCGACTCAACGCCGATGAGCTTCGTGTGTCCCCCTACCAAAGTTAAGGCCTCGATGTCTTCAACAATCCAGTAAGAAAGATTCTCATCTAGAATCTTCACGATTGCCTGGGCAGTCGATAAAGGAAAGAATTGGTCCGCTCAGCCGCTTGAAGTTTGTCGTTCTCGCCACGATCCGAATGAACCCCGTAAGTACGGCGCGACTCAAAACGCACATGCGTCACAAGTGCGCAAAGTCCCGTCGCGTAAAAAGACCGAGAGATCCCGCGTATAGCATGGAGACCGTTGTTCCATATAACATATAACACTATCGGGAGGGAGGTCAGCGAACGAGCGTGAGCGTCCGTGTGAGAGATTTAGTATCAGATTCGGCCTAGCGTGCAAGCGGTTATCTATGCTTGATTCGATGTATTTGCTGCGTCCGTGCGCTTGATGTTTTATTGGCGTGAATTGTATACGTGTGAAAATTTGATGTGATTAATTTAAGTCGGTTTGAGAGTAAAAAATAATACAATTGAAGAGTATTGAGAAAGCGTCCACTAGTGAAGGGAAAGTACCGTTGGATCTGGTGGTTCGGAACAAATGCAATAATATAACGCACCTGACCCGGTACAAAAATGAAAAATACCTGCATACAACAGGTACAAATTTATCCCTATTCCTGGAAAGAGTTTGGAAATTTGTTAGAATTTTTAGACAAATCTTATTTTTTACATTTTATGTTTTACTTTTAATAAAATCAACTTGATGTTTTAAAAACAAAATTTCACTTGCAACGACCAGTTACTTTTCCCGGTAACGAAAACGTGGATCGTTACTTGTTCCTGGCAAAACGCGTGAGAGCAACAGAGAAGACGTATTTGACACATATGCCTCGCACAAGGGTAACAGAGAGAGCAACGAATACATGTCCCGGCAACGAAATGCGGATCGTTACTTGTTCCTGGTAAAATGCATGCAACAAAGAAGTAAATGGCTTGTTTTTTATTTACTTGTTTACAATTTAGGTATGACGGGCTTGCACTGCATTATCAACGCCGTAAGTGTTGAAAAATTACATATGCACAATGAAAATGACAAAAAACAACAATTAACCAGGCATTTCCTCCCTGTTTTTTGTCTTATCCCGGGCATACTCGGCTGTGGATGAGTGAAGATTGTGGTGTGGTTGTCCAGGTCTATTGCGGTGGTTCTATTGAAGTACTATTGGAGGATGTTCGATGTTTTGGTACGTGTCTATTGCTGTCTGTTGATACGATGGTGGTAGAGGTGTGCTTGTAAAGTACACTACTTGTACCAGGGAAATTTTTGGCAGGATATTTGAATGATTTAACAACAACTAAACAATCATTTTAACCGAGCATGCCCGGGATATGGAAAATAACTAGGAGGAAATGGCTAGTTAATTTTGTTAATTTTGTTTAATTGTTTCTTTTCGTGAATTAAATTCACATTCACCACATGCGGTGGTAACAATACGGCGTCGGTCCGTACCTAAAAGCCTAAAAGCGAGCAAGCGAGTGTCTCTCTGTTTTATTCTACACAGCAAATTCTTCTTAACAGTTACCAATACTGGTCTATGAACCATAGAACAGGTACTTGCATCGGTTAATTTTTTCTATGCTCTAGTTTAGCAAATGCTGATTGATGATTTTCACAGCTGAAGGAAGAACATAAAGTATTTAGGAAATTCGATGTGAGACGAAAACTATCCAGGGTAACGGAGAAAAGGCCAACATTTTGTATAGTTCGAAATCGATTTCATCTGTTTGAAATCTCCCGTGGCTCACGACCTTCTAGGCTGGTCAATAGGCTCATGCGATCAGCCTAAACCGGTGTGCACATGCTAGTTTGCCCAAACAGAACTGGGCAACGACGTATCCAAACACAAACTTGTATCCATACGCAGGTTTGCACCAATCGAACGAATCAAACAAACATCTCTTTGTGTCTGTTGACACTGATTAAAGTTATATGGCGGTGGTAGTGAACACCCTCCATATGATACGCACATCGCCATGTGGCGATGTTGGCATGTTTGGCTTGAGCATTCACGTTTACTCAATCCAATTTTTTGGCATGTACAACCCAACTAGCAAACGTGGTATCATATGAACGTGTAAATCAGCATTTAATGCGTGGAAGAGGTTATAGAAAGTGTTCTACTAACAGCTTCTGTCTACCGTCTACCATCTACCAGAAGAGCTAAAATTTATGATTTTGCATGTCAATATTTATAGACTTGTTACCTTCTAATGTATCGGAATCACTGTACCTCCGTAGCGAGGACTGACTACTATCAACGCACGTGGTATTATGAAATCTGGAAAGCCGTTAAATTGCCGGCATGATCATGTAAGCCATTAAGCCAAGAAACCATACGTTCGAACAAAACGTAAACTACTCACTTTTATTACGGTTACACTCCTACACTTTTACACACGGTTATTACACTTTTATTACAACTTTATTACGGTTTTGGGTGCTGCTTTTCGCACTGTGTTGGTGATGATCACTTTTTTATCGAGTACGAGCTGTACCGATGCTGGAACGTTAGCTACTGCCACTTATTTGTAGTTCTCGTTGGTGCACACGCATGCAACACTCTTTAACAGCGACACTATTTCACCGACTTTAGCACTCAAGACCTTTGCGCACATGGGCAGTATGGACTGACGATTCCTATTGCCGAAAGCTTCAGACCGGTTCAATCTTATATAGACAGCACAAATGTATGAAATGAGCCACGTTGCCGTTACTTTTTTCATCGCCACAACCAAGGCTGATAAGACGGCACTATGGTGCGGGATGGAATATCCGTTGCCAAAAACTCTTTTCCGATGTTCGGTTTTTGATGGTGTCGAATGATTTTTTTAAGCATTGATATCAATGCTCAAATTTGCAGATTTTGCAAATTTATACGGGAGTTGTTTTCAAAATTAAAATTAATAAATTTCATACTTGCTGTGTTCAATGCAGCGTTAATTTATTGTTATTTTATTTATATGTTTATTATAACGGCTTGGCGCCGTAGGGTGTTAAATGTATTATTATATTTTTGGCATTTTATTTGGAATTCAATTTTTGGTTATTGTTTTGATTTTTTGAATTATAATAAACAACATTGGCATCTTTTCGGTGTGCCATATCACTTGATCGATTTTTAAACTTCCAGCGCCTGTTTAGCCCAATAGAAGGAAAGTCGTCATTCGCAAAGGTAGGGAAGGAAGCTAGCCTTCTATATTTCAAATTCAAAACATTCTCATTGGTTATCTTCTTCTTCTGTGGCACTACAACCTCGAGAGGTCTCGGCCTGCCATTTCTGGCTTTCTGTGACTTATTTTTACCCGTAGAAAAGTAGTCAGCCTTTCGTACGGGGAGGCGGTCTGGATGGGACTTGAACCCCGGCCCTGCCGTGTGAAGACCGGCGCCGCTGTCACCTCGGCCACCGGACCGCCCCCTCTCATTGGTTATAGATGCTGCAAATATTTAATCGCGATCAATACTTAATTCTGTAAAAAACGTTAAATTTAACTTTACTTTGTTTCGGAAGTATTAACAGACCAAAGGCAGAAGACCGACACAAATAACGATCTTGTCCGTTCGGCAGGCGGTTTTTGAATGCTCAGCCGACGTTTTCTATGTATTTCCACTTGACATTTCTAAATAAAGATATATACAGATATATACAAACATAAGGTACTTATAACTATGGGAGCCTACAATTCAATGATTGTTTGTTAAGATTGTCTGCGCCTGGTGTCCTTCGCTTTTTGGCAGCGACATTTTAAAATAATTTTAAAAGTCGGTCGCTGGCTCGCAGCGCAAACTAGAATTTGCGAAGAAATGCGGTCAGTTTTTGGCATGTCTCCATACAAAACTCACAGCAGTTTTTCGCAAAATCGTAGTTGCGCTTCGTGTGGACCAGCTTTAAGACATAAATCAGAAACTAATGTTCTGCTAGAATTTCAAATGCATTTGCCGATCATCGATTGCCGTTTATACGTTTTATGAGCCCATTTATGGTTTTCTGTCTACAGCTTGGTTTACCCTTTGTTTTACTATGAATATTATTGGCTGAGTCATGACATACTTAACAGAACTCCCTGATTTGTTTTTCAAATTTGGACCTCCCTTGCCGCATAGTGCAAAATATCTGTTACCTATTCCAAGTAAAACAACTAATCGGAATGGGAAATATGCTTGTAGCAATAAATATTAATCAGGATTTCCAGGAATTGTAGAGCAAGATAAGCTCACTGCTATAAATTCATATTATTGGCCCACTCGGCTCTGCAGAAAGAAGAGTCTAACGCCTTTCTCAACCTTCTAACATAATCTCCTTAGGTATAATCTGGATTTCAGCTTTTTTGTTAAACCCTCTGTATTATATCTGCTATACATCTCAAATACTTTTATGAAAACATACATTTCTGAAACACGTAAAAAGAAAAGGTCAATCACAACACAATATTTGGCAAAGACTTCACCAAACTCATTAAAAACCCGCCCAGCGCACTCGATTATCGAATGGCGCAATGTAAAACGATACCATATCAAAGCAATCAACACACCAAACATCAAGGGGGTCGCGAGTTCAGTTAGTGGTTAGCAATTCATGGTTAGCAACCATGACAAAGCAAATAACATTACTAACATAATAGTTTCCGACACACTTTTAATAAACAGGGCAATCGATCGCTCGAGGCAATCGATAAATTTATCTCCGTTCGTAAAACTCTCCGTAAGAAATTTGAAAAATCAGAAAGTTAACATACAGACTGTAATATGGAGGATATACGGTCGCCATGTAACATGGAGCAAAACGGTCGACATGTAATATGCGGGATCTATCGGGCTTTTAACGCGACGGGCCTATGCGCATATGCAATTTGTACCACGCCGTACTTACGTGGTTCATTTGGGTTTCGACAAGAGTGACGAACAGCAACTTGCTGAGTGAACCAAATCTTCCCTTTATCGACTGTCCAGGCAATCGTGAAGATTCTAGATGAGAATCTTCCTTACTGGATTGGTGGAGACATCGAGGCCTTACCTTCGGTAGGGGGACACACGAAGCTCATCGGCGTTGAGTCGGCCAGGCGACTCTAGATATTCAGAGGGAACATCCCTTACTGGCTCGTCGGAGTCTTTGAGGCCTTACCTTGAGTAAGGAGACTCTCAAAGCTCTTGAAAGGAATTCGACGTCAGATTTTGAGTTGCTTCAAGTCTCAGCCCAGATCCAACTCTCTTGTTGGTTGGGAAAAACAGCTTTATTTATACCAAAAATTTCTTAGTTTATTACTTAGTTTTCAATTTACTTAATTTAGGTTGAGTTTATGTTAATTTTAAAATAACTTTTCCTATTTGAATGGTTACATTGTCTAATAGTTTTTTTTTCTGATTGGCGACAAGAGCAAGAGTGTCGAATTTCGTTTGGATGGATGGACTTGTGTTATTGTTTGTTAGTTCGAATAAGTCTTGTTTTGTTTGTTCGTTGAACAGCAAGGTCTAAAAATTTGCTTACATTAACGTTCCGCATGGAGACAAGAACTTAAGGTTCATGGCGCAAAAAAAGTGTTGCGTTACGTTGCGCAATTTTGGTTCGATATGGGTTGGGTGGCTTGCTCCAGTTTAATTGTTGATTTACCGTTTCTGCGCCTGATACCTGTGCGCCGGGCGTTTGCTTCTGTTTTGTTCGTATCATGTTGCATTGCGTCACTCGCTAGCCGAGAGCGCTAGTCGGTTTTTAATGTTCTTAATGCAATGTTTGGGTGTTTGGTCAAATTTGCTGAGTATGCTGTTCTTGGTGGGGTATAGGGTGCTTGAGTTTAAATAATTGTTGCGTAAGGTTCTGGTGTGATTGACCGTTCCTACGTTCGTGTTTATAAAATGTATGTTTTCATGAGGTGTTTTTGAGATGCAAAGCAGGGATGCTACACCTCCCTTCTTTTGTTGAATAATGTTATGATTGAGTATGGTCTGGCGAAAGAATAACATTATTCACCTATGTCGGTTTTAAACGATTTTTGTGTACTACTGTTGTTTTGTTAGAAATGTTGTGTTTGATTTTGCAGATTACATTTCCTACCTCTATTACTGTGAAAGGTCCTATGTAGACTGGATCTAGCTTGCTTCGGTTTTCATTTGTTAAATATACTTGGTCTCCAGGCTTGATAATTATTGGGTTGTTTTTTTGTTAAGTATAGCTTGTTTCTTTTCCTTAGCTGCAATGAGATTTTTCCTGGCTATTTCGTTTGATTTTTGAAGTTTATATTTTATTTCATAATAGTATTGCTCTATGTTATACAGTGGATCGACTTTTGATTTGTATATATCTTGTGGTAGATTTGCTTGGCTTCCAAAGAGTAGTTCATATGGTGTAAATTTTGTTGCTGTGTGAATGGTTGTAGTATATACAAATTCGTAAAATTTCGTCCATTGGTCCCAATCTGTTGCGAACGCGAAAAAATAAAATTGAGCTAAACTGACTGGCATGCAAGAGTTAGATGAACAATTTTAAATTACTAAATATCTTTCGTTTAGTATAAATTTTCACCGGAAAATATTATTTTAGGAAAACAACCTTAAGTCACAGAGAGGCCTCATACCGTGAGAAAGACGAAATTGTGGTAACGTGTCAGGGTACGTCATAAAATATCTCGAAAAAAGGACAATATCCCGACATATAGAAATCATAAATAAAGGTCATGTGGTAAAATACGAGTGAGGCTCTCCTATGTAGCAGAAGCTTATCAAAGGATCGAGCATGCGGCACAGAACCTCGGGTTGGAGATTAACGAGGCGAAAACCAAAATGATGGTGGCACCACCAGCGGCCCTGCTAACAAACACTGATTTACGCAGGGGTGATGTACATTTAGGTGACCGCACTTTCGAAGTCGTCCAAAACTCCACCTATCTGGGGTCAAAAGTCAGCACCGACAACAACATTGATGTTGAGTTACGCGCACGGGTGCTGGCTGCCAACCGGTCATACTACAGCCTGAGGAATCTTCTCCACTCTAAATACCTGTCGCGACAGACGAAGCTGGAACTGTACAGAACTTTTATAGTCCCAGTACTCACATACGCCTCTGAGACATGGACTCTGTCCAAAACTGACGAAGCCCTCTTAGCCGCGTTCGAGAGGAAGATGGTCAGAAGGATTTTTGGCCCCGTATGTGTGGAAGGACAATGGAGGAGCCGCTACAACGACGAGCTCTACGAGCTGTACGATGATCTCACTATCGTACAGCGCATTAGACTCGCCAGGCTCCGGTGGGCTGGTCACGTCATGAGCATGATACCGGACGACCCAGCCCATAAAGTCCTTTTGGGCCGTCCACAAGGACAGAGGAGGCGTGGTAGGCCCAAATTGAGATGGAGTGATGGCGTTGATGCGTCCGCCAGAACGGCCGGGATAACGGATTGGCAGACGACGGCGCTGAACCGTGAGCGGTATCGAGGATTGTTGCAGCAGGCCAAGACCGCAAAGCGGTTGTAGCGCCTGATAAGTAAGTAAGTAAGGTAAAATACGAGAGTAAAGAACATGGGCCGAAAAAGGATAACGCTAGAGCCCAACGCATACATTATCTTTGCACAATTAGTTTCACGAAAAAACGACCAACGCGAAGATCAAGGCACGGTCGTAGTGCAGTGAAGGTAAGATCACTCAACGAATAGGACAGTAATCATACGCACTTGAGCTACAGATGCGCGATGCATTACCCATGGTCATAAAACGACAGGGTAACGTTAGCTGCAATTGCCAGACATTGTAACATTATATCTACAACGAAACTAACAGACCTCCTACACTAGCAGACGTCAGGCAGGGATCAAACGCATCGGCATACCGAGTTAGGATAAAGGAGATCGATGTAATGCTATGTTGGAAGTGAGAATGCGACCAACCACTCACGCACTCTCTCTGGAGTAAGTCGCTCTTGCTGCAGTTAACGAGAAGTGAGTGGAACCGATCTTGGTCCCAAAGATCGTGTTCTCGGCTCGAGGACTTGACATCGGGACGGCACGGCGAACACATGCAAATAAACGGGATAAGGGCAGTGCCCCATAGCATTTAATAATTTGTGTTCGTGTAGATTTAACTCTCGGCCCGTTTTCTAATATCACACGGACATAAAATGCTATTTCATGTTCTTTTTTCCACAGAATTGTAGTATATAAGACAGGATTTTTTGAGAATAGAATTAACTTGTTATCCAGACCTGAACAGAGAAGCTTGTGCGTTTCATAAGCAGGGTTTCTTTTACAGATCCGGGAAAGTTTCACCTTTCCCTTCCCTCCGGATGTTGGTCCCGCTCTTTGGTGTCTCCCCACTCCGTCGGAAGAATTAGGCGAAAATAAGCCAAGCAAGAACCGCGGTTAGATACTTCTCCTGATTATCCAGGAAAAAAGGTTAATCGTCTGATCGAGCTACGGCATTCCCGTTGTCCACACCGAGTTAGTGAAGTGCGAGTCCGCCGCTAAAAACTTCTCTTGGTTATCCAGGAAAAAGGTTAGCCGCCTGATTCAAGCAACTCTGACCAGGAATCTGCGCGGAGATCTCCAAATCGACCATTCCTTCGCGTGGTCGGTTCAACAACGGTTCGTTATCGAACTCACACACGTCTTCGTACGCAACGACACCGTCCGGCCCGCACTAACAACACCATATCACGGACCATATCAAGTTCTCACACGAAATCCCAAGTCGTTTCAGATATTGCTGCATGGGCATCCCTCTATGGTTTCTGTGGATCGCCTGAAGCCGGCCTATACGGCTGAGGAACCACATTCGCCAGACAACCAGCTACAGATGAACCATGAACACGTTACTCCAACGTCTCGGCCACCGCCAAACGAACAACGACAGATGAACCTGGACCACGACACTCCAACGCGCCAATTGTCGTCACCCGAACAGCAGCGTACCGGCCCGACGCACACCCTACCAACGCCACGTACATCGTCGCTACAACAGACTGGACCACCACCACCTATCTTACGACGTGAAGATACAAAGATATCGACCGGTGTCACCAGATCAAATCGGAAAATGATCATTCCTCTACGTTACCGATGACACCGCTCTAAGAGGGGAGTACTGTAGCGACCGTTGTAAGTCGCAAAACGATGACCGAGACCAGCGACCGCTGTGCTGAGCACACAACCTGGCATCTGTCAGACAGGGTTCCGGTAGCATAGAAAAAAATCGTTCATTCTCTCTCGTGGCTTCACTCTGTTCAGTTCGGTCCAATAAACTTTGACGAAATCACAAATTAAAAAAGTAGTACCTATTTTGTGAATAGGGTGCTAAATACTATGTGTTCCAGATTTGGATGGAGGACTTCTTTCAGTGCGCAAGGGCTTGAAGGTTGTGTTACAGGAAGCGGAGTGCAACATCATAACGGCTAACGGGCAAGTGGCAGCAGTAGCTGAACTAAACAAGAATCTGCCTGCCCTGAAAATCGCAGAAAGCGCGAAAATGAGCGTGGATTCAGGCCATTTGTCGAACTGCGAGCATACATGGTATCGTCGAATGGGCATCGGCATCCGGAAGAGCTGTAGCGAATCAAAAAGGAAGAACTCGGTGAAGGACTAAAAATGCAAGACTGCGACATAACGGAAGTATGTGAGTATTGTTTAAGAGGAAAAATGACCAGATATAGTTTTCCCAAAACATCACAAAGCCGATCCAGACGCATCCTTGATGTGATTCATACCGATGTATGTGGGTCAGTGTGGAACATAACTCCTAGTGGGTTTAAGTATTTTATGACACTAGTAGATGATTTTAGCCGTAATACGGTGATATTGCTACTGAGACAGAAATCGGATGTGGCGAGTTGTATTAAGCGTTACGTTGCACATGTTCAAACCCGGTTCGTTAGAAAGCCAGTCGCAATCCGTTCAGATGGAGGAGGATAATATATGAATCGAGAGCTGCAATCGTTTTATGAAGCAAAGGGAATCCATGCTCAGTACACCGTAGCTTACTATCCTCAACAGAATGGTGTCGCAGAACCAAAAAACAGATCATTAAAAGAAATGGCTACTTGCATGTTACTAGATGCAGGACTCGATATCAAGTATTGGGGCGAGGCAATAGTAACTACAAGTTATTGTTGTGATAGCAACAGATGTGCCATGCTATTTTCACCATTGCAAGGGCTGACAACAGCAACTGTCATTTCTGACAGACTAGCCACTTCCCATCACGCTTAGTATCCTTTGACTGGTTCCCTTCGAGTCAACTGTATAAAGCGTGCGCTAATCGGTCTAGCTTAATAAAACTATTTTTCTGTTGTTCTGATGAACTCATCCTTGTTATTTGTGCAAATTACTCTGCCCAACAGTTATTTGCAAAACAGATTGCCGTCGCGCTCGGTTGCTCGCACACCATTCGGATTGTGGTTTGAAAGCAAGCCAGTTCTTGATCATTTGCGAGTTTTTGGGAGTCCAGCATATGTTCATATACCAGATGTAAAAAGGCAAAGTTTTAATGATAAAGCTCGTAAACTGACATTCGTGGGATACTGTGACGACCGAAAAGCATATCGATTCCTAGACACCAAAACCGATCAGATAACAATCAGTCGAGATGAGATGAGGCACAAGTCGACAGAGGCTGAAACTCCTACTCCAAAAGTTAATTATGAATTTATTGTATCTCACCTCAACACCAGTCAGTCCAATGACATCGGCAGTGACGTTCAGGAGGAGTCAAATGATGTACTTGAGTCGGAGCCCAATGGGGCAGTTAATTCTCAAACAAGAAGACCAAGCGAAACAGGTGGTTCTGATGATGGTGAGTGGGAAAGTGCAGAAGAGGATCACGCATATGACGATGAACGATCTACTGATACAGTTCAACAAAGTTTGAAGCGAAGCACCAGAG
This sequence comes from Anopheles stephensi, assembly GCF_013141755.1. NCBI lineage: Eukaryota > Metazoa > Arthropoda > Insecta > Diptera > Culicidae > Anopheles > Anopheles stephensi. The sequence goes on along the minus strand of NC_050202.1, from coordinate 35,818,351 downwards.
GAGTTCTTCCTCGATATTTGAAAGATTATGAGGTGAATTTAGCAGTTGCCATGAAAGATGAACCCGTCAGTTATGAAGAAGCTATAAGTGGTGCAGAAGAAGATTTATGGAAAGCAGCAATGACTGAGAAATATGAATCGCTTCAAAAGAACGAAACATGGTCTCTAGTAGGATTACCATCAGAACGAATACCTATCGGTTGTAAATGGGTACGTAAGAAAAAGGAAGATAGTGATGGTAATGTCACGCGTTTCAAAGCACGACTTGTGGCGCAGGGGTTTTCACAACGGTATGGTGAAGATTATGATGCTGTGTGTTGCGCCAGTGGCTACTCAAACAACACGACGAATCTTGTTGACAATTTCCGGATATAAACGTATGTCAGTACGGCATATTGATGCTAAATCAGCGTATTTGCATGGTCAACTACAAGAAACCATTTACATGAAGCAACCGGAAGGATTCATAAAACCAGGCACAGAGAAGCTTGTGTGTAAATTAGAACGTAGCTTGTATGGGTTGAAACAGGCAGCCAGAGTATGGCATAACACTCTTGGTGAAATTCTAACAGGAATGAATTTAAAAAAATCTAGATCAGACCCCTGTTTGTATGTTAAGATGATGCCAGGAGGAGCACGTGTCTATTTACTGATCTACGAGGCCTGACAATAAAGTAAGGTCTCCAATTTTTTTTCATAGAAAATGACATTTATTTACAAAAAGCGATACACCGTTGGAAAGGTCAAGGTCTTGGCTACTTTTCTACATAATCACCATTTTTTTCCAACACCTTGCGCATCCGCACGATGAACTTGTCTATGCCGGCAGAATACCACTCTCCGTCCGCCTCGCGCTTGACGCTTGATGTTTCGGCACCCATCGGGCAGAAACTTTGTGATACTGCAAGTTGTTCACAAGAATATGACGGATGTTTCGCTGCTACACACTCCTCCAAGCTTCTCTTCCAAGTCCCTAATTGTCGCACGGCGGTTTTTGAGCATTTCTGCCTCCACTGCTTGAACAATCGCATCCGAGACCTTCGGTCGGCCACTTCTCTCCTCGTCGTGAACATTAGTGCGCCCGGAATTGAACTCGCGGCTCCACTTACGCACGTTTTTTATGTCCATACACTTTTCCCCGTAAACTTCAACTAGTTGACGATAGAATTCAATAGGTGTCACCTTTTTCGCACTCAAAAAACGTATTACAGAACGCAATTCGCACTTGGACGCTGACGCACTTGGGGTACCTCCATTGTTTACGGCTGCTCAGCCAAGACTGAGCGGTCGGGAAGCCTCACCCAGCAGCAAAGTGGTAGTGGGGGAACCAAGGAACACGGCGGTGTTGCCAGATTTCGCCTAGAGCGTGATCCGGCGAAATTGCAGCGTTGGAGACCTTACTCTATTGTCAGCACTCGTATGTAGACGACATGTTAGTAGCAAGCACAAGTGATAGTGAAATTATAACAGTAGAGAGAGAGCTACAGAAACATATTGAACTAACATCACTTGGAGAAGTAAGAGATTTCCTGGGAATCCGAGTGTCAAAAAACACAGACGGTTTCTATTCATTGGATCAAGAAATTTTTATAAAGAAGGTTGCGAGCCGTTTTGGACTTGAACAAACTAAGGGATCGAACATTCCAATGGACACTGGTTACTATAGAGTTTGAGAAGGAAGCAGAAAGTTGCCAAACAATGAGCTATATCACAGTTTGGTAGGATCATTGCTGCACATAACCGTAAACACTTGCCCCGACATAGCCGTCAGTGTGTCCATATTGAGCAGACAAGTCAGCAGTCCAACTGAAGCAGATATGGTGGAACTGAAGCGTGTGGTCAGATACCTGTTGAAGACCAGTAATTACCAGCTAACGTTGACAACAAATCACAAAGAACCGTTAAAGCTCTGTGGATTTAGTGACGCCGACTGGGGTGGAGATAATTTTGATAGGAAATCTAATACTGGTTTCTTATTTCAGCTTGGCAAAGCTACAGTTTGCTGGGCTAGTCGGAAGCAATCGTGTGTTTCGTTATCAAGCATGGAAGCAGAGTACGTGGCGTTGTCGGAAGCGTGCCGAGAGCTAATCTGGTTGAGACGACTTCTGGAAGAGCTGGACGAAAGGCAGGATGATGATACGGTGATATACGAGGACAACGTCGGATGTATAAATTTTGTAGCGATAGAGCGACTATCACGGCGTTCAAAACATATCGATACGCGTTTGTGTTTCACGAAAGATTTGTAGGACAAGAGAGAGGTTGTACTGCAATATTGTGCTTCAGAAAACATGATCGCAGATATTCTAACCAAGCCATTAGGGCACATAAAACAGAAACAGTTTGCCGAAGTTATGAATTTGAAGCGCTAAAACGGTCATATTATAATGTATTGAGGAGGAGTGGTGGTATATCAACACATTATTTTACGTGTTTCTGGCAGCGGAAGTAAAAAGAAAAATAAAAGAGATTGTGTTCAGCCTGCAACCGAGACGCGTGTTCGTTCAATTGTCCCCTCCAACAATTTTAACGTCTTCCGGAGCCACTTCAAGTTGGAGATATGCTTGGACGAGATCTATCTTGCTGAATTTCTTTCGTTCAGCCAGTGACGCGAACATTGAGACCACGATAGGTAATGTTTGTTTATCCACAACCAGGTTGGAATTCACAGTCTGTTTGTAATCCCCGCCAATCCTTACATGATTTCTTAATTCATTTCTTCACAGGAACTAAAGGTGATGCCCATTTACATTGAATCTCGAATCTATCTTCGTAAGCACACCTTCCGTTACTAGTTTCTCCAAATCGTCTTCAACAATTGTTGTCATGTTGAAAGGTATTTTCCGTGCCTTGATAAACACAGGCCACGCGTTTTCCTTTAGACGCAGGTTTGCCTGTACATTCGAAATCCGACCAATTGAAGCATGGAAAACTTTCGCATATCGTTCTTATATTACCGGCAAGACCGCAGTTCGACACGGGGAAGCAGCACCAGTAGCACGGACCGCAGGAGCAGCATTAGCCGCATGAGTATTAACAGCATTGTTCGGAACAACATTAGTCCAATCAGGGACATCTTCCTTAGCCACTCCCGTCCCAAAAGTGCTTGTTTCTCCGAGAAAATTTCTGACAATGTTCCAGCAGAACAAACATCAAGTATTTCCATGCTTTTAGTTCTTTGTCGACCACAAGATTGATCGACGTAATGTGCGTGTGCTGAAGTCGGTTTCTTTGTTGGACGCATATCTGTTTTGGGGACAGACTTCGTAAGACACACCTTCACCGGATGAGCTTCTCGTTTGCAAAAGGAGCATAAAGTACGTTTTTGTTGACACGTATCTGCTAGATATGTTTTATTCCCACACCGAAAACAGCTTGTACCCGAAGTATATTCACCAACCCTTTTCTTACCCACAGTTGCTGAACAGCATGTAGTTCGTGCCAAGATGCTCCACCTTCGATTTCAGTTCGTGTAAGCTCCACACTCACTGCAAGTTCCAGTGCTCCCTCCAGTGTTAGTTCGCTTTTTTCCAATACGATCGTACCAAGGTCGCTAAACTACCTAGTCATTCTTTGCCTCCTGCGGTGCATTCAGGTATACCTCTTGTACAGCTCGTCCGATAATATTGATAGCATTTGATAGCAAAGAGTTGGAGAGATAGTGCAAAAATTTGAAGCCTCGCTCCTCCAAGGTATCTGGCAATGTTGCACAACAAACAGGAGAGTCCGTGCTCTTAACTCAGTCCTGGATGAGATTCGAACGATTCCGAGAACATGGCCATTGTGTCCAGAATAGCTATATCAACTTCCCAGGAAATCCCTACCCAATCCTACTATGTTTCAAAGTGTGGCCCCAAATCCTTAACAATGAGCAGTTTTATTACTCTGATTCTGACCTTATCGTGAAAACGTTTCGTCATTGTCATGCTGGCTGCCGTAGAGCTGATCTCATTTGCTTCATGTGCCTGTTCCTGTAATCTCCTCTATGATGATGTTTACTATCCGTACAGATGTTCATTCGTGAGATCACTTGATGATGAAATGTCTGTAGAACTTATTTCTTATTGTTTTGCTACTAAATCTAAAAAAAACATCGAAAGGATTGGTCTGGTCGGGTTGGAAGATGGGAGTTTGAATAAGGGGTAAAACGAAAACACAATACACACAGCGGGATTAGTTTGCATGCATGTGCATTTATGCATTATATTTATTATAAATGCAAGTTCATTTCATTTAAATTTGTAAAGAATAGTTACGAATGTATTGGGTACCGTGTACTACAGGCATTTACGCTATAGCGAACATTGCACAAAGTTGTGGTGGCTATTCAAGTATACCTTACTTGCACTATGTTTTATGGCTTACGAATCGCTAAGTGAATCATTCAATAAAAAATATAGCACAGTACAAAATGCGGTAAAACTCCCTAACTCTACGTTCAACCGCTTTATCCCTGGTGGCTCCAACGCGGCGGTCGCTTTTCTACGAAGCTTTTGATTCCTTCGCGTCCGTCGGTTGTCGCTAGATTTTCAACCATTACTTGTGCACCGAGCTCATACGCCGCAGGAACATCCAGCGGTATTTGCTTGTAAAAAAAATTCTTACCCAGTGCAATGACAGCACGACTTTTCGATGCGATGGCTTTGCAAATGGTATCTACCTCTTCGTTAAGCTGAGCTTTGGGAACTACCTTACTGACAAGTCCGGCCTCGAGAGCTTCGCTCGCAGTTATGGGTAGCCCGGTAAATAGCATGTACGCCGCTCTCATGCGGGGTATGGCCCGTACCACAGCGATCCCCGGCGTCGAGCAAAATATGCCGAAGCTGGCCCTGCGAACATCATGAAACGCGGTTAGCGAGGAGATGAAAGCTAGAACAAGTAAGGTAACATACCCAGGTGTAGAGAATGTACTGATATCGCTGCAAATTGCCGTATCACAGGACGCTACCAGCTGACACCCAGCTGCGGCAGCTAAGCCATCCACCTTGGCAATGATAGGAACCGGCGCCAATCGGATGGCATCAATCAACTCCGAACATTTGTCAAACACTTGCCGATGGCGGTCTGAACCGTGCTCAGGAGTTAGTTCTTTAAGGTTATGCCCGGCCGAAAATACACGACCTTGTGCCGCCAAAACAATGCACCGCAGTTCCGTATCATGCTGGTTGTCGACGATATTGCTGTGAATACTGTTCATCATGTCCAACGAAAGGGAATTGCGCGTTTTTTCATTGTCCAATAAAATAGTGCCAACTCCATCCCTGCACGTATACGTCGACAAGCATTTTTGTGAAACACCGGTGAGATGAAGCTTTCTCTGCAGGAAAACCAAGAATTGGATAAATATTAACGAGTATATTGCTCGAGCCGCGCTAATAACACAAGCGAAACTTACCAAAATGCTTCCAACTCTTGTTATCATTTTGCGATCGTATGATCAGCTGTTTTGTCTTCAACCGCTGTTTTAGACAAGGTATGTAGATATAGAAGGTAGAGTTGTTTAGAGCAAATTGACATTTCTCGACCTGACATAACAGTTCCATGGTGATCAAGGGGAAGGGTATTGAGAAGAGTGACGGCAGCGTCGGAGGAGGCGCCGGTGATGGTATCGCTTGCGATTTTTTGACGAAAAATGCAACCAAATATCGTCAATCGTCTGTGGGATAACACTTAATATGCGAAAATGACCCATAAATTAGCGATATTGCTCAAAGGACTGAGAATCGAGGCTGTTTGTTCATGTTGTTAGCCCCATACCATATGTTTTTGTAAACAAACTCTGACATAACTCGACTAAAATGTCGCCCTGTCAAATCGATAAAAATCCACCTTCTAAATCAAGGTGTATGTATTTAGAAGGTGGATTTTTATCGATTTGACAGGGCGACATTTTAGTCGAGTTATGTCAGAGTTTGTTTACAAAAACATATGGTATGGGGCTAACAACATGAACAAACAGCCTCGATTCTCAGTCCTATGAGCAATATCGCTAATTTATGGGTCATTTTCGCATATTAAGTGTTATCCCACAGACGATTGACGATATTTGGTTGCATTTTTCGTCAAAAAATCGCAAGCGATACCACCACCGGCGCCTCCTCCGACGCTGCCGTCACTCTTCTCAATACCCTTCCCCTTGATCACCATGGAACTGTTATGTCAGGTCGAGAAATGTCAATTTGCTCTAAACAACTCTACCTTCTATATCTACATACCTTGTTCTAAATACATACACCTTGGTTTTAGATAGAATCAAATGACAATTTACGACAGCATTTATACCTATCGATCCAGTGTTTCACTTGAACACAACCCAGATTGTACATATTGATGCAGGGTTTTCACATAGTACTTTTCTCGACTAAAGTCTGACCAATAAAACCGCCCCCTTCCACCCACCAACTTATGGGCATTCACTTTTCGCTACTAAGGTACCTTAAATTTAGGTAAAAGTTAAGCAAAAATATGAAAAATTATTTACAACAATTATAAATAGTAAATAAATAAATAATTATAGTAAAAAGTCTGAAAAAGGTACCCCAAGGCCTTTACGTATCTCTGTTGCGAAAAGTGAGTGCTCGTGAGAGGGGAGAGGGGCATCTATTCAGACGTTAGCTGCATTTTTTTTTATTTATTTGATCATTTATTTTGTATGTTCAGCACGTCAACGTAATAGGAAAACAGAGGCCTCTCCCTTTTGCTTGTTACGAATGCCATATCCGTTTTTGGCTGAGGAAACTGCTCTGAGAACGCCTAAAATGGAAATGATTCGGATCATAGCGTTTCATGGTTATGGTAATCGGGTGTACTTCTGGTAGTTATATTTATTTATTTTTTCCTCTGGAAGTTCCTCTGGTGTGGGAGCGATCGCAAAATCGATGTTTCATTAGACGGGCTTGTTGGATTACATTGCGCAGTGTACTCAATGAGGCTACTACTCCAACAGTTGTCATCTCGACCATCCGAATTTATTGTCATACTTATCCATAATCAAGCTTAGCTTAGGGCGTGTATGCTAGAAACACAGTTATTAAGATTTATGATGTTCTGTGTGAACGGATGCATGAAATGAAATCGCGAATAAATGTGACGGTTTATTCATGGCTTAAAAAGCGTATCCTTCAAAAATTATTCCTAGCCTCATCAACGAGTGCATTACGTTGCAACCAGCTAGCCAAAACATCTATTGCTTGGATGTCCGAAACAAGCGGAACCAACCAACCGGGTTGGAACCGAAGAGGAAGCTTGAAAAAAGAAAATGTCAAATTCACAGGATTCCATTGGCAGAAAGGAAAAGGAAAAGGAAAAAGCAACAACCAAAAAGCGGGAAAAGTTACTTTGTAGCCAAAACACTCCATTGCGCTCGCTTTACACCTCGGTGATCGGTCTCTTCGCGATGTAAGCCTTAACGTTTTCATTGTCGAGCACCTTGTTGACCACATCCTGCAGGTTCGGGAAGTTCTCGAGCAGATTGGTCTTGGTCAGGTAGTTCAGATAGTCTAGGATGCCGGCAAAGTACACGTCCGCCCAGGTCGGTTTGCCGAGCACCAGGTGGCCATTGTTCTCCTTAGCGATCACGTTCAGCTTGGTCAGATAGAAGGGAATCACCTCGTTGTTCAGGGTGACCATTTTCTTCTCCTTCACCATGTCGTCCGGCTCGTAGGCTACGATCGCAATTTCTAAGGAAAGAGGGAAGCAAACAATGCATATCACATTGGGAAATGGTAGAGGCAGCGGAGCCGCGACCGATACTTACTTAGACGGAAGTCATTGATCGTATCGACAATGGCATCGATTTGCAGCGCTTCCAACGGATTGTCGCCGGCCAGATTGATCTGCTTCGCTACATATCGACACATGGCCAACGACTGATGCACACGCTTACCATCGACCTCCAACACCGGCATCTGGCCCATGGGCATTGCTAGAAAAACGAAACCCAGGGGCAGGGGTAACGTGGCAAACGGAAGAAGGTGGGTATTGGTGAAGGGGTGGGGGGAGGGGTAAAGAGAAAAAGAGAAATATTGGTGTTAAATTTTAATAGTAGCTGGATTTTTGTGCGACGTTTTCAATTTTTGGTAATTCATTTCGCATTTTGTTTTTTTTTTTGTTTTTTTTGCTCAAATGTTCATGTTATGTTCGTTCGTTGGGTGTCATGGTTGGCAGATAAGCAGCTGAATCTTGAATCCACAAAGTTCGGAACAAAACGGAAAGAAAATCATCACGAATAAAGTTCATCTTATCACAGAATGCATAGAAATGATGATACACCAAACCGGAACCAACCACACGCACAAACAGGTTACACACACACACACACAAACCAAGGATCGATCGATCGACACGTAGCTAGCTTGCAAGACCTGCCGTCAGCACTAGGAACACTGAAGCTATCGGTGGGCTGCTGGCTGCTTGGTATGTTAGTAGATAAGATTATGAAACGAACTATGGCCAGCAACATACTGAGACTCTTCTAAGGAAAAGAAAATGGACGGTGTGACTATTTCTGGTTGCACTGCTGCACTCGGAGGCGAACATTTATCCATGCCTCTTCACGAACAACAATTTATTTTCATCCCATTTAAATATGGTTATTTCAGTTGATTCAGACGCATGACTCGTGATGCTTGATGTATTGTTTTTTTTAGCGCAGTTCACCGATTTAGATCTCAGTCTTGGGCCGTTTATCGATCCAGCTGCGGATCGAATCGATCGACGTGACGTTGTCAACCACTCTCTGCAGATTCGCATGGTTCGCGACCAGATCGGACTTGGTCATGTAGTTCAAATAGTCCAAAATGGCGGTAAAATAAATGTCGGCCCAACTCAGCTGGAAAACGAAGAAAAAAGAGAAAATATTGATATCGGTGTGATTCGGTTAAAATCGGGAGTTGTCCGCACTCTAACCGCCAGCAGGGTGCGGAAGAGCGACAACAGCATTTACTTTCGAGTTGGCCAGGTATCCATTATTTTCGCGTGCAATGTCGTCCAACTTCTCCAGGTAGAATGGAATGACCTCGTTGTTCAAAGTGACCAATTTTTTCTCCTTGATATCATCGTCCGGTTCGTACGAGACAACGGCAATCTCTAAAATGTGACACGGGGTGGGGGGTGGGTTGGTTTAATTGTGCGAGATAGAAGATACCAGGCAGTTCTAGACAGTTTATATGTGAGTGTGTGTCCCCCATGCTGGTGGGACGAATTCCACCGGCCATCGTTTTTGCATCCTTTCAAGGAGCATAACGAATCCCATCAAGGCTTCCACTCAAGCAACACAACAATGCCCCGGGAGGGCATATCACCTGTTTGAGGGCACCTCTGGTTGCCACCCCAATCGTTCCTTACGAGCAACCACACGAAAAAAGATGAAAGAAAAGGATTAGCAAAAAATATGGCCGGTAGAATCGATCCCGTTTCGAGGGCACTGTAACGGACTAGGTGCACCATCGGGAAACCATAGGGAAACACAGCACCGTATAAGCTGTACGCTTACTTAGGCGGAAATCGTTCACCGTGTCGACCACGGTGTCAATCATCAAGTTCTCCCAATCGTCAGCGCCGGCCAAACCGACCTGGTTGGCCAAATACCGGGACATTGCGACCGATTGGTGCACTTTTTTGCCGTCAACCTCCAGCACCGGCATCTGACCCATCGGCATTGCTGAAACGAAAGATGGAATTGTTGGTTGGAATGGTAACTGGAATGATGGGAGCCTTCCCGCGATACCAGGAAGGTTTTCTGATGCGATTGCAAGTCAGTGGATGGATGAGTAAAGCGAGCTAAAGGCAGGTGGGAGGGAACATTTGTAACTAACGGACACCTTCGCTTACACCGACAACAACAAAAATATAGATCAAGCAACCACCCCATGGACTCCAGAATCAGCTGCTTACGCGAAGAAGTTGCCAGATTAACCCGGCCATGTCATGTGGGTGTGTGAGTGTGTGATTGTGCTTTTATTGGAATGTAAAATATCGAAAAAGAGATGTTTCAAAATCCAGCCAATATTAAAATTGAATCTTAACCTAAAACAAAATCGATCAACATCAATCACACCGAAGTTCGGGTCGGTAGCACTTAACACACTCGATTAGCAACATAAAACATAATGTGCCAAATCACAAGTACTAAAAACAATCACAACCGAAAACCAGGTTAATCACATTCCTCATGATGTTGGGGCGAGTTATTTTAACTGAGTACCATCATCATCATCATCATCATCATCTCACCCCACCGTCGTCGCCAACCAGCCAACCGGCCAACCCCGACGCGAGGAGGATCGAATGGGATCAATCGATGGCTAAAATTATAGCGCCTCGATTGACGACAATGACGGGCGGCTCTTTTTTATGCAGAACACGCAACACAACGATAGCATTCTAGCTATCTCGGTTAGAAGGTTAATCGAACGGTGTCACCAAATCCGTGACATCAGCTTTTCATCACGAGCATGTGCCGAATTGGGGGTTGGGAAAAGAACGAGAGGGGCCGTTCGATACAGCGGGGGGAGGGGGGGGGGCGAAAATGGCAGGAAAGGCATGCAAAGGTTACGGACGGACGTGGTGTTAAATAATCGATGTGCTATCAATTGGGTTGGACTGGGGGATGGATATGTACAGATACGTTTCGTTTTAAATACGCTAGCACACACATCAACGTTAGGCGGTAGTTTTATAAAGCCGGTGACTCACTTGGCTTGAGTGCTGGCCATTCTTCGCGCGTGATCCTCACATCGTCGAATGGAAGGTTTCCGTAGGACAGCAGGAATCGCAGCGGTTCGCCCAAAGCTTTCACGTTGAAGTAGTACACCTTGTAGTCCGGCATGATGTCAACGGTAGGTGAAGATCTGTCAAAAGAGAAGCACAGAGCTGTGAGTCGTGGGTTGAAGACTGTAGCCACTACCGCTCGGACTCAGTGTACAGTTCTTCTGGGTCTATCATTTCACACATTCTGTTTCTGCTCAGGCCGATAGTTTAATTAGGTCCCGTAACGCATGCGGTAGCGGTGCTCGTCTTCACACGGAAAGGTGGGGGATCGAGTCCCGTCCGACCGACTACGCCGCAACCGGTGATTATCCTTCTCTTCTTCTTCCTTGGCACTACAACCTCGAGAGGTCTCGGCCTGCCATGTCTGGCTTTCTGTGACTTGATTTTACCAGTAGTAAAGTAGTCAGCCTTACGTATGGGGAGAAGGTCTGGATTGGATCTAAACCCCGGTCATGCCGTGTGAAGGCCGGCGCCGCTGTCGCCTCGGCCACCGGACCGCCCCGGTGATTATCCAGACTCGGGAAAATCAAGCCCCAACATAAAGAAAACCCGATTTATGGCATGCCCCGGGACACCACCACCTCTTCAAGGTTGTAGTGCCAAAAAATAGAAAAATAAGACTAGAGACCAGACTAGACTTTCTGCACCTCTGCTACTCAGGAAGGTCTAGCTGTGTTCCAATGTTTCACACGGAAAACCTGCGTACCGAAGACTGTGACTATCCAGCTACCAAACGAAAATTATTCTGCACCATCCCCAAACTCAACTTCTTCTTCACCCTTCACCAGGTATCACACACAGTTCCAATCGACCATTCTGCTACATTCTTCTTCACCAACACTGGCACCTCATCACCGGCTTGCGTGCATAGAGATGATTGATTTAACCTTGATAATATAATGCATCGTCTTGTTCCCTCAAGAAAAGTGTGAACGCTCAGCCATATATCGATGGGATCGCAACCAAACACAATTCTATCTCGCTTTATCGCATCACTGATCGATCGATCGTACCCGATCGTCATAAAAATGCTGTCTTTTTGCACCCAGACTTTTGTTATGCTGTCACCGCGGCACCACTGATTATGGGCTGTTGTTGGATCCGGTCGCGGTACGCACACTCGCTTACCTGTTGATCGAACTTGTGCTAAGAATATGGTCAGACTAAAACAAGCGTGCGTGCCGCTCGCTTATTTATCCCCCCAAAAAAACTGGTCCCGGCACACCGTAGTGTTCGTGCGTTATTCGGTACACCATCGGTGGTATGCGCACACTCGTGCTGATGCTGCTGCTGCTGCATGTCGTGATAGTACAGACACGGCGACCAACCTTATCTGCGTATTGTGCGCTATCGCGACGCGCAACCATGTATCGCCAGTGTCAAAACGGAGAAAGGCAATTGTTTGACGATGCGGCATAAGCTTAGCTAAAATCCGAACATTTCTAACCACTCCTTAATTCTGGTACTGAAATGGAAAATGTTTAACGAAATTATGGCCTAACTTTTGGACGTAAACTACTCTCAGTATTTAACGCAAGTAAAGAGGCATCGACATGCAGCAACTTCCTGGACCTTTTTAAATATGTTCCGTGTTAGGCTCGAACGTCAGTAATGGGGTAGTGGACAAAATATTCGATAACGAATACCCTCATCCATACCAAAGTTCAGTAGGCAGAAGGTATCTCATCGGCCAACTTACGAATCAACTCACTGAGCTGTGTGTGACGGGTGGCGTTGGTGGGTGGTATCGGTATGCCCTAAATCACGGATGCATTGATCGTGAAATAGTTTTTGCATTTGTTTAAAGCCGCACTCAAAGGTAGCTAGGTGGCCGCACCGTGCCGTGCTTGTTTCATAGTTTTATTTTTACGTATCATCTTCAATAGTAGTAGTAGCAGCCCACAATCGGAATCCCATCCTACTAGCTTCGACTGCCGACCCCTATTACATTTTCTTGGTCAGCAGCATGCAGGATGTTTTCGGCACATCGAAAACGAGCTTCTGCCCAACTGCATTATGCAATGTTTCGCGCCGAATTCTAACCGTTACACCGGGAATTGATTCTGTGTTGTTTTGACCAGCTTGATGTTCTAGCATGTATTGGCACGACAATACGGTAACAATATGTACGGTCGAAGGCGAAGCTATTTTTAATAAACAGTCCAACGGTTCCTACAATGTGCCTTGATAAGCTTATCAAACATTGATACAGTGATATGATGTATTTTTTCCGTCCGTACAGAACACTCACGCGCGCCATGGGTGGAGCTTGTGTAAATGTTGTCTTTTTCATTTAAACTTCAACCCTCGTACCATCTTTGAAGATAATATGCCCATCTTAACGCTCACGGGCTATCTACCTATCACCAGGGGGGAGATTTTTTTTTTTCTGGAAGCATGACTTGTATTTTGACATGACGTCATGCTTGTGGAAAATGCTAAAATTAAATGTCTTGTGCGTTAGTCTACCTTCGAATGATTATCTTTTATTATAAAACAGATTTTAAGTGTACTTAGTTTAAGAAGCATGCTAGCTAAAAAGAAAAGACAGTCTACTTTACATTAATTACATTCAACTTCCCGGCACATTGGCCGTTCCGTTTTGCTTTTTTCTCCTTTTACAGCACATCCAGTTCCGGTGGAAGGGGAATCTTTTTCGACAGAGCAAATTTCCGCAACGCCTCGTACTTGTTCCGCAGCGAATCCACCTCCTCCTGCAACCGGCCCGTTTCCTCGTGCATCAGCTCCATGTCTCGCCACTCTTGCGATTTTTCCGTCTCCAGCTCATCCTTCTGCTCGATGCGCTTTATCCGGCAGCTGGCAGCGTACCCGCGGTTTTTCAGCGTCCGGCGCCGTTGCTTCATGCGAACAATTTCCTCGCGGGTGAGACCTCGCATCTTCAGCGTACGGTTGAGATCGCGCACCGTTATCGACACCAGCTCATCGTCGCTAATATCCGGGATGGGACACGGGGACAAGGGTGCCTGCAAAATATGGTTGAACAACGGGAATGTTAAGCACCACGCGGAAGATGGTTCAGTTAGGAGCGGTACGCTCGATCTGCATCGAGTTTTGGGATAATTACTTCATTCCAGTGAATTGATTTCGGGCGCATCATTGACTACAAATACAGAAAGTGGTATACAGGTTGGAATGGGTTATGAGATGAACAGCTAGTAAGCACAAGAATAGACGGGCGACAATTGCTACGCATTCACCGTTAACGACACACTACACAGAGAGAATCATTGTCGCCGGCCACACATTGAACATTACCTGTGTACTTTTCCGCTCGCGCTTTATTTCCTGTGGCATGTTAGTTCTTGCGGGCAGACGCACAGCAAAGCGCTATATCGATCGAAGTGCAGCTATCGAAAATGGCCGCCAAACGCTGGAAGGTAAAAAAGAGCCGTAAGTTTTGTGGGCAGCCAGAGAAATAAAGGAAACTGCAAGTCATGCTGGATTCATTATCCAGTGCTTTGAGCTTGTACGTACCCTAACCCTGGTACGGATGTATGTATTAGAGCAAATGCACAACGCCAACGAACTTCTAACTTCACACTTTACCAACCGAATCACAAACGCACTGAACGACGTGGGACTATTTGATAAAATTCGGCACTTTGAACTGTTGTAACAGCTCGTATTCACCGATATACGTTCTTATTTACAAGATCAAGGGTAGCAAAAGTTTGTTGCTGATCTTATTTGTAAGCAAAGACCTTGAAACGAGAGGCTGCGTCATGTGCAGCATTCTGACATTTTGTTCGACTGTCAACTATTGTCGGAATTAATTGATTTTGTGAAATGCATATCCGTATGTTATGGGGCACATCCTAATTGAATTTTTATTTTTGAAGAAGCTCATCACTAAGAAAAGCAAAACTTCACAAATTTAGGGTTCTAGCGACAACGACAGGGCATTTAAACATAATATTTATGTTCAACGGAACAGTATAAACGGGCCAAACTTCAATTGTCGGAGACCCGCTTAAATGGGGCACGTTCGCCGTTCACTGAAGGTTGAAAGTTGCGCCTTTTCTCAAAGTTAATCTTCTGTTTTGTTTACGGTAGCATGAAAGCAACGTTCGCCGCTCACACGATGGACGCCACAAATTCCGTATCAAAGGTGTGTATTGTGTTGTGAAAAAAACCTATCCTGTACTGCAGCTTATTATCTATGCTTTCCTTTACCAGGGTGTGTTTGTGTTTAAAAATGGAACAACACGTGCGAAAGGACGCAAAAAAGTGCAACCAGCCAATAGCTTACTGGACGCCGACACAAACAGCCAGCTATGGTTTCAAGTGTACAAAAAACACTGGGATCGATTGCAAAATATGATTATAAAGCTTCAAACAAGCAGCTACAGCAAGATCATTGGTAACCTGCTGAAGTTCATTGAAGGATGCCAGAAGTCGCTGCAATACGAAGGTTGTCTGCCTACCGCCGCGCTGCTGACTGGCTTCAATCAAAACGACCATTTGTCCCAGTTCGAAAAGCTGGCGGAAGACATCCAAAACAACACCTTCTCGATAGTGGTATTGCTGCCGGCGCGAGATGGAACAAACCTGAAGCAAGCCGTCGAAACGATCGTTGAGAAGTGCGTCGAGAGCCAGTCGAGCGATAGGAGCGTGGAAAAGCGCTTCCGTAAAAACCAGCTCAATCTGGACGTGTTGCAGGCATGGTACCTTGAAACCCATGGCAAACGTGATGCAAAACCCAATCTTATCCTTATTGTGCCAGACTTTGAGCTGTTCAATACAGCCGTTCTGCAAGATTTGATCATTATTCTAGAGTAAGTATCGACGCACAAAACCACATCGAAAGCGAATAGTTGGATTCCATATGAATTCTCCTTACATTTCAGCTCGTACGCCACACAGCTCCCCTTTGTGCTGGTGTTTGGGGTAGCTACCGATATTTCAACCATCCACAGTGTGCTGCCGTATCACGTGACAAGCAAAATTAAGATTTCCGTTTTCCAATCCGAACCATCCACTACCAACCTAAACAACATTCTGGACGAAGTTCTGCTCACGCCCTACTGCCCGTTCCATCTTTCGAGCAAAGTGTTCAAGTTGCTGGTGGATATTTTTTTGTTTTACGATTTTTCCGTTAACGGATTCATCCAAGGCTTCAAGTACGCCCTGATGGACCATTACTATCAAAAGTCGATCAATGCATTGAGCGCGGTGATCGACGACGAGAGCGAGCTGAATGCAATCATCCACGTACTGTCGTCATCGGAATTGGAGCAAATACGGCAGTTGCCATCGTTTCGTACTTACGTGGAGTCGCTGAAAAACCCGCAGGAGGTCATAGATCTGCTTACGGACGACGATTACCTGAAGCGATCATTAACGCCACTGATAATGCAGGTGCACAACTATTGGTTTACCTTCCACTGTGCACTGCACATACTGCAAACGTTGGTCGGCGACCTTCCGAAGGCACCGTTGGGAAAACGAATTCGCGAACTGTACTGTCGGTGTGTTGCTGCGGACGTGACCGCCCTGCCCGAATTCAAAGAGTGCATCCAATTGCTGTCGTTTCTGTCGAAGGAAGAAATGCTGCAGAAGATCCAGCAGGTGCTGTACGTCGTGCTGGCGTGGGTAGAACGAAACGACCAGCTAAGCATCGAAGGTTGTTTGGTGTACGATGTAGCACCGGTGGAAGTAATGGCAAACGAGCTGGTTGGCTTATCTGACCAGCTAGTAGAGGCCAGGCACGAACCAATCGTAGCCGAGACACAGGAGGACAAATCTACTTTTCTCGCACCTCACATGGGACGGCAAGAGTTGCGTGAAAAGTTGCTTACGGCAGCGAAACATTCCAAGAGCGAGTCTGCTGTCAGCCAAGCGATTGAAAACATAATGGATTATTTCGTAAAACGTATCTTCCGCCGATACCTGCGTCCGGCAACAAGCGAAACAGTGCCTTTGGTGGAACTGTTTATTTACAAGGATAGTACCTACCTTCGGCAGCACATCGTTGGCGCTCCTAGGGCGGCCATTCACATCGCACTGAACAATCCGCAACACTACATGCAGTGTGAATGCTGCACGCTGGACGAATCGTCCTGCATTGTTCCTTCGCTGCCGGATCTCTCGATAGCCTACAAACTGCATTTGGAGTGTGGCCGTATGATAAATCTTTTCGATTGGCTGCAAGCGTTCCGTACGATTCTCGACGATGATAGCAGGAACGATGGGTCGGAGCAACAAGTGGATCCAATCATTCAGTAAGTATAGCATTGTTTTTCCGTTGTATTAGGTGCATTTTGAACGATAATGTTTGTATTCATCCCTTCCAGGGCTCGTTTCACTAGGGTAGTGGCAGAGATGCAGTTTCTAGGTTTCATTAAAACGTCCAAAACTAAAACCGATCATGTTACAAGGCTTACGTGGTGAAACAAGCGAAATGAAAATGTTGAACAACACATAAGGTTGCAACCGGTGTACCAGCCGGTGTACGTATCGCATAAAATTGTTGTTCGCGATCATCTATTCAATTACATGTTGGGGCTCTCGGTCATCAAAGACTATTTTAAGTACGATGTGTGTGTTAGAGTGTATGTAAAAGTAAAGGTTATTATTGAACAAAGAAATCAAAATACGCGAAAAAGTTTCTTTGGCGGTTAACGGACAATTCAAAATTGTTTTCCATCCTATTGCCTTAGCATTTTCACTGGGACGCACAGCGAGAGCTTCGGCGAAAAAGCTTCGGTCCGCGCTGCTGTCACTTTTTGCACAAGGTTGCTACAGTGTTGGTGGTATGTTCACCTTGCTCCCCATGTGTAAACATTCAGCTATCGTGAAAACGCTGTGCCGGCCCTTGGAAGCAATAAAATCAAACAAACGAACGTTTCCAAATGTCTGGGTTTGTTAAGCGTCGACGAGCTTTAAATATTAATGGGACCCGGCTGTCTGTACACTCGGGACAGTCGGTAATTTCGCTAGGAAACCCGTCATTAGACCACGTTTTTGGCGGTGGGTTTCCCATCGGTTCCATCATCGCTATCGGTGAGTAAGACTGCCCCTCCGCATGAAGCAGCAGCGCGCGGCAATACTATCGTATCGCTTTAAACAGGAGAAGACAAACATGGAAACTATTCCCGAGTGCTGTCCAAGTACTTTCTTGCGGAAGGAATCGTAAACAAACATCCACTGCTGGTAGCGTCTTTGGAGGAAGATCCTTTACAGTTGGTAAATTTCTCATCTACCTCATGTTAAACCTGAAAGCTTACCTTTTTTATGATCAACTGTCTTTATAGGTTGAAAAATTGCCTCAACCCGTGGAATCGACCACATCTGTTGAAAGTAGAGCTGAGCAGGAACCCGAAACCATGCGAATTGCCTTTCGATACAATCAACTAGCACCGGTAGATTCGGAACAGAAGTCATCCACAGCGCTCGGACACTATTTCGATCTAACCAAAACAATCCCTTCAACGGCATTACTAACGCAAGACATCACCTATTGGAACGGAGACGAACGGCCGGATGGTGGGATCGGTTCGTTCCACAATCCGCACTACGCATCCCTGCTGTCCTGCATCCATCGCAAAGCAAGCGAACAGCAGTTCAACGCGACGTCCGGCGAAGGCACTAAAAATGTGCTTCGAATTTGCTTAAACTCGATCGGCTCCCCAGCCTGGTACGATAAGAACTTTTCCGGCGATTTCCTACGCTTTATCGCCCTCCTTAAAGCCATCGTACGAAACACGCTGTCTGTCTGCTTAATTACTGTGCCGCTGCATCTGTTTCACCATCTGGACGATTTCCACCTGTACAAGCGAGTGATAAATTTGTTCGATTTTTCCTTCGAGCTGGAAGCTTTTGCCGGCCAAATGGAAGAGCAGGCAAATCCTGTCTTCAAAGAGTACCATGGCTTGTTGAACATTACGAAAATAGCTCCGTTCAATAGTTTGGCTTCCTTCCATCCTAAAACGCGCGATTTAGCATTCAAGCTGAAGCGAAGCAAGTTTGTGATTGAAAAATTGCACCTTCCGCCGGATATTGTAGATGAAGATAGTCGGGCAAAGGTGCAAATGCCCACACTCAGCTGCGCTAGTGCAGGGATGAAAAATAGGCTAGATTTTTAGCTTTCGGGCAAAAATACACTGTTGAAACGAATAATGTACGTACGGTAGATGTAATTCGAATCAGCATTCGTTTATTCACGCCTTAACATGTATGAAATTAAAAAAATACGCCTTGAAATGTTACCCTCTCCCTAAACTAGATAACTCTTGGAGATTTGATAGTAGTGGGAATTGTTGTTGTTGTTGTTGTTGAATGCCATATCGGACCGCTGTTTGCTGTACTCCTTCGACTGCAGGTACGCTTCCCGGATCGTTGGTACGGCGATGGGCGACGGCAGCTCGTGCTCGTAGATGTTGTCCCGGACACGTCGATTCGCCGGCATTGCTGGGATGGGAATGTGTGGCAATGGAAGGGTACGCAGCATTTGCGGCACCTGACTCTTCCGGGGAAGTTTGGTACAGCTGAGAATAATGCTGAGCAGTACGCAAAACTCAACCACCGCCACAATCAATCCAGCGCAAAGAAACAGGAAGTATTGTTCACGGTACCACACCTCAATTTTGTGCAGGCAGCCCTGTGTCCGTCATGGAAAGAAGTGTGTAAAACATTATTCATTTGCTATGAGGTTTTACAGTAAGCTATTAATAAGCCACTAATGATGTACCAACTTACATCCAGATGTCGACTTTTCTCATAATCCTGTGGTTGGAGTGCCTGGCACAGCGTCCCGTTTACCGGCACGGGGTCTAGGTAGGCCGTAAACTCGAACCGATTCACCAGCTTGCAGCACGTGAGCGGAACGGTGAGCTCTTTCTTGCCCAAGCTTTGCAGCTTCCACAGGGCTGTGTCGTAGTTGATGCTGGTGTTGATGGCACAGCATTCGAAAATCGTTTGCGCCAAATCCATTGCTGCGGTAAACTGTTCATTTCCCGGCACACCGTAGTTGGCCTGAAGCGCTTTTACCATCGCAGTTTCGTTGAGGTTCAATCCCAGGCACTGTGGCCAGGCAGTGATCATCAAGCACACGCCAAACTCCGCTATCAATAGCGACAGAATGATCAGAAAGTACTACGAGCAGAAGGAACATCGGTCGTTAAGATTAGTGGTACATGTTCATGTGCAGCGTAAAAAGGGAAGAAATTACCATGGTTAAAACACAGTACGTATTCATACAGGTTGCCCAACATCCTAACAGGGAAGCAATGATAGCCACAAGCCCGGCCGTAGTGAGAGCGAATGCAACGTAGTAAAATAGCGGCTGCTCTAGCTCAGACAGGGGCGTCCGTTGTTGGTCAGAGGCTGATATAAGCAATCGGGACAGCAGTATCCGTGGGGAATCGGTGAATAGGTAGAAACCTGTGGAAAGCAGCGTTATTCCACACAGCTGTAAGTACATAGATACATCGAACATTGAAATATGTGGATAAAGTTGAGACTGATCGTTGTTTATATAAGCAAAAAACGAAGAACAAATCACACGTTTAATTTATAGATGGAAAGAAAATCGGCCACAACAAACCTTGTCACCAAAAAAATAAAAAATAAACCCTGAAAGTCCAAGGCTAAAACATCTCGTCGTACAAGGATTATAGCCCTTTAAAGAAACATCGTCGGACAAAAATCCACATCCAAGAGGACTCGTTGACCAACAAACGTCCCCGCACAAGGGTAGCGGCGGATCAAGTACCTTGGAGTCTTCAAGCGTAACCTGCATCTGTGCAAGGGACCTAGTCCAAAGAACCCCACAGTATCACTGTACAATGGAGCTTCGTCAGTTAAGCAGGAGCTTCTTTGGTCAAAAAGCCTGTTCGTCCAAAGGCTCGTTTCGTCAAACGAACCTCCTGGTTCAAAAATCCTCCTTATCCAAAGAAGGACATCATTGTCGTCCGATGTCAAGGGTCCTCATCCATAGATGCTCATAGCACAATTCGGCGTAGTCATTCAACGCATCAACGCAGTAGAGAATGAGAGAAGCGGTTAAGAAGCATTTGGCAATGGATCGGCGAGTTTCTAGGGAATGTAAGCCAAGGATAGGTCCTAAAGAACTGATGAAAAGCCAATGGTCTGGATCCAGCTGAATGCCAAAGGCTTTGTCATTCAATTCGTCTGGCCGCCCAAAGGTCTCTGTATTGGGCCTCGACGATTACAAAATCTCTCATGCAACGAGCTTCGTCGCACTAGGGACATTTGTCGTCCAAACAGCTTAGTCGTCAAAGGAACTTGTTAATTTGTTAACCTAATGTGCTAATGCAACGAATCACGCGACCCTGTTGAAGCAACTTAAAGCTATATTACAAGGAACTGATCAAGCCTAGGACGTCTCGTTAGTGCCAAGGACTCACAGAACTCAGGTTGCGGTCTTAGTGGTCTCCCACAACATTGAATTTGAACCACACATGGCAAGAAACGGATCAGAGCAACCGAAACGGGAACGGCGCTCATTTACGCCGATTAATCCCCTAGCTCGGCGTCTTCTCACCGTGCCGAAAAGGCTGATCGCGGAGAGCAGAACCGGTGAGTCGATCCAGTTTTCCATGTTACAGAATACGTATAAGTCAACTCGTAAATTTTCGCTAGGTGGAAGCCAGACGGGCCAGGAGTCGAGCAACCGCAGACCACCACTCTACTACTAATCCAACTAGTGAGCATGGTAGAGTATGTCAACCGATGTCGGATCAGCTAGATACCGGCACCAGTTGCCTTAGCAGGTTTACAACTAGCTGATTGCCACTGGTGCCGATGTGCTCCAGCTGGTTCTAGAAGCTCAATCCAAGGTATCGCCAAGGAGCACTACAAGCTCACAGCGTCTCGTCGTCTAAAGAACTAGTCAATCAAAGGGTATCGATCGCATAAAGCACAGCGTTTTTCAAGAGGTCTTTGTCGTCCAAAGAGTCCCATCGTGCTAGGGATCTCACTGCCCGAAGAACTCGGTTTATTAAGGCATCTTGTTTTTCAGGGGTATCATCCTCCAAAGTCATCCCCATAAGACCTAAGAACTTTGCGTTTTCTAGGATCGTTGTAGCCCAGAAGCCTTCAATCAAGCTCTACAATAGTTAGAACACAAGCGGCTATGTCACTCGTTGCATGCACCATGTTTCAATTGCACCACATCTAAGTTAAACGTGTATAGTGGACTAAGGTGCGTTGACATCAACCGTACCCGCTTTACACCGCATCCGGAGCGGACTTGACCATAGAATGATGCTCTTGTTCTCAAATGCTGTCCAATAAATAATTACATCGAATAGACGACAGTGCCGCCATGCACAAGTTCTCCACTGTGGGTCGTGAAAACAAAACAAAAACAGCACGTGATCGAGCATGTGTAACGTGTGTCCCACATGCATACATTAAGCACCGATCGGTGGGTATACCACTGCACGAAATTAGACCGGATCGTATGGAAATTTTTCGATGGGACGGCATGGGAAAAATTAAAAATGAATCCACAGAAAAGTACGGTTTTCCATCGTTCTAGTTAGTTGAGTATAATGGGGTTGTCCGACTTCTCGTCAATCTGACGCTGGAGAGGTCCATCCGTGATTGTGACTGGGAGGTAGAAACTTCGGGGACGATCTTCTTTAAATCAATTCCGATTCTGGCACACGATTATGGCATAGACAGCGTTGGTTTGAGGCTCTCCTATATAGCAGAAGCTTACCAAAGGATTGAGCTAGCGGCACCCACGGCTCTGCTGAAATACACTGATTTACGCAGGGGAACCGCAGTTTTGAAATCGTCCAAAACATCACCTATCAGGGGTGAAAAGTCAGCAAGGGTGCTGCCTGCCAACTGGTCATGCTACCTAAGAAGAGCTGGGACCTTTAGAATATGTTTGGTCCCAGTACTCACATACGTCTCTGAGACATGTACCCTGTCCAATTTTTGCTACTCCGAAGGAATTTTGGCTCCTTGTGTATGTGGAAGGACAATCGAGGAGTCGTTTCAATAGCGAGCTCCACGAGATGCGATCTCACTGTCGTGCTTCGAAAGACACCCAGCCCGTAAAGTCCTATTAGACCATCCAAATGGACATAGGAAGATGGCGATGACACATGGATTGCCAAATGACGGCACTAGACCGTGAGCGATATCGAGGATTGTTGCAGCAGGCCAAAAGCCCAGTGAGTAGAGCGAGCGAGAATGTGATCTGGCAAACAGAATGAGTCACTTAATTTACAACAATCAATCCACATTCATACAGATGTTACTCTTCGCAGCAATGGAAGCTGATTTCTCGATAACAATTTCACGCATTATGAAGTGGAAATCTGCCACAAACGCAGCAGCATAGCAGTGTGAGCCGCAGCTAAAAACATACCGTCACGAACGACTACAGTTTAGAGCAAGGGTTCACATACTACTAGCTGCCGCCTTCTCCTTTTTTTGGCTTTTGTTTTTGCGCGTTCTGTTGTGTTCCGATTTTCACCCAAGCGATTGCGCGCATCATGCATTTTTATTATGCGCCAACAGTTTGCGCGCGCACCCCTTCGCATGCTCAGTAACATCAACGCCGGCACAGGCGATGCTGCTGCTCCCCATGGCTTCCTTCGATTTATGATGAGCACACCGATACCGAAGCACTCACGTACTTCTAATTGGTGTCTGTTTCGTCCACATTTACACATAAATTTTGTAATCTTTCTGCAGCTTTCCCAATGGCTGCTAGATCCCCCCGACAACAACTAGAAATGCACTCCCTGTCGGATGGCGGCGCGTTATTTGGGCAGTGTTTGTCCGCGAAGTGTAGCACACGCAGATGGGTTGTCCGGTCTACGCTTAAAACTTCACTTCACAGGGTACGCTTTTAAAATCACTCGACCGTACTGCATTTACTACATTTTCCATTATTCTGCAGTTGATTTTGTTTTACGCTGCGCGACTCGGGGGGAGGTTTTTGTTGTGATTGTTGTCAGTGTTACGGTGTTTAGTGGAGTGTCATATGGCGTGGAACGATCGTTTGGGGGGATTGCATTTAACTTCGAGCGGACCGAACTGTCCACACTCTTCACTGAAGAACTTTTCGTTGAATAGAATGAAATATTTATATAAAATTGCACTTTAATTCTTGAAATATCACTCATTTTGTTATTCCTTCAAATCGCATTCTAACAACACAATGCGACCACAACAATAGCGGTAGCAGACACGAGCTATCACACAAAACCCGTAATACAACACGGTACATGTATGATGGACACGATAATTTACCATGAATATTAGGTTGCAGCTTGCCAGCACAAACTTGTGATTAAACACTTTGCTCAGCTTCATGGTAATGCTATGGCGCGTCGAATGAGTATGTGTATGAATCCCCTAAACGGCTCGTACTTTGGTTGCTACGATCATTGCACCACGAATGCTGACAAAGAACTGCCGACACACCGGTACCGGTGGACTGGTGGACGCACACTGGACAAGCCACATTGATCATCACCGACTGCGTCCGGTGCGCACGGAGCCGTTACATATTTGTGTGGCGTAAGCGCCGGAATCACCGGCAAGAACGCGCGAACGCAAACAACGCACGGCGGTTCGGACGGATTCGGACCAGCGCGTGAATGTTTCGGTCTAGCCTGGTCCAAATTCTCGCTCGCTGCGGGAATGCTTACGGAGAGCTTAACACAAAAAGCCGCCCTGTGATACGACCAACTCCCCGGAGCCCGGAGGAACGTGATTTTCGCTTCCGTTGGTGGAACCACCCGCAACGGCACGCAACGCGCCCGAGACGTGCGGGTGCAGGCGTTAACATCGCACGTGGTGTAAATGTACGCAAAACATTGGGCAACAGAGTGGATATCAATACAGTGTAAAACGGCGAATTGTAAATGAACAAAAAAAAAAAACATGCCATTCACTGGCTCTTTTGATTGATAGAAGGAACCTCCTTGATAGCACTGAAACAGGTGGTGAAGCGGGTGGACAATATGGACATTTGGTTAGCGGCGCTAGTCTCCAGGATAGAGGATCGAATCTCGTCCGGGGACCGCCTGTTCGTGTGCAGGACTTGACTAACTAATGCACGTAGCCGAAGGAAGCCAGAAAAAGCTGGCCAAGACCTTTCGAGGTTGTTATGATCGTGGGTCCCATCTCATACCCCTACGATGGATTGATAGGAACGATTTTTTCACTTAGAAATTAAAAAAAATGGATAAGGATTAATGATAAGAAGTAATGCCTACGTCGATATATGGCCGTTACGGCTGTGGTGTACGACTAGACACCTCAGGTCGCAACCATAAATAAATATTTAACGAAGACATGAACCTCATCTAATAATCATTAGCAACAACCTTAAACAAAGGACGAATTGTTAGAACGTACCCATTCCCCTACGACAGGATTGATGCCACGTAATGATCAGGATAAGCTACACGAGTGCAAGTTAAGCATTACAGATTTTATCAAATAATTTACAAAGAGCTACTAATTTTATATATTTAGAAATACCACAGATGTATTCGCATACTTTTAATAAACAAAAGTCACATCCTTCTTTAAGGTTCTCTAACGTTTTGTTGAGTAAATTTTCGAACCTCCTCTTAACAATAAACTCTAAGTTCATGCAATTGCGTCAAATTAGGACATCCTAAAATCACGTACGCAATTAGTGTGCGATAATCCAGGAACCAGGGAATAATTATACTAACGGGTAGCTAAAAAAGATAGCATATGATTGCTATCGCATTGATCCTGCAAGATAAATTAGTACAAAAGGGCTGTTCGGATCGGCTCTCTCTCATACGAAGTGTTAGTCGCGGTAGTCATTTGTTTATCAGCGTTCTCCTACGTTGTGACAATTTTATTTTAGTCCCATCTTCTCTCATCAAAAACCGATCAACGACCCAACGGTTTCGAAGCGAATATAGATCTAAACCTAGCAAGGGTAATCGGTGATCTAACAAAAGCAATCCAATGTACAAAAGGAACAATGCAGTCGAGAGGAACGATATCAATATTAGATGATCGTGCTCTGGAGGCTAAGTCACAGAATTGGTCGTCCTCAAAGGACATTCGACGTTGAGTTTAAACAAGTTACCGAACTGAAGAGAAGATATCTTTTTCTTCTTCTTGGCTTAACGATCTAATAGGTTATAAACGCCATTTTTGGTTTAATACATGTATTGATACAACGCAGTTGGTTAGGCAGACGTCACTACATGGGAATGGGAAAGGATCGGGTGGGATTGGAACTCCAACCTTGTCGTGTGAAGACCGGCGCTGTAACATATTACTGAGGTATAGGAACAGCATCGATACTTTGTCAATTAACAAGATTGAAGACAAGCTAGAGTGCAGTACTTACAGGGGTATAACGGTGTTGAATAACAGGATCCTGTTGGAACAGGATCGATACTTTGTCAATTTACAAGATTGAAGACAAGCTGGAGTGCAGTACTTACAGGGGTATAATAAAAAAAAAAAAAATAACGGTGTTGAATTCAACCTACAAGCCTCCCTCTTGCTACAAAATCATTTTATCTCATTCGTGGAAAAAATAGTTGAAAACTAACGGAGAGGATTCTGTGAAGGAAAAACAACCAGCGATCAGATCTTGACCATGCAGCAAATATTGGAGTCTGGCTTGCTGCTTGTTAATATGTCAATAATTAACTCCATTTCTCAGAAAACTCACAAAACCTCTTGAATCCACAGGAATTCGGTACAATGCTTGCTCTCGAACCAACCGCTATTGAGTCTCGTATGGAAGAGACTCGACTGCACAACTATCAAAGGTGCACTTAAGCTGTACTAAAAGTGAATAAAAGTTAAATTAATTTGTTTGGCAAAGTTTAGCGAACACAAATGGGTAACTTGAACTGCATTAATAGATTTACTTTACATGTCCAAACTATCCCACACAATGAATTGCATTTGTACACAAAAATGTAGATTAAGGTCCTGAAACTTGAACGGTTTAGTACAATTCGAACGCCGTTCAAATATCCCAATCCAATATGGCTACCCGTATTCAGCAGCAACGATGCAACCTCTTCCTGCTTATCCACGCTTGGCGCACCATGAGCGTACCAGAGATCACTCACACACATGCTGAAATTGTTTTGAAAGAAGAAGCTTCACAATAAAACGGCACGACAAAAATGGAATGCGCGAGGGGTCACCGTTGGTGTGAGTGAGTACGACTGCTGTTCCGTCGGGTAACAGCAGCAGTGTGGCTTATTTAACGGTTGTTCGTTGTGTAGGTTGCGTATGAGGCGAGCACGACGTTAGCGAAACAAGGATAGCGTGCAACCGAAAGAGAGAAACGGTATTATAGTGTGCGTGTGCGTACGTGCGCTCGGTTGCAGTAGTAGTAGGGGACGTGGTGTAGAGTAGTGTGCGTGTGCTCGAACGGCTAGGGGACACACAACAAAACGCGTACTGGATGTGTTGTGTGTTGCTTAGTTGATATTTCAATCAATCGCTAAATTTGTATCGTACGTGAGTGTAGCATAGTTTTTTCGGTGCGGTTCCTGCTGCCATCGATACCGTTCGTGGCGCGTTCGTACGCGTGTAAGTTCGCGCTGGTAAGATGGTACACTAGTGATTACGCACTAGCTAAGGCGCTGATAAAACGCTGTTCAGTGGTGTGGTGGTGCGCGTAGTTTCATTTTTAAAATTAACCCCCGTGCGATGGAAGTGGCACTGTGAACAACCGGTGGTAAAGTACACGCACCGGATGACTACGGTTCGCAGAAGACGTTAACCGACACGAATTCGTTTGTAATACGCACGCATACCAACCCGACCGTGCGAGGCTGTTGTGTGCTTGTTGCGTCGTGTGCGAAACACCGCGCGCTGTGTTGTCGATTGATCCGGTTCTTCCAGCGATCGCGCGGTGCGCTGATCCTTGCGGATGAGTGAGAAGGTGCTCCAGTGCAAAAGCAGGAAACAGGGCTGCAAAATGATACCGAGACGGTCGTACAACAAAAGGTGCAGCGGCAGCAGCGCATACATACATCACGTACGGGGGACACACACACGAGGCGTCCGTTTTCAGTTGGCATGCTTGCCAGCCAGTCAGTGTTGCTGGAAAGGAAGGCAATATGAATGGAAGCGAGAAGAATGAGAGAAAGGGAGAGCGGAAGATTGAAAGAGATAGACGCGACGGAGCATGGTGGTAGCCTGACTAAGAAGGACTTGCTATCTCTCGCTCCCTCGCTCTAGCTACTTCTCTCTCTCTCCCTCTCCCTCTAGGTCAAATGACAATGTGGGTTAGTGCGTTCGATGCGAACTGTGAATAAAAGGATCCTTCCTTCGTTCGGTAGGAGTGCGTTTTGAGATGAGTGCTCTGATCAAATCCCGAAAACTGATTTCATCGTTTGATGGTGTTTTTTGCGTGTGTGTGTGTGTGTGTGCGTGTGTATGTTTTGTTTCGTTTCAACTGACAGAAATGAAAATAATATGACAACAAATTTCCTATCAAGTCGCCGTTCACTTTTGTTTCTCTGTGCCCTCGATTTTGCTTTTGCCCTCTCATTCTCGCGACACTTTGCATTAACTACGAGTGCTTGCTTATGTGTGCGTGCGATTGTACTTTTCGCATCATAGCTTGTAGTGAAAAAGAAAAACACCGGTTTGATGTTAGAATCATGCATAAATCATTGAAATAGTTTTTTTTTGTGTCTGCTGTTATTGTTGTTCCTTCTCGATTTGGCTCGAACCATTTTGTGCGTAAGAAATGGCCCGAAAGAAAGAAGATAGAACCAAGTGATCGGAAGCCGTGGTTTTGCACCATCCTTTTTGTGATAGAATATAACAATGGAAACAGGTTGTTAGTTCTCGCATTTAGCAGTTGGATGCAGTTGATTGATCGAGCGCGTGTGATCGTGTACGGATAGCACTCACACGCACATATGTACGAGAGGAATTGTGCAACTTAAAAGTGTATTATCTGTTTGAGTATTGTAATTGATATGGTAATTTTGTGTGTTTTTGAAACAGGTTTGAAAAGTTTTAAATTGTGTGTACTGTTTAAACCATGTGTCTTGTGTATCGAAAAAACCAATGAGAAATGTGTAAAATCACCCGTGCTACATACTGATACATCAATTATTCGCAACCGGCTGTCAATGAAGGATGCGAATATACAGTGGTATTTTGTGTACTGTTTTGGGTGTAAACCATTAATAGGTAAGTGAAAAACCAGTTCTATCTCACCAGTGAACCAAAGAAGTTAATGATATTGGGTATTTGGCGAGATGAAACCAAAAAATCCGGATTGAGCGCAAAAAATCCAAATTAGCGTATGATACTAAAGTTTAAAACTGAGAAAGACCCAAGTTTCTGCGTTTTCAATATTTTTTATTTAAAAGTTTTAAAAAATCGAAATTACCAAGGACAAATTAAATCAGTTTTGATTTTTTTCTAACTTTAAATCTCTATAACTTTTGAAATTATTCACCAATTGTGATGTAAAGTAGTAAACCGGAAATGAACGTTTTAGCAAAACATTTAAACG
The DNA here is from genome assembly GCF_013141755.1 of Anopheles stephensi. NCBI lineage: Eukaryota > Metazoa > Arthropoda > Insecta > Diptera > Culicidae > Anopheles > Anopheles stephensi. The sequence continues at coordinate 35,789,074 of NC_050202.1, read as the reverse complement.
ATGTGCGTTTCTTCTCCACCAGCTTATTTCCGGTATTATTAATTCCCCATTCATGCTTAATAAAATTAACAACTTAGCTCCAGGTAGACCGGCAAGATCAGGACATCTTTTGCGTACAGAATTCAGACCCACATGACGGTGGCATAGAATACGATAAATAATTTAGTTGATATGAATATGATGATTAACCAGGTGTTATAATTATAAGATTTTTATATGTTGCTCCTTTTATCCGTTATGTAGGCAAATAATGTCGAATAACGGTAGTGGGCAAAAAAAGACATTTTAAACAATGAAGTTGATAAGAATTTTCGCATTGTACAAAAACTGTATAAAATATCCGAGCTTGACATTAACACTTTCAAATTTCAAATCGTCCCAGACCCTTATTGTAAAGAAAATAGTTGCTCCAAAGACGATTTAGCGTCCTATAAAAAATTGTTTAGTAGTGAAAAAATTTGAATTTTTTATATTCATCAAAAATGGCCAGGCCGTACACTTTATCTCGGGTGAGCTCGGCCAAAAAATTTATTCAATTATGGATCAAATTTAGTCAAAGTACTTAAAAAAATCCTCTTTTTATAAAAAGGTATTTAAATTTGTCGAGCTCTAGAATTCAAAACATAGTATCTTCTTCTTCTTCCTTGGCACTACAACCTCGAGAGGTCTCGGCCTGCCATTTCTGGCTTTCTGTGACTTGATTTTACCCGTAGCATAGTAGTCAGCCCTACGTACGGGGAGGCGGTCTGGATGGGATTTGAACCCCGGTCCTGTCGTGTGAAGACCCGCGCCGTTATCGCCTCGGCCACAGGACCGCCCTCCTCATAAATTAGGACCTTCTTCTTCTTCCTTGGCACTACAACCTCGAGAGGTCTCGGCCTGCCATTTCTGGCTTTCTGTGACTTTATTTTACCCGTAGCATAGTAGTCAGCCCTGTGTACGGGGAGGCGGTCTGGATGGGATTTGAACCCCGGTCCTGCCGTGTGAAGAACGGCGCCGTTATCGCCTCGGACCGCCTCACTATAACACCAGAAATTAGTCCAGAAATTAGGACCGCTCCCTATAAAACATAGTATATCCCCCAGAAATTAGAGTAACTATCTGATCGTATTGCTATTTTGTCAAATTATGATGTATGGAGGATTTTATTTTTAGTCCATAAGAACGGCCTGGTTTTATAGGTACAATGTGGTTCCTAAAGATTTTTTACTAACTTTTTAGGTAACTGAAAGTAACATAATTTTTATTCATTTCTCGAAATTGTTATGTTACTCTCCAAGAAACTGCTTTTGCACTTGATTGCCCGCTGTGGCTATTAAAGGCATCGGGAACATACGGGAGCTTTTAAAATCTATTCTAATTTTTAAAAAATGTGAAAAATGTGTTATCCCATTATAATGCTACCAAACCAAGTCCAGGATGCTAAAAATGCCATTCCAAGCCCTTTGAGGATCTTATTTTTTGGCTCGAATTTGATTCTAACGAAACACTATCGCTTTTAAAAGCAATCATGTTTCTAAGCTACTACTTATTTATTGATCTTAACTACACTGTGGATCCTAGTATCCGTATGAATAACCTTAAAATAATTTTTCGAGGCATTACGGTTCTGAGCGAAAGATGAATTATGTTCTATGTTATAATTATTTGCAAATTTGTCGTGTTATGCCGCACTAGGCTTGATAACTTTTTGAAAAAACATAAATAAAATTTAATTAAAAAGAAGACGAAGAGGAAACATTAGTTAAAGAAGAAAGTTGGTGTAGTTAGAAGAAACGTCAATTTCCAACATAAAGGGACCAGTATTGATTCCTATCCGGACTGTCTCCCCGTACGCAGAACTGACTATTCAACCACGTATAACATGGAGTCAAGGAACGAAAAATGTCTGGCCAATACCACACGAGGTTAAACAGCCATGGAAGAAGAGGAAGAAAAGTTTTATCAAAACTGTACAAAAAACCGGAACACATTAAGCAAACGAATACCCAGCGTTGGAACTTTGTTGAGGCCCCAGTGGATTTTGCTATAATTTTCTTACCAGGGCCCAGCAGATCGCTTCAACATGATTGACTAGAGGTGGGCGATGATCGTGCCTACATCGATCACCACATATACGACGCTGGCGCGAAGGTGATGTTCGGTGTGCTATGTCGATGAATGCAGAACCGAAACCACCACCATCGACACATAACCAGAGCCGGGGCGGCCGCCACCGTTCCTTGTTTTTCACGTTCCGTTTTGGTCAAAATTTTTAGTGGCTTGATTGTGTGCTGTGTTCTGTGTGTCTCTCACCCGCACGTCGATGCTTGCCACGGAGTGCTCGTACTGTGCTGGAATGTGCGATCACGTCGACCTTTTTTCTTGATCTATGCCTGTTCCTCTATTCCGTAGAGCGCACGTTGTACAAACTACTGGAACACACCCAACACACACATTCACACACACACACACGCACGCTTGAGGGTTGTTACCTGGCTCCCGGTTTTTCGATTCCAGCCCGGAAGATTATATGCTTCACAAAGGAATTGTTTGAAGCATCCCAAACTCAGAGTAACATTTGGCACAGGTTCCCGTGTTCTGGATGAGCCTTACTATTACTGTACAAACGCTTAATTTTAACCCTTACTGTAGCACCCACCTGAGCCTGACACTTGGCTCTGCAGCACCGAGGAAAGTTTCACCTGAAGCACTTCCTGTTTAATATTTTACGTAAAAAGAAAAGGCAGAGTTCACTATTGAAACAGTTTCGCATTTGCACAAAACTAAGATCGTAGAGCTTTTATTGGATTAGGAAAACCATAACAAAGATAAAGATAAAAGGACTAAAATACTTTTTTATACAGTTTCTTATGTTCATAAATAACAATTATAAGTAAAAAAGAATTGGCTGATACTTCAAACTCCACATTACATATCTTCCTTAGAATAGAAAGCTTGCAATGCAACCAAGTTCTAGGAAATGTTGTAAAAAAACCCCTTTAAAATTAGCACACGACAAGCACATCTCAACAATCCTCAATGTATCAAATTCATTTCATGCCAAAGAAGATCAAATCTTCACTGCTCTACATTCTAAACATTCTTATAGTTGATGCCCCTTAATCGAAGCTTTAATCCGCCATACACCTTCCCAGTTTTCCGTAGCATTGAGGTGTACGCACAACAAAGCGAATCAAACGTCTAAGTTCACCGCAAGGGTTTCGACAAAAATGTACATAACGGGGCATAACAGACCGTCCGTCAGAATCCACCATGGCTAAATACGACAACAACAACGAAACAAAAATCTCATTCCAAGCACAAGCCGCATGAAGTTTGAATATACAAGGCCCAACAGCAAGTTGCAGCAAGCAGCAGAGCGATCGCACCGGAATATCGAAACAGCGAAACGCACGGAAAGAGTAGCGAACCCCGAGTAAAGGAAAGCAAAAGAAGGAAAACAATGATAGAAAGAGAGAGGGAGAGAGAGTGAGAGGGAGCGGGAGAAAAAGAGAGAGAGAAAAGACTGATACGTATAGAGCTCTAGGGAATGATCTTCTTGTTTACTGAATCACCACGACATCATCCACCAGCAGCAACAGCAGCAGCCGCACCACACAATTATCATCCATCGGTGGAGCCGCATACACACAGCGTTTTAGTTGTTAAATCTTTCCTTTATATAAGTATTTTTTTTCAAGACTTCGAACTGCGTCAACGTGCCCTCGGCGGCGACGTAAAGCACCGTTCGTTGGTGGTGTGGTGGCTTCCAAATGGCTTGGTGTAGATGCACACTGCGTAGTGTAAACATGAACATTATAAGCATACACATCAGCATAAAAACGTCGCATTTCCTGCCGTTGGATCTTTCATTGCTACATTTGGTAGCGATTTCATCTCGATCGATTGAGTCGATGGAGAAATTTGTTGATCAACACTACAGCACGAGACCCACACATGGGTGACCCGGAACGATCGTCAGCTTCAAACGGCTCGCCAAAAAAAAAAAATGCACTAATGTTACCTTTGAAAAGAATCTTTGCTTTGACAGCTGTGTTTTGGAGTTAATTAATAATGGAATAATTATTACCTAGCTGCTAATCACGAGCTACTACCGAATCGTGGTCTTGAGCTGCTTGCGGAAATCCACGCTATCTATCAATTCAATATCCCGGTTCTTCTGACAAACGCATTAACACCTATCTCAATTTGGGTCTATCATTCAAGATGTTCGGTGTCATTCTCATGACATGACTAGGCCACCAAAGTCTATCGTATCACAAATCCTATGATTATCTTCCTCCGGAGCGAACTGTAGAAGATTTCTGGAGTATTGATCAGACAGACAGCAACCTTGCACGGGAAGTCAATATCTATGTTCTTGTATTGTCTTTGCTGTCATTACACTCAAAACAGATGAATTTTCGGGCAAGGAGTGCTCACCTATTAGTATCATTTTGGTTGTCATATTGTAAAGCTATACCCCCATGGTTTTATGCCAATTGTGGTAAGCTTTTGCTGCATAGCAGTTCTGGCTCTTGTTGCAACAATCCTCGTTACCGCTCACCGCGGTCTAGTGCTGTTGTCTGCAAATCAATTATACCGGCCTTCCTCGCGGACGCATCAATCCATCTCAGTATTGGCCTATCTCGCGTCCTGTGTCCATCTGGACGGCCTAAAATTACTTTACGGACTGGGTTGTCCGGTGCCATTCTCATGACATCACCAGCCCACCACGTAACGGCTCATCCATTGTCCTTCCTCAAATCTTTTCTCTTCATTTTCATTGGCACTACAACCTCAAAAGGTCTCGGCCTGTCATTGCTGTTTATCAATCTTATCTTGTCATCTTTGTCAATTTGTGACTTAATTTAATCGGTAGCTGGACAGTCGTCTCCTGCGCACGGGGAGTCGGTCTGGATGGGATTTGAACCTTCCGTGTGCAGACCGGTGTCACTCTCGCCTCGTACACCGGACCGCGCCCCCCTTCCCCAACTACTGACGGGGTCAAAAATTCTTCCGAGCATCTTCCTTTTGAGCGAGGGTTAAGAGGGTTTCGTCACTTTTGAACAGAGTTCATGTCTCACAGTCGTATGGGTTAGTAGTCCTCAGGAGGTAGTATGACCGGATGGCAGTCAGCATCCTTGCGCGTAACTCAACATCAATGTTGTTGTCGGTGCTGACTTTTGGCCCCAGGTGATTGAAGTTTTGGACGACTTCAATGGTGCGTAAATGGTAAATCAGTGTTTGTTAGCCGGGCCACTGGCGATGCCACTATCGCTTTTCGCCTCGTTAACTTCCTTCACTAGCCTAGGTTAATTATTGATTTGTTTTTTTATATTTCACTTATACGTTCGTTTGTCTTTTGTTCTACCGTATCTCATGCAAGCAGTTCATAATTGATTATATTTCATATAGTTCCTTCCCGCTCCACAAGGATGTCTCAATAGTTGGGTGGCCATAAAAATAATGCTGGTGAATGACCATAAAAAAGTTCTTTGTCAAACTTTGTTATAGCTTTCTACTCACTGTCCAGTAGGGTAGAGAGCACAGTCATTGGCATGAAAATAATCGATTATCCTTATACGGTTTATCAAGGGACATATTTTTCCCATGACTTGTTTAAATATATTGAGATTCTTGATGAATGAGAATTTGATTTTTGTTAACATCGTTTGTGTTCACACTTGATTTTCGTGTTAAAGTATTACTTGAATTATTAAAGTGTATTTCGTCATCAACAGGCCGATGAAATCTGCTCGTGAATATTTCAACAGGCTACTTAAAGGTTTAAATGTGTTACTAGAGACCTTCTTTCCAAATATCATGCCGTGCTCTAAGTTTTGATACCGTGATACTAAGCTTTGTACAGAAAAAAAGGTTAATTGGAAATATTTGGCGTCAGAATCAAGGTTCGGCGGCGGTGTATATGGTCCCTCGTTTCCCTGGCCCTGATGGTTGTAAAACTGACGCCAGGCTTTGCCCAAAAATGCGCTATCCAATCGGACCAAATCTTCTGCAGCAGCAATTCGGTTCGGTTTGTCGTACTTCACTTTTACCACCGTAATAACTTTGGTGTGTGGTTGGCGTTCTCTTCTTCCCGAAATTCGAGAAGTTGGAGGCTGATGCGCAATGCGCCACAGCGCACTTCGACGTCACGGGTAGCCTTCGAAAATGATGTGCGCTCCGATACGACCTTTCCAACCAGAGTGTTCAAGCATATTTGTACCTATCATGCATGGGTTACATGAAAAAAAAAAATACATATAGCGCCATCTCTTGGTCTGCAGAGGGTTCCTAAAACGTTTTGCAGCAAAGGTGTACAAGATAGGGAAAAACAAAAGCAATTGAACGCTTTGCTTTAAAATTTTCATTAGTAGTTCGTACCTTTTTCTGTGAAGAACTAGGACAATAGAACTTGCGGGGAGAATATATAGGATTTTAACTTCTATTTAATACATGTTTTAAATCTCAATTTCAAGTCAAGTCAAGTCGCCAATCACATGAACGTTTATCAAGCAATAGCAAAACGTTTTGGCTGCGGAGACTCCAAAGTGGGACATTGCCCAATATGTATATAGTTTTGCAAGCAAACAAATGAACACCGTACAATTGTTTCGCTCGGCTATGAAAACCAAACAGTGAAACACGGATAGGAGTTTTCATCGCGTGCGGTGTACCCACATTGTGTGTGTGTGTGTTTTTTTTTTTGCACCCAAACCTAAGCGGGTGAGTTTTTCTTTCGCAAAGGGGTTAACGCGCGCGGCACTGACAGCCGATGGAGTCTCGGGAGCGTTTCGTTTAACTAGTCGACCAGTCACCGTAAAGCGTGTGCGTATCGGTAACGAAACGTATAAGCCAGTCGTCAATCAGCGGAGAGAAATGTTGTGTGTGGTAAAAGCAATCCGGCGTGTGGATGCCGCGAAAACGTTCCGACATTACGAAAGCTAAGGCACAGGCACATATTGTTTTGCTTTCATTTTAACGTCGAATACAACGTAGTAGTGGTAGTAGTAGATTCACCGAAAAGCTCACCGAGGGCGGCGGGTGGAGATCCCTTCGATTTTTTGTTGCTGCTTGCGGTGCTCGACCGACACTGCTCGACACAGCCCAAGCTGTGCGAAGCAGTCGCTAAAGAAAAGCACGCCTGCTGCTGCTCCCAGCGTCAGTGCTCTGTCCCCCCCCCCATTCCCCCCTCCTTTCCTCTTTTGGTTGTGTTTTTTCCTGCGTTGAGAAGAAAGCTGCAGAATGAATGAAATGGAGTTTTTTGTTCCCTCAAGTCAAAGAAATGAGATCATCGTGCGAGCCCGAGCCCGCTTGGTGCGAGCACGAACGGAAGTGAAAGATCTCGTTGTGCTCATTGTTGTTGGAGGTATCGTGGGGAAGTGGGATTTGTACAGTGTGTTTTTACCCTTTAGCAAGCCCCAGCTTGGTGGTTGGCCGGCTTGTTGCGCGATGGAAAGTGTTGCTACGTTGTACGGCGGTACCGGCTACTTCCGGCTTATACGTTTAAGAGGTGCTCTAAACTGAAACTGGTGCTAGCAGTTGGAACAAAATCTCGCAAACTTTTTTGCCATCTTTAAATTTTATATTAAATCACTCTTAATTGGTTACTTTATACCTCTTTAGTCCCCAAAGGTCTCTCCACCCTCAGTATCCTCATTCTAAAGCAAAGGATCAGCAGTGTCGAAAGGGGAAAGAGCCACAGGAGTAAAAGTATCGTGCACCGATTTCAAGATTGTCGCACAAATCCAATATCGATTGGGAAGCAGCACAAGTGTGGGAACGAAACATGGTACTTGTCGTCATTGGCGCTGCCGTGTTAGTCTGCCCGAGAGATTTGTTGTATTTTGTGCACTGGTAAGGCATATTATATTGCTCGATTTGTGTAATTTCGATGTAACTCGTCATTAAAGCTGGACCATGGAGCTTTTCAACGTACAGATGTATAGGTTGTAAAGAATTTTTGATACATTGTATTGGAGTAAATTTTTTTCTAACAAAACTTTGTTAGAAAAATTGCAATCTCGTCTACTGCATTGCGCTGTTTTTTCCTTTTCATTTCGTGTGAAGGTCATTAATGTGCATTAATTTTGAAAGGTTAAGAAATCTTACACACCAACACCAGATTTATTTGGACAATTTTACAACTCCGTCCTGTGCCCCGATACTGATGTATGGGTGACGTTGTGCCGCCGGTGTGTTAGAAAACAAGTGGTTATTTTTGAAGTTTTCTTGTGCAATGCGTTGCTGTGGGTTTGTTCCCTATTTACAAATCCTGCCCTGGCTAACTGGCCGGTGTTTCCTGGGCTTTTTCAAACACAGTGCACGGCGCGCGTACCCTTCAGGAATCCTTCCACGAACCTTATAACCTACCGAAGCACCAGTGTTGCACTGTGTGGTGGTTTGGTTTGGAGTTGGCTGTGCATGTACGGCCTGCGCCTGCGATACACGAGAGAAGAAGAGCCTGCTGCTGCTGCTGCTGCTGCTGCTGTGGGTAGAGTAATGGCTTTACTGGCCTTACTGCTTCGTCTGTACACAGCCCCGTACACTAACACATCGAGAGGGATTAGCAACGATTTTCAGCTCAAACACAGCTCGTTTTCACCCCTCTCGGGAAGGGAATGACAGTATGGGAAACGAGGGTAGTGGTGGCCGCACGGGTGGTGGTGGTGATGTACGTTTTGCCGTACCGTACCACCGGAAGGGAATTTTCACTCTCCCATCTGTCTCGCCGGTACTCACTTTTCTTGATCACTGTTCTATCTCTCTCTCTCTCTCTCTTTCTGCTCCGCACGTATCGGTATCAAGGAAACGGTCGGTTGTATGGCACGTTCCAGATACTCGTGGGTGAAGGAAAAGTGTAATTCATCCAAAGCTTTCCAGCCAGGTATTGCTGGAATTGCGTATTAATAATAGGAAAATATTACACGTTTTGAATGGAAGGTACTTTAGCGGAAAGCTTTCGGGAATACAGTGTTCAATGCATATCATCGGAGCAATAATAAAATCTTTTCAGGCAGTTCTCTACATTAAATTGGTCGTTTTTGTTGGTACTCTGCCCATTCTTTCGAACCTCTTTTGAATAAGACGCCTGTTTGTTCTCTTTTTTACGACCAATTTTTGGCTGTGTAGAAAATATCTAATTTATGTAATAATAGACAGTTTAATTTTACCAAGTGTTGTGCGGAATCTGTCTGTCATTTCTTTCAATTTGTTCCATTGCTAAAGAGCTGAGCCTTGGAATGTCGTATCTGAATGATGTAGGAAGAGTAAAAGATTGTAATAACTGTTGAATTTTATAGCATAATATTCGATATGCTTATTAAATATCATCAATGTTCCAGCCATCCAACTACGGGTCAATTCAAGACTATTCATCAAGTCAAGAAAGCCAGTAATCGCAGGCCTAAAGATCGCTGGAGATTTGTAGAGATGAATATTTTCGGATGTCAGCGGATCGCTTATGGACTAAAAAACGATGTCTCGTAATTGACAATTAGTTAATGGCACAAAAAAAGTAAATTATAGTTTTTTTTTCCATTGTTGGAAGCTTTTCGAATTGAACTCATATTCATAAAGAGATAACGAACGCGAATCGTATTATTATCAATGTAAACGCTCAACCCATCCACGCCAGTCCAGTTTGAATAAGTTAATCGATGTGCGTTATTTTAAACTAACCATCATTAGCTTTATGTGGATGTATTTCGTGCCGTGCGGTGATACAGAATAAGTGATCAAGTTTTTAAACTCACTCACCAGAGTGGCGCTCTCTGTCGATACACAATACGTTTTAAATACGCACCAAACTGTTAACAGGGCCAGCGAAAGCCTCGTGAACGCGTGGAAGAGAACGTAGGTAAGGATAGTTTGTGAGCGGTGGGGAAGCAGGGCATCGTAGGGGAAGGCGTCTGCAGCTGCTTTCGTCACAGTTCACATCGCTCTTTGGATGGTTCCCTGTTTCCGCCTAGTGAAGAAGCACAAACAAAACCCTACGGTGGTGGTGTGTCGTACACGCCGCCGCTCGCCTTTCGATTGGGTGCCAGCGTACTCACAACTTCCGGGAGTGTTCTTCGCGATGGTGGCGATGGTCGGGTGGTGGTAGTCTTCGTAACAGTCCGCCTGGAATTAACTATGGGTGAGGAGAGCGATCGCAGCACCATCATCCGAGCTGCGCTGAATGGCGGCCAACGAACATTTTCAGCTATTCAGTTCCGTTTTGCACCTTCGGAAAGACAAAGCTCTGGTGTGACGGTGTGACTGCCGGTCCGGTCGTGCTGGGGTCAATCGATGTCCGGTTTTGGATTGAGTAGCGCAATGTGAGCAGTATAGAAGCCGAAGCCTACGCATATACCGCATTCGCTTTGTCTTGGCTGAATCCGAGAGACAGGTCGCGCGAAATGTGTGACCCGCGCATAAGCACTTCGATTGGCGGGACGAGGCTTCCAGCTGGACATTGCAGTTTTCGAAGGGCCTATTGAAGACAAATCGTCAGTAAAGCAGGCCAATATAAGCGATCCAGTTTGTCCAATATATCAGGACTAGACTAGAAGAGAAACTTTAAATCTGACAAATAGGTGTACATAAGTAGCGTCTTGGCCCCTGAACTCTTTGGAATGAATTATTCCTTGGAAGACGCAAAATGCTTAATTTAAAGAATTTGAAAAATTAATTTCTGTCTGAGTATTATTTAAATCTGACAGATTTAAAAGACTGCTGTGTATGCGTAGCGTCTTTTCTTCTGAATTCTTCGGAACGAAATATTCCTTGGAAGATGCAAATATTGCCTTTTTCCAAGAATTTATAGAATTTAAAAAATTCATTTCGATTATTTATTTATTATGCGATTTGCCGGTGACTTCTTCTAGTATGTTAAATTTTATATTAAAAAATAATCAAACATTATTACTGTAACTTTCTGATGCGACGCTGCGTAAAATTTGCCGCTAATCTGTTGCTGTAAATTATTTAAACAGGACTGTTTTTCTGTAATTAATTGCCACAAGAGGGATCACTTGGTAAAAAGTCAATTGAAAATGGTATTGCAAGAGAGAAAATGGAAAACAGAGAGAGAGTGAGAGAAAGAGAGACACATACACAGATTATCTTTCAGGCAGCAGTAACTGTGCACGACTGGTGAAGCAAGTGTTGAAAAGGATGGGTAGAGAAATACCAGCAGAAACATGGAAAGAAGTGACCGAAACCACAGAAATGCATCTGTCATTATTTTGGTTATTTTTCGTTGTTCATTTTCTTGTTCCAATTGGATTTTTATTACGCTCTTGTGTACGCTGTAGCGTTAGCGAGAGAGCGCTTTCGTCGTCGTCGTGGTGCAACACGGTTAATGCCTGCCATGGTGTGTCCTCCGCGTCAGTCTTCCTGTTGCATCGGGCAGCTGTGCTGAAGCATGTGTGCGTGAGCATGCCTGGCTGTTATGCGTTGTCCCTGCTGTTGTTGTTGGTTTCAGAAGTCTCGCACGTGTGCATTAATGTGCGCGGCACCGCACACTGCTCAAGGGCCGTGAATGTGTGTTTGAATGGGAAGCGGACGGTGCAGATGTGGGGCGGGTCGGTTTATGCAGAGGGCTGGAGTAGGGGATCAACCGAAGGTGAAGGATAACAGGGAATCTTCTCGTTGTCCAGTGATTTAGAACTGCGTGCGCCTGTGTTTTTCGGGCACCTTTGGTCGGTGGGCTACCCTTTTTTTTCATCGGCGTCGGAGATGGTCGGAAATGTTTTATCCCACCAACGTGTGTTTGTTCCTTCGTAGCTGACTGGCTGGTGCGATGCCTAGCTAAGGCTCTGGTATTGTGGAATAAGGTTGGTCTTACCAATACAACCGTACAGGAGAGCGGTTCTTTCTGTCTTTGCGTTGCATCCAAAGGTATACGGGGACGATTTACATCCGTTGCTAACGTGTTTCAAACACAATCTTTACATTTGTAATGTTGTATCGTAGCAAATCGTAGGCTGTTCTACTTGATCGATGATCATGGCGACGGAGCTCGTTAAGCATAGAGAAACATCGATCGCCCACCGTTTAAAACATCCCAACAAGGGTCTTTTGTGAATTTTCATTGTCATATGAAATAACCTACGAGTTCTTTATTCATTTTACACTAAATAGTGTAAAAATGACTCTTTCGAAGATCATCCAAGGATCTAAGAGTTCTGACCGACCCCTTGGATTAGGCACAATTTGATTTTACACTTTTTCTTTCTTGTGTCCTGTTGGTATATAAATTAATGATACAGTCAGTGACTGTAGTAGCTGCTTTCATCGATTTATGTGATTCAAATATCACAAGATCAATAACGACTTTTTCGATTATTCGAAAATGAGCTTCCAGAACTCTTTTTTCATTTCTGAGTAATTTTCAACATCTTCCGATCCTACCGTCTGGCTGGGATGACCTAGCAGAGATTGTCATGCCAAAAATCAGACATTTTTCACTATAAAATATTTGCATTCCCTTGCCACTTCTTTCCACTAAAACCTGGGGAATATATAATTGCTGGCACCCGCTCCTTAAATACTCGAAGCTGGATAGTCAATCTAAGAGACTGCCGACTGAGGTATTGGTACACATCTTCTTCATACGGACAAAATGTCTAAACCGGACCGTCTCCTCGTATACCTACGGGAAGACGGACTATTTAGATACTTCTGTTAAGGAAAACAGTAATGGCATGGCATTAGTTTTCGAGGTTTTCGAGTAAGTGTAAGTAAGGGTGGTTCCCTATGACACCACCCAATGAAAGCTTAGAATGACGCCTCCTTCAAAGAATCATTGCTTCTTGGGGCTTACGGGCTTACTTCTTCTTGGGGTTTAGACGACTTCATGCAACATGCTGTACTTCAGGTCTTTATCGTTGGTCTCCTACACGGCACCATTGATTGCCAAATGCTGCGTTCGTCGTTCCTGAATGTATCCGCAAGGATCTTAGGCTCTCGTAACCCGTTGCTCTGTATGTATCGATCTTTCAACTCAGTCAGTGAGGCGTTTGAGCCCAGTTCACAGGCTATGAGAGCATTCAGAGCTAAACGTTTCAATACTGACAGTCAACGGCTATGTCTCGTCTTTTATTTTCGTTTAATGCAAATGTTGAGAGGGCCTGATCTGATCATCAATATTGAGAGGGCTCTTCAGCCCGTCAATAAATAAACGTTGAACGTTAAACGATCTATAATGATCTATATAGGTGATAAAATAAACTGCGAATGTTGTTCGATCTACTGTTTGAAGTTATTATTATTATTATTATTATTATTCTTTATTCAAATTGTTTGCCTCAAGGGCTTTACAAAGTCAATTTATCTTATAACTAAACATACATGACACACAAGGAGGATATAGGGAGCAGACAGAGATGGCTAGTGAGGAAAAGAAAAACAGATTTTAGGATAAAGAAGACAAAAGACGGGAGCGGAAACAATTAATGGAGATATTGTGGTCAAACAGATCACCAACCGAATTGAATGCTAGTAACGCGCGCATCCATGGATCGCTCTGGGAAAACCGCGTACGACAAAAAGGGATAAGCAGGGGAGGACGTACGCGTAAGCGATGGGAGGGGACATATAAAGGGATAGCTGCCAGAAGGGCGGGGGAGTCAATGTTGGAAAGTAGGATGTTGGCAATAAATAACTTGCGAGCATGACCATGACGATCTTCCAGCTTAACCAAACCCAGTAGCTGGCACCGCTCCGAATAAGAAGGTAAGGTTGTGCTGGGGTCGTTCAGTAAACGTCTAGCGGCTATCCGCGTGAATTTCCTCTGCACCCTCTCCAACCTGTTCATAGCGGTGACACCAGCGGGGGACCATACAACACTGGCGTACTCCAGGATGGGACGCACCCAGCAACAATACAGCGCTCTCAGGCATAACGGGTCTCGAATATCAGTGGACATACGAGCGATTAGACCCAACACCTTGCTAGCCCGCTCAAGGACCGAGTTGAGATGCGGCTCGAAGGACAATTTGTCGTCCAGCCACACCCCAAGGTCCCTGACCAAGGAAACTCGCGGAAGTGTTGAGTCGTAGAGCCGATACTGGTGTATATGTTTGGAAGAAGAGCGACCAAACGAAATTACACAGCACTTCGAGACACAAAGAACGAGCCCGTTGGATATGCACCAGCCAGCGAAAGCATCTATGTGGGATTGGAGGGAGCGGGAGTCGCGGGACGAAGACACAGGAAGATAAAACTTGACATCGTCGGCATACAACAAACAACCGTTAGGGGGAAGCGATTGAATGCAATCGGCGATGAAGAGTGAAAACAATAAAGGACTCAAGACACTACCCTGAGGAACCCCAGATTTGCTGATGAACGGGTCCGACAGAGCCCCATCGACCCTTACCCTGTACGACCGGTCCTTCAAAAAGGAACAGAGCCAGAGAAGAAGGGCTCCACCGAAACCCATTCGCTCGAGCTTTGCCATAAGCAATTGATGCGACAAACAGTCGAACGCAGCTTTGAAATCTGTGTAAATGACGTCAACCTGCCTACCAGCGGCTGTGTGCGGAAACAGATCGATCATCAACGACATAAGGTTCGACAGGGTAGAGCGTCTCGGCACGAAACCGTGCTGGGAGGATGGGATTAACGGGGAAACAATAGGAAGGATAGAAGAGTAGATTACAGACTCGAGGACTTTGGACGCTGCACAGAGGATGGAGATGCCTCGATAATTTAAGGGGGACGTCCGGCAACCTTTCTTAAAGACTGGGATCAGCCAAGCTGATCTCCAAAGAGAGGGAAAAACTCCCGTATCAACCGACCTAGAGAATAGGCGAATCAACACAGGAGCAATCACCTCTCTAGCGTCAATGAGTGCGGAAGAAGGGATGCCGTCAGGACCAGGAGAGAAGGAGCGCTTAAGCTGACAAAGTGCAGTGAGCACCATCTGTTCGTCGATATGCACCGAGTGAGCGTTAATATAGTCCCGAGGAACACTCGAGAGCCCGGCCACAAGAGACGCGGTAGAGTGGGTCGGATCAACAAAAAGACCCTCGAAGTGACGCGCAAACAAATTAGATATTTCCAACGGGGAGGAAGCAGAGCAATCGCCCAAAGACATATTTGTTGGAATACCGGAGGATCCACGTTGTCTATTGGCGTATCTCCAGAATGACCTAGGATTTGTATAAAGATGGGATTGAATGCGCGCGTTATGGGTACGAAGGCGGATCCTGTTATAACTGCGATGAGCAGATGCTGCGTATTTGAAGACACGCAGGTGAAAAGTGGAGCGGTGCATCCGATACGCACGAAGCGCACGCTTAAGATCCGCCTTAAGTGAACGAAGGTGTCTATCTGACCACAAGGGATTTGGAGGAGGGGTACGAAAGGGACAACACTGGGAGAGGAAAGACAAAATCACAGACGTAAACTTGGCTACTGCCTCGTCAATACTAGGAGCAGCGTCCAGGGAGCTCCAGTCGTATGTCGAGATGAGACGAGTAAATTTTCTGTTGTCGAGCTTCCTGAAGTTCAGCTCACGCGTCAAAACTAAACGAGACGGACGATCAGAGGGCGACGCGAAGACGGTGATGCACGTCTCCAATGCTGGATGATAAGCGTCCTCGGGAATAATCGTCAAAGGCACTCGGTGTACTGAATCACAGATCGCGGCTGCAGCGGAATTGCCAAATATCAGGTCCAGTTGACGTCCGTTACCGTTAGTTACCCCTGAGAGTTGCTTCAAGTTGTTAAAGTTCAGACCGTCAATGAACGTCGTATCCCGCTGCCTAAAATAGGAAGGATAAAACCACAGTTTATTATGGGGATCAGCAGTCCACGAGATGCCCGGCATGTTGAAGTCGCCAAAAATCATAATTTTATCTTCGGATCGCATGCGCCCCAGGACTACACCGATGCCCTCCATCAAATCATCAATTACAGATGAGGATGAGCTGCTGTATGGCGGAATGTAGATGGCTCCAAGGTACAGGTGCGAGGTCCCCAGGTTGATGCGAACCCACACCGCCTCCAACGATGCGCATGGTGACGAGATCGACGAGACCGCATGTTGTGATGAGCATGCAATAAGCACACCACCACCACGCGAAAGGTTGCTATTCCTGTTATTGCGGTCGCATCTATAGATGATAAAGTTTTCATCGAAAAGAAGCGACGATGGGATCGAATCATCAAGCCAGGTTTCGGTCAGGACACATATGTTATAGTCAGATTCAGCAAAGGCCTGGCGGAAGTTAATGAGTTTCGTGCGGAGACCCCGCACGTTCTGATAGTATGCATAAATTTTTTTCCTGGGCGCCGAATTATGCACGAAAGAATTGGTCCAATGTTTGCTGATGGGGACTACAAGTTAGTACTCTCTTACGCTTGCTAGGGGGAGCGGGATGAGGAAGTGAAGTGAGTGGTGTAGCGTGGATCAACGTCAAGTCCGAACTGTGTCCAGGAGAGGAAGGTGTGCTGTGGAGAGGCTGAGTGCGGTCGATGTAGGGAGCCTCTCTACGACGGTGTCGAGCGGCGATGAGAGAATTACTAACTGTTAAAACAGGAGTATTGTATGGAGCCGGTGGACGTCTAACTGCTTCGTGATGAGTAGCGGTGATAAACTCTCTCACACGGATGCCAACAGGCCACGTTTCAGGGGAGAGAGCCAACTCACGACAGGAATCTGGAACACGCACTTTAAAAGATAGAGAGCGTCGAGAAGCTGGATCAACACCTCTAGCCAAGAGAGAGAAAGCGAGCACGTCCTCGGTGTTGAGACGGCGTATCACCGATGCTCTCACTTGGTCGGTCGTGATATGGTGTGCAACTCCAAGGAGGTGCAACCAAAATCTGCGAGGATTGCGCGCTTGAGTCGCTACTAGATTAGGTGACGTCACCGCATTTGTGCCCGATATTCCGACAAGGCTCGGAGCGGGGGTTTGTCCTGCGATCGCGGCATAGGAAGAAGGACGGTCGGTGCTAAGGATAGGAGGAAGCCTGATCGGAGAGGAGGTGGGCGCACCATGATCAGTACCTGGTTGGTGAGAGACATGAGTTAAGCCGGCCTTCCGAGGAGATAGCAGAGAGCGAATCTCACTAGTGAGAGGCTGCAGAATGGCATCTTTGAGCGACGCGACAATGGAATCTAGCGCCGTCTGGAAGCCCGCTTGGAAGCTACCATCCTTCGTGGGCAATCTGCGGCGGTTTTCAACGGTTACCGTGCAAGTGGAACAGCTCCAGTGGACATTTTGGTAAGGGCTGATGCATTCTAGAACGGCGTCAGGAACTGAGGCGCAGCTTCTATGACAAACCGCATCACAAAAACCGCAGCACAGCACATCATTGGCCACGGAGGCATCTGCTGCACAGGCCGAACACACAGGAGCCATTTACACACACAGCGCAACACACAAGCCCACGGAATAAACAACAACAAACAGCTGAGCGACGCTAAACAAAATCGACCAAATTAGGACACAAACAACAACCGTTAAAGCAAGGAGATGGTAAGCACGGATAGAATGATACACAAACAAACGATTGATGCAGGGAAGCACAACGGACAAATAATTTTACACACAATTTTTTACGTTTTTTAGTGGAGCCGATACCAAACCTTACTTGCTCGGGACGATTTGACAGATCAAGTTGATGTGCCTTACGACCCTGTCAAATCGGCCGACTTTGCAAGACCGTTAAATGTCTGCTGTTCAATATGATTGCTGAGGTTCGGTTTAAAGCCAAACTAACCGCAAAATAAAACATTCGTCGATTGTTGTGGAAAATCGTAAAATATGATACGAGTACCTTTCATCACAGCATACCAAAATGTAAGATCGTTGACTTCAGCCAAGAACACTTATATCGAACGCTAGTTTTTAATCTAAATACTGTTCAGGGAGCGTAGCAATATTACGGCAATTATGAGTTACTTTTATGAAATACAAGAACTATATTTAAGTCTTTGCAATTCATCAAACATAAAGTAAGGCAATCAATTGTTGGGTCCTGCTGCGAAGAGGCGATAATGTCTTTCATCCCCCTGTGCTAGTAACTGATTAAAAACTCGCCGTATTGGCTAATTAGTTGGCGACGTTCGTGGCAGGAACCTTTGGCTATTGAAGAATC
Organism: Anopheles stephensi; assembly: GCF_013141755.1. NCBI lineage: Eukaryota > Metazoa > Arthropoda > Insecta > Diptera > Culicidae > Anopheles > Anopheles stephensi. The sequence continues at coordinate 35,770,993 of NC_050202.1, read as the reverse complement.
GTTTCGTTGTTGTTTTGTGAATTCATCGCATCGACACAGATGCCAGTTAGTGTGACTGTGAAAGGAGTGCAGAAAACATGACCAGAAGAAATCACGCAGGAGGCAACATGGGAGTCGGTCGGTTGCGTGAGTGTGGTACCACACCGAACCGACGTCCAAGACGACGACACCAAGCACGAAAAGTAAAGTAACAAAACATAAAGAACCAGCAGTAGCGCTAGCGCTTCGGATCGAAACGAGATAAGGCGCGTTTAGGAGAATAAAATAGGCGTTAAATAAATTGTAACGCGTCGTAGTGGTAATATTGATAACGCCCGAATCAGAGACACCGGCTGGGTTTGGAGCTTCTCGCTTATGCCACAGACATGTGGCTAAATGCAAAGAGTCTCGCGTTATCCAACTCCTCAGCGTCTGGAAAGCAGCAGTATGGCCAGGCGCCTCCACAATCTCATTACATTCGACATTTGGGCGAACCTTGGCCAGCTAGCCAGCTAGTAGCAGGGGTCCACATCACCCACCGGACGCTTTGTTTCTTCCGCCCGGAACTGGCGTTTGTGCGGTAGGTACAGCGTTAGGAAGAGTTGTAAAGAGGCCCCCAACGCCGTTGTCGCCGTGAAATATTTTGAGTGCGTTGTGAGCTTCAGTTGTTAGCAGTGTGGGGACGCAAAAGTTCGCCCCGCACGTTGTTGGAGAGGAGTTGCGTTTTACTGTGCTCAGCACATTTTCTCAATGTCGCACTTGCTACGACGCTGTCTATCATATTGTTATTCTCTCGTTCTATCTTAGTTTTCTCTGTGCATTATTTTTTTGTTGTTGTTTAGTACGTTTTGTCCCTTGTTACGACCTGGCTTGGCAGTCCGCTACGATGGATATTGTCTCGTGCATTTTAAACTCACTGTTCCACCTCATTTTTTGTTGGTTCCTATGGCTTTTGGGTTGGGGACTGCTATCCCTTTCCGTACGGCTGGACGCACGTACCCCTTCTGTGTGTTGCACGTACTCCAAGCAACACGAGCCTCAGTTTCCGTTTGCGGAGCGAAAATTTTGCTCCAACTCTGCTCTGGGAGAATGCTTTTTCGTGAGCGGACCGAAGTTTTATTCATGGCAAAGGGTAAAATGCAGGGTTTTCCATGTAAAGCAAGGCACCTGGCTGATGGTAGAGATTTTTTTTACGAGGATTTTAGATATTCGTCTCCTAATGTAGAAAAAGAGGGATTTTCAAGCTTGCAACAGATACTGAGATTGTAACTGTTCCATAATTAATTTAATATTAATAATCAAAGCAGCGTTCTACTGTGTATGATTCTTTCGGATTGTGATTGTAGCCGAAGTTGATTCAATAATGTAGAATTGATCTGAATTTCAAATTCGCATGTAATGGGCCTATTACGTTAGGTGGGTGTGGATGGAAATTTTTGCGTAGACCCAAAAATTTCCCTCGTCTAGTGTAATTACAAGTTCTTGTAATAGTTTAATCGATTGTAATCGTTCGGGCATGACCAATTCCTTTTTTTTTTTTGTCGAGGTAAAATCTATCAAAATTGATTTGACAGAAAATATCCATCTAAACCACCACCTAATATTATAGATCTGGGAAGTTTCAGACCCGGTTTCAGATCTGAAATACCCTGCAGAAGAGACACACACAGAAAAAAAAACACCACGGTATATCTCATCGCCGTTATGCGTCCAGCTCCCTCCATACTTGGCGAAACGTTCGGTCGTTCCAATGCTCCAAAGCAATAGCAGCAGCAACAGCAGTTTTTGAACATTGCGAGAGCATAGATAGGCAGCCGAGCCAGAGCAGCAGCAGCAGCAGCAGATGTGTTTTGGTTTGGATGGCGTGGTCGGTCGCAATGCACGAGCCGATGGCAGGGGTTGGGATGGTGGCATAAAAGCCGCGCAAAGCAGCAGGGGTGGTTTATGGTGGGGCGCGTGTGTGTATGTAGAGTGTGGGGGGATCGGAGGGGTAGGGGAGCAGGGACGGGAGGAGGTATCCCCTCAACAAAACCGAGAGAGCTGACGAGCAATGAACGACCGACCGAATGAACCGAGCGGAATGTACAATGTACAAAGTGAGCGCGTACAAACCGTGGACGTCGACGACGACGACGACGACGACGACGACACACGGCATGGGCTGGACGACGACGAAGCGGAATTACGAAGAAATTGTTCGACGGCAGCGACGAAAGATTGTGCCGATTCAGTCGATAATTGCGCGGCCGCTGAGGTGGTGGAAGAAACTCGTGCCACGGTGTCCAGTGTGTGTGGCCGTTTTCGGTTTGGTGTATGTGTTGATTTTCGCTGCCAAACGCAATCAAGTAGTGCAGCCAGCGAAGAGAGTGCAGATTGGAACGCAACAAACAGAACGTGTGCTAGCAGAAGGATATTTGGTGGCATCATCGTCGTCCCTTGGACCACCAGGTACGGCGCAGGAATCGGTAGAGATCGTGGTTGGCAGGCAGGCGGAGGCGGTTAGGGTGATGTCCGCGGCTACCGGCCACAACCGGGCTTACGCAAGCCCCAACAGTTTGATGTGACGGCAGCAGCGTAAGCTCGCTTGGCAGGATTAATAATTCGGTATGGTTCAATTATCTTGCTGAAATTCGATCATTACGTGTGCGCACACTTGGGCGGGTTTGCTGCCGCTGCCGTTGAAGCTTGGGTTTAAAAACCAATGCATCCAGACTCGTACCGTGATTCTATCAGATAATGCAGGGATGCTTCTTGAACAAGGGAAATTCCAGCATACCAGTTGGTTGGACCTTCAACCAGTGCCAATATACTCGTACAAAATTGTGTTCGATCTAATCAGAAGAATTTGTCCGTTTTTTTGTCATCGATGACGGCTGTGACTTGAATGATTCACATTTTATCTAAGTATTTTAAACAAATATCATGTCTGGAATATTACACCTAATCCCCATACCTTAATATCAGTTGCTTTAAAAATAATATCCACCAGGGCTATGTTTCGGTGTAAACAACGCGGTTGTGTGCTGCTTGTATGACAACTGGTATTGTTTTCGCGATCAATTACTCGCGCGTTTCAAAAGGTCCAGAATCTGTGTAATGATCGTTGTTGAAGTTCGCCGGTCAAAACAGTTAGAATGTGGGTTCTGAAAGAAGATCGCGTTTGGCCGCGTGCCAGAGAGATAAGCACGGTTAAACAAGTGAGCAGGAGGGATGCGAGCGAGAGAATCGGCATGCTGCCCCTAAACCTTTGGGGTGGGAAAGCGAGAAAGAACACAATGCCAGCCAGAGCCACCCCAAAGGTTGAAGGACATGAGGGTGCGTGGGTGCGAGAGGGAGAGGAGAACCGAACCGAGGGCGCTGTGTGGATTTCCGTTTGGGATGAGAGAGTGAGCCTCGCGCGGGTTTGCTCCGGTAGCAGCGGCAACGCGCTGTTGAAAACAAAGCATGAATGTGCCGTGAAGTGGCCGACGACGACGACGACTACGGCGATGTTGGGGTTTCGTGGGGGATTATCGACACTTGAGCGCGCTTGATTTTGATGGTTTAGTTGATACGAGATAATTGCGTGGAAGCTAATCGGAGCCGACCACTGCACGCACGCATTAGCTTTTTAGCTGTTATGGAACTTGTGCGATGGGTTGCGTTCCGATCGGTGCAATCCGGCCGTGGTAGATGATACAGTAGTTGGTTCGCAGACTGTGGTAAACTCCGTGCCTGCGAGAACGTAGTGGACGCGTTCACTATCGAGCTTTGTGCGTGTTTAAATATGCATATTTGGAACCGACATTGTCTCTCTACTGCTCTAGATTTAGAATGATATTAAACATATCGCTTTTGGGATAGCCTTCAGATGTACAACAGTTAAACATTATTTGCAGTTGATTTAATGATAAGGTTCGACTTAATGGTGTGATTCTTGCTGACATTGAAAAACACAAAATCTTCCATTATTTTTCAAAGTTAGTTTGGTGGTATTTTTAAAGATCTTATCTTTATGTCAGACGAAGCCAATTCCAATGTTAGGTCAAGGATTAATTCTAAAAATTCTTCAATAGAAACGAAGTCATTTTGTCCAATAACTATTGATTATTATTATTATAAAATTTTACCTTCTTCTTCTTTGGCGCTACAACCCAGAAAGGTGTTTGCTTGCCATTTCTAACTTCCTGTGTGATTTGATTTTGCCAGTAGGCGCCAAGCCAGTCTTGGTCTGGATGGGATTTGAACTCCGGTAGAAGCGATAACGGCGCCGGTCTTCACACGTCAGAACCGGGGTTGAAATCGCTCAACCAACCTCACGTCTTCAAATAATTACAGTTTTGTATACATTAAACGTATTTTAATTTATGTTTTCTTGTAATTCTCCAACATTTAACAATAAATCTTCTGCCAGTTGGGTGTAATGTTTAATTTTAAAGTATGTGTGTTGGGTGTGCGTGAGATGTTTGCATATAACGAATTGTTGGGTGTGTAAATGGATCTCAGACTGAGCGTTATCAATTAGCTTTAATTGTCATTTCCTTATTAGCCGCAGTTGCAATAGCTAGTTTGAAATATGCGATGAGTAAAAACAAAACAAAAAATGGAGTGGGGAAGATGGCACTTTTTGTGCCATTGGGGAGCAATCGTAAGATGATTGAGGAAAACGTTAAGTTAGCACGTAGGAGCAGACGATTGGAAATGTTTCGTCGGGTTGCAATGAGATGAGATATCCGCATGCGATGCATCAAACTAACAAGAAAGACATTTAAAATAATTCGCTTGAAGGGGGACTTTGATTCAGTTTACAAAAGTTTTCCCAATGTGCATCTCCATTCTAGACAATGAAAAGTCTGATCGATGTAGGAATAGTCAAACGAATCTTATTAAAACTATTATCGCATCTTGAGTTATCTATGCCTCAATTCGTGTCTATATTCATACCTAAAAGCTCAGGCTCGCCACATACGGTACAGCGTGGCCTTTATTGGTCCCCCGGATATGCAACCGATGACGGGAGCAGTAGCAGGATCGAGCAGGGATTTTCAATTTGTCGTAGAATTAATCGATTTCTTTCTGGCCGCGTGCTCTCATACTAATGCATTTTTTTGCCTTGTCTTTTTTTTCCTCGATTTCTTTGGATACCTTCTAGCTGCTTCTAAACTGGTGACAGTCAGCTGCCGTCCCCACCGCACTCCGCTTGGCTCCGGGACATCGCCGTTGTTCCAGTGAAGATTTGTTCGCATTTGCGCCGTGTCCCCAGCGTGCGCTGCTGCCTGCCCATCGTTAGTATATCGGGTTCAAAACTGCTCCCACTTGCGCTACCCTCTCGTGGTGTGTCGACAACGAGAGCGGACGCCGCGCGTACGGATGGATGAATGTGTGTAGCTGTGTGCAGCAGCAGCAGCAGCGGCAGCGGCAGTGTTGTTCAGCAGGACTTCGGAGCAAGAGAGCTCTACCCGCTATCGATTATGTTCCAGTATGCTCTGACACTGATGGAACAAAAACCGGTTCATCATACGGAGACTACAACAGACGGTTGTAGCTTTCGGAGATCCCGCGAGACCCTAAGATGGGGCGAGCATCCTGAGCAAAAGAAATATCGTTTTCGGCCTGTCATTCAGCTCGCAGGAGTGATCGTTAGCGTGTGTGTGGTGATGGTGTTTGAAACGCTAGTGCGAGTGTAAACGTGCGGCTATCAAGGCACGATCATGACAACCGTGTATTCATCACGCACGATAGTTGTTGCAGTGCAGTATTGGAGCCTTCAGCAAGCGAAACATAGTATTCACCACCATCGCAGTAAGAGCGGCGTATCGATGGCCTTGTACATGTAGATTTGTTGTTAACTTTGACTGATGTGAAGTGCAAGCATTACGATATAAGTCAAGATAACATTAGCCATGATCGTGTATCGTATGTCGGCATATCAGCTATATCAACGATCGTAGTGTAAATTACCCCCTCTACCAGATGGCCATTTGATCCTAGGGCTAAAAGTCCTGTGGGAGAAACTGATCCCATTGTGCAATAGTAGTGTTGGTGCGTAATGAACGTAAGAGCGGCAACTTAAAGTTCGTGTAGCGTGAAGAATTAAGTTAAGGTGTTGAATGTGTGTGTGTGTGTCTGTGTGGAACCGATAGAATTACTTCCGCCAAGTAGTGCAGAGTGCAGAAGAGCGGTGCGCAGTGAGTGCGGTGTACGAGAGCGGGGAGAACTCGCTACTTCTCTTTCGGGGACTATCACCTTAGTGTTTGTGGGTGCACGCACGCATATCGGCGCGGCGTGACCACAAAGCCACCGGCACCAACGTCTGTATGGATGCGGGAGGACTCCCAGTATTTCCGGGTGCTAATCAGGCCAATCACCTGAACAGTCTTCACCTGCAGCAGCAACAGCAGCAGCAAGCGCAACACCACCAGCTGACGCTGCAGCAGCAGCAGCAGATGCAACTGCTGAGCAACCACAACCTTCACCAACAGCAGCAGCAGCAGCAACAACATCCGCAGCAGCTCCTGCAGCAGCACCAGCTTCAGCAGCAACATCAGCAGCAGCCCCTGCAACAGCTTGCCCAGGGCGGCGAGGTTCCCCAGAAACGTCAGGCGGTATTCGACAGGCTGAAGCGACGCATCGAAACCTACCGGCGGCGGCAAACCGACTGCACGCCTCGGTTCGAGCAGACCTACAGCGGGATCTGCGAGCAGCAGAGTATCGAAACGACCGCACTGCAGAAGAAGTATCTCGAGCAGAAAAATAAACGATCGCTGAAGAAGACGGAGAAGAAGCAGGCGGAACAGCAGCAACTTCAGCAGCAGCAAACCCTGTCCGGCAATCTGCAAAGCAGTGTTCATGTGGTAAGTCGTAATGATTTTTTTTATATCAATTTGTGCAGTTCATTGTACTGTGAAAGTTTGCTTTACTATGCCTCGAAGTGTGAATTTGGAATTGATAGAACCCAAAGCTAGGCAGCCATACTCATAGGCTTAGCCATTTATAGCTGCTGTAAGCGATTCAATATAAACCGATGTATATTAGCGATACTTCAGCAAAATGTAGTACCCTGAGTCTTCTATATTGTATTCTCGCCACACAAAACGAGAGCCACAGAACGGGGGATTCATTCGCTCACAGCTTTCAACTGTAGCGTTCAAATTGCGCGATGATGTAGAATCCAATTTTCATTTTCAATTTTCACGTCTGATGAGTTCGTCTCACCTTCTGTTTGCATTTGAACTTCATCCCCGTTCCGTTCCCGTTGGGCAAATGTGGCCTGGCCGGGCGTATATTCAGCTGCAGAGCAAATTTTCAGGATTTCAATGCAATGCGATAGCAGTTGGATCGCGTGTGAGTTTGAGGCCTTTCCTTTTTTTCAACTGTAATCTTAACTACCATACCATACAGCATATTGAGGTTGGCAAGCGGTTCTATGAGCGGTCCTAGTTTCAAGTAATTAAAAAAGTTGTCAATACGTCAAGTTTAAGTATTCTCATGTTATTGTAAAGATTTATTTTAAGTCAAGATACACATAGGGTTTACATACCCAATGAGTCATTGTGAAGCACATACGAAACATTAGGAGTGCAGTAATTTCATAAAAAAAATAATATAAGTATTTTTTATGTTAAACTGAACTATTCAAAAGTAAAAAGACAAATTCATAGAAAAAAATCTAAATAAAATGAACCGACCAAACGACTTACTTTGTTTGACCAATTCAATCTTCGCTATGCCATTTTGAGATTGAGGATGCCTAAGTACGGGTTTACGGTGGCAATGTGAAATTTCGTGCAAACATTCAGGCGCTTTACAATGACAACAATCAAATATGTTATACACACAAGAAATGAAAGGCAGGACTAACTGTATAGCTTAGACCAACTAGCTTTAGAAAGACAAAAACCGTCGAATTGAAACCTACGTTCTTATTTTGAAATATTTCACAAGGGGTCTTATATTTGTCTGGCGCAATGATAATGTCGCGATTGGATCTAATATCGAGACAATTCCAAGACATTCCGACTGGGGGCATAATCGTTCCAGCAATATTTGCTCTAGGATTCAACGTAAAATGTATGACGATAAAAATTAGGCTAAAACTGTAACACATTGAAGAGCATCTTGAGCGAAGGAAATCGTAGGACTTTGCACTGAGAAGCACACCACAAGCACAGCCGGTGATATTCATTCGTTGTTTTTGTACGAGCGAAGCAACTTGTTGTCGTTTGTGTTCTCACGCTGGTGGTGGTGGTACGGCTGGCAACAACAGCTGGGGAACTCAGCAGGTGTCAGTTTTTCCGTTTGAGCGGTGTAGTAAAGTCTTCCACGGTTGTGTATATCTCCTGGTGGACTTTCGGGGGTTTTGTATCGATTACACAAGCATTTCTTTTTTACTGAAGCTTTCATTTGGATGTTGTGTGATGATGGTCGTGGGTTTTTGGTCGAAAATATAGTCGACGGTTGTCTTAAAAGTATTAACTGCTCCAGCTTTAACAGAACGACTTGGTTGCATTTCTTACATGCGACCTTTCTTGGGCGTTTAATATACGTTTTGTGTGTCATTTAACCGTAGTTCAGGCGTAATTTATGATAGTTTCACTGGAACAAGACTCAAGACACTACTTCACTAAACAAGAGACATGCGTGTATAGGCATCACATACGTCGTCTGTGACGCTGTTGTTTCGGAGCGATGTTTAGCAGCTAGTAATAAGCGCACAGGGTTTATCGAAGACACACGGTCGCTCGTATACGCCGGGAGCAACGCGTGTGTGCCATTGACCTTTCGGGTAAGGTTTTTTTTTCTAGTGCATCCTTACGATTTGACCTTACGGACAGGGGTTTTATCGTATTCGAGTATGAACAACCGCGATATGTATGTTGTCCAAGGTGGTGCACAGGTGGACAACTTTTTTATGAATTTTATAGCTGGTATAACTTTTCTTATGATAATTGTTTAACGAACAAAGGAAAGGAATCGTTTGATGATAACTTAAAAGATAACGAGTATGATCTTGCTTTAGTTTATAATAACAATAAAGGATTAAAAAGCGGTTTTAATGTCCACAAATAAATTATTATGCTGGCATTATTACCAATGGACCATGGACCTCAAGCTGTTTGCTGTGTAAATGAGCATTTATGCGGCAGAACTGATGTGTGTCTTCTATCTTTGTTTCGCTTACTATTTTTGCTTCTGTAATTTGTGCAGTATGTAATAATAGTTGACCAGATGTTACTCAAAACTCACTAGGAAAAGAGTTTTTTTTCCTTACCTAACCAAATTACTGGTTTCTAACACTTGGAGGAAAATTCAGTTTGACTTTACTGTGTAAATGAATTCGTACTCATAAGGAACGGCCTGACCGTATTGCTTAACCTTGGATATGTTAATATTAAGATAATCAGAAATAAATATAAGTAAACAAGCCCGGTGGTTGTTATGATAGCTGCTCCGGTCTTCACATGACATGACCGGGTATCGAATCTCGTGCGGATCGCCTCCCCGTACGCGCAGGACTGACCATCCAGTAAACGGATAAACTAAGTGTAGCAAGCTATTGATGTGAGCAAAAATCTGACCTTCATAGGTAGCTAGCTTAGCGCAGTATAGGAGACATTGTTACGGTTGAAATCAAACCAAATGGAGCCCGAGAGTCGTCGATTCACATCAACCGAATGTGAAAACCTTAACCGCAACTCGTTACATGCGAATTTCTGTGTCTTAAAAGTGCTTCTTCGTTACTTGTCGAAGGTTTTTTTTCTACTCAACTGATGATGCCTTTGAGGATGTTTCACGGTGTTTGTTGTGCCCGTTAGGCACCCCTCATGTTTTTGCATTCGACGATAATACATCATTCACAGCCAGAAGCAGGGGTTTTTAAGATGATTAAAATTAAAAGCGTACCCGTACAATCAGGAGTGCAATTGTGCGTTCGGTATCATCCTGCAGTGACAGAAGTCCGTGAGTCGTACACAACTATGCGCGCGCCAGCCTTGTGTTGTGATTCACGAGAAAGGCGGCATGTGCTATAAAATCGATTGAACTTGGGATATTATCCGTCTTCCCTTCCTAACCCTACGATACGCTTTGATATTTCTGCTGTATTACCAGAAGAGGATGCATAATGGTCGAGAGGAGACAGGCACATCTATATATTACATTTCGGTGATTGAAAATGTCTAACGTGTGTCTTGTTCTGGTGGTGGTTTGTGGTTCCCCTGTTTTCGCTTGATAAAATATCTTGCTCCTGAAGTAAGGCACACACTATTGAACCTTTGCACGCTATATGAGGTAGCTAGCGGACGGAAAGATCTGGCATTTTCCTGCGGGGGAAACAGGCGGATCTAAGACGATGGTCTAATGAAAATAAATTGTTTTCCGTGTGAAAATAAATTTTGGGCTAGCGCTTGTAATATGAATACAATTACCAATGAACAATAACGTAAGAAGAAAGTTCGTTGCTAGCAGAACGCAGTCCTTGTTGCTTATTACGCTGCGTGTTGTTTCCTCTGTGTACTTCATGATAATGCATTTGGAGAGTGTTATTTTTCTTTTTTTATGTATATTTATTTATCTATTAGGCTTTGTGTGTGTGTGTGTATTTTAATTTGTTATAAATATCAATATGTACAGTAGATAAATGTTTTAGAGGAGTAAACCACCCTTACCGAAGTATAATGCAGGACAACAAGGTCTATAATTCCTTAAGTAGGAAAAAAAATATTTTAAAATGGCGTCTGTTAAACCATCGAGCAGTTATTAAGACAGTGAATTCAAACCAGATTGCATCATCTGCGAGGAATTCATAAAGAACGTAACAATTTGACATAATCGATAGAAGTCGTTTTATGGATTGTGTCTGTGACCTTGTGACCTCAACTATCACAAGTATTATGAGCGCTTCTTTGAGTTGCTTGCTTAATTGAATAATTGTCTCCTCCATACTGATGACAAACAAGTAAGCAAGCAATGCATAAATCGATTTTCTGGAAAACCCGAGAAGTTTTCTTCAATTTTTATTCAGAATTGCTGCAGAGCATGTACTTTAAATATTAGACGTTGACTGAAATAAAATCTAACTTCCATATCGCAAGTATGAACACATTAAAAACTCCTATAGAAAAACAGACTCCAGCAACAGTATATCAAAATATACTTTTTGGTAATAGTTGTTGACAACCGATACGACGATATGACGATACCGCTGGATCAATCAATTTTTCATTGTACCGAGAGCTGTGCATGATTGTTGGTCCCCAGCTTCATTCCATTCATCTCTTACAACTCTCCAACACACCGATACTTTCCAACTCTCCCATTGTATTGTGCGGCACAAAATGAATTGCTCGTATGAAAAAAGCAAAAGAAATGAAACGGAACAGTGTAGGACGATGTGAAGGCGATGTACATAGTAGCAGCAGCAGCAGCATTCATTCATCAGTGGATGATGTAGTAGGGATAGTGACGAAACGTGTCGAAGCTAGTAGTGTGGCTAACTTTCGGTAAAGTAAAGGTACAGTCAGTGTTCAAGATTGTGTGTTTCCCAGCATTTGACCATGCCGGTGCGTGCCGAAATGATCAGCGCAGTGTTGTGACTTTAAAAGACAATACTTTTTGTTTGGATCTACGCTGCTGATGGGTTTAAAGTCACATACTACAAACCTACTTGGAACAACGGACAGTGCTTCATACTAACTACAGAGTGCATGCAGCTGGTTGTGTGACTCTGGGCTGGATTAAGCTTGTTTAATCCGATTATGTTTCATGTGTGTGTGTGTATTTGACTTTTGGGAATTTAAGCTGAATTTGACCTTATATCAACCTAAGAACTTGAAGACTTTAATGGCAATAAAATTCATTTTTATAGCTATAAATAAATTTATTAGAAACAATTACGGTTCATTTTGAGCTAATATGTAAACCCCTATCGCTAGCATAAAAAATCAACAAGCTTTCGAGCATGCGATATGATGGCGGGATTGATGAAAGCAAGACGCCATGCACCAGCATTTCCTTTTGCTTTTCTACGGCAAAGCAACAACTAACAAGAAACGCTTTAGCCAGCAAAAGCTTCTTCACTACCAGGGTTGCAGGAAAAGATGGTTGAGTCGCGAGAAATTGAAAATCGCTCGCATTTAAAGCTAATCCATTGCCATTGTTATTGGGATCAACTGACTGCCATTTTTTTATGAAGCTATGACAATTGCCAATAAAGTTAAGCCTTAAATTTCCTAGTACAGTACACATGTATTTAAAGAAACTTATTCGAAAAAATTCCGCTTGTTTTGCTCCACCAGCATGCGTTAACCAGTTGTGTAAAAGCATATCTCGGGATGGAAAAAAGCTCTTTGTGCTTCCGAAAGCTTCAGCAGAGGATTTTTTTGTCAAGTACACTGATAGCTGATCCTCAGCAGTCAAAGTCATCCTTTTAAGCTCTTAAACACCAGCAAAAGCTGATATTGTTGAATGCCTTTATTATGTGTGTGGGATTACTAGTTAAGCCATGGTTAACCTCCACTTTTATCGATTGTTTGATGGGAAGCTTGCTCGTAGTTATAATATTATCAAACAATAGTATTTGATTAAATAATATTGCATCCTTGGCAAGTTCCCATTGTCCTAAAAGCTGATCCAGAGCAAAGCTTTTCGATGTAGAACAGGTATGTTTAGCATATGTAGCTTTCATGCTGCTAACGTTGTTGGAAACCGTTTGTGTGTGTGTGTGTGAGTGTTTTTTTTCGTTAATATCCACCAATTTAGAGAAGTACACCTAGATGCGCCACACCGTCACTCTGCTTTTCTGGTTGATGATGTATATTGAGGTCATTGATACGACAACGGCCGTCCGGCTAGAGCGCTGTGGAAAGCTGCAGCTTTTGAACAACGGCCACATTGCCGCCACTCAACCGCTGATTTCGCTCCATTTAGCACATAGATTGGCGTAAGCAAGAGGCAAAACACTACCACACGGCGAACAGTTCCTTTCTTTCCTTTCCAATCGGCCGTGGGTTTTCGTGGTCGTCGTCGTAGGGCTCACACATCTCTCAGCTCAGCTTTACGCAAGCTTCGTGCATTCGCATTGTCAGTATGCGTCTCGTTCCGTCTCGCACGAAAGCCTTTTTGCGCCAGCACAGTGTGTCTCGTTCGTTCGTAAAGCTTCGTTTTTTGAACGGCAAGTCTCATTTTCTATGTGACTGCTGGAGCTGGAGAGCCTTCGTGCGTTCCGCTGGTACGCTCTTTGCGTGGAAAATTTTAGTCTCTGCCTAAATTTTCTCAACTGAACTTTCTTACGCATTGTTTAGCTCGTACGTGATTTTATCCTCAAACAGTGTTTTAGGTGGAAAAAAGTATATTATTGTATTGCCAGCTTATATCATTATTTTTCCATTGATAGAATTATGACTATCGAAACGTGGATGGATGCATCGTTAGAGATTTCATCATTCCATTTTTGCTGTATGAGTTATTTATGAATGAGCACGCTTTTGCGACACAAGTTCTATGATAATTCTCAATGAAAGAAGAGGGTGTTAGTAAGAGTGTGCAAGTGTCTGTTGTGTTCATTCATAATGCTACTTAACTGTTGCAGGTTCGTTTGTTCTTGGTTTGCTTCAAACGGATGGATGTAAGCTATGCAAACTACTAACTTGCCACCAGTTACCAATGGCATGCATATCGGCATCTGAGTGAAACAAGCAACAGCAAGCAGTAACAGCAGTATCACAGAGTCACGCTTGGCTGAGAGGGCTTATCGGAAGTGATTACACGATAGGTTGTCGGAGTAGTTGTAATGGCTTGCACAGTAACCTATCATCTATGCTTCACGGCAGGCCGTGCCGCTCGCGGTGCTTAGCTCGAGGAGTCCCACCACGCGAGAGTAACACGATCAAAAGATGTATGCGCGCTTGAAAGCGTTCCCACGACACGGTTTTACTCACGACGGTGGCACTTGAACGCGTTGCTACGTTTTTTTTACCATATGCATTTTAGTCTGCTGCAGAATACGGTTTCATACGATCGTGTGAGCCCTTTGAGCGTGGAGATTGGCATTTTAGTTTGACTCCTTTTGGTTGGTGATTTGGTAATGTTTTAAACATGGACTGGTAAAGTTTGGAAACTTTATTAGTGATAAAATGCTGGTGGTACAAACAAGGAGGAGTATCAACTTCTGCGTGCTGATCTCTGATAGGAAAGCTTAGTTAAGCAATATTTTTTCTCAGAAATTGCTGTAGCAACATCATCTAATGAGATATTTTTTTTTATGTATACAAGATGCCGAACAATAAAAATAAGAATACTAAGGCAGAAATATATTAAAAAAGGCTATTTTAAGAGTACTAGCTTCTAGATCTGTTTCATATTTAAGTTTTCAAATACTCGACGATATCGTTTAAACTTTGTTGTAAATGCAGGTCGTGTACTGCAAAATTTGTCGTTTATGGAGTCTATAATGGTCAAAGCTGGGGCTGCCCAATGGTAAATGCGACAGTGGCGTCGGTCTGCACACGACAGACATGACCGGGGCTCAAATCCCATATGAACCGTTCCCAGATTGGTAGGACTGACTGACTACCCAACTATGCGGTTTGAAAAAGTCTAGTAAGCTTAAAGTGGCAGGTATGACCTTAGAGGGCGTAAGGCCAAGAAGAAGAAGAAGGAATGGTCAAAGCCAAGCTAAATTTTGACAGTTCGTTCGCTAAGCCACTAACATTTTTCAACTTTTTTTTTTGAGAATAAATTTGCTAAAGTTTTAAGGAATAACAACACACAGCTATATAACTGCGCGAAATGCTTATCGGATTGATTTAGATTTCTAGATCACCGATGGTCTAGCTAACCTTGCCCAAGATGCTTGAATAATAACCATATCCAATGTTTGGGGTTTTACCCTAATGAAATCTAATGCCTTAGATTCAGGATAGTTTTAGTTTTCAGTTTGTATGGATAGGGAGGGAAATTTTAGTCCCAAAGCGCAAAAAAAGAAATACAAGAAATTGGCTTAAGTCATCATATACCTTTATTGTAAATTATGTGGTAGAAGCTACTTCCACATTTTTGTGCCCCCGGGATAACGCGTTAGTATCTTGTATAAGCATATCTTTTTCCTATAAGGTCCTTTTTGTACATTTTTTTGCTAGATTATTAACATAAAATATGATATAAAATAAATAGAACGATACGTTGCAAGGCGGATAAGAAGCAAGCCTTTTTTAATTTTATTCATTCATGTAGACTTGAATCAATTGACTAGTATCACTTCACACAAGAAGCAGTTTCAGTGCTGGAATTTCCAAACAGCCAAACTACTATCCGACTACGTGATATCAAGAATTCTAGTAAGCCTATAGATGACGGCCGGGCATAACCACACGTTCGTTAAACGAAGCAGAAGAAAAATGGCAGATAGATGAACATCTTTGGAAGTTTCTAAAATTTCATGAAAATTAATTTGTAGTGCAATAAAGATAGCCAAGCATGTGAAAAACAACACAGTCTGTGCTTTGTTACATGGCAAAGGTAAAATTTAGGTATAAAATAGGATCAAGAATTACAAAATAATTAACGCATTAAATTACTCTCTGAAGCACATTGGCAGATTATAGTTGCAATCAATTTTTTAAAAGATTCGTTTTTTTTTTTGGTTACAATACCTCTTGGATATGTTCGTACTGTGTGACGTCCACAGTAGCAAATCCAATAAAAAAATCGTGAAATTCCATCGTGAAACGCTCTCTCTTTTTTTAAGTTCTAAACTACCTTTCGCCCTGTAATTAACGAACCAAAAAGCCGTTTCCGATAAAAAAAGAAAGAAAAGGAAAAAAAACCCTTTTTGTGTGATAATAGCAGAAGTCTTCCGGTGAGCAAGAGAAGGACGGAAAGAGGAAAACACGCGAGCGCCACATGGGCAAAAGAAATGCTGCCAAGCAAAAGAGACATGGCCATGAGAGAATTAGCAAATAGAGAATGTTTGTAAAGTTAGATTCGGCGCATAATGCACCACACTCTACCGATTGGTCCCCAGTAGTCCCTTGTGGCGGAGGAAGTACAGTGCTTATGGGCAAAGCTGTTTAACGGTAATCAAAGGAAGTATGAGGTTTGTTGCACGCCGCTCGCCTGTCCGTCACCACACGATTGCGTGTCCTTTCGTGTCCCCCTTCGTGAGATTGGCGATACTTGGGAGGTCGCCCTCTCGCCACGAGGAAGGAGCATTCGGCGGTAGTAACCTGCTCGCTCGGATCATGTTGTATGGTGATTGTTCTGCTCCTGTTGCCTCTTCTAACTACGTTGAGGGTGAGAATATTGTCGCTTGGCAATAGCCGCCATCCAGCAAGGCACCGCTAGTTAGTGTCGAAGAATCGTTTGGCTTTCCTTTTTTTTTTGGTTGTGTGTACCGAGTAAGAGTAGCTGTGTAAGTTGTTTTACGCACTCCGCTTTGCCTGAAACACATTATCAAGAGGGTAGAGAGAGGGTCGTTAGGAGCGCAAATGAAATTCGCACCATTTTTCGGTGATTCCATGTCGGTTTTATGCACGTAATGATGGAAGCCTGGTGATGGTACACACTGAACCGTAACAGCTTAACCAAAAGCGTTTAGGGTATAATATTTTTAAATCCACATAAAGTCCGCCATTGTGCCGTACCGGTTCCGGTCAACGTCAATATGAAATAACGAAGCGACAGGCGTTATCTGAGAAAAAGCTTCAATTTTCTCGGTGATTGAAGCCCTGAGTCTGATTATACTACTCGGTTAGTCGTGCATGTATGTGTGTGTGTTTTTTTG
This sequence comes from Anopheles stephensi, assembly GCF_013141755.1. Lineage (NCBI taxonomy): Eukaryota > Metazoa > Arthropoda > Insecta > Diptera > Culicidae > Anopheles > Anopheles stephensi. The sequence continues at coordinate 35,754,255 of NC_050202.1, read as the reverse complement.
TCATGCTTCAAAAGGAAATGCCAACACTACTTGGCATTGTTGATGATTCAACACCGCTGGGTGATTGTTGTAGCCATCGTTGAAGATATACCCGAATATACCGAATATACCGGAGGCAGTTGCCGCGCTGCGTATGCTATGCCATCCCTCATTTCCTGGCCGAAAAGTGTAATGATACAGGAAGAGAGGCTACAGCAGCAGGTTAGGTTAGTTTGATGGTTTATGACATCGGCACGTCCGTGGTAAGATTTGTGTATTTAACTGTGCTGCGTTGATCTTGCGGGAGAAGAAGCTCATCATCGCAATCTGTTGTGTTCGCCCGGGTAAAACCTGTTCTGCTCAGCCTGTTCTGGCGGCGAGCGAGCACAACGCGCGGGTCCGGCCGCTGGGATACGTCATTGACGCCGACGTCCCAATTCTTCTATTTCTCCACAGCTTTTTGTTGTTACTTCAACGCTCTCCCGGGACTCGCGTTGGAGTTGGCTGACACGATATCTGTATGGACGTGTAGCCCTGGCTGCACGGAACTGCTACGACCCAAAGCGAGCCTACTACTATTCCACACGAGACACGGACGGATGGTACACGGTTTGTGTGGTTGGTAGGTTGCTTGCGCAACATCGATCGACGTTGAAGAACTTCATCTACGTTATTTCACAGGTTGTTGATCTCTGTGACGATCGGTGTGGCGTGTGCATCATCACCATCGCCTAGTCCGCCCAACTCGCTCTATTTTTCTTTAAATCTATCTGCTATGTATTCAAAACTGTGTAACACTAAATCGTTGTGCTTGTCGTGCTTTTTAGTGTGGATCATATATTTCAAGGATTGTATTTTGTTCTGTTGTTAGAATCATACATGAAGATGCGCTAACTAAAGGATAATTATTTTGCTCAGACAACATTCGGAACCAAAGCTTGGAAAAAGAGTTTACAACATGGCTTTACAGAGCTTTGAATCTTATAATGGAACGTTGGAATCACTCGGTGGAATGTTTCAACTGGATCTTGATGTCGAGTTGCAAATATCGCTCAACTGTATGAAACATCCCATTGTATGATTGTAACTTTACACTATGGCATTGGAATATTCCACTGTTCGGTTGAAACATTCCATCGAGTGATTAAACAGTTGCTTATGGTTTAAAACATTGTTTCATGTGCGCACACAGCTTTGGATTGTAACCAGAAAAATGAACTAATGACGACCTTATTTTTGGAGCAAAATTTAGTATCTCATATTCCATAGGAACAAAGAAGAATATTAACTTGTTTGTTCAGCTCTTGTTGAATGATAATAGTTGAGGATGTGCTTGCCCTAGGATCGGTCAGCGGTCAGTCAGTGAGTTTGATACAGGGCAGAAGTAACAGATATTCATTTTGGTTCCATTTCAAAACAAATAATACTGGTTTTAATGGATTTCTCCAACCCCTCTCCAAATTAGTTTAGTACAGTGGAAATGAAGGTTTCAAAACAATTTTTAAGTTTATCTATTATTTTGTATTTTTATTTTTGTATTAGTATTTTTGTTTTTCGTATTAGTATTTGTATTATTAAATATGTTATAGCATCACACTTCCACTTTTCCTAAAACTGATTTAGAGCTGCATCAAATCACAAGATATCGGCACTAGGATAGTTTGTCATTTTCGTGGCAATTCGAACCCGAACTACTTATGCCCAATTTAATGACGATGGTTCAGACGGCGCTTGTACTAAGGTTATTATCATCAATGGTCAGCTGCACTCGAGCAGTTGCACCCCGTACGCACGTCTCTACGCATACAACAATAGGTTGGATATATATATATATGTATGTATACTACACCAGCAGCAGTGTGTGGCGCTCATTAACGGCGGAGTGAATCTGGCTGGCCTGGCCTGGTTGGTGTATGACCGTGCAATTTTGCCAACCAGCACGGGTATGATGAACTCGCATACACACCTGCAAACAAACGTCGTACTGCAAACGACGGCGCAAATTCGCCAGTGCAGGGGGGGGGGGGGAGGGGTATATACGACGAAGGCGCTACGGTTTCGGAATTTGTGAAGTGAAAAATTGTACATTTGAATAAAGGAAGAAACGGGATATAAAGAGGTAAAAGATGAAAAAGACTTAAAGGGAGGAACGCATGAAAGAAATGAAAGATAGGGTGCAGCGAGCAAGAAAAAGAGAGAGAAAGAAAAAAGGGAGAGAAAGAGAATCGGTTGTAAAACGATTGCAAAGTGCGGTGTACTCACACTTGCAGATAAATATGTGATGCATGCTAAACGATGAACCGCTTGTACAGCAATGGAAAAAAGGGGGTGCTTTGGATTTGTAAATGAACAATTTCCTACCCTGCTTGGGCTAGGACTGAATCTAGATTGACACACGATAGGGGTCGGTCGATGAAGAGGATTGAACCTTTGAGGGTAGGTGAGGCTTAGCGAGGTGAGGATGGATGTTCATAGTGGCACATGTCAACATTTAGGAAGGATGTGCATAAGCTTTTGACGTCGCAATTAATTTTCATGTAAATGTATTACATGAATTTTAATTTTCGCACCTTTACTCTATAGACTAAGGAGACTTAATTTCCGGAAAAAAACCCTCTCTATAACGATCGATCGATCAAGATCGTACTGTGACCGAATTGGAATAACTTGCATGATTAAAGGACTTTTCAAAAAGTGTCTAAAGATATTATAGTAATGAATTTCTATTTGTTGTATTTTTGGGCAAAAAATTTCAATGCGACACTGAAAAAAGCAAGAAAAAACCCTCCAAAACGGATGTACTCTGTACACAACACCACTCCGTTGTTGTCGGCCTGTCGGTCGTCTGATGCAACTCTTTCGTCACAACAGTCACAACAATGGGGACAGCAAGCGGCAAAGAAACCTTTATGCGGGGCCGTTTCTCTACGTCTACGAAGGCGGCAAATGGTTGGTGCGAGTTACACTTTTATTACGACACTTTACCCTTCGCCCAGGGAAACATTGCTCCGCGCGATGTACGACCTGCCTGCCTGGCGAAATAGCATGACGAGGAAGAAGGGAGTCCCCCACGGTAGTGCAGTAGTGTTTGGAGCGCAGCGGAGGAAATAGTTGACGGCGGAACGTATTCTCCGTAACTGTTGGGCGTACGAGGTACCGCTTCGCTAATACTCTCTGCGCTGGATCATGTTGCATTGCATAGAAGCCTCATTAAATAGTGCGTTTAACAGCTAGCAGCTGTGCAGTCGCCGGGGTGGAAAACAGTCGCCGCTCGTCAGGTGTCGGGATTTTAGTTCTGCAATCGATAACGCTACTGGCTTGTTTCCTTCGGCGTGTATCTCTTTGGAGTATACAAGTGGTTTGTGTCTCCAAAGGAATATTTTTTAACGGACAATTTGAATTGCATTGGTTAGCATCCTCCACCCTGCTCAAAAGCTCAAAAGCTGTCTGTCAATGCGATCGAAATACTTTTAAAGCGATATTTTATCCTCAAGATATTGAACACAGATGAGAAGCGGTCTCTTGATCACTCAAAAAATCCTCAAAAGAATCGGTAACAGTGTAACTCAACGACATACTGAACCTTAGTTCAAATCGCAACTCATATCCTGCGTACCTGCCTGGCGTGTACGCAGGACTAACTAATCACCTACGTGTAGCTTACTTGCAGCAGGATCAGCCGTAGCCAGGTTGTTACCAAAGGATAGAAAAAAAAAACAAAAAAAGGCAAAGTATGTGTGTGGCAGATAATGGGCTTTGCTGCGTTTTGCTTGGTTAAGACTTAAGACAGTAGTGATTATTTGTCTTTTGTCCTATTCGCTATCCTCTCCAGTATCTCCAATATAGAGTCGCTCCTTCTCGCCGATACAGTTGTTCGTGCACTCACTGCAAAGCGAGCGGCGATGTCCATGAACTCTGCGTTATTTGCTGCTGTGTTTATAGGTTTAATTAAATTAAAATGATGTCACCCCTGCCTTTCGGACTAGAATTCAATCAGCTCCGAGTTCCGTTCCAGCCGGGAACTCAGATGTTTTTGCTTTATTTTCTGTATGTGCGTGTGTGTGTGTTTGTTGCATCAATTTCCAAGACGCTGTTTGAGGGACAGTTAATGTTTCAAAGCATTGGGACCCATAATATGATTGACTCGTTACAATTCAATCTTTATTTTAACACATTTCGTCATGTGCTTCGACCCTTCTAATGGAGCTTTTGCATCAGTCAATAGAAATGTTTCAACTGAATAGTGGAAAATTTCAAGTTCGCTGCGGAAGTTTTTGCGAACTGTTTTGATAAATTTGCCATTGTCAATGTTTAGAGAGTGGTAATTAAAAAAAACATGATCACTCGGCAGAATGTCCGCAGATGATAAACAAAAAGTATCTCAAGTACCTTGACTAATTGTATGCAAACTTCCATTATATGATTGCAAAGGTCTAAAACATTCCACTATTTTTTTAAACATTCTTCTGAATGATTCATAAGTTCTATTACGGGGATCGAGATTCTGTAACGATGGTGTATAAGATATATTGTAATTAGTTATTGTTCTTTCCAATACGCATAATTAATACAGAATGTGGATAATCGCCACTAGATATTGCATTGCATCGCGGATAAAGTTACCAATTTGTCGACAATCTGAACATGTGATATTGCTTCAATGCAACTGAGATGTTATAGCCTGTCTAACGCTCTTGACGCTATATGCTTGTTGCCGATGAATAAGATGAGCGTTTTTCAGAGAAACCCGGTATGACGCAAATAAAGAGAAAGAGAGTGAGAGAGAGAGAGAGAGAGAGAGAGAAAGACAGAAAAGAAACGTAAGAGATTGGGAATGGTGATTCTCGGAGCGTAAAAGCATCGTTTTTTTCTGTTAGTAGTCTGATTTGCTTTTTTGTTGAAACCTCTTGCGTGATAATGCAGCAACAAAACTTATAGTAAAACCGCACGTAACATCGAACGGTCGTCACCTCTCTCCTCCTCCCCCTTCTGGAGATGCCCGGAAGCGACGTACCGACACGGCGCGGAGCAGAACCAGAAGCGCGCAGAAGAGGTGTTGGCGCGTAGGTAACACATACAGCATGACGCACTGGCGTCAAGAGGAGGACCCCGCAAAGCTTTGTCGATGAGCCCTGCAAGGACATGAATGTATGGTGGTAGAATAGGTATATTTTTTGCACAACATTAAGTGATTCAATTATGCCTATTAAATGCACCAATTTTGATAATATGCTGATGGGTCACACAGGTGAAGTACACTGTATTAGGAGAGACAGAATATAGGTGGGATTTGAAAGCGGTTTCTTCATGTTAACAAATTGCGCTGCTACCAACTGTTCCATCCGGTCACTTCGTATTACCCGTGCTGTAGAACAATTTAAATTTCGGTAATTCTTTGGAAAAAGTTTGTAGAAGTCAAGCATCGCATGTACATGTGAACTAATATTAAAACTATAAAAAATTGTTTTTATTAACTTGAGATTTTTGTTTTTTGGTGCTGTACATTTCAAACAGGCTCGGCAGCAATACACACGCTGACAGTGATAAATGATTGTACTACACACATATACTGGTTTTGCTCGACAAGAGCGGGAGCACAAATAGCAAACTGTGATTATGATTCTGATCAGATTTCCTCTCGTGCCCAATCTGCTTCTGCTTTGTTTCTCGTAAACTCAAGCTCCCCCGCTCGTGACTTTACCAGCCGGCGAACCGGGGCAGAGGCCATAAACAATCCTTTCTGGAATGCGCCGAGCGTAAAGGTGGGGCGGTGAGGGGGGGGGGGGGGGGCATGGGAGTTGGTGGCTCGCACTGTTGGCGAGTGGCGGCAGTGCTGTGATCGGTTCCAGCATAGAGGGGCGAATATTGCGCCATGCTTTTAAAAGAGAGCGAGAGAGAGAGAGGGTTTCGATAACGATTGGGGAGCCATCCGCGAAGACCGACCGACCGACCTGGCTCCCCAGCGTTTTGGGGAAGGGCGATCCAGCATAGAACTGTCGGAGAGAAACCTGGATGGAAACGGGTTCGGCTGGTTGGCGACGGAGATGCGAGAAAATCAGTGTTTTGTTACACGAGAAGATGATGACACTCTCTCTCTCTCACTCATTCTCTCTATCTATTTCTCTCCCTCTCTCTCTCTCGCGAGTTCTTCGTTCGATCGCCGCTCCTTCGTGGGCGCGTGGGTGTCGCTGAGTTCGCACGTACAGCGTACAGGCACACACACGCTAGAATCGACCGGAAATGGAGCGCCACGTGCGAATGAGCGAGAAAACAACCAGGCGTCACAGTTTACGCATTCGTTCTTTGACTCGAATCTAGTTCTTCCGTTAGAGTGCCTCTCGGGCACTGTGGTTTTTTTCCTACCCATCGTTTACACCGAAAATGACAGATTGCTTACAAGGTACAAGGGTGTGGGGGGGTTGGGGTGTGTACTTCACCACCACCACCGGCCGCTGTACCAGTCTACGAGGCTAAGAGAAAGCCGTTTAATATGTACAGCTGGCAGCATGCTACTCTAGTACACGTCCCTTGCAGAGTGTCCGCAGAAGATTCCGGCAACCGCACGAGCAAGTGTCTGTTGCTTCTGCTGACAGAATCGCGTGCCTTAATGCGTGCTTCTCTGGTTGCATCTAGTACTTGTGGTGCGTCGTTCGAGGATTCGAATCTGTGAGCGCTAGTTATTGCTTCCAGATAATCTTAAGGATTTTATTAGTATCTTCACTTTTTAAAAGTTTTAAATGAATTTTTTCAGTATGCAGCTATTAAGTTGAGACGCGTTAAGCATAAAGTTTGGAACTAAATGGTGTCCCATTGTTCCAAGCACGATCAACATTCGCATACCCGTGCACAGAAAGCAATTGTTTGCGTCTCCCAACCACATTTGTGTGCGCGTTTGGCGCAATCATATCTACGGCCAGCAGTAACTGTTACATGGCCATGCTCTGCTGGATGGCACTCGGTGCGGCCGGCACTCGGACCCGATTACCATGAAATTCACTCATTTCATCGCTCGGGCACTCATCCACGAGCATGCTACTTCCGAACGGGGTACCAGCAGCAGAGATCCGCTTTCCTGGTTCCGCCGCCGAAGTGCTGCCTCGAACAAACAGAGACGAAATGCCGTCGTTCCGTGTTAACCGGGGTGCCGTCGTTGTGGGTGGTGAATATCCCAACGCGGGAAGGAATCATAACAAAGAATGCGAGGGGGAAATCCGTGGATGCTATGTATGACTCTGTGTAATGTGTTTAGTCGGTCGGTAGGACTCTCTGGCACGCGCGCGCTTGTGCTGCGATCGGGTACCGTTCGCATCTGGTCGCGTCGGTAATCGGTCCCGAAGTGAACAGTCAATTGATGATGAGCACGCTGGAAGTGCCTCTGGTAACTTTTGTTTCGAGCGTCGGAAGCTGCCAGTAGTAGTAGTAGTAGTAGTAGTAGCCCGTAGTACGTACGCCACACACGCCACACAACAGTTCATCTTATGCCGTGCGATGTGACGGACACGCTTGGAGGGACGGGTCGCATTTGTAGAGGACGCGTGTGATTAAAGTGTGATTTTTGCGTGCATATTGATAGAGTGCGTTGTGGTGGTGTTTGTGGTGGTGGTGGAACGCATTCTAACGCACTGAGCAAAAGTATGTTCCGTATAGTGATGATTGGAAGCAATCGTGTGTTCTCGTGACAGCGCTTTATGTTTTTGGGTATTGCCAGTGCAGTGTTTGAACCGTCATTTACCGGGTGCGATAAGCGTTACGACGGAACATTACGTGATGCTACCGCTGATTAACGTTCATTTAGTGATAGACGACTCCTGGAGGCATCCTTATGACATTAGGCTCTTTCTCATGTGTTCAAGATTTGTGCAGTTCAATTAGTTTGTTTTTACTATCATACTTCAGATGTGTTTAGTGTTTTTTATTGCATAGTTAGTATGTGATAATGAAGTGTGTAGTGAGCATAAACAATAATGTTTGCTAATAACGTCTCCCGATTCTTTACAACTGTCTCTTACAACTGCTGTGCACACGTCCGCTTTGGAGTAACGACAGTTTGGCGGACCTAACTTCGAGTGCCTTTGCTACAAACCTCAAAGAAACGTTACTTACGTGCGATAGGGCACGTTTACAGGCGAAAGCCTTGACTGTGCACGAACTGCATTAGGTGGTTGATATGTGTCATTTTACCACTTATATTTTTATGATCATATTCCTATAATATGATCAGAGTGCAATCAAGTAAAGTAGTGATAATTTTTGCGATGCAACTTAGTGAGGACTTTAAAGAAAATCGAGCAGATGTGTATCAACCAAACGTTATTCGAAATTGGTTTCGTTTTCGAGAGTGTCTTACACATCACCCAAGCCTTTTGTTAGTGATCCACAACACATTCTTGCCCCTATGCACCATCTCCTCTCTACGCTGTGTGCGGTGGAATGGAAGTTTCACAAGTATGAACGCAAAATCTGCATGATCCGGGGCATCTAGCAACTGTCTTAAGCGAACGTGTTAGTAGCTAGTGAAGTAGCAGGGACAAAGCTAGTACCCTCGCAAGGCACAAAAGCACTCCATCGCACGTGAAAAGAAAGCGAAAGTGTGAGCATTATGACAGCATGTAGTAATAAAAATGGTGAAGATACGAAAATGGTGGTGCGCCTAACTGTCGGACGGTCGTTTAGAGTGGAGCTTTTTCATGTTGTTTCACAATAATGACGGATAACAGAAGGAGTTGTTTTTTGGATGCTTTCTATCGTTTTTTTTTTAAATACATTCCATGAACGATAGAGATAGTGGTGCAGGTTAGACGTTTAATTGAACCACAAACAGTAGTGCATACTAGGTGGAAACGTTTAACTCCAGTTTTATATATGATTGGGGATGCATACATTCACCACCAGAGCGTTAGCAAGTTTCCGCAACACAGGTTTTCACCGGCCTTCGTGTGGTAATGACTGCTAGAGAGTAGTGTGCTACAAGAACAACACACACGGCAACTCTTCAACGATAGAGATAGAGAGCCAGAGAGAGAGAGAGAGAGCGCTAACAAATGGAACATTGAAGTAACACTTGGCAGCAGCGCGCAGCGGGAGCAATGCAGACGTTTGCCCACAGTTACGCAGTTTAAATTAGAAGCAAAAAGAATCATTATGTTGATTTGTTACAATTTTTATTCTATAAATACTAATCTTCGTTCCGGGCTGGCTGGCTGGCTGGCTGGTACTCTCTCTAGTATTGGCGGTATTAGTGCTGGCATGCGATGATGGGTACACGCTTGACGCCATCGGCCAATAGTAAACAAAGTTAAGAAAAGAACCCCTATCCCCTAGACTGATCAGTAGAAGCACCAGCAGCAGCAGCAGGTTTGCCTTGTGAAAGCGGGCGCAGTAGACATTTTTCAAACCCTGACGCGTCGCCGCATGCCTGCGCCATTGACCGCGGCGGCCGCTTGGTACGATGTGAAGACATGAGTGAGACATGAGAAAGAACGGGTGCTACGTACACCTCAGACAGCAACATCAGTAGCAGCATCATCATCATCATCATCATCAGAATTCACCGAATCATCTCGGTAGTGAATATCGAAGAAAAATAGCTCAATCGGTTGTGTTTGGCGAGAGCCAACGAGCGCGCACCGGCTTCCTTCTCGTGTACAGTACGGCGTTCCGGCCGGAAAGAAGCGGCCAAGATCCAACACAACACTCCTCTTAAGATACGGGACGAGCTACATACTCCATAGCCGTCCGCTCGTCGTAGCTAAACTTAATTTTATTCGGTAGTGTTCGGTCCGGCAACGGCTCACCATTATTAATGAACGTCTGGGTAAATATCGTTTCCATTCTGATTTTATTTCAAATTGTTTGCAAATTGTTTGAATACTCCGAGATTTTACTTTTGACCCGTTTGATCCATACCGTACTCTTCCTTCAAGCACTGGAAAGCACTGTACGCACGATCGCACAGATTCTCGATCGCATTCAAATTTCTGCCATCCAAGCAGGCCCGATGGTTGGCGATAAACTGATCCTCCTCATCCCCAACACCGTTGCCCAGATGTTGCCAGTTCGCTTCCAAATCAACTCCATCCTCATCGGTGTAAAGGTTGAGCGTGAGTCCGACACATCGCACGAAGCAATGCGTTACGGGATCGTCCGGATATTCGTTCGCACGGTAACGAGCCTTCAGATCGTCCGTCATTCCTTGCACGGTCGCGCTGCAGGTTTCAATCAGCGACTCGATATCGTCGGACGCCGCCGTTGCGAGCTGTAACAAAAATGCCATGTTTTTGTGAGTCGATACATGAAACTACTCGATACAGGCGCTCCTGACACTTTATGGGAAGAAAACACCAAACCCACCTGCACACTGAAGACTGTCAAAAATGCAACAACGATGAGAGTGCTCAGTTTCATCGCTTGTCTTGTCCTCCGATTGTTTGTTGTTCACTTAGACTGTGGCTGTGCTTGCACGACACGACACTTGGCCCTGGTGGCCACTAGACAACTGTTGTCGCAGATCGATTTTCTATCAATTTTTATAGGATTTTTGTATTGTTCCCTGCTTCCATGCGGTGTCCAATCGGCCGGGAAAGACAAATGAAGGAATCGCGTGCTGGTGCCATAAAATTGAGTGTAGTGTTTTCGCAAATGAGTGTATTTAGTAGCTCCTTTGGCAAATCGGGAAGTCGCGCGCTTAATGCGCCTCTGCCACTGTGCATGTTTGAGCCTGTGCGATGAGCGGTGCATTTTAACCAAAATGGTTGTTTGTTATTATCGTTCTTTAAGTGAAATTACGGTTGAATCTGTTGGGAAAACAAGCAATTTAAGGCGATTGAAAAAAGGAAGTATGTGTGCTGACCGCCGTTTCGTGTCAAAGATTGATTTTTATCCTCATTGTTGTTCATGAGTGATTCTTCTTGATTATTTTGTAATTATTTAAATTAAAAAAATGCTTCCAGCGTTCAGGATGGATGCGGTAAATTTTATTTTATATTTAAAACTCGAGAGTCTTCTTCTTCTGCTTTGGCACTACAACCTCAAGAGGTCTCGCGACCACAGGCAGTAGCAGAGTAGTCAGTCTTGCATGCGGCGAGGCGGTCTGGATTGGATTTGATCCCTGGTGCTGCCGTGTGAAGATCGGCGCCGCAATCTCTCTGGCCGCCTGAGACCCCAAAAATGAGAATATTCAATATAAAACAGAAGCAGATATCTAACCTGGAATTGATCCTATGTTAGAGGAAATTTAAACTAAGATTTTTCACTCGAATGTTATGTTTTATAGTATTGGAAAATCTCGGCCTTTTCTAAATAAACTTCCCCAGTTCGTGTTGCATTACGTTCGCTGCTAGCGATTAAGTTCAATGTTTAAAGTCTTTCATCACGTTCATATCTGTGCGCGCGTCGGTCGGAATCGATGGCACGCTGTGTCTCGGCGTCGTGGTGTACCAGATCTCTTGTGAAGTCATTAGGCGGATATTGATGTGTTGCGTGAATGTTTTTCTTCATTTTATTTAACTGCTCTTGTACTTGTACTGGCGTTTTTTTTTTGTGTTCGTTTACTATCCAGGCAAAAGAAATTATGGAAAAAACTTGGGCCGGGTGAGCTCAACTCAATAACCACCGCGCACAAACCTTGGAACCTTGTGAGTGCCGTAAAGCGAACACTACGGAAGGCAAATAGATTGGCTGTTCCTTGTTTAGCTTTTGCACGCTGTCATCGTCGTACAATTTTACCTTTTATCATAATAAATAGCTCTCTGGTTTTTTTCTTATGAGATCACTGAGAACACCATGTTGCGCATAGAAGAACTCACGGGAGAGGCAGCAATGGGGCAACGAATATCATTCGTTCGGGTTTAATTAATGTAACGGAACCTAGCGATTGTGGGCAAGTGGGAGCTGTTAGCCGGTTGGGCGAACACTTCGACGAACCTACCGAGGAAGGGTATGGACTGTGTTGCTGACTTGATGACCATCTCAGCAGCTAAATGAGTGTACCTTTTTTGCGTTATTGCAAATCAATGCGTAATGGACGGTGTACAACTTGCGATTAATGGAACTTTACAAACGAGACGCATGTAGCGAACATTTCACAGTTTATTTCGATCGATTATTATATGTTTTCTGCGTATTACACCACCGCAACGATTCTAATGTGTTCCTTGGTATTACTTACCTTCCACAGCAACAAAAATTCCTTAAGCGGCCTGCTGACGACATCGATTCCGCCTCCGATTCCTATGAGCCACCGGTGAAACTACAACACAACGGATCGGAGAATCTGACCAAATTCTCGGTCGAGATCGTGCAACAGCTGGAGTTCACGACATCCGCCGCTAACTCGCAACCTCAGCAGATCAGTACAAACGTGACGGTGAAGGCACTCACCAATGCGTCCGTCAAGAGCGAAGGATCTACGGCAAATGGTGGTCCGGGCGGCGGTGGGCTTGGCGGAACTGGAGGTGGTAATGGAATGTCTGGGCAGCAACAGCAGCAACAACAGCAAGCCACCAACAATCCCACACCGTCCCCGCACATGCACGATCTCGGCAATATTGTCGACTTCAAGCAGGAGCCGGAGAACGAGTTTGCGGACCTTTCGGCAGCGCTGGAAAAGGACGCGGCGGCCAACGGGCATTTTCCGGGACTGTCGGACTTCATTGGGGACGATACGAACGATGAAAACGACACCTTCAAGGATCTCATATCGGATCTCTCGGACTTCCAGTCCGATTTTCTCGACTTCGAGGAAAAACCCCAACCACCGATGCAGCCACAAGGACAGCAGCAGCAGCAGCAGCAGCCATCATCACACCAGCAGCAGTCACAGATGCAGCCACAGCAGCAGCAACACCACCAGCATCAACAGCACCAACAGCTTATGCAGTCGCAGCAGCAGCATATGCAGCAACACCATCCACAGCAACCACCCCATCATCAGCTGCAGCATCAACAAATGCATCATCAACACACTCAGCAGCAGCAGCAACAACAACAGCAATCTCAACAACATCAGGCCCATCCTGCAGCAGGTGGCGGGCCACAAATGTTGTCAGCCCTTCAGCAACAGCAGCAACACCTTCGAACACATCCTCAACACCTGCAGCAGCATCTGCAGCAGCAGCTTCAACACCATCAGCAGATCGAGATAAAGCAAGAGAATTGCATCAAACAGGAGCACCCCAGCCCGGGGCTGCTGGACAATATGGGCATCAAGCGAGGCGGCCCATTAACTCCACAACAGCAGCAGCAGCAGCAGCAGCAGCAGCAGCAGCAGCAACAGCAACAGTATTCAAATGCATTTGGCGACGGCATAAGTGGGCCCGGCAATGGGGCGGGCGCTGGACCAATGACAAAGCAGCGGCCCGGCTCCGGCTACGGCAATACTCAAAACGGTCCCATGTCCGAACTTTCGCCTGCCGCCCAAACACTTAAACACATGGCCGAGCAGCACCAGCACAAGAACGCTATGAATATGGGCTTCCCGCGCAGTGGTCCGCAAGGTCCGCAAGGTCAGCAGCGGCCGCCACCGTTCTCGGAGTTTGGCCAATTTCCTGGGAACGATTTTATAAACTCCCCGGTCGGTGGAACGGGTGGTCCAGTGGTGGGTGGTAACGGTGCGGTCGGAACCGGTACGTTACCACTTAGTGGTGGTGGTGCACCCGTAACCGGTACTGGTGGTGGTGCCGGTGGTCCTGGCAATGGGCCCGTACCGGGCGGCCAGTTTCACAAGGGCAATGTGCCACCGTTCCCTGGCGCAGACTTGATAAAACAGGAACTGTTTGCATCGCAGAACGATTTCGATCTCAAACCCACGCTGAACCGTTTGCAGTCCTCGATGGGTCCGAACGGTCCCAAGATTGGGCCGGTGCCTGGTGGGTTCGTTAAAACGCCCAACCAACAGCAGCAACAGCCCTCTGCACAACAGCAGCAGCAACAACAATCCCAGCAGCAGCAGCAGCAATATTCTCCATATGGCTCGCCGGGAGGCTTACCGAACCATGGCGGAAGTCCCGGGCCAGGGTTTATGCCTGGACCGAGAGGAGCTAGCTCTGGACCCGGTATCGGACCGAACCAAGGACCGGCTGGCGGTCCCAACGTTGCTGGGGCAGGTGGTCCCGGTGGTCCTGGTGGTCCTGGTGGAGGTGGCGGTGGTGGAGGTGGAGGAGGAGGAGGAGGTGGCGGCGGCGGAGGAAATAATAATACGGGTGGTGCTGGCGGCAACGGTGGCTCGAACAATGGTATGCCTCCCCGTGGTGGTGGTCCCCCTAACGGAGGACCGATGCCGGGAGGACCAAACTCAACGATGCTTCAGATGAAACAAACGCAACAGTTGCACATCAGTCAGCAGGGTCCGGGGGGTCATGGTATTCAGGTAAGTGTTTACAAGCTTGCGGATGCGTTTCTTACAGCGTTTGCAACTTTAAGTAAGTGGCGGTAAAGTGGTTTCCTAGTCTTCGGCATTACACTACTAAGCCGTTGTGGTCAAAAGTTTGTTGTTGATTGGCTATACGTCCCTAACCCTAACCTGGAACGTGAGTATTGCCAGTTGAACTCTACCTTCACAGGTTCCAATACTCAGCAACTTGGACATTAGCGTTCCGACTGTAGTACAACAGCCATACATTCGATCAGCCAGTTCTGTCCATCTGGCGCATACACACACGCACGATCTTTCTAGTTAAAGCAGCTAGTTCTCCGGAACATCATTATTGCACCAGACGTGCACTAGCCATCGCCACCGCCACACGCAACGGTGTGTTTACCCGCAACACACATCCCCCCCCCCCCCCACTCGGGGGGAGGTTAGGGTTCGCGCTGTGCGCACTGACAGCTGACTTAGAGTGCTACGGAGCGAACTGCTGCAATTAATGCACTCGCACAAAAAGCGCAAGGAACTGCATGCATCCATCCAAACACTAATTTGCATTAATTATTCCAGAAACAAATCAATCCGAAGCACATGCCCCCGCCGTCTGTGTACGGTGGTGTCGGTGTTCGGTAGAGGTATAGTTGACCCCCCCCCCCCCCAGCACTTTCCAGGGGCGTGCGACGGGCGGGCCTCCTTTAGTGGTTTGGTGTAGAGATATTGTCTTGCTGCTTACTGGCCTGTCTCCGTCTGTCTATCTGTGCTGTACGATTTTCGTACGTATGCGTGTATGTTGTGGGGCTGCCCTTAGTTCTGTGTGTGTGTGTGTGTGTGTGTGTGTGTGTGTGTGTGTGTGTGTGTGTGTGTGTGTGTGTGTGTGTGTGTGTGTGTGTGTGTGTGTGTGTGTGTGTGTGTGTGTGTGTGTGTGTGTGTGTGTGCGTTCGTTTGTTGCTGGTGGCACGCTACCCAAGAGCTAGGGGTTTAAATTTTTCCTCTTTATTTTCGCTGTATTTTACACCACGGCCGTCGTCGTCGTCGGGCACATTGCCGCACGTGTACCGAACAATCGCTTGCGAAATCGGTGGACTTTATTTTTTTCGTATGCACCGACAAGCATGGCAAATAAGCTGCATATGAGACCGAGAGAGAGATAGAGAGATAGAGAGAAAGAGAGAGAGAGAGAGAGAGAGAGAGAGAGAGAGATTGTAAGGAACGGATACGTTCACGGGCCACAGTAAAATGCACTGAGCCAGCGAATTGAGCCAGAGTTGCGCTGAATGAATGGCTCTCGTAGTTGTTTTTAAGATAATTTGCGTTTTTCCTATTTTTTTACACGGTCAATGGTTTAGCATGAGTTAGATGGAATTTTCTTCCTCGCTTCAGTGCCTGTCAAAAGTTTGGGGCTTTCTGGTAAATCCGTCGGCCTGTTGGCGATAGTTTCTTTCGATGCTCCTATCGGGGTGTTCAATTAATTTCAATTGTCCTTATTAAGTGCTTATTCGAAGGACATGTTGTCTTACCTGAGATGACACCTTGAGATGAACCTGTATAACAGTTCGATATGGAGTTACTAATAAATGGTGGCGTAGAAAATTTTCAAAGCACCCCTGCTATTCACACCTCCCAATATCTTAAAACGGAAGAATATCTCGCCGGGAACACTGGTGCCTTTACCAATGGCTCCATTATTACAGCTACCGTTTTCCACCCATGGCGCGCGTGTTCGAAACCTCTTGACACAGTGTAGAAGTTTTCGGAGTACTCTGGCTCGCCCGCCTGCCTGCCATGCCAGCCCAGAAGGGGGAGCAGATTCTCGGGGACGACGCCGCACACACACAACGCAGGCAGGCAGCACCATAAATCGCAAAACTGATCATGTTTCCGGGAGAGTTTAATGGGTTTTGCGAGACCCTTATATTTCATGTTTATTACCAGGAATGCTCTGGTGCTGTGCCTTTTGCAGTTTCTTTCGCGCTGAACCTTTCGGGATAGGCATTAGACACTACCACCACTACTACCACTAGGACCGTGTGCCCCCACCGGTACCTACTACACACTTCCGATCGGCCACAGAAAAAAAAAATCCCAACAAAGACACCAACAACAACGTGTGCAACGCGCTGTCGATGTCGATGGGGCGGCGGTGTGGCAATGATTATAATGATCCCTGTGCTGCCAATGATAATGATGTTGCGAATGTCGACGAGAGTGATGATGGTGATGGTGGTGAGTGTGCCATTTGGATTGAAAATGGGTGTGCTTCGGTGTGTGTGTGTGTGTGTGTGTGTGTGTGTGTCTCTCTCGCTCTTTACGCCGGTTGGGTGTTTGAATGCCTTTTTTTGTCATGATACGATATCGATCTACTTTTTACATTGAACGGTTTAGGCAGTTAGCTGATAGCTAATTGCATTAAGCTGATGTCTTCTGTTGAATGAATTGTTGGCGATGGTAGTTTTTTTTGCTTTCTTTATGAGAATGAAATTTCAGTTTTTTTTCCCCTGTGAATTTCGGGTCAGTTCGCCTACATCCGTGACATGTTTGAACCGTTGAATAGTTTAGTTGCTGGGGTGCTTTAGATTCTGTATAATCCATCCTATTTGGCAAAGTGTTGTTATTACGCCTTCGATACTTACTGTAGTAGCTGAAATAATTACCGGAAAATAGCTTTTTTTGAATACCATGCGCCTCCATAACATTGTCAATGATTTTTACGAACATGCTACAGCTCTCGAAATCAATTTTAATCTTTAGCCGCACCGGGCTGGCTCTATGACTCATACAGTAACGGCCAATAGAATAAGGCCTGTTTTCTATCTAATCTTCAAAGCAGTACGCTTCTGATACATTTATCCAAAAACTAACCAAAGCTTTGCATTAGAATTTAAAAATATAAATAAAGCAAAAAAATAAATAAATTAATAAATCAACGCCAAAAACATTAACTTTTTAGCAACTAAGCTAAACTGTATTGATTGGAGGAGAAGATGTCAATGTACGTCGTCTTTTATTGTCTATTCTGTTTTGGGTAATATTTGTATGAGAATTACAAAAAAAAATTCTGAATCGATTTCTTGATCGAGCCACCGGTAGGATCGTTCACTAATTTAAAATTCTAATACCCTAATTTTTGTGATATTTCAAAAGCAGGTGTTCTACTTACATTGCCTGTCACTGCATAGCATAGGCCGTTGCTTTGGGACAGGAGTTCAAATCCCATCCAGACCGGCTCTCTGTACTGATTATCCAGCTAGGGTAAAATTAAGGCTCAGAAAAACCAGAAATGGCAGCCCGAGACGATTTGAGGTTTTGTGTTAGAAGTTTGTTTTAAATGTGTAAACACTTTTTTGTAAATTGGGGCGGTCGGTCCGGTGGTCGTTGCGATGGCGGCGCCTGTCTTCACACGGCAGAACCCGGGTTCAAATCCCAACCAGACTTGCTTACTGACTACTTTGCTACGGGTAATGCTTAGGGTAAAGAAGAATGTTGTATGAACTGGTTTACTAAACTAAGTCACAAAGATGAGCATAAATCATGAAATTGGTTTGGATGGAGACATGTCCTACTCCGTGATCTCGGGTGAGCTCGGGCGATCAATATTTTGTTTTTTTTTTTTTTGTTTTAAGTATTCCGGCTTGAACGTCGTATTGTATCGGTCAATCAATCAGCAAAACTTGTTTTAGGAATCATCACCTGTTCAATAGATCTATAAGAATGATCAGTTCTCATCAAAGCTGCCGTTTCTGTTGCGGTGGCATAATATTTAATCATTCGATTCAAGTGTAAAACTTGCAGCTATTTCAAGGTACTACGGCCGGGACGGGTACCTCGAAACAGTTCCGATTTTTATCTGTAGACTGGTAACGCCAGTACCACTTCCAATAACAACATGCACATTTTTTGTTTGTCGTAACGATTCATAATCAATGCAAGCATTTCCCTAACTACTTCACAGGTAAGCACCAACTGCGAAACTACTATTGCCCGCCAGTCCAAACGGAACAACAAAACTGTACACACGGTAAGCTTTTGTCCTATTGCAATCTTTTTCGGTGAAATAAACAGTGCTGCTGTGCGTTAATTAAAGTATTGATCGAGGCGAATCGAGGTTCCAACTACTGCGTTCCGTTCCATCCACACTAAGCCCCCGGCCCCTTTCGACTGCCGGAAATCGGGCAAACTGCCCGCCTCCGATATCGATTCTTCACACATATCGATATTGGACGCGTTTGTTTGCAATAATGTGTAAATCTTTCGTGCAATGACCACCACCTTGTGATCTATTGTGCATACATTCTTCGGCCCAATAGATTGGGTCGGCGGATATCGCCAAAGGCCGGTAAACCTTTTCGGAGAGGCTAAAGCACCAGATTGATCCATTTGCAATCGAAATGTGCGCTAGTCTACGTAGAGCGCCAGGTGTGTGAGTGTGTGTCTGCACACTATAATGGGGCGCGTTCGGGTGGTCGATGTCGATCCGGAACGGAATTATGGAAAATTGATCAGATTATGCTCTAAAGCTACTTCCGGGTTGCACATTCGCGTTTTTGCGCGTGTGAGTGTCATGTTCGGGACGTCTCTTTCGGTAGACAGTATTAAACACTTGGTTTGCGCTTAATGCGGGTTTGATGTTTGCATTCGGTGCAATTAATCGATGAAGAGATTGGTCGGGAAAAAAGGGGAACATCCTGCAGCCAGCCAGGGTGTTATATTGCAATTAGTGTCAAGGGTGAACCGCCGTTAGTCGCTGTTTTTGGCAGCTTGTCATGTGTTCATGCGAATCTTTAATATAAAAGCCAAGTGCCGTTCTAAACGACGACCCATGGTGTACAACTATCATAATATGCAGTACGGTTTAGTAGAGGCATGCCGGCAGAAATGAATTTTTAAAGCCCCGTTTTTTATTTTTTTAGATAGTTGCTTCACGATCATCAATTGCCAAGCTGCTCTAGTTATGGCGGTGTGATATAATATACATCTCACCGAACAGCTCACATTCTAATCTATACGCTCTCGAATGCACCACCCCGGGGCCCCGGGTGCTCGGTACGGGAAGCGGAATCATGCTGTCAGAAAATGTAATGAAGTTGAATTAATGATTATGCAATCATTGTCAATGATGGCGGTTTGCCCGGAGGGTTCCCGCTGCACGCGATGCACAGCTCTGTATAGTTATTTTTCCGGGGTTGGCCAGAGGACTGTTTACACTTTGCAGCTCGCACCACGAAACGCTTTGCTTGCCTGGTGCTGCCAGCCCGATGAAGCCAAGCGTCGTTGTTTGAAAAATTAAAACAAAAAATCAATCAAACAAAGAGCCTCCGCATGGAAGTGGGTTTCCTTGTGTGGCAGATTTGTACAAGCCACAAGAATCCGATGCTCCGAGTAGCATTATGTTGAGGAAAATAGAGTCCTCGTCCACCACAATATCCAGGTTCCGGTGTGTGTGTGTGTGTGTGTGTGTGTGTGCGCACTATCCTCCGAAATGGGTAACCAAAACCGGTCACGTAAGGGATCAGGCACCATTTATCTATCACTAAGTGAAGCTTTCAAACCATTTGCCTTAATGAAGCTGATAGCGAGCTGAACGAGCGCCGCGTGTGTGGCTTTGGCCAAAGGAAAGCGCACACCAGCGCTGTATGACTCGTTGTATGGCTGTTGCGTACAGACGACCGACCGACCGACCCCCACAAGTCTATCAAACGTATGGTTTATTTCATCGTCGTACACTTCGCTCACGACAATACACTTGGCCGTCAGCCTGGACGATGCCAGACAGCAGCGCCACCACCATCATCACCAACACTCATTTGCCTACCCAACTGTCAGAATAAATGAGCAACTCGTTCGTAACCGTCCCTCATCTCCTGCTATAATTTGTTTGGCGAACAAGAGTTAAAAATAGCTATACCTACCACCTTCACCTCACCCCACACACCGTAAGGGTGCTCCATAACAATTGTTGGACTTTTCTGGGATTAGCTGGAATAGAGCTGAGCCAGGGTATTGCATCAAGAGAGACCCGAGTTCACACAACCGTTTGGCTAAAAGAGGCATCACTTCACTTCATGTCTCCGGGTCATGCGATATATGGACCGATGAAAATAATTTGGACAATGCTGTGCTGTGCTGTGCTGCAACTTCGGATGGGTTTTTGAGGTGCGTAACAAAACTGTTCTTGTGTGCGAAACGCTTCCAATTTCGCAAGGATTTGCGTACTTTGCTGGGACAATGCTTTTATCGAATCGAAGATGATATTCGTCGCATGCGTGGCTAACACATTTTATTTGTCTTATTGCATTTTTAGGTGAAAAATCTTAGTGCTCCAACCTCCCCCCCTCCTATGTGACTACAAATGGTGCTCGAGTATCGCCCGTTCATTTGCTGAGCAAAAGCAGCTCGCTAATGTATAGGATTCCTGGGCATGATGGCAATGTAGGACAGCTTCTGCTGCTTCTCGGCCGCCGATACAAACTTACTGCCGATCGTAATTTCCTTCGGTATTGGTTTCTCTCTTTTCGTGCCGATTTTCATTGCTCCGCCGTGTGCCCGGTTACCCGGTGGCGTGCTGTCCAAATCGAGCAGATGTTTTACCGCGGCGATCGATTTTTCCTTCAGTGCAAAGCGCTTGTCGCTCCGCTCTATCGGCGGCCTGTCCACGTTACCGAACGGTGCCACTTTAATAAAGTTTCGATTGCTCTCCTTGCGCCGATAGTAAATCACCTCGCCGAGCAGTGTGATCATGGCGAGCGCCAGTCCGACCAGCGTCGCTATGAACACGCCACCCAAGCTTTCCAGCGTGATGCCCTCGCTGTCATCGGTGTTGGGGCACTGGCTGCGGGCGCTGTTGTTCCAAAACTTGGCCGTCAGCGACTCGAAGTAACGCTCCTTCTGAAGCTCCAGTATGAAGTAGCTCAGCTCGTCCTGCAAATGGCTGCCCTGCTGCACCGCTATCCCGTACGGCTGCTCGGCAAACACTTCGCCCACCTCGGTGAAGTTGCAGTTGCGCGATATTTCGTACCGGATTTCGGCCGAATCGTGGATGAACGCAAAGTCCGCGTCGAGATGTTCGTTGACGCGCCGAAATCCGTCGGCCGCCGTCGCGACCGGTTCGGCCGATTCGATCGCGGAAAGGATGTTGATGTACTGCTCCTTAATCGGGTAGTCCCAGACGCGATACTGTGCCTGATCGTTTCCACTGGACAGCGTCAGGTTGCGCCACATTTGGTACAGAACGTCTTCCGCGTTTTTCATGTTACGGAAGTAGTCGTGCGTATCGGAATCCTTTACGACCGTGTACTTGATACGGCTTTGGCGTGATAGCTGCTCGAGCGATTGGACAGGCGTCTGCATACGTTCGACCGTGAGAAAGGCGGCCAGATTTGCGGTGAAGGTGGCCAGCATCAGAACCACAAACAGCCAGTAGGCAGCGACCAGCGTTCTGCCGGACAGGGCTTTCGGTGCTTCGCCGCCACCCTGCGGGGTGAAGGAGGTCAGCGCAAACCAGAAGCTTTCTTTGAGCGTAAAATTTCTGTGAGAAAATAGGAGAAGCAGCAAACAGAAAGAACAATCAGTACAGCCTGATCGTGTACTACCCAAACCCAACCCAACAGCTCAACACGCCCGGCCTACCTGCACTCGTAAGGATAAGCGTCCTTGTTGTTTTTCGCACTGTACGGGGAAAACTTATCCAGCAGCCACAGCATGACGGCGGTGGCCACGATCGCAAGCAAAATGCTCAACCAAACCTCCAGCCGCAGCACGGTCATAAACTTGAACAGTGACGTTTCGCGAACCGGTTTGCGCATGGCTATGAGAATGCCCGTCTGCTCGAAGTACGGCGCGACGAAATCGACCACCTCCTCGCGCTCGGCAGTCATCTTGAGCGAAGCGATGGCAAAGTCAATCTCGCCCGTTACCAAATCACCCACCAGCCCATCCCACCGGCCGTCCGGATCGCGCAGCCCGAAGGTCCCGTTCCGTGGGGAAACGAGATCGTAGTCAAAGTTCATAACGATCGACAGCTGATGCAGGAAATCGATACAGTACCCTTCCCATACTGGTTCGCCGTTGATCGGGTTGCGCAGAACTTTGCCACCCGCATCACGCTTGCGATACGCCCAAGGGACGGATTCCGTTGTTCCTACGCGGAAAAACCGTTTGCTGGGTTGAAATGTTTCATTTCCCGCCAGCACCACCGACTGGCCTTGCGCTACACTTCCAATGATCTGATTCGTTTTGGCTGAGCTGATAACCGAGAGATTAACGTTCGGGCGTATCAGGCTGTAGTCTTCAGCAATCCAAAAGTGCGTCATCAAAGCCATCTGGCTCAGCAGGTCTCCGCGGGCTGTACTGATACGTGCCACTTCCTCTTGATCTAATTCCGGCGTACAGTTGAGCGCGCGCACCAAATGCGTTGGAACAGTGTCGATCGACCATCCGACAATTGCGTCCAGTACATTCGCTAGATGTACGTGCATTGGATCGAACGACTCGGGGCAGACACAAGGAGCAGATTGTTGCATGAGAATGCAGCAAGCGCTTCGGTCCAGCAGTAAGCGATGCATCTCGGGAAAAGTGTCCTCATGCGCGTATTTATCGGTCTGCAAATCGGTGAACAGCAAATTCCACTTTTCCGGCTTACGCACCAGTCCCCCGTCGATGGCTTGGTGCAGTATGGCGTTCATTTGCATCGTTCCCGCCACTATGGCGTAAAACGAGGGATAAGGTCGAAGATCCTTAATTCGGGTCACCGTATCATCGTCAAGTTCTCCGAACACGATAGCTCGAAGGTAGGAGTCCACTATGAGCAGATAAATCGTTGCATCAACATCTTCCGGGGTGGGCAGAATGTAGACTACGTCGTTGCCAGCACGTGCCAGTAAAAAGCTTTCCATAAGCTTCACATACGTTTGGATGGATAGATCGACGTGGAAGTAGGGAATGCCGAATGTTTCCGCCGCACTAGATATATACCTCGAGTCTATCCACGTCACATCCAGCAGCATTGAAATTCCCTGAGAAAGAGCATCACAAACTACGGGTCCGGTTCAAGCATTAGAAATAGTTATCGCGTCAAGATCGCTCGGGTCTGAGCTTACACTGTTCATCATCACCAAACTGTAGACGTTCCCGATCGTATACGATGTAGTAATCCTTGAGCTCAACTCCATTGTATTTGGCAGACACTTTCTTCAGTGCATCAGCAACCATCGTAGGAATGTCCGGTTGTTCCTTTTCGTGGACTATCACTAGCAAACCGGCACACAAGCCAAAATCAACCAAAGTCACAGGCGTAGGCCTTTGCACGAATGGTCTTACCTATCCCGATCGTGATGCTTTCCTGCGCCTGATGTGTCATATTGGTTGAAGCTGTTGGCCGGAACGCCATCCCAAACACGATAAGACATACCACAAACATATTGGCCCTCAGTATGGAATTCTATGTACAATCGTTCTCTCTAACATGAAACTGATCTACTGTCCTGAAGAGTTGGTAAAAGAATGAACGGTTCGATTGAAATTCGATAGAATATTAGATATTCGATGGGTAAAAGCGGTCTATCAGAGCAGGAGCGGTTAGGGAAGAAAGTTTATCCTTGAAAGCAAATTATTAGCTTTTTTCCACCGTTTTGCTCCTCATTTCTGTACCGACCATGCATCGTGGGTAATTGAAACCCACACGTAGTCGAATGGGAATTGGTTATCATTTTATGAAAATTACCATTTATTATCCTCGTCCATCGTGCAGCACCGCACATACCTCTACCGCTAAAATATTATGATGGTACGGTTGCTCTCCTCCGTGTGACGCATTCGTGTTCGGGCCGATTGTTCATAATTAATTCGAATTCCAATCACTACTTCACAAGAATTTTAAGAGTCAGCGCCAGAACGCTAGTTTCGGTCCGAGGAATTGTGTTGCACATTCTGCTTACGAGGGTGTAAAGATGTTAATAGCGGAATTGTTCCTCGTATCCTGCCAGAGCTAGCAGGTAACGCCAACATCGGTTGTAGAAGGAGGAGGAGGACCCATAGCAAGCTCGTGGCGGTGGACAAGTGCAGTTTAGATATGGCGCGAAAAATAAGAGAACAACTAGTGCAGTAACTCCACCAGTCAGTGCCACCACGCGAAAATTGGTGTAGAATATATTTCGAAGGCTAAAATAAGAAGCGCAAAATTAGTGAACTTTTCTATTCTAAAAAGTGGTTCAAAGCTGCCGAACCTTAACCGTTGCTTCTTCCTTGCTCCAGTTTGATCCTTCCGTCGGTCATCGATGTGGGCAAGCTTGTGTTCATTGCTGAGCAATTGATTTGTTATGCTGTTTTTCAGCTTGTGATGGATTCGTTGTAGTTCAACTGTTGAGTGTCCTTCGTACGGATCGATGTACGTTAAAGATATCTCCAATTCTGGTTGGTTAGAATTCATGTTTGGAACAGGGAACTTCCATTTTGGTCCACTTCATAATTCACTTCCAGAAGTTAACTATGTTGATCGCTAGTTGTTTACACGTCATCTTGAGTTTGACATTCACCAACATTTTTTCGACGACTACTTAGATTAGTCCATGTACTCCTCTTAAATGGGCAATAGCTAAGAGTTTTGTAGATATCTGTTGATCACACCCGCTCCCTCTTAACAACCCCATTTTCTTCAATACAGCAGTAAACCTTTCGGATTCACCGGCAAACAAAATCATAGGCGAGAAAGCTACTGGTACGTGCAGTTAAAAGTTGATGAATACAAGAAACGAAAATTACCTTCCTTCAGCTTTGAGAGAAAGTATCTCCGCTTGCGTGACTTCCCACTAAGCGCAACAAACAGCACAGAGATGGCCGTTTTTGTTCCCCCCCGGCCTGGAGAAATACATAGATGAGAAAAGCTAAAACCATGAGGCCCAGAGGGACCGGACCAATCTAAAGCGCATTTTTGGACGGTGGTAAGAGAATGGTTAAAGAAAAATGATGCGAAATCGTTTCTAAGCGACGGCGGGGAACGGCCAAAGCCAACTGAGTCAGTCAACCGTCAGCTCGTTTTACAACCCATATGCAAAGGTTGGTGTTATTTTCTCCCGCGACTGATAAAGTAAAATCCCACGTTAACCATGGGCGATAGTCACCACCACTAACTACGGTGGTTCAGCTCCAACCCCATTGCTCGATAGCAATGGGGGTGGTTGAGATGGAATTGTCTGTGGATTTTCGTTTGCTATTAAAAGGTGCAACATTTAGCAACTCTGTTTTACGTCCAAAAGGTTTTTTAAATAATTTAAATAATATTCAAAAACCACGCTTGCATGATAGGTGGACTATCGAAGGGAAAGATCGAAATCTCTCCCATGCCTTTGAACATTGTGCCAATGATACGCTTCACTGTAGAACTTCGATTTAACGGCAGCTCGCTGTCGCTGTACCGAGTGTGTACGAGCAGCAAGCAAGCGCTTCATCGGCAGCGAGCAAGATATCGGGAAAAAAGGCTATGCACAAAGCACCACCAACATAATGGCAAATGACCCAAATTAAAGTTTGCGTTGCTAGCTTCCCTTCGCCTAAATCCACTGCTCTGGCCTGCTGGCTGGCCGGCCAGCCAGCCAGCCTGTTGTCGCACTTTAGAGAGCAAGTATGACTCTCCTACTCTTCGGTGCTTCTATGGTTCGCGGTGGTACACCTCTGTTCGGTTTCAGGTCTCTTTCGTTCCCATTGCATTGAGAAGGTACCGCTGGAAAGACGTTGATACCATCATGTACTTCGTCGATGCGTCCGTGTACGTGCCTCCGTGTCTGCTGTTGAGCAGTCCGCAGCCGAAGGGTTATTTCTCTGTCTTTCGTCTTCGCGAATCGCGGTCGAAGCTTCGGGACCGCACTGCAGCGAGCTTTAGAGTTTTAGAGCTTTGTAGTTGTACCTGCCGGTACAACACACGGCGGCACACCACGGCTGTACGTTCAATGCTTTGAAGCGAGCAAGTACAGTTAATACGGTGTGGGCCAATTTGTGGGCCAATTCTTAGCATCCCATAATCAAAAGCTCGGTTGAGGAGTAAAGGACCCGACTTGGGGGTGAGAACCAAATCAATTAGAAATTGATAAGGAGCTATAATTTTTGAAAGTAAAGCAAGTGGGCAATCGTGTCAAAATGCATCTATTATTCAATGTGTTTTACCTGGTTCAACGCGTCCGAAATGCACCAAGATTCGTCCCGGTCAATCGATCGAACGAACAACAGAATTACTGTTGCTGTTGAACACACCATCCGGGTGTCGGTCGGTCGGTCGGTCGGTCAGAATCGATAATCCTGGCTCGCTGGCCAGGCCAGGTTTAATGATGATAGCCATCTCACCAAACGCATAGTCATTTCACACAGGCCTGCTATTGGGTTTGGGACCTCTTTGGGGTCGAAAACGAAACGAGAAGAGATTTTGAAAATCAAATGCGCGCATAACACGACGACGATGGCGGTACGAGGCCCGCGTTTGAGTACTCGTCTAATTTAGAAGTGTTACGTGATTTCAGCAAATCTCTCGTTGCCCATTCTCGTTAATTTTCATCGCTTGTGGGAGGGTTGCGCCTGTTGTGTAGGTAGGTGTCCACCTCGGTTTTTGTGTCGCACAGAGAGAGAAAGAGAGAGCACATTCGCCGCAACACTTCCGAAACTAGCGTCCGAGAAGGAACGCGAAAGGTTTCGAAGGCTCTAGGCTAGCTTAATGTTATCAATAGGCGGTAAAGTGTTTTGAACCAACAAATTTGGACAGCACTCAAATGAAGTATTGGATGGGAATTTTTCGTTAAAAAATTGAACATATTTAGTTCAGAGCTCCAAGTAAATAGTTGCTGACACCATAAGCCGGAAAAAAGCGCTAGGGTTGAGCTTTTGCGCGTTAATAAATGAGCGAATTCTAAATCCGCGAGAAAGGTTTTTTTTCTTAACGATTCGCAGCATTTTTTTTGCATCTGTTTGATTGTCTATTCAAAATATTACATCCATTTTTCTTATCTTCCTCTCACCAGGTTTCAGCTGGACAGCATCTGCATCTTAGTGGCGATCTGAAGTCGGGCGTGTCCGTTGCAGCACAGCAAGGCGTTTTCTTTAGTCAGCAACAAACTGCACAGCAACAGCAGCAAAATCAGCAGCAGCAACATCAACAACAGTCGCATCCCCAGCAACATCAGCAACATCATCAACATCCCCAGCATCAACAGCACCAGCAACATACGCAGCAGCACCAGCAGCACCAACCACACCAACAGCAGCACCAGCAACAACATGGTCAACATCCGCAACATCAACAGCATCACCCGCAGCAGCAACATCCGCAGCATCAGCAGCATCCGCATCAACAGCACCAGCAGCATCATGCCCAACAGGCCGGACCGAAGCAGCAAGCGCAGCAGCAGCAGCAGCAGCAGGGCAAACAATCCGGTCCCGGCGGCATGGGCAGCTTACCCGGGGGAATGGTCGGCGGACCGGGCGGTGTCGGTAATGTTGGGGGCAACAACGGCGGACAGCAGCCAACAATGCCGAACGGTGCCGGACAGGGCACCAATGCGGGCAACGTCGGTGGAAACGGTCCAACGTTGGGAGGTGGCCATGGACCCAACCAAAATCATTCTCAAAATCAAGTGCCCAATTCTCAAGGTAAGTGTGAAAATCGGATTGTTGTGTTTTTTGCCGTTGCTTCCGGAACTTCCGGGCCGCACGTCTTTTATCGCAATAACTGTGAAGTCACGGAGAGGGAGCATATCTCTATACGCTGCTGCTAAGTGTGATTGTTGATATGAAACTTATAGCACAAATGAGTAATATATGTAGAAAGATAAGGAGGACACTAGCATACAGAACGATTCTCCCTCTGTTGGCGATAGACAGAGAGAGAGAGAGAGAGAAAGGTCAGTCGAGTCAATACGGGTAATGTAATCCACACAAAAAGTGGACATAATATTCGTATCACGATTCGGGTTTTGTTTTGCTGTTGTCTCTAGTGGAAACTGCCGAGTGCTGCCGAGAGCTCCCCATTGGTGAGTGGCTTTTCCCCTGGCGGAGAGACCTGCTGGTGTAGTGTAGGTACCAGCGAGGAGGACGGTCGGGGATGGGTCACTCAGGCAGTGCGCATGATCGTGTTGTGCAGTTTGAATTGACTAGAGTGCGCTCGGCTCTAATCGATTGAACCCAAAAAATGCAATATGCCACTGTCTGGCAACTTTTCAGGGGAAACTGAAATATGCTGGAGTAGCCGTTTCTTTCCCTATTCCCTTATTTGAAATTCGGAACGTAAAACGAGACCACCCGTTTCGGGGCTCGCATTCACGCACTCGGTACGCATGAGTACGTATGAGGGAACTCTCGACCGAAATTCCCTCCCTTCTGGCCCGGTTCGTTTTGATATCATCGGGATCGGTTTGCTTTTAGGTTAATAGATTTCCTTTGCGACACTGTTCGCCGTGACCACCGCCGTCGCGTGTTGTTGCCACCACCATCTCCGGAGTTCGGGTTGCCTGGCAATTGGGGTGTTTTTTTTGTTGTTTCTTTCAAAATTTAAACTTTTCATAATGTTCTTCCATATCAATTTGATGTAGTATGGAATGCTTCATGTGCAGTAAACCCGCTTCGATGCATGCGATGTTTGGTTGCACTGTTCTATTCTGACGACACAGAACGGAATGAATGAACGTGGCGGAGGCGTACGCACATAAACGCTTCATCGACCGAAGAATCGTTTGCTCAGGTGTTGAAATTACTAGCGAAGTTTGAAGCGAACAGTGCGCTCTCCACGAAACGATTTAATCAAATGGTTGCAAATATAACTATAGATTAGACTGCCCTATGGCGTATCAGATGTTGTTGTTTGATACATGAACTAATCGTATGTACCTTGAGTCCTTTACTTTCTTAAACGGGTTCCGTAGCGACCAAGTCATGGATAACATTCGTCTTAACCTGCTACTAATTATACTCAAGAATCTTGGCGCTCCTAGGCCCTAGGGTTTGCGGTTGTATGTTCAATCTATCTTCCGATGTTCCGATTTGCATTTCGCAGCCGACCAGAAAACTCATCTCCAAGAGTTCTTACCTGACGATTTGGCCTTCGATTCCTGTTTCATCTGGTGTCTTTTCAATGTTATTCTCGCAAGGGGTTGATGTGTGGTTTGGGTCGTGTGAAGTGTTTATGGAAGGCACATCAATTTTCTCATTGCAAAAGGCAAGATGCAAGACACACTGTTCGAAGGCGCTATTTTGCTGTTGGTCCCGGTCCTCTCCAGGATACGCTTGTATTGTCTGTGCTCTTTCTTATTGTACTGTTATGGAAAGCCTAGCTGGTAGCGTTTCCTGAACCCCAAATTGGTAAAGCCTAGAGATAGACAGTATAGAGTTTTGATCCTTAAAATGGATCTTTGGAATAACTCAGGGAAGTGCGTTAAAAGAATAGTGGAATATTGTTAGTCCGCTGTGGAATTTTGCAATTATGCGCGAATTTTCTGCCGAATGTTTGGTTCAACCCTGTCAAACTGTGAAACCGGCTAAGCCCATGTTTACATGACTATGTCCTTTCATACACAGTTTAAGGTGTTTAACGCTAAAATTAGTCGGAAATGTTGTTTTAGATTACAAAGCACATTACAAAATGCCCCTAACAGTATGTAGGATTCAATTGTATGATTGCAAAGCTTCACTACGGACTTGCGAAATTCCTCTACTTATTTGAAACATCGCCTTGAGATCCCGTGGTAATATTTGAAAAATAAAAATAAAACATTAATGTAAACGAATGTTTTTCCCCCCCCTTTTTCAGGATCTTCTATTGTTAACGAGGCGCAATATACTGTTTCACAATCGCAAACAATCAACTTTACGCAACAAACGTTACGGGCGAGGCAGCAACACCAGGTTAACGCAAATGTGGGCATGTCGAACGGTGCTGGTGCTGGTGGAGGAGTTCCCCAGCATCAGCAGCAACAGCAACCCGGACCCGGTATGGGAGGACCAACGCAAAACCCATCTCAGCAGCAACAGCAGCAACCGCAGCAACAGCAAACACACGCGGGTGGACCACAAAGCGGTCCAGGTGGACCCGCTCCCGGCGGTGGCGGAACGGTCCCACCCGGTATGGTTGGCGGCATGGTCGGCCCGGGAGGCATGGGAGGTGGTGGCCCGGGTAGTGGCGTCGTTGGCATGGGACCGAACGCAAACGTTCCCATGGGTATGGGTGGCATGGGCGGAGGTGGTGGTCCAAACGGTGGCGCCGGTGGTATTAGCGGCCTGAATTCGATGGTGTCGACGTCGATGGCCCCGGGAGCAGGCAGTGGACCGGCAAGCGTAAACGGTGCTGGTGCAATGATGCATGGCGGAGCAATGAGTGGCCCCGGCACGGGCACGGGTGGTCCCGGTGGTGGGCCGGCAGGAGCAATGCGACATGCGGAACAGATGAAATTTTTGCAGCAGCAGCAGCAGCAGCAGCAAATGATACGAGCCCAAGCGATGCAGCAGCAGATGGTGGCCGGAGCACGACCACCGCCTCCCGACTAC
This sequence comes from Anopheles stephensi, assembly GCF_013141755.1. Taxonomy (NCBI): domain Eukaryota; kingdom Metazoa; phylum Arthropoda; class Insecta; order Diptera; family Culicidae; genus Anopheles; species Anopheles stephensi. The sequence continues at coordinate 35,723,405 of NC_050202.1, read as the reverse complement.
AAAGCAACGCAGCAAGCGAATCCAGCAGCAGCGGCGGCAGCGGCAGCCATGATGCAACAGCAACAGGCACAGCAGCAGCAGCAGATGTTACACGCCGGTGGACGTTTTCCGGCCATGCGAAGAATCACACAGCAACCGATTCCTCCGAGCGGGCCGATGATGAGAGCGCAACATGCAGCGTACATGCAACAGCAGCAGCAGATGGCTGGTCATGGTGGTCCGCGGGGTGGTGCCGGTGGAATGGTCGGTGGTTTCGGGGGAAGTGGTGGACCGAACGTTGGAGTTGGGCCTGTCGGACCAGGCAGCGGTACGGGTGGTGGAAGTGGTGGTGGTGGTGGTGGTGGTGCTGGACCAGGTGCCGGCCCTGTAATGACAGGACCCGTCGTACAGCGGCCCCCGAACGTGCAGGTTGGTCCCGAAGGCATGCCAATAGGTTCGCAGCAGGCCGAGTGGCGACATATGATGGCGATGCAGCAGCAGCAAGTCAATTTCGGTGCCACTAGTGGTGGAAGCATGCGGCCAGGATTTGGTGGTAAGTGGCTCATTCTAATTTGAACTCTTTGCTTATGAAGCGTACGAGGTTTGTTAACATTTTACCTTGCTATTGGTTTTAGGTCCCGGCAGTGGTCCTGTGGCTGGACCGAATGGTGGTGGTGCAGGACCCGTCGCACGGCTAGATTCCTCCGTTGGACCTAACGGCGGTCCCAACGGTCCCGTTGGTGCCGGTGGGCCAATTTCCGGCGGTGCTGGTGGTGCCGGAGCCGCCGGTGGCAATGCAACCGTACCGGGAATGGGCGCGAACGGACCCAACAGCGGACCGGGTGGACCAACCGGCGCCAACAGCATGACGGCGATGCAAATGCAGATGATGCGCCAGCAAAATCTTACCATGTACCAAGGCCAAGCCAGCAACAATAATGGTGGACCGATGAGCCAAATGCAAATGCTTCAGCACCAGCAGCTTCAGCAGCAGCAGCAGCAGCAAAACATGATGAACCAAATGCAGATGAGCCAGATGCACATGTCTCAGACGCAAACCATGTCAATACAGCAGCAGCAAAACCAACAATCTGTGATGAACACCTTTACAACGCAATCGACGCAACAGTCCACCACAACGACGATGATCAGTGGAGGTGGCGGCAGTACGGGCGTGAATGGGAGCATCAATCCGGGCAACATGCTTACCGGTCCCGGAGGCCCTGGATCGTCGGCGACCGGTCCGAACAGCAATAATGGGAACAACAATAGCAACAACGGTAATAACACTGGCGGCGGTCCCGGCAACACCGGCAACAACAATGGCGGCGGCGGCGGTGGCGGCGGTGGCGGCGGCGGCAACAACAATTCCTCCGAGTTCCTAGCGTTCCTGGAAAATCTGCCGGTGGGTGATCCGAACCAGTTTAATGCGCAGGATCTACTCAACTCACTCGACAATGATAGCTTCAATCTTCAGGACATTCTGTAAGCCACGCGCCAATGGTGCTGTGCAGGTCCCTCGAAACAATTCCAAAGGTACTCCAGGAAGTACGTAGTTCCTCTGCACCCACCTCCCCACCCCACCCCCCCCCCCCTGCCTCTCTGTTATCGGTTGTTATATTTATTTTCTAGTAGAAAGCATACACCACTATTACGACTACTACTACTACTACTACTCTTCACCCATGCTCTTAGTGAATACGGTAAAAAGTAACTAAACACGATAAAAGACAAATCAAAATGTAACGAACGAAGCAGTTCGCGCAGGGTCCTGGATTTCAATTGACCCCCTCGGTAGAACAATCGCAGAAGAAGGCACCCAACAGGAGGTGTGCCCACGTGTGTGTGTATATAGGTAGTGTTTCCACGTTCTTCAATGCTGTGTACCCGCCGAACAACCCATTGACGAGGCGAGCGGATTTTCAACTTTTGCTACAAAAGTGGGTCCGTTAGACGTATTTCGCATATTTAAATGCCCAGTAGAAACAAAAAAGTTTTATTCCTTTTCGGTGCTCTCACTCTCTCTCTCTCTTTCTCTCGCAATCAACTTACTGCTGTATTGCTTCTTCTTTCCGGGTGGGATGACGACGAAGCTTACGGGACACAGATAGCTGATAGAATACAAGGCGGAACAGTGCGCTCCCACTTTCAAACCCAACCGCTTCCATGTTGCGGGATGGGTGGTAGTGTGCGCAAAGCTTTCCGCGTTAAACGTACAACATCCGCAAGTTAGTAGTAGAGGTTAACATAAAATATGTAGTAGAAATAGTGTTGAGAGCGAGCGGGCCGTTGATACGAGAACAGAGCAGTACACGCAAAACAAAAACACGACCGGGGTCTGGGGAGCCGGCACCGGGGGAGCATCTATTTGATTGACAAACATTCCTCCTTTTCTTTTTGTTTGCTATACTTATAGTGCGTGGAGTAGTGTGCACACCTACTCATAGACCTAGTGCGCGAGTTCCTTTGCAACTCCCTTTGGTGGCCACTAGCGCGCCTTTGCCTCGACTTACGTTTGCCCGCATATTTACGGGTGGGTTGGGATTCCTTTGACACTGTTCCATGTCTCGAGCCTATGCGTACATACATATTTATCTCCTACTACGCCTTTACCAAACTACAATCAATAAGCGCGTTCGGGTAAGGCAGTTTCTGTTTAGAAAACCGTTCACTAATGTGTACCATGGGGATCAAGAGAATTGCGGTTTTCTTGCAAAGAAAGCTAACAAACGTAACTCAGCATTGGTCGCATTGATATGCAGTAGCACCTCGGTAAACATATATCTATATATAGTTTTTTGAAACCTTCTCTTCTGTATTATAATAGCCCTTGTGTACAGCTGTAAGATTCGTGTGTGTTCGTTTTATGTATTTAAAAAAACAAAAACAGGCAGAGAGAGAGAGAGGGAGAGAGAGAGATAGCGGTATGACCAATATTATTTAATATTTTGTTTCGATTTTAAGGTGCGTGTTGTGCTGCATGTTGTAACTGCTGTGTGGACACCCTGATCATTGTGATGCACACACACAATCATGCAGACACACACACACAGCACTGCAACTACTATACGATAGAGAAAAAAAAACCGGGGCGGGTGGGAGAAATGGCGTAGCGTTTAGCAGTAGATGAACATTCTATTATAAAAGAGTAAAAAGATCCATTTATATATATATATATATACAAACAGATAAACAAACACTGAACCCCATTGTAAACATGGAAGTAGAAAAGCATTAAAAGCAAAACCAATTAATCCAAAACAGTACTACACCTAAGTGTATAGAGAAAAACAAAACAGTATGTATACAAAAGCAAGCGAAAATCGGACGGTAGCATAGAGCAAATGATGGAGGACATTGATGGCAGGATGCAGATAAACTATGGTAATCAAATCAACATGTGTAACCAAATCAAATTTTATTACAAGCGAAAAGAAGCATCTAGTAACGGTCATCATCAAATCGGACACGGACGCGGTACTGGGGACAGTTTGTGTGTGTTTTTTAGTGAACTGATTCTTTAATTAGTTGAAGTTTTAAAACACTCCAACTTCTACTGCTGCATTTCGTTGAACACGAGCCTAATCTTGTCAATTAAAATTCGGCACCGTACCCCGGGGAAACGTTCCGTGTGAAGATCCAACCAATCACAATGGTTTGCGTTTGCTGACTTTCCCTTCATTTTGTGATAATATGCTCTACTGATTTTTGTTTTAAATGTAAAATAATTTTACTTACACCTGTTTCCAAGCTACAGTCGAATCGCTCACCGCTTGCTTCGATTTGCGCACCTTCACCGTCGAGTACGCGACATGACATGATCGAATCACGTGCTACTATGATCGGTTTTTGCAAAGCTCTTCTTTCAAGCGAACATTAATGGATATCGGCACGTGATTCCATGGTAACGGCGAATGTGATGCGACCATGCACATGGAAGCAAACGGTAAGCGATTCGGCTGTCACCGGAAACACAGATGCAACTTGCCCCACCCCAAACAAAATATTTGAAATTTTACACTTAAATTATCATTTAAACCTTATCGTGCATCCCGTGTAATCGACGTTACCTCTTTTTAAGCGATGCCAATTGAACAAACTATGCTCGTGGTAGGGGAAAACATTTAAAGAAAAAACACTTAAGGAACCGGATTTTTAGGTAAATAAAGACCCCAACAATTTTTAAAGTCACATTTGCATCAGCTGAAGTAGAACCACAAACGCACCATGACTCATACCAATAGGACAAATTTAAACAACCGGCTACCGCGTACATGACCACCAGGGTTTTAGTTTTTCCTTCTCCTTCCAAATCGCAAACCCAATTACACTGAGTATCGTCGAGAAAGGCAAGAAATCGCTGCAGCAAATAGTGATTGATGTGATTTTCCTTCCTTCGTTAACTTATTTCGGCAAAGCCACGGGGCCGAGGCGCCCCATCGTACTATTCCGGTGCGAAAGGAGCCAGGCAGACAGACATGTTTTGGGTGCGTGTTCATAATGTGATGTAAATATTGATTTCTTACGTGGAATTGTATGTGTGTGTGTCCAATTGTGAGCAGTGCCCCGGGAAAGAATTACTGTGAAAAAAGTATTTTTCGAAAGCCTTTGATGCATTGGACTTTATAGATTGAAAAAACAAAAAAACAGCACAGCAAAACACATGCATTACTTAGTAGCATTAAAATGCAGCCGGTTTCTTGTTTGTTTTTTTGTTTTAGTAATTTTTAATGGCAAGAAAAAACAAAAAGGAAAAAGAACCACACGCCGTAACGAGCGTACTCCGCCTAGAAACGATAGGATGATTGATTTCGGAACGTGCGCAAGGGTCCGGTTTTTTAAAATGTATTATTTTTGTTCGTTAGTTCGTTCGTTCGTTTTTTTCACTCCACATGTGTACTTCTATTGACAATTATTATATGATAATGATAAAGCAAAGCATTGAAAGGAAAGGACATACTGCATTGCACAGGACAGAAGTGTTAGAATGGACGTTTGTTTGCATTGCGGAATAAGAAAAGGTAAACAAAACTAATCTAAATATTCAACTGATGATGATGATGATGGTGAAAGACATCATACGGGAGACGAGAAGAAAGGAAGGGAAAAGGATTGCAAGTGTATAAAAAAAAAAAAACAGACAAACAAAATCGAACAGGAACAAACGATTTATTGAAATATAGATAATTAAATTGAATGGCCTTTGTTTTGAGCAGTGTTTTCCTCTCCAGTGGGCATTCATTGGTGCCTTAATATGTAAGTGTGTGAGTATTTTTTTATTTTGTTTTATTTTTTTGTGTGCGTACATCTCTATCATCTACTGAGTTTTAACTATTTTTGAATCCTTCTCACTTATTTTTTAACATTGATGTTTTTCCATTACGAAAGAGTATCATAGAGTTTATCTATGTTTTTTTCAGCTTTTTTTAAGCCCTTTCCACAATTTTGTTACACATTTTTTGTTATCATTAATGTTTTTAAATTGTAAAAGAGTATCCAAACGAGAGGTATTCGATTTTTTCCCCAATATATTTATGGATCCTTCCCATAACAAATTACTGGTAATTTCTTGTGAAATATCCATTGTTTTATAACAATACATTTTGCATCAATTTCTTGTTTGCGCATGTATGTAAGCAACGGACTTGTCACCATTGCCCTGCTTATGAGACAGCCCTAGCTGGTGATGAAATAACATGCCCGGGATCAACAATCCGTTGCATGCGTCTAAAACTATGCGCCGCTAGCGTGCAATCTATAGAGACGTGTCAATACGAAATCGTAATCGTTTAGAAAGATATCCTAGTGAGTTGATAAGGATGAGTTTTAACCAAAAACAAAAAAACAGCATAATTATAATTTTGGAAAACATCATACAAAAGTGTATCCTTCAATCGCAGAGCAAGCTGCGAGAGAAGTCAAAACCTGCCAGTTTGATATCCAAAATACTTTTTTGATATTTATTATTTAAATTTAATTACATTATTTTTACCTAACTTTGCATGAATAGAAACAAATGTTACATACATTTCTGGTGACTAGTTTTAACAATTGGATGATGGTTTTATTCACTTAAGAGCAAGAGTAATTCTGTTCATTGAGCCATAATACGTTAGACGGAAATTATTTCGATGGACAGTTCCACCTCCGCTCGTTGCATTCTGCGCTTCGAGTTATTCGATCTTTAAAAAAGATTCATTTAACTAATTGTTGCGCAAATACGGCTACTAAACAATTTTTATCCTAGGATTTGGGTGCGGTGATAGCGTGATAGTACATCGAGCGGAACAATCTGGATTTGTAGCTGTTTTCACGTGGCCAATAGAAATACGTCACGACGAACAGAAAATTCAAACCAAGTGCAACTGTTTTCCATATTTAAATCTATCATTAGTTTTATAGTCTGATCCTCATTTCGAACACCTTTACGATCAATTCGCTGATTCACGATCTCTCACAGGTTTTCGATAGTGTTCAGATTCGGAGATTGTGGCTATCACCACTATTCGACTAAAACCACTGTTCGACTGCTTTGGCGGTGTGATTTGTGGGGCCTTTGTCTTGTTGGAATGTCGATTTTAATGGCATACTCCTTTCAGCATAAGGCAGCATAATATCTTGCAGGACGTTATTGTACACGAAACGATCAGACATTGGCTCGGCCATGCTTGACTATCTTCTGGCCGGGCCCGTGAATCGAAGCGTCCCAACCAATATGAAATTGAGCAACAGGAGTCCTTTCTTCTGGTTCCTAAGCAAAAAGCAGAGGTTTCGTCGTATGGCGACGAGAATGTAATCCGACCTCAAAGACGCAGATAATTGTGAAACCGTTTGCCCCTTGAAGGTTCTTGGTCCTTTTCAATGCATCTTACGATTATAGCTTTTCTCTTCACGTAATGGACCGAGGAAATGATTTGATTTGAGAAAAGAGTCTTGAAATGGTCTCCAGTCCAGCTACGTGGTATCACTGTTAAGCTCTAGTAAGCCAGAAATGGCAGGCATGACCTTAAGGGGTCGTTAGACCAAGAAGTGTGAGAGAGAGAGAAAGATGCATGGCCAGCTTATACAAAACTTATACAAACGAGTCGATTTAATATACAATATTCTTTTATCCAAATTGTTGATAAGAAAAAAAAAAAATAGGTAACAGCTGATTTCGCTTGAGTTTCCGCTCACGCCACGTCGGTCCTTATTTTAACTTGCATCATTTTTGCCGAGCTTCTGTTCTCCTTTTGTTACCAGTGTCAAATAGCGATAAGGAAGTATGAATTGCTCTAATCTATTAATCGCTAAAACAAGCACAGATTTAGTCTCCGATGACTGAACTGGTGGCTAAGTTGTACTGGTACTCTTCAGAATAACGACCAGCAGTACTCCTCGCCACTGGAGGTAAAGAAAAAGAGAGCCTGCCAGCAAACGAACACAGTTACTTGAGGTTGGCGGATTTTTGTTTGTTCTGGGTCAAAGTCTACGTGGACGGAAGGGGATTTCAGATTTAGGTTTGATGGATCGATTGTAGATTGGGGCAAGTTGATTGCTGCCTGCGGTTGGTTGGTTGCACAGTAGAGACAAGTCGACGTTTTTATTCGCCCATCCATTTGACCTTCAATAGAAACGACCTTTTCAGGGGGATGAGGGGGGGGGGTATATGGGGTTGAATTGTCCATTTTAGTCGCCTAATGTCTCATGAATGAAACTGCTGCAAAGTTACAAATACCTTCTTTGGCGAATCAGTACGGCAAGCCAACAGGGTTCAACAACCGTGTCAAGCAACCCTTCGTTCAATCCCTCGCATTCGACCAAGATAAACAATTACAAACCCAGCTTCACAACACTGCCACTGGCAAGAATACTTGGCCTGGTGCCGTGTCTTTACTCTGCCACTGGCGGTACGAACTCGCTAGAACACGAGCTGATAGGATCATTCAGGGACAACAAATTCCTTCACCGTGTGTCTTTCACAAAGTTATGCGCGTGCGAGACCAGGTGGCCGCTGTTTCGCGTTATTTCGAAATTTAACGGCTGTTTCGTAGCTTTTAGCCGAGCCTTTTTCTAGTGCTTTAAATATTTCCCTAATTCTAGTCACCTTTTTTACATACTATTTCTATCGATTTATTAACTCTACGCGAATCCTGGACATTATCGTGAAACCGTGGCAAGCAAGTCGTCGCCGTCGATGATGAATCGTTTTTCGACTTATTTCATTATAATGACGCTCCTGTAGATGGTGGTGGCTTCCCGTTTCAATGGTGTGTAGGGCTCTACGGCAGCGGTGCGATCCTCGCCCGATCCGATCGTGGCGAACTCGGCAGGTCGATGAACCGATGGTCATCACCTTCGCCCGACATCACCCGCCGGGCCCGCGAGGCTCGTGGGCCGTTTGCATGGGGCCGTTCTTGATAAAGCATGCGCTCGTCTTTGCCATTCTTCATTCTGCCATTCTTCCGAGACGACGGGACTACACCGATGGGGAGGGATGCCGGTGCTTATGCTAGCGAACTAGAAGAAGCCGTCCAAGCGACGCGCCCATGCTGGTGGTGGTGGTGGTGATGGTGGTGGTTTGCAAACGATTTAGCAACGATGTGTTGAGCGAGAGACAGAAATTACCCGTCTACACTTGTCATCGTAAATCATTTACCATTCGCGGCCACGATGATGCTTCTCGCTTGGCCGTGCTGCTCGGAATTCGTCTCGGGATCGCACCTCGCACTTGAAGCCTCGCGACGGCGACTCGTTCGGCAAAGGGTCGATGATTATTATTCCGGTACTGCTTGCTGCGTATGCGTCAGAGGTAACACACCGAGCGAGCGATCTTTTGCAGAACTAGCTAACGCACGGCGCAGATGGATTGCGCGAGATTGCAGTGGAGACGCGCATTGTGTTCTGCAGCAAAAGTGTTGTTACAGTCGCCGGATTGATAACGAAGGCGGTTCATTTGAAAAGGAAGAGTTCGAACACGAAAGCGAAACTTGTGGCGGCAGCAGCAGCAGCAGCAGCATAGTTTTTATTGTAATGGCATTTTAATGGGTCTGCAACACAGTTGGCTAGTGCTGACGCTGTACAAGGTGGGTACGAGGTGTATTATGAAATGTTTTAAATATTTTCCATACTTATTGTACGCAGCATACCAAACGAGGATATCGTAAGCAGGCTTACTTACAGATTTATTGAAGGAATTTAAAAGACAAAAAAATAGTGGCAGTTTAACATTGGAAAATGCTTTGTACGATCAACCTTTTGGTTTTTTTTTTATCTAGAACAGTACTTACAATATTTCTTTAAACATGTAAATGTTTAACTCATTGGCGATATCTACCGCGGGGCCTCTAAATTCTGTTATCGAATTATCTTTTTCTTGCTCTTCTTTGGCACTACAACCTCGAGACTTGATTTTATCCATAGTCATTGCTGCGTACGGGATTTGAACTCCGGTCTTACCATATGAAGACCAGCTCCGCATCGCCTCGGCCACCGGCCTCTTGACTTGTTAATTTTTTCAATTATTTTGTATGGTCTATTAATTGAATGGGGCGGTCCGAGGTGGCCGAGGCGACAACGGCGCCGGTCTTCACACGGCAGGACCGAAGTTCAAATCCCATCCAGGCCGCCTTCCTGTACTGCAGGGCTGACTACTTTGTTATGCGCGAAAACCAAGTCGCCTAAAGCCAGAAATGGCAGGCCGAGACCTCTCGAGGTTGTAGGAAGCCAAGGAAGAAGAAGAAGAATTAATTGAATAATCGCAATAATTCAACCACTCTATATCAGCTCCATATATTATTTATTGACGCTAAATATCTTCTCCAACGCGTTGAAATGGAGATTGACACAACAGTTGATGCAAGGGAAAACTACCATGTGGCTATTCCCATGCTGTAAATTGACAGGTTAAAAAGATTGAAGCGAAAAAATATTCCCAAAGCCCAAGATAGTTTTTCTGTAAGCATTAAACGTTTATATGCAAGTTATGGTAGTATTCTTAGGAGTTTCCCCTTCTAAACGTGCAGTTTTCAATTTAAATGTTTTAAGTTGGTAATGAGCATCTATTTTTATTTTATTCCAGTAGGAACGTCCCGGCCTTATTGCTTTTAAGAAACTTATTACAGATGTTGATTATCGTAAATTCAATAAAAAAACTGTCAGCTTTATGCTAACGATTATTTTCTGGAGAGAAAACGGTTCTAACACAGTAGCACAACAATTGGTATATTGAGGAGGACCGGGGTTCAAATCCCCTCCTAGCCCAGAAATGGCAGGCCGAGATCTCTCCAGGTTGCAATGCAACAAGAAGAAGATGAGGAAGAATAAGTATGTTAGAATATTACAGGATGTTAGCGAACGTGTGAACGATATACTGCTAGCTTTTTTGAGATGTTAGGCATTGGATGCATCATGGTGAATGATCACTTGAATTAAGTCAGCTGAACAACACATCAAACGTGCGAGAGCATCACAGAACCTCAGCATGCTTCTTACTACAAAACATTTAAGGTAAGTCTATCTCTCTCTCTCCTCTCTCTCTCTCTCTCTCTCTCTGTCTCTCTCTCTTGGCCTCAATGACCCTCTAGGTCATGCCTGCCATTTCTTGTTTACTACACTTAGTGATACCGCATAGTTGGACAATCAAACCTCACTACGGGGGATCGGTCCCGGATGGGATTTGAACCTCGGTCCTGCCGTATGAAGACTGGCACCGTTGTCGAACTCTAACACTGGGCCGCCCCAATCCAGGTAAATCTAGGCCTTAGAAAAATCTTCCAAAAACTGTCTGTGGTATCGACCCATATATTCAATCACAATGCATCATTCAGTAGCTCCACTAACAGCTAGAAGACAGTGCCGCTTTTAGGAGGATTCGCCACTATAATAAGCAGCTATGACTCCTCTTACGGCATCTATCCAATTTTTGTTTCCGGCAAGATAGGAACATATTTTTCCCAGTGGCTTTACGACCGACAGGAAGTACAAGTCAGTTGTTTCACGTGTATCGAGTTAAGGTCCAAGATCGTGTGCAATGCGATTTATATACTCTATGGCGATGCGAACTATGCAGGACTTACACGAAGAGAGCCCTCTGTACAGCAATTTGCCTGATGGAAGACAATAGTCAATGGAGACATCGTTGAAGTGCATGAACAAAGCGAAAACTTGCTCCAAAGTGAAGAAGAACTTCAAATTTACCAGCTATTCCCCTTTCTTTTTAATTCTTTCGAACGCTTGCACCTCGATCGCATGCCATCTGCAAATAAGCGCAGCTGACCCTCTTGCGCAAGAGCAAGAAATGGTCGTTTGCATATCGATTGATCATGTTTCACGTGTGCTTCAGTACCAGGTGTGTAGGTAGCGGTAGGTGTTATGCTTATGCAGCAGCTCGAGTCCAGCTTAATCGTCGAGTTTGTCAGTTGTATGCTTTTCGCCAGACACGTGACACACACACAAGCGATTACTCGAACTGAATGTGATGAAGATTTTGCAGTTTGTTTAAATTAATGTTTTGAAAGTTATTGCACGACTGATTCTTCGACTGATAGGAATTGTGGAAATCAGAGACGCAGCTGATGATGCGGTTTTCAAGATTAACGGTTTCGAGGTGAAGAACAATGGTTGAACAATTTCTGGACACCGTTCAGGAGCATGTTCCGCTCAGAGGAATATTTCTAGACTTGAATGTTTTAGCATAGCTTGAATATGTATCGTTGGTTCTAACACCTCGGATATTCGGTTTTTTTCAAATAACAATTCAGATAAGCAGTGAACAAGATCGCCCAGCTTTTTGACGTTTCACAAACCTATATCATGAAAATGTTTTGCAATTTCTTCTTCTTCTTCTTTGGCACTACAACCTCGAGAGGTCTCGGCCTACCATTTCTGGCTTTCTGTGACTTGAGTTTACCCGTAGAAAAGTAGTCAGCCTTAAGTACGGCGAGGCGGTCTGGATGGGATTTGAACCCCGGCCCTGCCGTGTGAAGACCGGCGCCGCTGTCGCCTCGGCCACCGTACCGCCCCGTTTTGCAATTTACACCCCAAAAATGGCCTGCAATTTTTGCTAATTTGAGTGTCTCTTAAATTCTTATTTTTCATATACTTTACCTTGACTAAATCGGTACTTTCGCGGTATGAAAGAAAATATTAAAACTCGAAACTCCCGCTATTAGCTGAGCCGTTACTCGACTCATGGCATTGATCTTCTATGAAGTCGATGATAACGGCTCTACAGTAACGATCATTGATGGTGTATAGTGTACCTACTAACAAGCACGATAAGAAAGTAAGCTAGTAGTAAACATCTGAAAGCATTCACTTGGTAGGTTTCACATTCAAGCAGTAACAAAATAAATAGATAAAGACGGTTCAAATGCCATAATGCTCATCTACCAAAAAATGTGATGCATTTTGAGAATGACGATCAAAAGAAATTGTTCGCTCCTATCCGCTTGAATCGTCCAGTAGGGATAACAGAATGAATGAGATTATTTCTATAAACTAGTCACAGTTTAAAAATAAAATTACAAACTTGCAGAGAAAATGCTTCTATTTAACAAGAAGAATCTTATAGTCATCTGGCAATGCCGCTGAAACATGGACTCCGTCCAAGGTAAGGAAACCTTCTAACCCCCGTTCGAGAGAAAGATGCTCAAAAGGGTTTTTGGCCGCGTATGTTTAGGAGGACAATGGTGATCTCATCATCGTACAGAGAATGAGAATTGATCGGTGGGCTGGCCACGTCACGAGAAAGACGTAAAGTTCTTTTAGTCCGTCCACACAGACAGTGGAGGTATGGTAGGTCCAAATTCAGATGGAGTGAGGGCGTTGATGCTTCCTCCAGATCTGCCGGAATAATGGATAATCGATATCAAGAATTGTTGCTGCAGGCCAAAACCCTGAGCAACAGTTGTAGCACCTGATAAGTAAGTACCAAGCATCTAGGGGTGATCGCACGCGGCAGATAACAGGTTCGAGGATTAAACAAAGTAATTATAAAACATAGTATGGGTTCGAAAAGTTAGTTGGTCAACTATGTCAGGTACTTAAAACATAGAAACTGCACGCTTAAATACATGAGCTTTTTTTTCAATACACATTACAGGGTTTTTCAGTTGATAAGACAATAGCATCGATTTTTACGGCAGGCTCCTTAGATGAAATGGCAAACAAAGCACTCGTCCTTTCAGCGCTCGGGTAAGTGCGTGCAATATCAACGGCTACTATGAGTATATCATCTGAGGACATCACAATAAGAGGTATTTGATTTCCCTATCATATGAAGCCGTTTCCATATCAACTAGCTTTGTTTGCCATTCCATCTAAGAAGCCGGCCATAAAAATGGATGCTATTGCTTTCTCAACTGAAAGATCCTGTAAAGAGGCATCGGGACTTTAAAACCACACTCACCTTGTTGCGGATAGGAATGGCTCAATATTCCTGTAAAACTATTGCGGATATGGCTTAACTATGGACTAAAACTTTAACTTCTTCTTTCTTGGCCTAACGACCCTTTTAGGTCATGCCTGCCTTTTCTAGCTTACTAGGGCTTTATGATACTACGTAGTTGGATTGTTAGTGGGGAACGGCCCAGATGAGATTTGAACTAAGTGAAACTTTAACAGTGATCCTAAATTTCTCCTTTTCTTTCTTTTTTGAGGAGTAAATTAAATTCATTGCAAGTTAGTAAAGGCATGCAAAGACCTCTCGAGCCTGTAGAGCCATGCACAAAGATTTGACGATCGGTAGAAAGCATAACAGAGTATTAAATTTATTTGTTTAATGTTGATGAAAAGAATAGTTGTCGGGTGTAGTGGTTAGCACATGGCGATTAATAGTTTTTCCTATTCAAATCATATAAAAAATCATGCCAATCATCTGGTTAAAAAAATATTGCTTTATAAAATCTCTTAAAACTACACAGCAACATCGAAAAATGTAAAGGAAGGTAATGATAATCCATACAAATATTGAAGCTACAATGCCCCATCAACACCATTTTCGGTGCAATTGGCTTCGAAAACTGTCATACATAAGTTATGAAACGCTGCCCTATTATGCTGCCCAGCTTATCATGTTCCTGTCCGACACAACAGGCTAAAGCCTCCCCCCCACCATTTTGCTCGATATGTAATTCTGTTTCACCTCATATCATGCCGACAATGCACTTCTTTGCCACAGAGTATCGCATTGCCCTGTGAGCCATTCCTAGGGGGTAAAAACCAGGAGAAACAAACTGCATCACATAATGGAAATTTAAATAAAATCAATAGTATTACGCTGATTATGCACCGGACCGTGAGCTGCTGCCGCCGCCAAAGCTGCACCATTCATTCTGGGTGTGTTCACAAGCAGCAAACGGCAACGGTTGATTTTCTTCGGCCCGCGGCCACCGATTGCCGTTTTAAATGAACTCGTAAATCACTTTCGTTTTGAATCGAAATGGAAACCGTTTCGGCCAGGTGGCCAGATGGTGCTAGAAATTTTCTGCCCCACTGTCCAGGGGGAGTCTCCCAACTTTTACTGGCTGGTGGCAGGCCGACATCTTCGGGGCCTTCGTTCGAAATTCAGTTGCATGGGAGGCGGCGGCCCGTTGTTATTTATGAGTGTGTCATTCTTCTTCTGGTGCACTCGGCGAATGAAGTTCCTCGATGAGGAGTTCTGGCTGGCACGAGAAGCTGATACACTGGCAATGGGATCCGGATTCCGGATAGGAAGCTACAGGTTGGTCACGAATCGCGGAATGAAAAAAGCCGCCACCACAGCCTCAGCAGCCATCTTGAGTTGAGGCCCTCGAAGGAACTATTGGACACGGCGGATGATTTTGTGGTGGTGGTGGTGGTGGGACTTTCGCTTTCCTTCCTGCCTGCAATGAATATAGTTTCTATTAGAATCCAACGAAATCGACACTACCACAATAGACCACACCGCAAGAAGTGGTCCGCTGGCTTTCCTTTTGAGAGTCGCCGCCTACACCGTCAGCCAGAGCCCGGGCGTCGGTCGTCGGCAGGGATGGATTCGCGATCTCAGGCGGAAGTGATCGAATGGAAAAGTGTTTTTTGCAAAGGCGACCGCGAGCGAGCGAAACAGACACAACAACAACAAAAAATCCGCCATTTGTGTTGCGCCCGTTGACGCAAAGCGATGTTGACGCGCGACATCTCGCGTACGGTGCTGAGCGCGTAGGCGCTTCAGTCGCCGCTTCAAGTGGGGACAGGTTTGCTTGCCAACCCCAACCCTGGCCCTGTCACCTTCGACGAGTCTATCAATCATTGGCGGCCTAACGTATATGACTACAGATTACCTTTCATCGCCGCTCTTGATGACGATCCTGGTGAGTGTCGTTGCCACGGCTCACTGCGGACAGCTCCGAGCAATTGTGTCCTTATAGGTGGTTAAAAAACGTGCGTTAAAGGTAAGTTAAAAGAGTTTTAATATTTGTTTTAATTTTGAAATAGATTTATAAAGAAAGGATCATCATGAACTTCAACGGCTTGAGCCTTGGACAGTCTCGGACGCTGCAAGTCTAACTGCGACAAACAGCTTACAGCAAGGTAAAAACACTCCAGAGTGTAAAAACCCTCCGCGTGGCACAAAGCTCTGGACCTTGGCGGACCTGCAGAAGTGTTTTGTTTTTGTCTCATAGTCTCTCTGTTGCTCCACAATCCTTAGCTGGAGCTGAATAGCTTGAATAGCTTGAAATACGCCTCCAGGATAATTTAGTAAACAACAATCGAGCCAAAGACCAGCGAGTGCTGTAAGTCTAGCCGTAACGCTGTCCTTTGGATGCACATTTTCTGCATAGTAAACATAGCTGGCAGGGAACTGAAAGCAGCCCCGGGAAGCTACTCATCATGATAGTGTCATAGCGGGCGCATGGAAATCTACATCTCAAGGTTAGTGCCATGTAATTAGCATGCCGGACTGCATTTGTGCCCGATAACCACACTGCTGATCATACCTGCCACTAGACACAATCGCTCGTTTTCGGTTCACACACAAGGCTAGCTGAAGACATTAGCTGCAGCATGCAACCGGAACCGGAACGATAATCAGCAAGTTTGAGGCTGCAAAAAGTTACACCATCGCGGCAGAACAACGGGACTGTTGTAAATATAAAACGCTAATGATTGAGATTTTCGGTGCGCCGGTAGTTCATTGTGCTTGCCAGCCGAGCATCGTAATACCAGGGCAGCTTGCCAGCAAACAGTTACCTACCCTAGCAGCATCATCTGGCCAGGGCAACTGGCAACGATGTTTCATTCGCTGCGTGAGATAACGATACATCAAACGCCAAAAGTACGGTGCGAATGTGTCATCACCAGGGCCAGTGGCAGTGCAATCGCATCAACCCGTGTTGCGAGACGAGTTGTACCGAATGCACTCGTTTGTGCCAATGTGCTCCAGCACCACATTACAACTAACGTAACCGTTTTTTTTTTTTTTTTTGGCTTGGACACGCAACGAATGGAAAGTCCCAGCCGTGTTCATCAAGTGTTCTCCCCGCACAACGAACCGAACCGATGCCAGTCTCCGATGCACAGTAAGTAGCACATAATTTATTCCTACCTTATGAACCACGACACCCGGCCTGGAACTGTACCACCACCTTCTGGATGGAACCACCGTAATCAAGCGCTTTAAGCTGGGAACTACCTATGTGCTTGTGATGTGCTCACTCCATTATACGGGGGGGGTGGCATCTCCGTGCTCTACGTGATTACTTTAATATCACGAAAATTTAGCACACTCCGCCAAATTCCTGAGACTGGCGCGGGATCCAGTCCCGCACGCGGCAGAGCGGATGGTTGATGAGTTTACAGCTGCTTCACTTCGGTAGATAAATTGTGCCTGGAGGTTTATGAGTTTGCATGTGCATTGCGAGAGATACAAAAGTTTGGCGCTACAGTCGTAAGTTGCACAGTAATTACTTGGCCACCCGCCATTTATGCGTCATGCTGTAAAGTCACTTTCTAAAACACAAATGCCGGCTTTAAGTTTAAGAACGTGCGAGGAACGTCAATTTTATTTTCTAGCAGGTGCAATATTTTGGGGGAGTTTTGTTGACTAAATTGAAAGTATGTAACTTTAAAACCATTGCAGGATGAAGTTGGTTGAGACCCGAAGCTAACATGTCTACACGGGATGATTGGACAAAAATGTGTTCAAATGTCTTCCTCAAAATAAATTACATTTAACCTCTTTTGAACCTCTATGATCCACTTACGTACTTCAAAGCATAGATTAATTTAAAGAAATTTTTATTCGATGAGATTCGATAAGAAGCAATACGGCCAGGCCGTTCTTTATGAATAAAAAAAAAGATTCAATAAGAATCCAAATCCGATCCAAATCCGATTCCGGGTCCGAAATCCAATCCGAATCAAATTGGGATTCGATTGGGATAGGATTGAGATTCCATTAAGATTCGGTTGGGATTCGATTGAGATGCCGTTAGGGTTCCATTCGAATTTGAGTTAACTTCATTAGAATTTGAGTTAAAATCCGTTGGAATTCCATAGGGATTCGATTGGATACCGATCGGGATTTGATAGGGACCCAGTTTGGATTCGATTTTGATTCGATTAGTATATGATTGAGATTCGATTCTGATTCAATTGGTCAGTAGTTTCCGTAAGTGTGGAGTGATGGATCGAACGATCCAGCCCCTAAAGTCCTTTCAGCCGGCCACGTGGAGGAGCTAGAACGGCCGAGATTATTGGGCACTGAACCGAGTATCGAGGATTGTTGCAGCTTGCCAAGACTGCGAAGTGGTTGTAGCACCTGATGAGTAATAAGTAAGTAAGGACACACCATCTGTCTAAACAGCGAAGAATAACCTTGACAAGATAGACTTTATCCTACAAAATTTGTCGTTAATGTCTGATCTCGTTCTTCCCATGTGAGATAAGGCAACCACTCATATCGCCGGTCTGTGAAAACTGAAAGCTTTCAATCTACCTCAGACCCTAGTTCTATCAGAGAATCCAACGGCCACTTGATCACAACGTCTACAATCACTTGATCGTTATGATATCGAAATAGATGTAGCAGATGCGTATATTAATTTTTACGACATCTGTACCCAAATTGTACATAAATTATGTAAGGATTGCCTGTAACTGTTCTAGTAATTTTCATCACCGACCAAAGTAAGTAATAAAATAAGTAAGGCACCTGTTAAGCAGTCCAGAGATTTACCTATTCCGCGATAAAAATTAACACCATTTACACAACACAAGAACGGTAATGTTGACACACAGGCAAAGCAGCTGACAGCCGAACGGCCATAATACCTATTACGGCCATATATACGACCATAATGAAATTTCTCCAAATTCAAAACACCTGACGTCATGGTCGAAGAGAAAGATGCTGAGAAAGTTTACTGACCTCTAAAGTATCGCATACAGGTAAAGGAGAATGAAATGGACAATTCTAGGCTTTAAAATGACACCTTACTCTATTTTAAGTCTGTTTAAGCCTGTCTGTCTGTATAGCTCACCAAACAGGATTAACTGAGAACGATGATACGATGAGACGATGAGTCACATTATACTACATAATGTCAAATATTCAATACGTAAAAACATAGTTTAAACTCACTATAAAAACATAGCACAAAAGCTTTCAAAACTGATGCCACAAAAAAAGTGTCGATTCATTTGTCATACGACCCTCACAGCCCTCGTTTGTACCTTTACTTTCACCTCGGTTAGCTTTGTGTACACGTTCGAAGCCCTGTCCCATTCTCACCTGTCGTCCCACAGACTCAAATTCGATCAAAACATTCCCCCTGTCAGCGGCAATGACGCTGCTTCCACCGATTGGAATGAATCGATTCTTTCCCGGACGTACCGGAAAGTATGCAAAGTAGGATGTGGCCTACCGATGCGACCGAGAAGAAGCTGTGCTTTAGACGGGGGTTTGATGCGCTCACTTCCTCGGCACGATGGCATGGGTTTTGTAATTCGTCATGAATCCGGAGTGCAATAAATTTTACTGCCAGTTCACTTTATGACGACCTTCCTTCACGAAGCCGGGGTGGCTTGTCGGTATCAATCTGATTACAACTGTCATTTTAAAAAGAGGCATCAAAGAGGTATCCAAGGTAAAGCACACGCTACATGGACTTTGTTGATTTTTTAAATTATTTTCCTTAAACACAATATTAGTGAAATAAAGAATATAATACACCTGTTAACAGTCGATTTGCGTGATATCGCCATCAAATTCACGACTCTGCTGTCGAATTACACGCTGTTACTATGGAATTGTGTATGCTAGCACATTTTAAATTCTCAGATTCTTTGGAACAAATCGTTATTTATTATCACTAAAATTAATGTATGATTCTAAACGCTAAAAGCAGTAGAATGCAATAATTTTAAACTATTTTACACGAGTTTTACATATTGTGTCAAAGAAAAAATGAACGATACATACAAACTATTACATGAAACATAATTAAAAATTCACATAGTGGAAAAAAACTGAAAAACAAATATCTACAATATTATACTAAATTTTCTTGACCGTTCAAACACGTTCATTTCCGTAAGTTTAATGTATAGATCACCAAGGAAACTATAAAAAACTAGTCTGGTTTATCGCTACTGTTCGATAAACAGTGGTATTGTACGATACTTTTTCTCGTCTTTTATTATTTATTAGTTGTGAATTCGTATCAAAATACCGGCCACGTTGTTAACTTTCTTATGGTAACAAACAAACCGGGCTATTCATTAAACCCATTGCTTAATACAGGAGCAATCAAAAATTCATGTTTATCGGCACGAGATTCCATGGTAACGGCTTGTGATTCGATCGTCATGCCGCGCGTTCGATGGTGATGGCACGCAAATCGAAGCATGCTGCACACGGTGAAATCTTTATTATGTAAAGCTTCCACCCAATGATAGCTGCAATGTGATGAATGCATCACTTAAAACCCCCGCTAAAACTGCCCGATTTGGTAATGCGCCTCACTCTCAGGGTATAAACGGTCGATTTGAAGTGGTTCCCGGCTGGACGACAAAGCCGACTATCAATGTGTGCCCGCTAATTGGACAGCAATGGACAAGCGCGATCCTAAGACGCGAAGGCACACACGCACACGCGACCATATCTTAATGTCATTATCGATGGATTTCAAAAGTAGCTTCAACCTTGGCTTATAGGCTTAAGCTCATTAAGAATCTATTATATCGAAGCGAAACAAGCTTACACGCGAGATCAGATTATCATTCGGGTGACTTCGAATCGGGTGGCTTCAGGACGCTGTCATTTGCCGTGTGCATGCGTGTACATTTGAATGGCACATGTTTAGATGAATTTGCTTCCTAAATTGATTAGAGTTGGCCGATGATTGATTGTTGCCCGCGTTAGTTGCCACACATGTAATTTCCTTGTTTTTAAACAATTTCCGCACGCTTGCTATTGAGCTGGCTGGAATCTTAGGAACACGTTTTTGTTCGTACATGTCGTGGAGCTGAGAAGCTTTGCACAGGTGCCCTCCCCAGCAACCGACACAGTTTCCTCCATTGCGCAAATATACTTTTCCTGCACTGCATTATGTCGTAATAGGGTCATGTTTGAACATTTTTCATGCTTCACTTTCCTGTGCCGGTCCAACCAACCACCTGCAATGGTGAGAATGAGGTAGAGAAAATTCCACTGCAGAAAGGCAAAAAGGGCGCTCTTTCAATGCCGCAAAGTCCAAGTCGATCGTCGGAGTCGTCGGTACACACGGACGAATCGGGACCAATTCACCCGTTGCTCTTGCCAACAATAGTGTGCTGCCTATGCATCACTAATAGCATCGGATTATGGGCAGGGCATAATAGCCTGGAAGTGAAGAAAATGTGCCTCGAAGCAGATGCGGGGGCCTGATTTTATTTCGATACACCGACACATTCGACCAAGGCGACCTGATTGTGGTAACGAATGATGCTGCACGAGGCCACATTTCCCTTTACAGCGTTCCATCGAAAGCGCAATTCCCTTGCACTTTTTTGCGCTGATAACGATCGCGTTAAGGGTGGGAAAAATGCATCCGATCTGTGTGTGTGTGTTGATAATGTTCGAACGAATTGTTTATTATGCTTCTCACAGTATCACCCGTTTTTTTGTGGTGCCCGGGGATGCATTCTATGTCAAATTTTTACACAACACTTGCAACACACGCTTTCTTTCTGTAGTGTGGTGGGTGGTTAGGTTCAACAAATAATGTCTCGACACCCTCATAGATGAGATGAGATAAAAGACTTAATATTACTCTAAGCAATCAACGTACCAATCTTTCAAATACCGATTTGATTATATTTGCGGTAGAATATCGTTCTTATCTTAAATTCTAGTAAAGTTGAGAACTCATGAGCTGAGAAAAATTTAGTACAATTAATGGCTTCTCACTATTGGCAGACCGCACTATCAAGCACAACACCCCATCTTGGTACGATCCCGATTCTGGCCACATACAACGAGTCTTCGCATCGGTCACACCCGCCTGACAGTCCTCCACTTTGCAGCTTCGGTGGCGGCGAAATTACGGTCCGTCACCACCTTACCGATTGCCATGGATACACTACATACCGAGCCACCTTCCTACTTGATACCGATCTAGCCATCACACTATCACCCGACAAACAACAGCAGAACCGCCTCATCCGATTTTTACGCGTAATCTAATTTATTGTAAAAGGATATAGTAGATCGCATAAAGTAGAAAAACAGAAGAAATTATGAAGCTCTTCCGGAAGATCGTAATTGCTTTTCTCGATTTGAAAATCTGACCCCTAGATGTTTAGCTAGATGGATCCCACTTCTTCTTCTTTCTTGTTTCTTGGCCTGCTCCCATGGAGCACATGTAAGAGACAAGGCCTGGTGTCCAATCCGTTTCCAGGAGACTCTGTCCATAGCTGCACTCCTCCACCCCCGGCTGCATCCGATCTCCCTCAGGTCTGACTCCACTTGGTCCAGCCAACGAGCTAGCTGTGCCGAACGGGTCGCTGACGAGCACCTTCCTGGTAGGGCTTGAGTCCGGTATCCTCTTCACGTGCCCTAACCAGCGTATCCTTCCGGTTTTGGCAACTGTCAGAATAAACACCACTCTGATACATATATTATATATTTATCTGACTCGTGAGTTGATGACTCCAGGCGTTTGATATATTTAGCTCTCTTGTTAGATCGATCGTGTAGAATATTGTTGTATGGTTCTAGGCTGTTCTCGAACAATAACGCATGGATAGATAGAGTCTAGAAGCGATCCATCAACTACCCACACCATGCTATCGTCTTACAATAAGCGCAGTTCACTATAGCGATCTCACGGTATAATGCGTGTTCAGTAAACTTTTTTATCTTCCTTAATCCACAGCATACTGTAAAATTCCACAAAGTTGAAAAGTTTCACTCAAACTGAACACAACTTTCCGCAAACGGATTGCAATATTCGCACTTCCAGTTGAAACAATTCCACCGAGTTATGCAAAATCCCATCCATACCGTCTGCTCACTGACGTGAGGATTGACTATCCAGCTATGGGTAAAACTAAGCCACAGAAAGGGCCAAAAATGATATTCAATAAAAATCTTGTAAAATCACCAACACAAACATGTAAATCCCAAATGCAAAACATAATGGTCATTATAATAATAACAAGCTTAGTTCATACTGGAGTCCACCGTTAATGTGTATTAAAAGAACCTTTTCACATTAAAAGTTGTCATTAGCTTTTTTTATTAAAGAGAAGAAGTACACAAAAATGAGTTCTTCTAGTTTCATAGAAATGGTTATCTTTTTGTAAAACCGGCGCCTGCCAATATATCAACTTGTATGAAATATTTTGAAATTCTAAAGCACCACTCCAGAATATGGTCTTTATCGCTGCTTTGTTCTTGCCATTGAGCGAACGAATTTAACATCGGTAAACAAGTTTCACTTATGCTTAGAGAGCATATTTGCTCAACACTCCGAGCCATGTATCACAGACCGAGCAGGGGAAAAAAATAAATAAACCAAGGAAGAATCAACTAGTAGCTCGGTCTTCGGAGCTGGCAAGTTGGCGGCAGGTGCGGCAGACGGTAACCCGGTAACATCCGGTAAGGGCAAACGGCAAACGGCACTTGCTGTTCCATCCATCCATCTCCCGCAGAGCCATTGGCATTGGGGGACGAGGATGGCAGGCAGAAATTGTAACCCGATCAAGACGAGCGTTGCCGTCCCATACGGTGCACTGTGAAGTTACTGGATCGTCTCAAAGTTATTCCTGGGGCAAGAAGGAGAAGGCGCGGTGGAAGACATCCTTCGGTATGAAAATATAGCAACATATTGTTTCGAAAACTGCGATCGTCATCAAAGGCGATTGCGCTTATGCTGGTGGTACGATCGCTGGTACGACCCAGGCAACGGAATGCAGCTCGATAATGTCGATCGTAGCAATATGAGGTCTGGGTCGGACTTTCGTTACAGACGCTGGCCCAGAAAGGCCAGTCGACGATCGCGTCTGGTGGCGAATTGTCACGTCAGTTGGCTTTCTGGTGTTGATCATGTGCGTTGGTGAGGTGGTGAAGCATTAGAATCGTGTGAAGTTCAGTGTGATGTGAGTTCTGCCGAATCGTAGTGACTACCGGAGAGGAGGTCTTTGTGAGATGTTCAGTGAGTAAGTAAACGCATTTAACTTATTCTTTAGATTACTATCGGTCTAGTTAAAGCTCAATATGCCCGCTTAGTTGTTTTGTGACGAATGTCTTCACAACTGTTCCTTACACATGTTTGAATGTTCCGCTCGCCGATTTACTATATATCGTTACAACCGGCAAATCGAATGGAGCCAAATCAATATTTGTTCAATTCTCCCGCAAACCGAAAAAAACCCAGCAGCGTGGAACCAGGCAGCACTGCACGAACTTTATTTTTACTTTCGTCAATTTTTGCCAAACCCCATGCTTCCACAAAGTGATTTCCGGCATTTGGCCTAAATTTTTGCTCCACCGCATATCGTGCCAGCAGCAGCTAAAGCAGGCTCACGGAAAATGGGTCGTTTCCCGCGTGAGGAAATTGCGCAAAAAAAATGAAGTCAGGTAAACCTATTTTCCACGCAAGGGTTGCCCTTGCAAGCATCCCCATCCCCGTTCGATCGGTTGCCAATGATTCCCGTAGTACCATAGTAAATTCAGCAAAAGGCTGCGTGGTGACGGCCTGGAAGATGTGAGCCCGCTTTTGAGCAAAGAAAATTCACCCCTCTGGAGCTGAATTTGGGGGAAGAAATCATAATACAAAATTAGATAAGAGTGCTCGAAACGGGGGGAAATTAATTGTGGAACCGGGAAAATAAATCGCCGATGTGCATCCCGAGCCAGGTCTGAGGTCTGAGTGGTGAAAATCGAAAGCGTCACAAACCCGCCGGTAACTGACACCATCACCAGTCGTGTCGATACAGAGATTGGGTACACTTTAATGTCTTCATTGGGCAAATGTGAGCACTATGTATAGAAGCAACGAAAGCGATCGAGACCGATTATGTGCGGCTAAAGGAGTTAAGTGCTTGATTTGCAATGGATTAGACTGGATAGTAATTTGTGTCCACGTTATGAATTGTTTTTCAATATTGTGCTGAGGCGCAAAACTAAGACCGAATTGTGGAACTGAAATCTACTACGCGAACTTTAACTTTAAAAACTTCGAACAAAAATCGAACACCTACTAACCTCGGCCATTTGATTGATGGCTTTTCACCCTCCCCCTGGGTGCTTTCCGTGACACGATTAACACTCTGTCTCTATTTAAACCTACAATAGCCAGTCGCCCCCTCCAGCCCAATAGCACAATCGGTCTGCGTTCGTCACGGATCATGGGACACCATTGAAAGTGTCTTCCGGCACGGCGACCGAACTGGCGATGATCAACGATGAATAAATGCACTCCAGCCAGTCTCAAGCTTTCACTGAAGGAATCGGGTGTTTCCCGGCTGGCAGTGTCAAACCATTCCCCGGGGGATGGATTTGATCGAACAGAAATGTGTTAGCGACCGCACACGGTCAGATCATCGGTACACGTCACTCAGTCCTATTGGGGCTGGGGCTCTTTTCCCTGGGTGTTACATCGGGCGTATGTACTTTTACTTGAAAAACGCTCAATATTTCACCTTTGCTTTGCTGTCATCGGTTCCAAGAGGCCATTGTCTGTCAACGCGCCCTGTCGGCCGCGAACGATTCGCAGTGGATTAGGTCAACGATGAGATAACACGGAACACGAGAGATGCCGTCCTGCTGATGCAATCGATGAACTGTTGGGTTTTATGAAGCAAACATTTTAGGCATATTACTAATATACAAGCTGTATAAGTTATTGTCGGCCGTTTGACCAACAATAGCTCATGCTACCATTTCATCCACGAGTCACCCAGCGGCACGGTATTCTGCGGTCCAAGCGGAACGCAACGCTGAGACACCCATTGGTAGGGTTGATCATGATTTAGAATTTTATCACGTTTCGCTACCACCAAGAGCCCAGGCAAAGTCCAGGGCTAGCAGAGAAAGACTTCATTCTTGCCACGTCTAGACTAGGCGAAGAAGGAAAAAATCCGGGAGGTGTCCACGAGAGCCATCCGAAATATTGCACACAAAGGGATTAATACCACCGTCTGTCTATTGATTGTTGATTGCGGCCATAATCAAGTGCCAGGCCGCAAAGTTCATACCGGGTAGAATTGACACTTGATTAGCAGCGTGGGTCCACCCCAAAATGGGGTGGTTCTCGCTTTCTGTTTTCACACGGGAAACTAGCGGAACAAATAAAATACCAAGAATACGGCCATTATGATGATGCGCTCGTGCAAAAGTGCAACGTCTCAATAGATACTCGATACCGTCGCTCGGTCGGTCGGTCGGTCGAGTGACAGAAATGCAAAGCTAGGGAAAAACGCGTTCACACGACGAGCTAGTGGTGTGGCATCCGATGACAACGTGCACGCCTCATAATGCCCATGCTCATCAGAACCGTGGTTCGAGTTCCTGCCGGTGTGGTGAGCTGTGGAATTTCCTGACACGATATTCGCTGTCGCGTTGCCGGTCACACACACACACACCGGATCCAAGAGGAATGTTTGCTGAGCGGAAAGTAAAAAGAAACCCCGTTCTTTCGAACGGATGTACTCCTAGGGTTTGGCCATGCCGCGTTAAAGTTGCTGATACGATAGGAAAAGGGGCCTCAGAATTCTGGGAGTTCGTATTGCAAAACCGAACACAATCCAAGATCCGATCCGATCGTCAGCAACTTTGAGTGGCTTGGTGGTGGTTGTTGTCCAGTTTCAAGTCCGTAAATTGATCGTTTCCAGGGAAGTAGTTATAATCTTTTTTCTTTAACTATTTACCATTAAATATAATTCATGTCTAGAGGGGGTAGAAGAGATATTCATGTGACATCTGTGTCTAGACGCAATGCAATCCACCACCAAAGCGTCGTAGGCGTCGATTAGCTTCATTCAAGTAGTAAATCACCGTGAAGAAATGCAAATTAAAATGGCCGCTTGAAGGCTTAGGCATCTATGGCGGCCCGTGTATAGCGCCACCAGCGCTTACAAAACATGTCTCCCTCGGCCGAGATTGAGATTCTGAGCGTGATTTTTTGACCATCGGTAATTGGCTTGGATGGATGGATGGAGACCCTTACCCGGGTCCCTAACACGAAACCGGCCCAGTATCGAAGCGCCACCACGCTTTTACATATTCGCGGCACGACGCTTAACAGCCATTTAACAACGATCGGCGCGTTAAACAAACCGGTGGGCTTTCGAGGAAATGATAAACCAGGCGTCCTTGCGTCGATGCTCGGGCCACATGATCGGTTGCAGGCGATCCTTCTCCAAATCTGCCCCGAGACGATTTCGGGGGTTTGCTGATGTTCGTTGTGCTTCAAAGTTAGTGTGGAGTGATCCCTCTAAACTCACCAAACAGTTGCAAGATCGATAGCTCCATCCGGTCCAGAAAGAAGGCAGGTTTTTATTTAAAGTGGGGATCGCTGATGCCTGGGGGCCGGGGGAACCATTTTTTTTTCTTGATTTTCTAACCCAGAACTACAGCCAACAGATACACTCGCACAAAGGGTACTTGGTGAAGTGGTGAGAAATTCAACAAAAACATTCCGATTGCTATCGGCCGGCGAACGTTTAGCTAGTGAGCCCTCCAAATGCTGCGGGGCCCAGCCGGCCAGCCTTCACGAAGTTAGCAGCCTTTCGACAATTGGAGCAATTCAACGCAGCTACACACATTTGCACCCGGTGCAATTAAATTGTTGCTATTTAAAAGCGGCTCGCGCGTTTCGGCAGCTACCGTTGAACCGGAGGGCCTCGCCAGGTCCAACATTTCTCAACCGGGAGACCGGGGATTTTTAAGATCGATTATTGATTGAATTTTCTCACGTGTTCCCACATGCCACGGAGTAAAGGGGTTTGAAAGGAATGCCACAAGAGGAGCAAGAGGAAGAAGTAGGAAACGTTGAACCTGGCAAGCGGGGGTTTAGATATATTGTTGGGTCGGGTTTGGAAGAAGAAGAAGGGAAAATTAACGGGTCCGGCCAGATTCGGGCGTGTTGAAACACAGTTTGAACCATGTTAACGACCGTACGGCTCGATCTTTTCTGCGCTGAAGCCACACACACACAAACACAGTGAGACCCATTTTTGCAAGTTTTTGTTTAGTTTTGGTAATTGTTCTGGTTTATTGCTGAAAGAATAATTTATTTTTATATTAAAATTACAAATACGCTTCCAAAGTCAGCTGCTACAGCTGTTAATTACCGGTGTTCATTTAATGTTGCTTGAATGTTATCGCTTCATCATACCAGATTAACTGCCAGATATTGTCAAACTATTTGTCCTCGCCGAAGTTCTCAAAGGCCCTCAACAGAAGACTAAGGCTTGGGACGTAATGCATCTTGACACTTGGTCACTACTACCACTGCTACCACTACCACTACTGGCTACTCTGTCCCGATATAGATCCAGCGGTTCAGGCACACGATCGCCACCACCAAATACAGCCTACAAGCTGGCAAAATCATCCGCTCAGCCGCAGTGACACTAATGATTTTCGCTGCCAAAGATTCGACATCTTCGGGGGTCGTTTGCTTGATGGCGGTGGCGAGCTGTAAGCCGTTCGTGATGTCGTGATGTCAGTAACCGGTTGCTAGATCGTCGGATAGCAGGTTGCTAATGGTGATCGCTTAGTGCCTCGCCGGCTGCAGCAAAGCTGTTAAAACTGATTCGAACGAGCAGGTTGTAAACATTTTGTCCATCACCGACGGCCGATGGGAATCTAGTTGGGAATCTAGCTGGTTAACATCGAAAGAACACCGTCGGGACGGTGCGCAACTGTTCGCTATTTCAAGGTCTTGGAATGTTTTGAGAATAAGAATTGAAGAATTATTGTTTGAGTCCTATTAAACTGCTGAAATGGAAACATTCGACCCAAAGTTGCTAAA
Source organism: Anopheles stephensi (assembly GCF_013141755.1). Lineage (NCBI taxonomy): Eukaryota > Metazoa > Arthropoda > Insecta > Diptera > Culicidae > Anopheles > Anopheles stephensi. Next base: position 35,694,960 of record NC_050202.1, on the reverse strand, counting down.
AATACGAGTCCTTGAAGGACGCCATCTTATAGCACAGCATGCACTAATGTCCCACCGGTCCTACGCTCCAAACATCTAATCAACCAACAAAAGTGACCAACATTTAAGCGCCAATCGCACACAACATTTCGGTTCCACCACGATCGATCGATCACCGACCAGCGCCAGTGGACACGAGTGGAGTCTCGCTGATCACTTTCGAGCGGACCGAGCTGCGGTTACAGTCTGCAGCCGTGCAGAGATTTATTGGAGCGGGCTTTTATTTGCTGTGCCTGTAGAAATGCAACAAGGTCCGTAATTTAGCTCGATGACGCCGTTGCAAGTGCCGTTGAGCCGGGCCAGGACGGGCGACAAAATGCAAAACCGCACGTGTCCGCACTGGACCGAGTCGTCGTCGTTCACCGAAAAGGGACTGCCCGGCCTGTTTCTGCGGCGGAGAGGTAGCACAACGAGAGCACCCCTTTTTCGGCGAGTAGATTACGGTTTAGACTTTCAACGGTATCCACCACGGGCTTGGGACTCCGGTAGCAGAGGCATGCATGGTATGCGAACGTGTGAAGGGCCCATCGAGCCATCGAGATGCTTTTGATTCGTTTTGGACATGAACATCGATGCAACGCTGCTCAACCTCTGGTGGAGTGTTACGGGATGAATATTGCACGGGGAATGTTAATATTGCACTATGTTATAAATTGATTCTCCCGCCGTTGGGTCAATCATGATGCCAGGTAGATTACGAGGATTCTAATATTTGTTAACTAATCCTTGTTCAATTTATTGTAACTTTCAGTTAAAGAAACTATTCCCAATCAACTCTCCCAATTCTGAGTGAGTTTCGTAAGTGAACGATCAGGAACCTCTCACCGAATCTGCTGCCTCCGTAGAACGTCCAGCTCGTATCGTAAGTCGCCACTTAAAAGGGCCAGTACATGGCCACGGGGGAACGCTGCTACGTTGCTTTCACTTGGTACGCTCGTACAGTAGAGCTAAAAGTAAACATAGATCCATGTGATGTGACGTAGTGGTACCCTCCCGTGCCTATCACAGCATGGTCCCATTAGGATTTCCCTGGCGCAGTCACGATGGAGGCACAGACGAGAATCTAGCCAGCGAACAGCAAAAGAGTTGCTTGACATCCGTGTACTGCGTGTGTGTGTGTGTGCTTAGTGTACGTATGTTCATTGAACCATGGCATGGCGAAACGGTTGAATGTCCGTTACCCGTCCAATGTGGTTCGAGAACGTATCGCTCCGAGCTGCATATTTCTCCCGCTTCATCCGGTTTCAGCGAGTACGGACCTGCGCCTAGAACAGCAAACGTCGCTCTTCTACGTCCAGCCAGCCCATCCAGCAGCAGCCGGAGGAGAAAGATCACCGATTTACCAATTCCCGTTAGGTCGTTGTATAATGGAGCCCCCGCCGGAGTCGTCCAGTCCACCGTGCCGTCCACATAGGCGTCGGAGTGTCGGTGGACGAGCCATGGCCGGTCCACCAAGGTCGGATTGGAACAGCTGGCCGAGGCAGCTGTGGTTACCAGTCGTGCTGTCCGGATCAGAGCGGGAAGGTGATAATTTTTCCACCAATCCACTGATCAGACTCCCTTCGTCTAACCCTCACCATTGTAAATATTTCAGATAGTTCTCGCCCAAAGAGACTTGGAACATCTGAGGAGCTGAAGAATGCAGAAGAAAAAGAGGATAAAAACAACAACAAAAACTGTACTACATCAAATTGAAGTCTTCCCTTTGGCACGGACGGACAACCGATAACCCCTCGGCCCGGGCAAGATCACCCCTATCGCAGGAACGGAACACATCGGTTGAGTAAGTGTCGGTTGGGCTTCATGTAAATGAGTCTAATAAGATATGATTGGCCCATCGGTAGGTAACGGCTACAGAGCTGCACCGGTTGCACACCGACCACTTTAATCCGCTCGTCTGAAGAATTCTGCACACTCAAGATAAACGGTCGATTGCAGCGATCGCTTGGAGTTTCGATGCGTAGCAAGGCTCATCTGCGCCATTGCATCTGAGATCGGGTTAGGTTCAAATTATCGACCATGATTATGCTTTTTCTAATCAACTTACTACCTGTTATGAAAAAGGCGGATCATAAAAGGGTCGATCGTAGATGATGCAACAATGCTGGGAGCTAAGCTTCAGCGTTCAACGCGTCAGAAAACTCAAACAACATCTCTCTTTATTAATTTGTCCGTAAAAATGACATCCAAATTACTTGAATCGTGTGACGACCAATTTGTCGGCCATAAACATTATACGATCATATTTGTCATTGTTTCGATCGGTTCCTTTTACCCCAGCAGCTCACACAGAAAGTGTCCTCGACAAGGCGTATCTGCCTAGCTCCTAACCGCTCGGGAAGGAAATCGTCAACCGTGGAAAGCTAGAACCCGATAGAATGGAGCATTAATATTAATTTCTGATTTACATTTCGTACGGTTTCCCTGTAGTTTGTGCGTGCCCGCCAGGCTCCGGCCTGGCTTCTCGAGTGATCCGAATCATGGTAGAGACATGCACTTCAGCATTTCATAAAACATGCTTCGTGGTTTTAGGGGGACGTCCAGGGTTTTTGGGGGACCAATTCAAACTGGAAAAGCTCCATTAAGAACCTGTCCGTCGCCAGTAACAGTAAGTGTCTCGGTCGTTGCACAGCCGCGTCACTTGTACTCGTTTCCTCGTTGGCCCGAGATATGTTCTCCACCTACTGATATGGATTTGGTTTGACAGAGTGCTGGCAACCCTGAGGTTGAGCTTTTTGCTGGGTAATGCATTATGTTTCGTTTTTTTTCGCTCACTGTTGTCCCTTTGTCGTGGTATGCTGTTCCATACGAGCGATTATAATTGCATTATGTAAGCTGCCCTCTAGGACTGTCGAGGGTCGCATCGAGTTGGAACCAGTTTGTATACCTTTACAGCTTTACAATACCGTGTTTACTTATAACTACTTGCATTTACTTACTTAGTTGAAGTTACCATCAATTTGCCACATCGAACACCAAACATAAAAAATGTTTCAGTTAAACATATAAATTTAGATTAATACTGAGGATAGACCTTTATATATCATAATTTAAAACAATTTGAGTAATAAAGCCCACCAAGAAACATTTAAATTTTAAGACTAATTTCAAGTGCTGTAATTCTTCAACGGCCTAATGAAACAATAATACGTTTTGTTAGGTCTTCACACGGCTGGACCGGGGTTGAAATCCCTTCTAGACCGCCTCCCCGTAAGCAGGGCTGACTACTTTGCAACGAGTTCTATTGCTAATAAAGAAAAAAAGAATCTCTAAAAAGGACCATTCTACTGCACCACACTGTTAGGATCATTTCTTAAAACTGTTTCCAAATTTCTAGATTTATAGAGCCTTTAATTTACTCGATGCTCTCAAACAATGACGTTAAATGTCTGAAATTGATCTGCCGGTGACCGGTTGAAGCTGCTTGATTGCTTGATTTAATTTTGCATGATCATACTGTATTGTAATATACCTTGAAATATTTTCTATAGCTCAAATTTGCTTCACAAATCCATACACGGGGTTTCTTATGACACGGAAAAAGTTGTTACATTATCAATGTTATGATTTTCGCATGTAAAATCACGAAACTCTTGACTTGGTGTACTTTTTTTGATGAGGTATTGCACGATATCCAGCAAGAGAGTATATATCCAGCTTCCTTGGCCTTCCAGCGCTAGTCTATGGATTTGCAAGCGCAAGACCTCTTTATATGTAAACCAGGCAAAGGTCCCTGAAATGGTTTACCAAACTATCAAAATGGCTTACAAAGATTGAAAGCAACGCTAATAATTTTGGCAATATAAATGGATGTCCTTGCATAAAGTTTAAAAGAGCTTCCCTGTATCCTCTTCCTGGAGCTCTTAGGATTGTGCACACAACAAGCTGCTTTGTGAGGCACTTCAAATGCTACGTTAAGGGCAACTTATTTTCCAAAGCACACGTGTGTAAGCGCTGATGAAAGGACTTAAAGGTCTAAAAGGCACCACGAACTATCAACTATCCGTAAACAAATATAAGCGTAACGTCCAAACAGAGCTTTGTGAGAGGATAAAGGCGATTTAGGAGCTTTTTTTTTAAACATAAATACTCCGTTTGGATAAACAAATTCTACAATTTTCATTATTCATATTAATATATAATCACTCTGGCTAATAATATATAATTAGCTGGCTTTAAGAATGAGCTTTAAGGTGGTCTTAACGCAAGGACGTTCTTTATGCAAGGACACCGACATAACGAATATTATAGTTTTCATAATCAATTTTCTAATTATTTTTACGACGCTTTAAGGATGATTAAAATGTAAAAACTGTTAAGCATCATGAAAATACATAATAAAAATATTTTAACTAAATACAGCTATACTATATGTCGCCAAGCCGTAATACTAAAAATATAAAAAAAATGATACGCCCATACTAAAGCTTCAATAAAACATATTTGAGACTAAAAAGCCTTGAAAATATTTCTTGGGCCGTGATATTTTATTTATTAAAATATTTGTCGTATATATATATATACTTCACAGTTGAGCTTAATAAAAATAAATGAAAGGTTTTTAAATAATATTTAATCATTGTGTTGGAAAAAGTCTCGTCAGGAATAAATTTAGGTGTACTTCATTAGCAGGATTATTAGGAAATGTTTGCCAAAATAGTGATATAAAGATAAATTTTAGTGCCAATTTCTTTACACAGCAGTAGAACCATTAGCTCCAATGGTTCCTCGCTTCCAGAAAACGAATTAGAAGGATCGGAGATGATCTCAAGTGGAGTTAAATTGTACGTCAGTCCGTGTGTTAAATGTTGTAAATTACAGTTTCCCTACAGGAGGTCGAAACCACCACGTCCTGTATCCCGGTCGTTCCTCCGGTGGATATTCCTCGATGGGGCAGGATTCCCCAAAATTCATTGGCCTTGGTCTGTTTAATTTCCCCACGGCACGAAGTACTCCTGACAAACGCCTTTTCGGTACTTGTACCGTGGCTAAGATGACTTAAACGAAATAAAACGCCAAATCTTTTCATTACGGATTCCTCCACAGGGCTCAACTTGACAAGGAGCCTGGCCTCGCAATGGTACCGAGCCTATCATCCCATCTTGGCGTACTCATCGTGATAGCGGTGTCCCAACCCCAACTCCAACAACAACAAAAATCGTGGAAACCCTGCGGTGAAACATTGATCATTTTGTGTGAGTGTTTTTGCGTGAAATTCTTGGTAAAATATCATTTTCGCGAAGGGCCCCATAGGTGTTTTGCAGCCAATGGCGCGTGTGATGGTACGAATGGCTTGGCGAATGTAAACGAAAGATGGGAGCTTAAGAACAAACAGCTTTGGTTAAGGTTTTTTGAAATAAAAAATATAATTTTTAGGAAGTTAAATAACTTATCAAATTTGGCTCCCGGTAAGTCATGATGGGAGATAAGGCTCCATCGCATACAATCTTTTGGCAATTATTAAAAGACTGCCGTTCCATACTTGCTATGGCATCTGCCGTGAAACTGGTGGAAAAGGAAGATATTTCCATTTCATTCATAAAGCATAACCTTTTCCGATGAACCCAAACAATTTACAGAAAGGAGAAATTTCAAGGTTACCGCCAGTGTTTCATCGGCGGCATGTGGGTGGGTGGCTGCCGTTTTCATTGGGGCTGGGGTTTCTTCCGCTGCCGGATGATGAAATTGGTGAAATATATGGTCTTTTGTTATTGTTACGTGTTCCTGGAAAGGAATCGGATGCTGCTCCGAGGGAGTCGATATATCGTCGTTCGCGAAGAATATTTTTCCGAGACTTTGTACTCTCTTGGGAGAGGAAGTAATACAGAAGAAAAAAATACGGATATTATAATTCCATCGCATCGGATGTGTCATCGAGTCAAGTTTTTTTTTTTTTGGATAATGATTAATTTATTTAATACAAATCTAATTGTGGGGCAAAAATACATAAAAACATGTTTATCAGCATATCAAATCGTACAAAATAAAATCGATTCTATAGAAAAAATACTTTAACGCTATTTTAATTAATTATTACGCTAAATTTGTATCCGACCGTAATTAAAAATACTATTTTGCAAAATTTTCGATCAATTAAATATTTTATTTCTGTTCGTAATAACCGAGCGCAGCGCTAATCATGAACCAGCACCATAGTTCCAGTACAACTGAGCAAATACGAACCAGAGATGATAGAGTGAGATAGAGCATACGTGAAATGGATAAAACAGGTAGCACAATATCAACAACAGCACAGGTTGAGTATGGAAGAGCGAACGAAGCGAAACCCGTCCATGAAGAATGCGAAAGAAACAGATAGCACTACAGGCGAATTGCGTATTCCCAAGCAGCGGAAGCGAGAGAGCAAAAGTTGAAAAACAGGTTTGACAACGTATATTCGCATTGTTTCCAAGAGAATTCTGAAAAATGCGTTCTGCTGCGATCGCTCTTGCTCTCACGCTCTCTTGCCGATTCGTTTTCTCAGCTTCTGAAACAGCAAAACATTTTAACCGTTTAAACGTCCGCTGAATTTTAAGATCCGCATCCCTCCATCGTGTGTTTTTCATCGACATTTGTCCACGTTTCGACCCACTGTCCGTGTGAGCACCACAATTTGCTCGCGTTAGCAATAGAGAGAGAGAGAGAGCAGCACGCGCATGAAAGAGAGCAACGAATGTTGTTTTGCAGGTTCGCAAACGGGCCTGCGAGAGGAAAAAAATTAGTTCTCTCGAGGAGTTCGAATGGTAAGCAGGTAGGGTTGACGTGCGTGCGTGCGTTTTGTCGTTTGCTGTTGAATTTCAAGACACACCACCGTAGAAGGCAACCTGCAAATGAATAGTGAATTTGTGGTTGGATAGGGATTTTGTTCTTAATAACCGCGTCGTAATCACCTGTGGGATGTTGTACGTATCGTGGATAGTGTTTGGTCAGCCGTAGCCGTGCGCAGTGCCGCTCCAGCAAAACTGAAAGTTGAAGAAGGATAACAGAAGATCAAGAAGAAGCAGAAAAGTCCCACACAGCGCCCGAGACCCTGAGCATCTGTCAATCATTTTCGTCCTCCAAAGTTCGGTGCGTGTGTGAAACAACAAAACATTGTGCGACCTAAGTGTGGCTGGTTTGATGGTGGTATTGTTGTTGTTGTTATTGCTAGTTCCTCTGGAATTCAATTTGGATCCGCGGCATTTCGGATTCTGCGCGACCCACAGGCTTGTGTGCGTGTTCGTGAGTGTGTGTGTGTGTGATCATGTGCGCAGGTATCGACAGAAGGAGATATGGTGTGTGAGAGTGAGTGAGAAACGACGGAAAATGCCAGCACACACAGGGAAGCTGGCCGCGTAACCCGGTGCACCGACGGCAGGATGATAATAAACAGGCAAAGAGTAAAAGCGTCCTAAGGATTCTTGGCGTGCGAAGTGGTGATGGCGTGCCTGTGAAGAAAGTGTAGGCTTGCTTGGATACAGTGCCGCCGACTATTCTGCTCGATAGAATCCGGGCCTGTTTTGCTACTTTTTATTCCCAATACCGTGTTCACAGAGCTTGCAAAAAAAAAAAAAATCACACACAGTAAACGCTCGTTGTATGCGTGTGTCTCTATTTCCCGGGTTGGGATCGCCACCGCTGCTGCTGCTGCTACTGCTCACTTATCGGCTGTGAGATAGTGTGTGAGCGTCGTATTCTTTGCGGGCGGTGAAGTTGTGTTGAACGTGGGGCCAGCGAGACGACGTCGTTTATATGGGAAAATGGGAACGTTAAGAACCCCTGTCCGCAGCAGCAGGCATTCCGAGCAGCAACTTTGTGCTGATACATTTTCCAGCACGGCGCACCGGATGGAGTAGCGCGTGATAATGCATTTGTCAACTGTTAAATACACATTATGGCAGTCTCTCAAAGCGGCATTCTAGTCACAATGCGTAGGAAAAATGTTTGGTGAAAAAAAGCGTAATTTATTTACGAGCTCTCGCTAGCGCCAATCTGGCGCGGATTGAGAATAGGAAGAAAAGTAAAGTAAATAAACCGTAAAATAAACAAATAAATAGCTAAACAAACCCAACGCCAAAATCAGTGCTAAACATCATAGCAGGCGAAGAAATCCGGTTGACGGCGCTAACTGGCTGATGCTTTGAAAGCGTGAAATTAAAAATGGTCATTTAATGTTTGCTGCGATATTTTACCTGTTAAGTTGGTGAAAATGTGATTGTGCTACTTATTTATATTTTAATCAAAGCAATGTTTTTTGTGTGGTTTCCATAGTTGCGTGTGTACGTGTGTACGTTCCATTTCGTGTAGTAAGTGTATTGTGCAAAAAGTGTTTCCAAATTGTTCTGAAGAAGTTTTAATGTGTGAAAAGTGAGATTTTCCGTATACCGAAACGCGGACGTCAACAGTGCAGTGTGCTTTCTTTGATTGAAAAAGGATTAATGTGCACTGTTGGCGTGCCAGCCAACTTACAAAGCAGCCCAGTTCCGGCAATCGATTAATTTCTGCAGAGAAAGGATAATAAGCACGAGCGAGAGAGGCAGCGAGCGAGAACGAGAGAGAGAGAGAAAAAAACGATAGAAAAGTATTATTCCGGAAGGTATAGCAATATTTATTGATGATCGGCTTGTAGCTAAAGGTAAGTTGGATTTTAGAATGGTAAGGAAGTCTTAGAGATCAGACTTCTCACTTTTACCGATTTTCTCAGGTCATTGAATAAGTGTCACCATGCTGTCACCATATGTAGTTCAGGATAGAACAACAAGACAGAGATTGCTTCGATATGGTGTTATATCAATATCACTAATTGCTATAAACATGGAAAAACTTGTTGTAAGGATTGAAAAATGCTGTATTACAGCTAGCCTGTAGAGCCCTTAGCTAAGGAAATAGCTATCCTTGTACTTAACTATTTTTGTGTAGACGAGAATATTGGCACACTTTGCAGTTCCCGTTTAAATAGGTTCAAAGGGCCTACTAAGTTCATTCCATTCCTTTCAGTAAGGAAACTGGTTCCGTATCGTTCCGAAACAAAGGGATATACCCTACATTCATTGTATCAAAAACAACAGGTAGTTCAAGCAAAACTCCTTGCGAATGAGATTTATTTTCCATATTTATTAAACTTTATGCTTAAAAAAGGATACTATTCCATTAATTTCCTAATGTCTGCGATGTGCAAGAATTGTAACATATTCAGCAAGTTTCATGATATTTACTTAAGATTCTAAGTATTCAATCAGAATAAGACAGGGTTCACATGGATCGGTCCAGTGGTCGAGATTATAGTGGCGCCCGGTTTGCTCTACACGCTACCACCGGGCAGGCATCAAATCCCAATACGACTGCGACAGCTTAGAAAGGACTGACATCCGGCTATATGGTATCAGTCAGTTACGGGGCTCAATTATGGGGAAACGTTATGGATTAGATTTCGCACCTTAGTCCTTTCTTGTGAAAATCGGCGCCGTAGTCGCAATTACCACCGAGCCACCCCGTCAGTCAGACTATAATAGGCCATTGTATGCCGGACATGACGTAGCAGATCTTTACTTCAAGAGGAAGATGAGAAGACAGGCTTCGATTAGCAAATAACAAAAAAATAAATAGGATTCTTCCAATCACCTCCGATTGTTGCGAATGTAGCGTGCATGTTGTACGCCATGTTCAACCTGTCGAGAGAACAAAAACAAAACGTTTGGTAGTTGCTCACTGCCGGTATGCAACATACAAATGCCGTGTGCTCATCGTACCGTGCAATGATCTGCTCGAATAGCCGACATTCAATGTCAAGAACAAGGAAGTTGTTTGATCGAGGATCGTTACCGGAAGAGGCTTTAATTGTTGGGGTGAAAAGTTAACAGCGTTATATGGGGATATAAAGCATGGATAATGGAAGCTTGCTAATTTCGGCCACGAAGGGTTCTGATGCTGCTCTGTACATATGTATTTATTTGCAACCATTGAACGAAATGTGTTCGTTATCTATTTACTATTCAAACGTTCAATAATGGCCTTCGAGTGGTTATTTCGATAACGCATTCCTATTTCGTTATCGCGCATAAGAACGATGTGGTGGTACTGTGCTGTGCTGAACTGGCACTTGCACGCGGTTAGATTCGGCAAGACCCCCAAGGCGACTCTGTTGATATAATTGTGGTCTCGGTTCTCGGGGTTTCTTCCTCCCGATGTGACCCTTCTTTCTGTGGTGCTGTGGATCGAAGCAGTACAGAAATGGGTTGAGAAACAAATGAACTATAAAAACACATAGAGACTTACACACACACATTCGCGACTTGATTAAACATTTACCCACCGTATGTATGCCGTTCCGATGCCGGTTTGTATGTGCCGTGCTGTGTGAGGTGATGATGTCACCTTCTGTTAAGACCGTGCTGAATTTCTTATATCGCCAGGTCGTAGCGTTTCTGGTAAGATGTTTGCCGTTGGCTTTCGGATGCAAACATTGTTTCTGGCACAATACACTTGTTTGCTTTTTTAGTACACTGAAGAAAATACAAGCAATATTTTAGGTTTTTTTTAAGTTGCTAATCTTTTTAATTTCATATAAAAATGTATGCGAAAAACTTATCGTACTAGTAGCATTTCAAATTTGATGCTATCGGAAATTCTCGATTTTTGTGTGTAACGACCATGGTTACCTGGGTCACCACCACCTTACTCAAGGCTCACCTGTGCACTACTTGGTTACGATTGACATGCTCATGTTAGCCGTCTCCAACAATCCTTGCCATCGAAGAAACCATGGAGACAACATGTCGTGTCGTGGGCCGTATGTAGTAGTATCTACCAAACATAACATCTCCTGGCCAAAGTGAATGACTACAAATTAACAATAAGCAGTGGAATTTCCATGGAAATGTAATAGAGAACCTTCAAGGCAAAGCTGCCACGGCTCACGGACAACGCATCAACTGGACGTTATTATTTTCGTAGGTGTTGACGTGTGATACATTCGGAACGGACGCTATTATGTAATTTCGTTAGGGCGCCCATGCCGTGCCGCGATATGGTGGGCAAGACGTTTTGCAATATAAAATTACTCACTTACACACCTAGCGTCATTTTAGTCAATGGTGGCAGTAGATTCCGTTTTCGATGATGGTCATTTATCTCGCACGCCTTGTGAAGGCAGGTCGTTTGCCGTTTTCAAGATGCGATAAGCTCGTTTCTTTTTTGGAATGAGTTATTCTTCATGACAAGTCCGATAAAAAGAGCAGGTATTGCTAATCGAAGAATACGAACAATGTTCGGGAATACTGCGAATTTCATAGGTTCATTCCTACCGTTCTTAGTTTTTGTGTTTGTGTGTTTGATTGATGAAGATAGCTTTATGAACAGATTCAAACCGTAATTCAAACACAAACAATACCCCTGCTTACCCTTGATGGGTGAAGCTTTCTACCAACACTACCATGCTTCTTGCAACGTAGCTTGGAAGAAGATGATGGACGAAAGAGCCCCTTTAAAAATAAGCTTCTGTTTCGTACCTTCTGGTTCCAATTATTCGTCAAGATCATGCCAAGGTTAGTAGTGCTCGATTTGGGTATCGCATTGTTTAGCTAACTCATGTGGCAGCAAGACTTGTTTTAAAACCGTTTCCATTCTATTAATACACCACGCAAGGGTTCCAGCATTCCTTTTAAAGACGCAAAAATTTCCTTTTTCAGGGCAAGACTCATCGCATTATGCTCGAATCACTCAAATTATACTACTTTGAGGACAATGTGAAGCTCTAGGTCTCTTGGTAGCTTGGAAGAAGAGGTCAATTCGAGTACGATGTCGCTTAGTTGACGTGATTCGTTGGACATCGATATCCGTTGGACGACTTAGACGAGGAGGACATTTAGAAAGAAAGCTCTTTGGACAGCGACGTACCTTGTGATCGAGAATTTTTTCATTACAATCTCGGTTTTCAATGACCAATCAGTGGTCCAGACTATTACATCCTACCAAGAGTTTTTAGTTTGTAGTCACATCAAATTCCTGATTCCTGATTGTGTCGTTTTGTTTCAAAACAGAATTAGTAAAGTTAATTCCTGCTTGATGGATGGATGCATGACACTGTCTAGACAGGAGCACATATGTCCTTGTTTATTGGTAACGTTGATTGCCCTTACGTAAACGTTTAAATGTATGTTGTCCCTTCTGTTCTGTTTCTGTTCCACCATTACAAAACCATTAACTTTAGTAGCTTTCTTTGTGTGATTGATTTGGTGTCCATACTTGAATGACGGGTAAGACCGGGGTTCAAAACCCATCCGGACTGTTCACCCATAGTGAGGACTGACTATCCAACTACGTGATATCATTAAGTCTAGTTATCCAGACATGACAGGCATGACCTAAGAGGTCGTTAGGCCAAGAAGATAGAGGCAGAGAGAGACTTGAATAACGGCAATCCTTTGGAACCTTATTTCTTGCACTATAAAAAAGTTTGCAATATCGTAGGAATTCCTGCATGATGTAGAATATAGATTTCAACCAGTATGAATTGTTTTCTCAACTGTGATATATTCCGAAACTAAACAGGTGCAAAAACTCTATCTATGAATTTACTAAATGTGGTGTTCAAATCATATAAGAAAAGATAAATTAGTGGATTCAGTGAACAATCCTTCAGTGAGAAACTTGTAAGGAGCGTCGAGAGGGATATTTACAGCCAATGCCTGTACTTCCTATCCTACAGAAAAACTGTTCCATCATCCATGAAAAACTGGCATTCTTATGTCCTGCCACCCGTTTGTAGCATCATCGACTCCCTTAAATGTTTATGATCAAAATCTTACCCGTTTGGTGGTGTTGGTTTTGTCCGAACGGTAAACAATACTTACACAGACGCGGAACGATTCAGGGTGTAGGATAAAGTGGACCCACATAAAAGGGCGTTTGGGTTGTGGTACTAACATCATCGCATCGTATTATGGTGGAGGGTCTTCTTCGTGTGTGTTATGCACGGAACACAAGTAAGTCGATAAGGATGCGTCTGCGCCTTGATAAACGCATCCCTGTTTCGGCGTTAGTTAGGGTGTGCTGGTGTGCGTGTTCCACCCGTACATAATGTTATTGAGTTTGCCAGAATGAAAGTGCAAGGGAGGACTGTGTGTGCAATTTCGCTGCGGACCACCATTCATAGCAAGGGAGGATCCGTAAGTAACCCCTCTGGTAAATGTTTGGTCGGTTTTCGTCGGTGCCTGTGTTCGAAAACCCGCTGCAGTTATTTCTGGTGCCTAGGATTGTTTCATAATAAAGGAATAATCAATAGTATCTACATTCCTTCGTTGTAGCATAACCTTTGAATTATTCCAATTTTTGTCAATGAGAAATTGCTGTCCTACGCCTGTGCTAATTCGTTTGAGGCGTAATGCCTTTGTTTTTATGAAACAAAGTGGCGCCTGTGTAAACTTCAACATAGCACTCCCTATCACCGATAGTAAAAGAAATCTGAAACTAGGACGAATTACTTCGTATGTAGAATTTTGAAATAAATCTTCCTGATCACCTCAATTTTACTTTGTTAATTTATCACTTAACTAACAATTTGATGCAATTCATTAACATAATAGGAGCGATCTCAGTTTTGTGATGAGAATTAAGAAAATTTTATAAATAATGCAAATGGCTCGAAAGTTGTTGATATCTGCTCAGGGAGTCATCCTATATAATTTTTAATAGATCTATAACCACTGTCATGAAGCTATTGTTTAAAGCAACAAATTCTGTGTTAAATATTTACTGTAGTGTATCCCAAGGATAGAAAAATGAGTACCACTTATACTCACAAATATCAATAACGTTAAATGTATTTATTCGTTTGATATAACTTTGGTGTTTATTTGAAAACTTTGAAAGTATTTGTTGTTGACTGACATATAAAGGTAGCAATACGTGCAGGGAATGAATGTTGATGAAAACCTGCCGCAGACAAGTTTTTTTAAGACTTCGAGGCAGAAATGTTTAAAATGTCTCCAACAACTTTGAAACGAACTTATTCTGTCCGACACCGGCAACTAAAGTGTTGTCCCGTGTTGAGAGTGTGCCATTTTCAAAGCCTTTCTTGAAACCTTTAGCTTGACAGACTGGAATTAAAAATAATTCTTGAAGATTTAAATAATCTGCTTAGGTACAGAAAAAACGGGCAGTCTTTAGCTACCAGATATTAAGTAATGAGTAATATTTCCGTGTTCGTGTTAATTCTTTGCTTCTTCCTTGGCACTACAACCTCGAAAGGTCTCGGTTTGCCATTTCTGGCTTTTTGTGGGTTGATTTTAACCGTGGTTGAATAGTCAGTTCTGCATCGCATAACTGTGTCCCATCTTCAATATTTCAATGTTAGGACTTCAATATTTCAGATGGAATGTTTAAAAAGTTGAGACACATTATGCATGCTTGATATAAGATATTTTTTTTATAAATCTTCAGTAAAGATGAAACTAATCTTACTGCGAATTATGTCAGAAATTGGTATAGTTTCCGAACTAACCTTGGCGGAGAAGTGAATTAAGGTGGTTGCTGTCGGCATTGCTTCTATATCATTCTACCTTCCAAAAGAATGTTACCCCTACGATTCAGGGCAATTCGGAGGGAAATGCTAATGCACAGTTGCTGGTCGATGACCTTTCGTGTTCTACCTTAGGAGATGGAGTTCTCCCAAAGCCCATAATCATCCGCCCCGCAGGATGTAGCGGTGGTATGGCGGTGGCCAAAGTGTACAAGCAAGACAGAAATGTGAAGCAATGGCAGCAGGAATAAAATAATCTTCAGCTCTGTTGGCGTGCAAAACGTGCCATGATGATGATATAGCGCCAAGAAAAGAATTGCACCGACCATCACTATCATAGAAATGCGACTTTTCTCGTATCATCATAATAGAAAGATACGTGTGGTGTCTACTGTTACCGTCGCGAACGAAGCCTTTGTTTGCATAGAGCAGTACACAATAAGGATACAAAGGCAACATTCTCGGCAACTAATGGAGCAATTAGATTTAGCGTTGTTTTAATGCTTCGTGTAATACGAACACTGAGCAAAGTATTTTCAAATATCAGCAAAAGTTTTTATTTACTTTATTTTATTTGCTAAAGCGTTATTCAGCACCACTAATTCATACAATCATTCAATTAAAGTAATTCTTGGCATGATATGTTTCGTGACGAGCAACACGTATGAACCGATACACCCTAGTCAACTATTTACATCCTGTTTTTGATGATACACTTTACAAGGCACAATTGGTAGAGTTGAAGGGTGATTTTTGACTATGTTACAGATATAATAGCTACCCCTTATAAAGGATATATAAATCGAGGGTTAACCTTCAACTGCTATTTGCCGTTTGCTGATCATAATACATTTTTATTTAAATTTTATTTTGAAGAAACTCCGGCTATCATATTGTGATAATAGATGCACGATATGTTTAAAATTGAAGAGTTTAATAATAAGACGACTACTGTGAGTACGTCATTGGGATAGCATTTACAATTGAATCTTTTCTTTTTGAATTGAGTGTTCGTACCAAAGAAATGTACCATTTATTCCTCTTATTCTTTGGAAGTACTGTATGGAGAGATCTTGGGCTTGCAATTGCTCGCTTCTACGACTATATTTTACCAATAGTTGGAGATTTAGTCCTGGTGTTCTGACTTCAGACGGACGTGATTCGGATGGAATGTGTCCCTATCGGGGAACATTTGTTTCTTACGAAATGTCTTTAATATACCTGTAAATATGTGCTGAAGCAACCACCATATTTACATTAACATGTATAAAGTTACTTTGAAGAAAGTTAAGGGAAGTTTTTTGTTTTCCTCAGTACATTCGCGTTATGACCCAGCCATTTCTAATGCGTTACTCATCCGCTGTACTTGAGTGTCGCATGACTTTCCACTACGGCATTCGTCTCAAGTGCTTCAATCAGCGTTAGAGTTATTGACAAACAAATGTGATAAAAGTGATAAGGTCACCATAAGATCTTTGCTTTTATTTGCACATTTCCTGAGATCGAAAGTACAAACACGTGGAATAACACACATGCCTCGAAATCAAATCATAAGAATAGTTTACCCTTTTACTAGACAATTTTCTCGACAAATTGGAAAATGATATGTTACCCGAAATTAAATAGAGCATTCTTAATCAAGTTTGAGGTGAATAGTTTTTTTGTGACATAAATATTTATGACATTGGCTCGTGAGAGTATCGGAAACTGAAACAGAAACAATTGCACCCAGATATCATATTAACCGTGAAAATAGTTTGAAAGAGAAGCGATGAACGTTTATTAGTTCGATATACCCGAACCTGCGACATACATTGAATCATCAGTATGGGCACATATAGAAATAGAAAAGCGTGAAAAATAGCACAAACTGCTGTACCGACCACTCAAACCTCAGTCGCGCAGCGTGTGGTTGACTGAATGCTTTGCAGGAGGCTTAGGATTAGCTAACGAAATCGGTGCCTTCCATGCCTGTTGTTCCGCGTCTAAACAACAACCAAGAAGAATGTTATATTATTCTGTTACATTCAAAATTTTCGAAGACGAAGAAATAGTGTTGAAGGTGTGGAGTACGTTTATTTGGGTTTTATTAAAAACTTGGGCATTCTGTTTCAACCTCCTGCTGTGCGTCCATTGTATGGCATTAATACTGGAACTCTTTTCGCATTCGTTATTAGTTCATCGTTTCAGCTTAGAATAATCATGGTCAAGAAAGATTCCAACACGAATGAAAAGTGTCTTTAGAGGCAATGCTATTACATGTTTCTAACGTTTGTTTTTGGCTTATTTTTCTCTTGTGGCAAGTAAAGCTTTTTATAGCACCGGTTTTCATACGGCAGGACCTGGGCTCAAATCCCATATGGACTGTTCTCCCGTAGTGAGGACTGACTATTTAAGTGCTTGGTATTACCGTCTCGTAACATGATCTTATTGCTAGACCTAACAAAGATACAAAATAATTTATCCTGAAACATCGCAAAACTCCTCCAATCTGTGCAATGTCGCATAAAATGCAAGCTGCTTGCAAGAATCTCGTTGTGCCGCCTTATTTCTTCCATTTGGGGTTTGTTAAGTTTTACATAATGCTGATGTATGTATGTAAGCCTACCACCATCACCACCATGCGGCGCGCTACAAGAGTGGCAGGAAACGAGTTGATTTACCGTAATATAATAGACGTTTCGCTATTCCGGCCATTCGATTTTGGGTAGTATGGTCCAACATAAAGTTTTCAAAAAAAAAAAAAAAAAGGAAAGAAACCAAAAAACAAACGTTCATTGTGGTGAGAGGAGGTTCGTACCTTGTGCGGTAGACGGCAGCACTTTTGAAAGTCGAACATTCCATTGGCAGGCTTGCAATGATGCCTTTCTCCGCTTTTTCCACCGAAAGGGTCCGTTTATAGTGAGTGTGAGCAGTTTTTGAGAGCATTAGCGCGCGGGGTTCGACCGACCGACAGCCAGAAAAGTTAAAGACTCAAGATTATTCGTGTTTGTGTGTGTAGCTGCCGGCAAAGTGTTAAGGCATTGCCGCCGCTCCTTTAGATACATGTAATAGGCCGAAGCGGTTAGCGAAAGAACTGATCGAAGCAACATCACTATGATGCTGACTAGTTCGCAATTACGGTGCTTAAATAATCGTGAAATTGTTTCGATTGTTTTCCAGAAGCGCTGTTTGACACTTGAAATAGTGGAGCAGTAGTGCTGCAGTTGCTTACGGCAATGTATTACAATGTGTTTATACGTGTTTTTTTTTTTTTGGTAGCTTTAGCCTTTTTGGCACACATTTTTTTGATGTGCTAAGTAACATGTTTGAGCCTAACAGATGTTAATCTTGAAGGTGTTTTGTCGGGAATTGTCGGGACTGAAATCAGATCGTTGTGCAAGGGATCATTGTCAGAGCGCACAAAATGGTTTTATTTGAAGTAAGTTTTGTTTTGCACTGTCGGACTAGAACGAACCCGTCAGAATTCAATCATGTTTTGATGTGGTGTTGTTCACGCAAAATGTCATATTCACACGTTTTGCTGGTTGATAGTTCTTTTAGGCGAGAGGTGCATGCACAGCTATTCGGCACGATCAGACGTAACAGTCTGTGCTACCCCGTTGGTTTTACAATTTTTTTATGCGCGCCTGGAGCAATTATGGCAATAAATAAACAATGCTTAAAGGTTTAGGTATTTTCTTATAATTTTAAATGGTTTAAAAACAAAACATCATGACTGAACCTGAGCATGCGGCTGAAAGCTCGTGAAGCCGCTGGGTTCTCAGTAATACTCTAAAACGATTGCTTTGAGTATGGCAGTGACAACAGATAAAACGTACACATAAAGCAAAAGCTGACTTCTGATCGGTCTTTTATGAAAATATACCACAACAAGAAACAAAAAAAGTACCCTATCATTCGGTGAGAGTCTCGAATGCTCTGACCATCAAAACATCAGCGAAATGGAAAGGAAACCGCCCAGAAACCTGTTGCCTAAATTGATGGTGTCCTCTAAAAGTTGTTTTTGTTGGGTCGCTACTCGCTACAGAGACCCGCACGGAAAGGAAAACAAGTGGAATATATGTTGCGTTTTTTCTGTTTTTTGTTTTCGTCGCTGCCAGCCAGCCAGCCAGGGCCAACTGGCAATGGCTGGAGGAACCCCACTGGAAGCCAGCCCAGGCGGTTTACTTTTTGAAGCAACTCAAATCCAGTTGATACACACAATCTTTAGGGTAACCAAGGATTCGAGGCTCAATAAAATCGTGAAACAAAGAGAAGGAGAGAGAGCGAGAGAAAATGAAATGTCAAGTGAGAGAGAGGTGTCAGTTTTTGAAAAATTTACACTTTCCCGCGTTTTGCGGATTTCGATGTCCGATTTCTCCTTTGTCTCTGGCAATCGAAGTTATGTATGTGATGCTGGTCTTTAAACAAAGTTTTGAGTAAAGACACATTGATTAACTATTGGAAATCGCACCCAAAGAACACCTCAAACTTGCTGGCTGTGGCATAATCGATGGTGATTTGTTTGCTAAACGA
The DNA here is from genome assembly GCF_013141755.1 of Anopheles stephensi. NCBI lineage: Eukaryota > Metazoa > Arthropoda > Insecta > Diptera > Culicidae > Anopheles > Anopheles stephensi. The sequence continues at coordinate 35,675,906 of NC_050202.1, read as the reverse complement.
TACATTCACTGCTTCCGGCGGCAGTATCGTGGTAGACAGTTTCATGGTGATACACAATTGATGGCATGTTTACTCCCGTCACGTGACGTTTTTCAGCAACGAAATGAGGGGACACTGATGTTTGGAGCCAACTCGAGTTAATTAGATCATTTGTTACGGTTCAAAATGACCATGTGATAGACGGGTGTGGCTTACCGGTGTGTATTGTGGCGACAAATCATCAGACCACGATATATCTTCCTCGCTCATGTTGACTTTGACCGATTTGGCAATATGCTAGCTTAAAGCAGGGGCAATTTAGACGAAAATAAATATTGCGATTCTATTTGTTTGTTTCGGAACTTATATTCGAAGCAGTCCAGCCCTATACAGAAAAGACTTGGAAATGAGCACTTGATAAAGAATTCTTTTACAACCCTCCCGAACAATGTTTATACAGCAAGTCGTCGTATGTTTTCATATGTTAACGAAATCCATACGCCAACGAATCCATTTTGTGCCAAATTCGATAACAAAACTTGAAAATGAAAAGATTGTTTACACTTCCTTGGACGCCTTTTCCACGATTCGTTACTTGTGCATAATATAGGATTACAATGTAACTAACGTGACATTGAAGTTGAAGGGTTGTTTATACTTCCTATAGGCCCTTCAAACATTGTATGACGTTTGATAGTTGATTTTTTTCATTTTGTCTCTACTTAAATCGAGTTAGTGGAATACTTATAGCACTTTGGGCAGTATGCTCGAAATATCGCCTTCGTCGTGGCTGAAATAAGTTTTGTGCCGATGTAATGCTGGTCATGACCTAGATGTTCGTCCGTTCGTTACTTCCTCTTTCTCAAGCCGCTTCACACTCTTCGTAAAGTCACGAACAGTCCAGTGCCCTGGACACATTCGCGCCTTGTAGCGGATCAGAATCTTGATTATTGCCGAACTGTCTGTGTACGGGAGCTTGGGCTCCAAAATAGCGATTGAAATTGAAATGGGGGTTTACTTATCCATAAGATATTGATTTAAGTTCTTCGCGCCGGAGTAAATTATAATCGATGCTTCAAGCATCTAAATGGAAGCAAACAGCGCCTCTATTGCCGGTGTGAAGAAGTTGCGCTTGCTAAAAAAACGAATGAATTCCCTGAACATTAGGAAACAGGAAGCAAAATGAATAAGAGAAGCAAATAGAATGTTTATAAACTGGCGCGCACAGAAGAACTGATGCTGCGGGCATTAATGTATCGCTCGCACCACAGGAAATCACAGATGGTAGAGCTTCTGGGAATTGGATGGCTCTCTGCATCCGTGGTTTGGACGATGATCGGAACGGAAGAAATTATATTACACACCTTCGACGAGAAATGAAACAAAGAAAAAAAAAACAACCAGAAATGTGCGATTCGGTATCGGATGTGGTAACGGTGCTGACATGGCGGGCCGAATTCCAAACTTAACTCTCTGTTATCTACTTTTTAGGGTTTGGAAACTTAATATGTTTACTTCCATGTTGGACTAGAACATGGGCAAGAAAAACTGGGACAGTAACACACAGTCATTTGTCTAGTCGAAAGACAGAGTGAGAAGTGTTGACAGTGTTCAAAAATAAACATAATTAAGTTTCCTCACTTTGGTCGATTTTTCTGAAAGCAGCTCTCCAAAAGCTGATACTTTATCGAGGCTGCTCGAGAGATTGTAAAGAACGTTAGAAGCCATACAACGTACGGAGGTCGTCTTAAGTTGCAATCCACCCTGGTGCTGCCTGCCCGTATTCCAATTCTCCACCAATGCAAACGGTCGGAGTCGGTCGGCAAACGATTCACTTGCCAGTGTAACTTCAATGTTTGTGGAGGCCCTTGAAAGTCCACCGTTTTATGTATGATTGGAGAAGGTCTGCACGATCGCTGCCTAACCTTTGACCGTGTCGACGTCCATTAGAACCGGTTGTACGATGGTTGGGTCTTCTGTGGGCACAAAACCCAAGTGTAACGCGACTCAACACGGACCATGTACGGCGGTCCTCCAGAGCGAAGGTTGGTTTCACAAAATTTTCACGTGTTTCTGGACTTTTGTTTTGACCGCCCTCGCTTCAGTTTCAAACGGGGTTTGTCGAATGATGGTATGTGCTTTATGTGTTCCCTGTAATCGATCGCTCAGTAAACGATTGTCCGTGTCACCGAGATCTGTGCCGGTGGAGTTGGCTTATAAGTAAGAAGGAAGCACCTTAAGTGGCGTAGTATTTACTTGTGTGCATGCAAGATTTTCTACGAAAGCAAATGAGACGATTCGTTTCGAACCGTAACGCGAAGGTTCCGAATTAGTTCCTTAGATATTCCCGCTACGCTTGCTTAATCCACGGGTCTACGGGTGGTCGCCGATGCCCCTTTGTTGCCATCGGAACCGTTTCTTCAAAATTGTTTAATGCTTCAAAAAGAAAATCGTTGCGAAGTTTGAGATGATTGTAGCGTAGCGTTGTACAGGAGATGCCGAAAGTACCGAAAGCTAGTTTAGAATCTTAAGCAAAAATTATGGAATATAAAATAATGTTCCTGGTTGTGCCCTGAGAGCCAACAGAAATCGTCGGCCGCAAATATAGCAAATGATTTTTTTTCTTATTTTTGACGAGAAAGTCCAACTATCTTTTCCGCACCAGACAGCTCTCTTGTGCATGAAGCTATGGTTAAAAATTAATGATTCTTCATGCAAGCGTTTTGCTGCGTGATCTATGAAACGATCACTCCCAACCAGCCAATCGTTGTGGCTTGCGTTGAGCTCCGTAGGCATTCAACGGGTTTTCCAATCTCCGGGATTAGCCTACGGAACGCATACGAAACGTCTAGATGCAAAAGACGTTGGAAAACCGCGGGAGATACAAATAGAACCGGTCGCGGAGGTATTGGAGTGATTTAAATACTGCGTCTGGTGCGTCTTGTGTCCATGCTCTGCTGTGGCGCGCTGCCGTTAGGTTCTAGATGCAGATTCATCGTGCTGAGACATTGGCAGGAATGCATGCAGCCCAGCTAGCGGATTTAATTCGGTTCAAAACGTGATCGTGTCTTGCAACGGAACACGACGGTGTATGCCCCGCTGGATTGACGGTAATTACAGAATATGCATGTCCGTCGGCGTAATAGGAAGACGTGGCTGCTAGGGCAAAGACTAGAATTTTGGTGTTAGCCTTGGGTAGTTTGATGCTATCCTGGCGCGGCTGATTGAGAACGCATGCAAAGCTAGAAGTTGGTCATCGGAGGAGAACGAAAGAAAAAACCTGCGGGGCGGATTGATATACTGCACAGAAAGTGTCTCGTGTAATTGATGCTCTTGCCCTAAGATTGCTCAAACTTATGGCGGCAGATGGCATGATACATTAGAGAGCAAATGTCGTTACAGTTCTATTTTTATCGGTGTAAGGCTCACTCCAGAGCGAGCGGAGTCGTTCAAAACTGGCTGCAGCCCTGAACTGTGAACGCGGAGACCTGAATGGGGGGATGCACAGATAAGTGATGGTGTAGTCCATTGGCTTTCCTGAAGATTCAATGACCTATAATTACGTTTCTTACCACCGATGACGCTATAATCGCGCGAGAAGCTAGGCTCACGGTAAAAATATCGGTTAAATAGATATTGAGAATAAGATCGAGGGGTTTCAGAACAGAAACATGATCATGATCGTTACTAACTGCAATTAGGAAATTTCTTTCTTTTTAGACGAAGTATGTGTGCACTTTTACTCATTGTTATCTATATCTTACTTTCTTTGCAGCTGCTGTAGTAACTTTTTGGATGCCGTAGGAAGCACCGAAGGAACGATGAAATAAACACGAGGACATATTTCTTTCGCGAGAAAGGTAAACCAATCGTTAGCGTCCTAGCGCTCTTCTGCTGAGCGCTTTCTTATCACGACGTCAGCCTCAAAAATGGACACAATGACATTTGACGACGAGCCACCGCCTGAACCGCGGGAAGGCTGGCTGCTCGTCCGCGTATTCGTTCCCGAGCTGAATGTCCACAAGAGTCTTCAGTTTCCATCGGATAAGATCGTCTGGGATGTGAAGCAACAGTGTCTCGCCTCGTTGCCGAAGGTAAGTTATGCAAAATGATGACTGATGGCAAGTTAGGATTAGTTTACATTTCCTTACATTCATCCCATGCCAAAAGCATGGCGTTTGTTCTACTACATCGATTGCATTATGAAGCATTATTACTCACTTCGTATAGTTGTCAGAACAACTAGACAGAGCATGTACATTGCGGTTCGTTCAATAGTCGACCTGAATGACCTTGTGGGTCGCTTGCTGTCGCTAGCTGCTTAGGAGATGCGTAACACCTTTACTCCAGAATGATAAGCTCGTACTAGCATTCAAGGAAGTCAGTGATAAACATCTACTTGTCTGTTTGCTGGCGCATGTTTAGGAAAGGGGGCCAAGAAATGGTCGTCTGCCTTTTATCATGTCTCAAATACGAACGTTGCCTGTTACCATCGATCATTTATGACAAATCGCTCCATCTATTCGCTATGCGTGTGACGGCTGATATGTTTTTAGGCATCAAACATGGGGTCGATTCTTTGCGGTGTAAGTTGTTGTAAAAAATAAGAGTTCCATTTTTGACGTAACGCGATAGTGCTTAATGAAGATATAAGTACTTTGGGCAGGGAGATTGTAGTAATCGACTTGGTTTGCTTCTAGAGAATGGTGGATTTTGCAGTATTACTGTAGAGATTACTTTGAACGACCTGCGTACCGTTAATGAAAGTCGTAAGCTTAAAATGGATTAACTTCTGCTCCTGCCAAAAGCCCTCTATTTGTTTTTGCCTCACTTTTCCCGATTAGATTATGAGTGTTAATGACAGATACACGGTTTACATCGGTCTACCTCATTCTACACATGAGAAGCTCTGTGGTGTGGAGGTACCTTCGCTTGATTCCACGACCATCTGTGTGAATCGTCAAGAGAAACTCTATCTCGGGAACTGCATTTGATGAGCGTTTCTGTGGCATTGATTCCGTAGATCCATTTCTGGTTAGTGGCACATTTCTCACTTTTGTTCATATGGGTTCCCAGCATCATCCGTGCGCGGCGGCGATCGCGCGAGGAAACAGGGAATGTACGCGCTCCAGAATTGCGGTCACCCGTGTGTGTGTGTGTTTGCCCAACCACACACTGCATGCCACAGGTATACATGGCGGAAGTGCATCCATCTAACCACCACTACGGAGAAGTATTTGGCTTGGTTAGCTTGGTGCCGGGAGTCTTAACAAGCGGCCGGGCTGGTTAGTGGATGCAGCAGCAGTGGTGCAGTGCTTCGAAAAAGGAACGCTAAATATGGCCGCGTAGCTCACATGCAGCGGCACGATCTCATACTTATCGAAACTGCTAGTAAAAGCTACTGGATGGATGGAAACTGTATCAGATAAACAGAAACTCATTATTCCCGGAGCGGCTACGGTACGAAGGTATTTTTATTGTTATTGTTTCTGGTCGGGCCCTTTGATGCGAAAGGAAATCCCGGGATGCCCAAGGTATGCGTTCCTCTTTCGATCACGAAACGGAAGCGTGCATTTCCATCAACCAGAGTCATCTGAAAATAACAGTACAGCAGCCAGTAGTAGTTGCTTATATTTAGTTGAAGGTTTTATCAGACGAGACATTCTTTCGTGAAAAGTTAATTGGAACTGGTTTGCTTCAGCATCATTTACATTCAGTTTGGAGTTAGTATGGACAGTTGGTTTGATGAAGTTTGGTAGTCTGGTGACTCAGTATCCTTTAAGTGGAGTATGGACCTCGTCGCAAGTCGCAAGATGTACATCAACTTGTCTGTTAGATACCACTGAGTAGCTTTTTGAACGGAAGGCAGGTTTTTTTTTTAAATTATCCCTTTTTTCTTCATGAAGGCATCTTGAGGAATTCAAAATTGTGCTAATCTCAATCAAATAAAGGTAGTATAACTGCGGTGTAGCATAAGTCTCCATAAGTAACCGGACTGCACAACGGCACCGGGTGGCAGGATAGGATTTTTATCCCCAATGGCACACGTTTAAAATTGAACCTCGAAAGCATTTCACGAATGGTCGCAAATCTCGGTTAAGCTTTCGGGTCTTGACTTGACGGGCGGTCTAAGTCAGTGGAGTAGTTTTGCGCGCTCTATCCCATTGATCGCTTCTGCTGGTGGAGCGTTTCGAACGTAATCGTCGAAGTTGGTTGTTGCTAGTGCTGGTGCTCTTGCTATTGCCGTCGTCATCATCATCGTCATCACCATCATGTTCTTCATCATCGATGATTGCATGTACATACACTTCATACTGAAACCGGCTTGGAATGCGGGCCAGCTTCCAGAAGCAAGCCAAATTCACCAACACTTGGTCGAGATCACGTACCTACACACACACACACACACACACTATGTCCAGACGGCTCGCGGCATTGTGTGTAGGGCGCACTGTGTGGACACAAACCAAAGCCCAACGCTTCGCCCGGTCGAGAGCTTTTCGTCGAGTGGTGGAACGTGGAGCAGCACGGTGGTGGGTTTTGGAAAACCGGTTTTCGGTTTGAATTTCCGTTGTTCTTTTTTCGTTTCGCTCAACATCACACAAACGCGAACGCGCGCGCTCCTCCCGTGTTGTAGCGTGGCCAATCGATAGCCGTTGGTCATGTCGCGCTACGTAAGTGTGCGCACTCGCTCGCGGATCGACGTGTGCTGTGGCAACGCGGAAAAGAGAAATGGGTTAAGCTACACTGGAATATCTTACGAATGTATGTCTCCTGAAATGTGGTGGCTGCCGCGGCCAGGGCCTCAGTTAGCGGCAAGGTGCAAGGTGTGCGCGCGCCTGCTGGCCGGGAATTTGGGCGGCAGTTCGGGCCCATCCATCGTGGGGCGACCGTTTGAACATGGGAGGAAATTAGTATGTGTGTATGTGTGTATTAGTTTGGCCACCAGCGGGAACCCGTTTCGTCCGGTGCTTCTAACGGCCAGCGGTGCGAATCTGAGGAAATGGCGTAGTGTCGGTCAAAACCCTCCTACGTTACGGTCAGCTGAAAAAGGAAAGAGAGATTTTTAAAAGTCCTGCTTCTCGGTGCCTTATTTAGTTGTTGCGTTCGCTTCCAAGCGTTTTGTAGAATTTTCGGGAATTGAGCAAATTTTGTCCGCAATCTTGGAATCTTAGTTTTCGAACTAGAGTTTGTTAAAGGTGATATATTTTTTTTGTATAAAACTAAATATAATATAACTCAATAGTTAGGTCAGACTATCCATCTTCAATGGCAGGCATAGCCTGAAAAGAGTTCGTTAGACCAAGAACCGATATGAAGCTCTAATGAAAAACTAAAAACTTAAACTTAACACTTCTCCGGAAAGGTCTTCGAAGAGGCCAGACCTAGTACTTCAGTGTCCACGATATTGTTGGGATTGAACTGGATTAACCATCGATGGGTTGATTCTATTGTTAGTAACAAAAAAAAAAAAAAAACTGGTCACGAGCCGTTTCGTTCTGCCGGGCCTGATGAAGCCTAATTTCTTTCCCCTTGAACCAGGCATTGGTCTACTTTGGTCCCGTTCGTTGTGGCCTTTCTCTAGGTGCCCTTTAGTTGACTTACAGCAGAATGCGAGCTCAATTTGAAACAATACTTTTTCAACTCGCCTCTAGCACACTCTTTGACATGGTAAGGCGTGGAGCATTTTCTAGCTGCTCTTTTTTGCCGTTCCGACAGACCACTAGCGACGAGTCAATACTGTTTTCTTATGGGTGCGATGAATTAGGCCACGTGGCAAAACTTGCCTTACAACCTTTATTTATGCTCCTATGGCTCGTATCTGACCTTGCGAGGGAAAGATGGGAGTTTAGCTTAATAGCAAATATACCTCCCTACATTGGCGGCACGCCGAACCATATTGGAAGAGCAATTGTAACCCATGGGCGATAAGATTTATGAGTCTGCATTCCTCACGTTGTTTTGACATTAATCTGTTGGAAGGAAGGAAGTTTTGATGATTATTGGGAGCAATTACGATTTTTGGATGATTGTGTTTTTGCGTGCATTCCAAAATGGTTTTTTTTTGTTCCACTGCATTGGAATGTGTATCATTGATTGTGCAATTACGTTTGACGCTTACATGGCTACCAATTAAACATGTCCTTTTTTATTCTGCAAATTTTGCAAAACAATAATAACAATCAATAGAAATTATTTTCTTAACCCTTATAACGGTTCTTCAAATGCTGATACAGCGTATAGAAGAACCGTTGGCTGTTAAGATCATACGGTACAAACGTTTGAATAATTGCTTGAAGTACAAACAATTATTAACAAAAAGCACATCAGCGCTTTTGGCCAAATTCCGCAATTTAATTATATGTGCAAGCGGATAAGTATTGAATTTTCTTTACATCATGTGCAGTGTTAGCTAATAAATGAGTTTTTTTGGTTTTCCGCTGGCCCAGTTTCCCTCTACTCAAGCTCGTTCCATTATAATTTGTAAAAAATGATCGTTTTTTTACCTAGTTTTTTTTTCAATATTCTTGGATTCATAATTGTATCACTTCATTTTTGCATTTTCAATTCATTTGGATGTCCGACTGTATAGCACTTGGTAATGCGATGCTTGTGCTCAAACATCATTTAATGCAGCACAATTGTAAAAGATTGCCAATTACTTTAAATTACATCATTTGCATGTAGGATAAGTTTCGTTTCTTACATTTTTTTATATATAATGAAAAATATAATTTATTTAATGTTATATTATTATTATATATTTTCGTGAATTTGTGTTCATAACGCTTTTAAACGGTCCTAAATGGAATCTGAACTCGCAAAACTGCCACACGCTTATCGATATTGGACAACGTTCGATTCAACAAATCCTACTTCGTATCGATGTTCATCCAATAGGTGGCCTATTGGTTTTGGGTAAGAAATGTATATATAAGGCATAACTTACTTATGTATGTAAGATATTTACAATAGAACTTCTATTAAACCATTTGTATCTATCAAAGCCTAAAGTAAGTAACGCAAATATTATATAAAACATTCTGAGACGTACTTTACATGCTAACAATCAATCGGTCTAGTGTGAAGAACGTGTATTGAGTGTTAATATAATCTGAGAATTACCTTCGATCTCAAATTTATTCTCTCTACAAACATTATGAATTTCTTTGGGCTATAATTCGGTAGTTTATCTATTCATGATGTGATGTGAAATTTTATCTTTCATTAAAATACGTTTATTTCAATATTTGAAAAATATATTCCAGTGTGTCGCATGGCAAAAATAAAAACTCAATGTTACATCTCTATGTCAGTGCCAATTCCGCAAATCCCATAACATTTGATTCCTGTGCCGGATGTGTTCAATCAATTTAATCATTTAGAAAAAAAAACAAAACAAACGGAACATAACAGGGTGAAAGCGCAATCTCCATGATTGGCCTGGGAAGTTTTTTTGCTGTCCTATAGTACGCCAGCATAGTAGAATAAACTGAAACGGACAACGAATCGTAACCGTCAGCTCTCTCGTTAAATGTTCAAGGCTACCTAACACCAATTCTTCGTCACAATTCTGGCTGTGTTATCTGTCGTGACATCAGTTTTGATTTAAAATACTAAATTTACGTCTATAGCTTGTTTGATCTTCATATGGGTTTGGATTTTATCATTTATTGCAGTGTGTTAACATTTGAAGAGATTAAAATATAATGTAAATGTACGCTGATAATTAATAATGTTTTTGGAAAGAAGAACTTTCGTTTAACATTAATTTGTATAATATACATTTAAATGCGATGGATTTTGATCGGAAGTTACAAGCAACTCGATATAACTCCAGATCCGAGTCTACTGCCCTGAATAGCCACTGCTTAATAAATGCAGTTAATAAATATGTACGCAACGTTCCATAAGTATGTCCATAAAAATTCGATAAGATGTCAAGCTAGACGGTAGAAATTTAAGATGCAAAATGAGTTTTACGCTGTAAATACTTAAAATTATCATGCGAATAGGCCACAAATTGTGTATCAACTAAAAACCCAAGCTTCTGTCAAGCTTTCCGAGATTTGTTGGTGTGTAGGGTAACAATCAATACTAAAAAATATTATAAAGTGAGTCCTGTTTTGAACATTAATAACAATCGACATTTGAGGAGCCTTGTCTGCTTTCGATGCAGCTAAATGCAAGAAAACCATGGCATGAAGATTAAGTTACAGTAGAGTCCTTTTAAACTAATATGTGTTTTAGCTTACTTATTTATAACATTACCAGGCTAAACATTTAGTTACTTTGCCTATAATGCTGAAAATTCTTTGTTACCCGCCAGTGAAGTGTCATGGTGGACCGTATTGACAAGCCACACGTTTGGAAGCTCATGCATCACGAGACATGCATTACGTAAACGATTGCATATGCTCTGGCCTACGTCCTTAAACTGTAAAGATCTTTGCTGTGCTAAAGCATGTAGGCATGTAGTCATGCAATATCAGGCATTGCTTGCGCCTTCAAGTTGGCGAAAAGTCCAACCAAGACTGTAAGAAAAAAGAAACGAACGAACAGTGCGTCACAACCGGAGCTGAAGTGCTGCTACCTTTCAAGCGATATACTGAGAAGGACGATTGTAGACGGTGTGTCCATATTCGTCACACTTATGATGTTTTTCTGTTTTTTTTTTACCATGCAGTGTGTCTGTGTGTCGATAATCTGACCAATCGAGTGAGTATGCTCAACACGAAAATTTATTACCTTTTAGGATGGCCATCAGCGATGTCTGCAAATTTTGACAACGCAAGAAATATGTGAATGATTCACGATGCACGAAAGCTGTTGTAGCGTGCACGGCTTGGGTAAAACCAACTTTTTCGTACGATTGTTTATATGTGATCGTTTACGAGACACATTGCACTATGAATAACATGCATATAATGATCAATTTTATGAACTAATTTTTTAGCAGAATGTCAGATGTTTGGTGATATAATGTGCACACTTGGTAGCAAATGTATGGTCGGTGAATTTATATTTCACCTGTATTTCTGAGAAAGCTGGTCGGTACTTCAACATCGGAAGTAAGCTAGATGGAATGTCATGTCTACCCAACAATACGACTGGAGAGGTAGTTAATTTGTTGCTTCTTTAAATATTATCTTTTAATGAATTTGACATCTTACCTTTAAGCGACTTGGAATTTATTACCATACTTGTTAAGAAGATTGACGAACATGCAATAATTTAGATTGATCCTCCTTGTAACAGGGCCATTTCTAGACATAAATTCAAATAAGTCCTAATCTAAAATTCAATTTAGCATGTTCTGGATTTTTCGTTTTCACCAGAAAAGTAATGATTCTTTATTAGCTCCCACAGTTCCTCGATTTGAGGAAGCAACGCAAATTCCATATTGTCAGTTGTGTCCGTGCTAAAGACGCAAATGACGAGCAGGCATAGCAGTAATAACGCTTAGCGCAATCTCCAATTATCACGATGTAGAAGGTTAATTTAATAAGCGTGAACCCACGACGACGATGCATGTGTTGCTGCTGTCTGTCGGCACGGACTTTCATCGACATGGGGCATGCAATTTTGGGTCGTCGTGAATCGTTCGGTTGGCTCTCGTTTTTCACACTATGTCTACAATGGCTCCGGCGTACCCTAGACCTGTCCGAGATATGTACACGGTGTGACCTCGAAAGACAGATTATATTAAACTGGGCTAACAACAGCGTTAGTGTCTAATTTTGCGCGCCACCACTAGCCGGCCGGGGCCCTTTTGGTCTGGGCGATAATAGACAAGTGAAGTCACGGGCCGTTCGAAGAGGATGACTGTTGTTGCACTTCTCCTGGCTTAGATGATCAGACGAGATACCTTTGTGGTTTGCGTTTCGCTGACGCTAACGATAGTTCCGTGGTTAGGAGAGCTGGTTTTGATCGGTTTTATGAGGGGTTCGTATCTGAAGCATCCAACCAGGTTTAGGAATCAGGGGTGAATCAATTGCTTTTACGGGGTTTTTGTTGCCTTCCACAAGAATATGCCTACATTTTTGACCGATTTCGAGCGAAGATACTTTCTCCAGTTGTTAATGCTACATTTGCACTATACATTGTTGAGGTGCTCAATATTATCGATTTCGATTTAGAACCTTTCCTGTAATATTGAGTTATTGTAGTGAATGCATCTGGTTCTATATTGATCGTTATAAGTTATAAAGTTGAACACCCTTGCTTGAAGAACGCTTGGTATAGAACAATTGGTAGTTCTCAGTAAAAAGATCGATTTACACATCTCCTCATTGTTATGCATTGCTAGCATGCGGCTATAATGCACATCAATCGGTCGGAAATGTCATCTCAGAAATTTGCTTCCTACAGGATGAAGGCCAATAGAGCCACAGGAAAACCAATTTGTGGTTTTCAATATGTCGGCAGAAGCTAACCGGAATCGACTTTGTGGTGTGTCACCTAGAACGGTACCACCGGTCGCGGTCCGTACAAATTTCCATCGGGGGGCGTAATTGTGTTGCACCGTGGGACAGTTAATATTTCAATCATCGTATTACCTTTGTGTGTCGCACTATATGGTTTGATGTGGTACTGGTGTGGTTCGTAGTAGAATTATAGCATCGTCTTGCACAAAACGCTTCACTAGAACTATATACACTTTAGCTTCCGTACACAAAATATTTTAAATTTATGCTTGAATTTCTAAATAGTCTCACTCATTCTTAACCTAGTCCTTATCGTATGGCATCGAGATTTAAATGATATCAGTATCACAATTACCCTTACATGCACTTAAAACGTATTTTACGATGCTAAGGTCTGCAAAGTGAACAATACCCAGGCATCATTTGCTGCTGCTTCTGCCTCTTAGTATCGCGTGCATCGCAAGCAAAAACCGGCAACAAATAATGATCAAGAAGCGAATTGCAGTAGCCGGAACGATGCTTCTCACACAATGTGCCGAGAAGAGGATCATGTGCTACATTTGCAACGGAACGGCGAAACGGAACGTGTGGTGTAGAAGAAAGAGAGAGTGCTGCACAAACAGTTTTAAATGAAAGTTTAGACTGCTTTCCTTGCGATTTGCTTCCACCCGCTGGAAAAACTTCGCTTTGCTGAATGTAATTATCCCTGGGCTCGGAGGAAAATAACCGTTATAAATCTGATTGCTAAGTTGCCATTTTTACGAACTGCATTCGGGTGGACGACGCCGGCTTTGGTTCAGTTTAGCGAGCGAGCGAGCAAAATTGTAAACGTTTTATGGTTGCGCTTTAGCGCTGAACTTTTCCCGCAGTTCGTTTGTAGTTAGACCTAGCCATACCTCACACACGGGTTGGAAGGAAGTATACCGGGGAAGGGTCATCATTTGCTGTTGTTGCACATGTCGACAACGAGGGTTTCTCGTTTTGATGTGTTTTTATTGGCAGCAACTGGTACTAGCTTCCCATTATCTTCAATAAAGGCACTGAGCTACTAATCCCAAATTCAGACTGAATTAGGACCGATAATTAGTGTTTGCGAGTAAGGAACGATAAATTAAAACTGATAATAAACCTTCACCCGATCTATTTAATCAAACCTTCCTTTCACGAAATATGATCTAGACGTGCGCCCTATGGACGAAACGGGCCGCAGCACTTAATTAATAATGTGAAGCTAATCTTCGAGTTATTGATCTTCGTAAATAGAACGAAATTATCTGTTGATTAAAAGACAATCCACTACAGGGTGTAATAGAGGGTTTCACAACTTTTATGTCTGAAGTGCTTTTAAAGGTAGATGAAATAGTACAAAGAAAGTTGGTAAAATCGGAAGCGTATTTGCACGGGGTAGATCTATTCATTTGCTTTAGCTGCAACTCAAGGTCATTTGGAGATTATTTGCACGTTACTTTTTCCGTTTAAATTCAAACAAGCACCATCTGCTGTCGGTACGATGACGATGGTAAAAAGGAACATTAATCATCCAACCGGTTTGCAAATAATTGTGTGTGTGTGTATCCGAGTTGGAGGATAATTATTCGTTGATTACTGTAATTGAAGGCATAGATTGCTGCGTAAAATGTGTCTCTCTACATGACTGACATGTAGAGACACACTCTATGGCGCATTGCTTTAGATCTATGCGCGTCAAACCTTATAAGACGTTGGTATTGGTTCAAGCGTGTTCGCAGCGCACGTATTGTGTGTGTTGATGTTTTGTCCGTCCATTTTGTTACCTAATATCAGTTAATTATCACACATTGACTGTCACTCAAAGGAAGCTGTATTGGATTCGCAACCCTATGTCTTTTTAATGGAAATATCTCATCTATGATAAGAAAATAAAGCTTTAGAGTTAAAGTGAATAACTTCTAAAGAGAAATTTCCAAAGAGTGACCAAATATGCGGACTGGTCTCCAAATGATTCTCTACGTCCTCATCAGGAACACGAAGTATTATGTCGCTGTGCAAGTGACGTTTTTATGATTATGCAGGCAGGCACTATAAGCAGCATAGTTGTGGCAGCATGCTGTTAGGTAATCACGTCATGACCGACACCACCATATCTCGTGAAGTTCGAGATCGGATGAAAAAGCCCTGACGAGAGAGCGTCAAGAGTTGAAATGAAGAAATCCCCCCCGAATAGTGATCACCTTGAGAAGGCCAGCCGTGGGATTTCGCACGATACCTTTTTTTTTTGTCTGAGCCACATTTCCTTTCCCTGCTGCACCTACCACAACAACAATGGTCCCATTCAATTCTGTGCAGGCTAATGTGGTCTAATGTTTTTTAATTTTACCATTGCTTCAACATAATTTATCGTGCAAGTGTTTACGCCCGGTAGGTGTACGCTGCTGGCTTGGCTATGCAGAGGCAATGGTTTGTGAATGATGGTTGAGGTTCAGGTTGAGATTTCTGTTTTTTTTTTTTTGGACAGCAAATGCCCCGAAAATCACCCAGAACAAGAAGAAACTGTGTTTTTATTGTTTAAAACGTTTTTTCAGATTTATCTGTTGTTGCAGTGTAATAAGCCTTTATATCTTGTTTAACTTCGATCTTCTTGATATGATGTGGCTTAATATCCATACTAATCACAAGTTACTAAATAATTGAAATTTGAATTTCTGCGTCTGAATCATCCATGTTACCTCGTTATTATCGAAAAATATTAAAACGTGTAAGAAACGCAACTACATAAGGAAGAAACCAACATAGAACAGACACATTTGCGTCATCGGGACTGTTGGCGACAGTGCGACTGGTTTTACAGTCCGGGACCCGTGTGCGTAGGTTCTGACGAATTTGCCCTAGTCTAACCGACAGCGCGTGAAGTGGATCACAGTCAAATCACATTTCTAAATCCTCAACTTTGTGACGAATGATTCATTATGACATATGCTAATCAACTGGTGGTATCGCCACGGATGGCAATGAAAATCGGGGCGAGGTTTCTTCTATGCCTGCCTAATGCCTGGGCTCTGGACAGTTTTCTTCGGGCGAGGTTTATAAGTATGATCCACACACAACTATTCTCGAATGTCATCAGAACGAGGTGCACAGAAATGTCATCTGTTCAACGACAGGAAACGCGGCTGTTGTCTTGGTTTCATTTCTCTGCAAGAGTTGGACAGTTGGAGCAGTAGTCTCTCAATCAAACCTGTTTCAATTCTTCTACGTTCACACACCGCCGATTGTGCCGAATTCCGAGGTGGTGTTTTGGCGACAGACCGACTGGTTTCGTTGAAGATTGGTTGGTGGTCACAAACCTTCACCAGTTGGTTCTCGCAGACTCTGTCGCGCTTGTGCTAAATGAAGAATATGACGAGAAGCATACAGCAGCCAGCAGCCTGTGATTTAGTTCTTGACTTGGCCAACGAATTGGTGGTACACGTAATACAATGGGCAGGCGGGCTCGTTCATGGATCTGGGACTCGGGATTTCTTGATCGGATTAATCGGTTTGCGTCATTAGAACAACCAAGCATCAACTGGAATCTGTGAAATCTGAAAACCAGAATGACAGACTTGTTGGCTGCTGCTACCCTTTTTTGTAGCCCCAAAATTCACCTGTACATTCTCGCCGCGACGCAAACGAATGAACGCCGTGCACTAGTCCGTTACTAATCTACCGTGCGTAGCCAACATGTCAATGATCTCTCTATAAATTTGAGAGGGCTAGGGTTGGAAATGGTTAAACATACTTTCAATCCACCTGCACCATTTCGGTTGCCAAGAGCTAGAAGTGATTTTGTGGTGGTGAATCTGAAATGGAAGTGAATTAAAATAATGTTTCTTGGAGCATATATTGAGGTGTTATTGAAGTTCTTAAAATATACTTTTTTTAGTAAAATTTTGAAACACATGAGTTACTGGCAAATGCGCTATTGAATATTTTATGTTTATTTCTTGTGATTGATTATGTCATTTGCTCGTGGCAAGATTTCACTCGGTATGTGATTTATGTACGACGCGTAAATTCAATATTGTCTCTTCATCTATCGTGTACTCTGTTTCTCGCACAAACACGTAACGTCCGGGCTGTTGCTGCATGCTTAACCTAACGTTTCCCCTCGTTATGTGCTCTGTGGATGATTGTTGATATTTTGTGTCGTCAGATATTTATAGCTATATAGCATCGACCAAACCTCGAAATACATCCCTCCCTCCTGCATGTAATGCGCAATAGGTCGGAAGATTGAATTATTTATCCATCATTTGCATGATGGTATGTTGGTGACCGGTCACACTTTTTGTGCCAAGATAATTCAAGTATCTAGAATCTACCTCGAATTGAATGTTTTCCCTTTGTCGGGAAATGGTTTAAGAACGAATTAACGTGGAAATGTTTATTTTTCCTAGAGAGAAACAGAATCAGCGAACGTACTCTACAGAGGAGGTTTAATTTCTGACTCCTAACGCTCCAAGTACAGGGTGTACTTATGAGAATCTAGTGAATGCAGAGTTTCAGGCTAGCACTCTTGGGCTAATGCAACGTTTTTTTTTAGCAAATAAACCAAATTTAAGAAAAAATATAAGAAAGATTTAATTTTTCTCTCGGGCGGGAAACAGCCAACATTTACTGCTTTGTTTTTCTGGTGATATCGTGAGAAGTTTGGTTGACCTTCCCACCTGTGTAACGAATAAAAATGGTTTTAAAAATCACCTGCACTTCCGTTAACCTTTGCACTGCTAAAGAATTGTAGATAACCTCATTATTATAACATAAATCTTAGTGTGAGATGGACTATACCGGAAACTAAAGGCGTTTCTCGCTTAAATTTGTGTGCAGGGTTTGTCAGGCTGTTACTTGCGTGAATGTAGCATTACGGGGAATGCCATTCTAATTGAATAAAACAAAAATTGTGTGAAGGAGGCTTCATCTTCTTTTTTCATTCGTTCTTGTGTTTTTTTTTTGCCGAAGTGTATGATGAAAATGCCTAACGATCTCCTAGGCCATGCTTGCCTATTTGAGGCCTTCTATAATTATTGATAGCTCGTAGTTGGATAGTCATTCCTCACTACTTGGCAACGACCCCACGGAAGGGATTTGAAACTCGGCGCTGTCGTGTGAAGACCGAGCCCGCTCCTTGTCGGCTTTACCACCCTAGCCATCCAGCAGAATATATAGGCATGATTAGCCATTCTGTTTCCAAATTTGAAAATTTTGCCTCGAACATCTCCGATGAACCATTTCAGAAGCGCTGGCGATGAGAATTGAAATAAGTGTTTTGTGCATATGTTCGCCCAATTAAGTCATGAACATCGGTCAATCGTTTTGTTAAGCTTTTTTTAACGCCTGACATTGATGAGCTAGGTTTGACCATAAACCGCTGGTTGCAATTAAAATTTGGCGTTCTCAATCGAACGATCCAACACATCTGCCACCTCTGATCGTTTGTAAATGGTTAATTGCAGACAAAACTTCATTTTTTTTTTCAAATTAAATGGGATCTCAAGTTCTCTTTCATTTTCCGAAACATAGAAGACCAATCCGGTACATTTCATTAAAAGGTTTGTTTAATAAAGTTTTTGCTTCTCCTGAGAGATCTTGGGCTGCATTTTCTGACTGTTTTAGGTTCAATCACCCTTTGCTGGATGGTAAGACCAACAGACAAGAAGATGATCTGCTGGTGCTGCTCCTCTACTAAATAAACCACCGGACCGTCCCAATAGCAACAGTAGTATTAGGCTCTCGTCTGTGCAATTTCAGCTGTATACAGCTCTGCAAACTGTCCTCTCACACTGCCTCCAGACTCCGAATAATAGACTATGAGCATATGAAAAAAACTCAATTGTCCACTAACTATGTAGGCCATGATGGATATAAAACAAGAAGAAAAAAAATGAAACGAAGAAGCTGTCGTTTGCAAATGTGTCAAAACGATTATTTTTAACTAAATTCATTCACTGCGTTCCAGCAAAAGAAAAAAGAAGCTGTTATTCATATTTTGGATTTAACACCCTATTATTACCCGTCGCCGAGTGACCAACACACTAACCCGGTACAAACTCTAGCATATTGTACAGGGGAAAAAATGGCTATGCTGCGGGTGCTTAACTGCTGACATAATAATTATTTCATATTCATCTCGTCAGCAAACCACGTCTCAGCTACCAGTACGCGAACGGGTGATGATCAGGCATGTGAGAAAGATGAAGAACTGTTAGCTATAGCCCAGTGGAGTTAGAGGTGAGGTTCGTTCACTCGGTTCCAACGATCCGAACGGGCCATGGAATAGTT
Source organism: Anopheles stephensi (assembly GCF_013141755.1). Classification (NCBI taxonomy): domain Eukaryota; kingdom Metazoa; phylum Arthropoda; class Insecta; order Diptera; family Culicidae; genus Anopheles; species Anopheles stephensi. The sequence goes on along the minus strand of NC_050202.1, from coordinate 35,657,202 downwards.
GGCCAAAACGTTAATCTACATGAATAGTTGTTCCCCCTACATTGCCAAAGGAGGGGGGTTTTTGGCTTGGCGCAGTTGGGCACTCTCCTAGCCTCTCTACTCAGCATATAGTCAACACCAATAAGGATCGAAAAGCGTGTGTTTTGTTCGATAATTATATGGCAGCGAAGGAATTACCAAAATCGACAATTACGATTAGCAACCAAGGTTTGATAGATTTTCTTTTTGCACCTCTCGTGTGTCTAGTGTATAGCTTTGATGTGATGATGTGACGACTGGCTGGAATGTCGTACATGCACGGGGATTGTAAGCAATCGGCTAACTAAAGCAGCATTGCTTGGTTGGTATAGCGAATTTTGGTTTGGGTTTCTTTTGTGGAGTTTGTATCATATATTTTTAAAACTAGATAGTCAACACTCGAGATGTCTGGATTCAGGGGCGGAACTTAGTATAAGCAAACTAAGCAGATGCTTGGAGCACTTGGTTCCAAGGGAGCCTGTTCATATAGACATAAAGGCTGGATCTTCGTATAGTCTGAATGTGGGATCCTGGGAGCCTCGATTATTTAGATGCTTCGAACTCCATAAATCCCGCTTCGTATTATGTCTCCGCTTGAGCTTTGATTCAGGTCATATCAGTAGATTGGATGTGTTAAAGGGGCCTCTAACTTTTATTCTGCTAAGGACCTCAACTCCAAGAATGCAATACGGTCTGGCTGTTCTATATGAATAAAAAATGGCCTCCAAGAAACTTGATCCGCCACCGTTTGGACTTCGCATTACTGTCATCCTTGTCTTGAGCTGGATAGTTAATTCGGAATTCGGGAATCAAGGGACCAACTTATATTCTAGATACATATAATAGTGTTTTCCTTATAATATTAATAATATTTATCATATATCTTTTGTTTTCTTTGCTGCTCTTCTTATATTGTTATTTCAATATGAAGAACGATCCTGGATGTTTTACGTAAATGCATCTTTAATTAGTAACGATGCATTAAACGATGAACAATTTTTCACCCGTTACTTTGCGAATGTTACGACCCGGTAAAATGGTGATCATTAATTTGGCAAATCAGAGAAAGCTCTATCTCTGGCGGTTTGTCAGGAGATTTATTAGCGTCAAAAGGTGAAGCTCTATTAAGGCCACGTACGATGAAAGGCGTCAATATAGCAAATAATAACTGCGGCATAGTTGTTCTCTAGAATAAACCAAATGCAGTTGGTTTAATTATTTAGGTGAAAACAGTAAGTTTAGATGTATTGAGCTGTGAAATGTGTGATATATCAATGTACCATACACATTAAAAGGTTCATTTAGATAAATTTATTGCTCTTAGTTTTTGATCATCTATAAAGTGTATAACTAGAACATAATATTCAACTATTCCTTCACTTGTTCTAAAACTTACACATCAGGTTAACTCCCTACCGGACTCAATGTTGGCGTTATTGTGGGCCACATGTGCATTTCTCTGTCAACCTGGCAGTCTACCAGTTGCTGTGTGGCTGTGGTGAACAATTGGCAGAGTCGCGCCTACGTACTGATTGCGCTGATCCGACTCTGACGCGATTTTTCAATCCTCTTTTGGAGCTGTTCTTGGTAGTGTTCCAGTTTGCTTAAGAAATACGTAAACCATGTAGCAGTCGGTATGAAGGTGTTGGTTTGTCACTGTGAGCTGTTGTGGGAAGAAATTTTGCAACAGTTTCAATATCTCCAACGCAAGAATATTTCGTTCTTCTCCGCATTGGCCGTGACTCAACCTAGTTAGGTTTGCATTGGCGCAGGCTGGTCTAAATGGTTGGCGATCGAGTCAGTTACAGTTTTTTGATTGAGACTTTAAATGGCCTACTGTACTGAATGAAGTAGGTATAAAGAGCGATCCTAAAGGATCTGCTAGTCGGTATATCTTTTCAACACTATATAGCGATGTATATCCGAATCGTTTTACTCGATATAAATTCAAAACCTCGAAGTCTTTTTTTATGATTATTCTCTCACCCCGCCATGCTCAAATAGATACCAATTCTTTCTACACCAAGAAACCTGTTGCGATGTAACCTTGCTGTATGAATATCTCCTCGTCGGCAATTTAACCTTTATTATTCCAACACTTAAATGGCAAAACGTTTTCACCTTTCGCCGATCCGATCGGAACAGTTGCGTATTATGCACATCGGTGTGTGACCCTCACCAGAAAATGGAAACAAGCGATCGAACGATGGCAGCAGCAGCATGATTTTTCACCGTTTAGTGCGTTGAAAAGTAACGAGAAAACAATTCTCACCGAATTGGTGGTTCGTTAGGAAGAAGCGGTATGCTGTTAAAAGTCTCGCACACGTAATAAACAGCTTTACTATAAAAAAACGAACCGGTAGTGAGCAACGTTCCCAGATGACCGTTAAGTTCCTCCTCTGTCGTTTCCAATGGAAGAAGCGTTAGCCCAGCCGGATGATCATCTGCAACAGCATTGTGTGAGCAAATAAATCAGACAGCGAGTGAAAGAAAAATTACCCACAAACCAAAATCTCGCACAAAAATGGTCAACACCGACACGATCGCTATATCCTCTCGCGAAGGCTGGCCCAATGCCGAGATGTCTTCTGCAAAAGTTCATCTGCAAAAGCAGGAGATTTTTCCTGTCTGGCCGGCCGTGTCTTGCAGCGCCAAACTATTGCCACTACCTACAACATTGTTGCATATGGCGACCGACCGATATTGGCCTTCAAACTGCGGCTCGCCGTTTTTTGTCCCATGCCCAGATTCAACACCAACGGGGTGTCTGTGCTTGAGCAATCGTAAGGTGCGTACTGAAGGATTCGATCGCTGGTTTGTATAAGGCCTTGGTGTAGTGATGTGCATGTGGATGTGTGGAACCTGCTAACCCGGTATAAATTAACATATGCACGCATCTTTAAATCGATGTGGTGAGGATACCAAAGAACCACCGATCAGATTTCTGCAGCTGCCGTAAACGACGAGCGCTTCTTTAGGAGGATGCGCAGAGTGCCATTAAAACTAAACAAATCCTGGTGCCTGGCTGGAGAGATGGAGTGATAAATACCGCTATTGTTGTTACGAAGGTGTTGCGTGATGCTATGTTTAATAAGTAAACAATTTTACACATTTGTGAGTGGAGGTATTGAGATTTTTATACAACGAACTGCAAGTGGAAGATATTACTCGTACTCTCAGAGTGCTGTTGACTATCCTGGACGACGGACGATGATTCGAAGTTGTTCAAAAGTATAGGCCAGAACAGATACAGCTTTTGCATTCGTTTTTTCTATTATAAGAGTTTACTACAATATTCGTCTTGCCAGCACGATCCTCGGTAGAAATTCACAATATGGCCAACTGTTGATTTAAACTAGTGTATTATGTTTGCAAGCAGATAATCAAACTATAGACGGGATGTGCTCAAGGTGATACCAACTCGCGCTAGTAATCCACTTTTAGAACCCATATTAACACTTCAAAGCCAAAGCGACACCGGCGACGTGTATTATTTTGTCTCCAATGGGTTGTCATGTTTGCTGTTTTGCTCTCCACGCGTTACCCCATATTGCAATTGCACGGCGATTCGGTCCTTTACTGTGTGTGCACAATCCAAAAGTCTGCGTTGTGTTCCCTTGTGCAGCGATGCGTGTAAAAATACCAATAATGTTGCGAACAGAAAATGCACGACAATACTTGAAACGATCCATGCCCATTGGCGATCGGGGAAATCGGGGTAGGCTTAACAATTGGCTTTATGCTGCCAGCGATGGTTTTAGATATGCCAAACGAGCGAAGCGCAGAAATGGTTTCCTTTCCCCGCCGGTGGAAATACGCGAACCAAGCGAACTGGGATGGAAAATTAAGTATACCAACCTTCGGACAAATGATCGCCAATGATGCGTTGCGTCGCTCGAATCGACGGGAGGCTCTTTATGGCGATGGTTTCAGCAGCAGGCGGACAGGCGAGACCTACAAATCCCATGGTATGTCCTCAATGGTCTCTTTCTCCCTCTCTCTCTCTGGTCTAAAGCCCAGATGGACAGCAATTGTTTTTGGTTGTAAACTACTGCAACAAAACGAAAAGGGTTGGCCGGTAGGTCGCATCACATTCCTGGGATCGAAACGCACAATCGAGCCACTATTCTTCTATGCTTTGTGCAATGATCACCGTTCCAATGCTAGCAGCTGCAGACGCTGGTGGTACCGGTAGTTTGACCATCAGAGGAACGCAGCGCTGGTTTTTTGTTTGTTACTGGATCGGAATTCAAGTTTCGCACCATTCTGTGAGCATAGGACAAAGTGTAAGTGGGATAGTGTCAGCTAACCAAGTCCATGGAGGACTTGCAAAGATTTAGCTCAAATCCCAGCTGATTTGCAGAGATACTCAGACACCTGATAAGTATGTTACAACAATTTATTTGGTTTCTTACTCAACAGCTTATTGATTGGCCCTGCAAATTTGTTTCTAAACAAACAATTCCATAATTAATTTTCCTACCCCTTTGAAAACTGCTCATCAATCGCTCCATTTTCATGGTGCGTTAACCAAAGCGATTTAATTAATTTCTACCAGCTGAGAGTGTGAACCCTTCATGACAATGGGTTTTAACAAAAAAAAAAAAAAAGATAGTGTGTGACTAACTGACTGAATGTGTTATGCAAAGGCGCGTTAGACTTCCGGCGTTGCACATGCACATGCACATGACCGGTTTTTTTTGCTTCAGATGTATAAGTTTTCTATCACTAAAAATTGTTTCATAATTAGTATTTCGATGAAACCCATCCAGCTTACCAATTTTAACGTAAGGTTCAAGCAAACACGAATAATGTTTGCAACGATCATTATCGTCGCCCATTCTGTTACGTTTCCTTCGAACAAACAAAAAAGAGATCTGAATTCGGCGGTGGAATATATTAGAGTTGCATAAGTCTTGCTCTCCCGGACACGTTTGCAACGTAGAAAGGATGGGTGCTGAAAATGACAATGCCACCATAACCAGCCGGTGTGTGACTAGGGTTAGGTGAGTGTGTGTGTGTGTAGTTTAAGATGTGGTGCATGGAAAACAATAAAGCGCCGCAACTGACTGCATTGTATGTACGTGAGCGAAATATAGAACTTTATTCTTTGCTTGACAATGCGCACTAGGGGATTTGTTTCGCTAGTCGCAAGTTTTCTCAAAATATCCATTCATTGGGCTCTAGCAAGGTGGCAACGGCAATAGCAATTTCGATGGCGTTGGCGTAGCAAAGATCTGTTCAGCAGTGCTTATAACTGCTCAAAATAAAACGACTGACATTTTTGACAGCTAAAGTTAGAGTCACAGTATTTAAATTATTTATATTTGCAAGCTCGGGTTTCTTTTTTTATAATTATAAGTAAAAAATCAAACCTATGAGAGAGGTTCAGGCACACGTTCATTTCAGCAAGCAATCACGTAAGCCCGGAAGCTAAATAAATTACCCAATTTCTTCAGGTTTCCTGTCGGTACACATCAGTTTGCAGCAGCGTTTGCAAATCGCTGTACTGGGGCGGGAACGATGATGATGCTGTGTGAGTGTGTTGGTAGAAATATGAAATTTCCACCCTTAAGATTGTCAGATTTACATCCATTACATGGATGATGATGGAAATCGGGGCTGGATAATTTAAAATTAATCTAATCATACAATACATATCTTCTAGTTCTGAGACACCGTACGTTATTCGGAAGAGGGATTTCTCATTTAGAATTATATGCAAACATATTGGTTGAGTTTTACATGAAATTGTTGGATTTATACGATCCACTATGAATAAGACAATTGAGCTAGCTTTGGTCGATAGGAATCAACGAGGTTAAATGAAGGACAAGATTTTCTTGGAGAACACTCACAAGAAACCTCCATAAAAGTTTGAATGAAGCGACCTTATCACTCATTAATGATGTAATTTATTATTAACATTCTTGCACAAACGTTACCACGCACATGTGCAGGATGGTGAATTTTCTAGAGCAAACCGTCTCGTTATTAATGTGTCCTTAAAATTTATTTGGCATTAAACATGGCCTGTGAAGAAATCCGTACATTTGATTTAACCGAGTCACATGTCGTTGCCTGATGTCTTATAATTTATTCAACAACATTCTCCGTAGCTCATGAGAAGAGCCAATGTCGTCAGGCAGCAGTGTATTGAAGTGGTTTTCTTATTTCGTTTTACAGGAGCTGAAAGAAAGCTTCAACTATGGGCTATTCTCTCCGCCATCAAACGGTAAAGCCGGTAAATTCCTCGATGAAGAACGACGATTAGGCGACTACCCATTCAATGGACCGGTGGGCTATTTGGAGGTATGTATTAGTTGTACTGAATTTGAAAAGATATTATAAGAAAAAAGCGATCCCTATGTTGTGTACGGTATCAAGTGTCTTAACACACGTTCTGTTAAGTAATAGTCTGTTACTTGTTTCTTGTGCGACATTGTCCGGTTTTAATACTAGTCCCGACTGTAATTGCATGATCGAGCAGCTTAATCGCTCCCATCCGGTATCCGTGCCCGTACCGACCTGCTGTTGTTACATGTGTAGTCGAATGCTTTCCAACTTATCGCTAATGTTTCACGGGACGCTAACAATGGATGATCACAGAGATGGTCAGCTACGGAACGGGAGTTCATTGTTTTCAATAAAAGTTTCTTGGAGAGAGCAAAGGGAAAGGCAAAAACGGTGCAGCAGTAGTAATTCGGGCACAATTCTATGCTCCAACAGATCTTGGAGACGCAGTTCAGTGAGCTCGAAACAAACGCGACACGAGTCAATAACCGTAATTTACATATGCTCGCACGCATCTCGTCAAATAATCGACCAACTCGTACAAGTGCGTTTATTCAATTTTGTCGCGGCCCATGCAACGAAACCCTTGCCGTTGTTGCATGTGAAGCACATCTAATTTATTGTTTGTGCATGTTAGATAAACATAGCCGTTTCAAATTTCCCTTATACCGTGTGTTTGTTGCACTTTCTTCGTGTCTTGCATATTCGTGCAGATTGTTTGTATCGAAGGTGGGAAGCATAACTCTTGGTGAGGCAGCCCCAAATGCCTGTGTCTAGTTTGAAATATTTATGGTGTGTTCACCTCTATCTTAACGAAATGGGAGATCATCATTTTAACATTTTTTCTATATTTCATTTATTGAGGTGTGTGAAGGCTCTCACGATATTAATTGTATTGAATGATCAGTTTAGTCGAAATTGCTGTGGTTTGCTCTCAGAGATAGAAACCAAATAAAATAATAATGTCTGATGTCCATCTGGATATGTTTGCATTCATCAATATGCAATGTCTACTGTTATGCTCATCCAATTGTACTTTCTGATGTATTTCTAGCTCAAGTACAAGCGGCGCGTCTACAAGATGCTCAATCTAGACGAGCGTCAGTTGAAAGCGTTGCACACCCGTGCCAATTTGCGGCGCTTCATCGAGTGCATCAATAGCGGCCAGGTGGAAAAAATCGCCAAGATGTGTGCCAAAGGTTTGGATCCCAACTTCCACTGTCAGGAAACGGGTGAAACGCCGCTTACCATTGCTACCGGTTCGAAAAAACCGAACAAGCTGCTAATCGCGCTCGTAAACGGTGGAGCGCTGCTGGACTATCGGACCCGAGACGGCGCCACCGCACTGCATCGCGCCGTCGAACGCGACAGTCTGGAAGCAGTAAGGTAAGAACTGGTATCGTATTTTAAATTACCAGTATTGTCCATTGCAACTGAAGGGACAGATCACAGTTGCTGTGGATAGAATCGAGGTAAAATGTCCAACCTACTAATGAGGTTTTGTTTCATTTTAGCACGCTGTTGGAACTGGGAGCATCACCAAATTATCGCGATACGAAGGGCCTAACACCTGTATACTTGTCCGTAACACGGAAAACAGATCCCAAAATCAGTGAAGTGCTCTTGCACGATCATGCCACACTGGGCATTCAGGACAGTCAAGGCTGGCAGGAAGTGCATCAGGTATGAAAATGGTTAAGGTGATACTGATCGAAATTCTTTCATCCGGCCAGATGCTATCGCAGCAAACTGGAAGATTGTAGCATTCTATATGTTGTAGTCCGGGGTCTGTAATTTGCATTAGTGTTGTTTACTTTAATTTGATCGATTTGCTGGTGATTGGGTTTAAAGGTTTCTTGATAAGCCATTGCGAAGGAACCCAAACAAGCAGCTGATGAATTTACGTTACTTAAAGAAAAGAACTGTTTATTTCAAGAAGTATTATTGTGTTGAGATAACTACTTATAAAAAATGGCCGCACCAGCAAGAAATGTATTTTATTGAATTAAAAAAGGTTTAAAAATTGTAAAACATGTTTGCAAGGTTAAACGAACGAGTTTTAGTTTCTCCCAACACAAACTTTTAATGTCTCGATTTCCCCCCCAAAAAAAAACCATTGCGGCAAAGATGGTAAAGAAATAATTTACTTTAGAATTATAATGTTTTGGATTCTCTCACAATATTGTTGTTCAACTATCTAATGATTATCTTTGTTATTCTCTTTTCTTTCTCTTTCCTGTATCTTAAATTTCTCTAACGTTTTGAATCAACAAACCACTCTCTAATGCTACGCTACACTCTACACTATACAACTTCCATACTATACACGACGCTTCCACTACGTACACAACATTGTGCAAATCAATTTAAACAATGGTGTTACGTCACATTACAACGATCAATTAAATGTATTATCATTATCACATCATATAAACAACACAATCAACACACATCACACTTTCTCCTACTCCGGTCCTTTCCTCAATTGGGATGACAATACTTCTCTCTCTGTCACCCTCCCCTTCGGAACATCTTTTTGCACAACACCCGTGACCTTTACCCCTTTTAATGACTATGGCGTGTGTGCGTGTGTGTGATGTGCGTATGTGCGTGAGAGTAGGCTTGTCGGAACGGGTTAGTTCATCATTTAGAGCATTTATTGTTCTACGGTGCGGATATGGATGGTCAAAACGCTTCCGGCAATACGCCGCTGCATGTTTGCGCTGTTAACAATCAGGAGGCTTGTGCTAGAATGCTACTCTTTCGTGGTGCCAACAGAGGCGCACTAAACTATGCCAACCAGACACCGTACCAGGTATACTATAACTTCTTTTTATTGATAAAATTGCGTTTTCTCGTACATTATTTACATTGAGTTCGTAATAGAAGTAGCCGCGAGAATGTCATGTCATAAATCAATTGTCCACATGTTTAAAACAATGGGCTGTTCGCGATAACAACTGTAAGTTGTTTTAAACATGTGGACGCTTCTTTATGTCCTGAAAATCACCACAATAAGAACGTTTGTTCACACGATAAAATGTTATTTCAAAAAAGCAATTTCTTATTTGTTGTAATGAAAGTTCTATTTAAACGTAGAGCTGTGTTCTTGTGAGGCGTTAAAATGTGTAGTTAGTTGAGTTTTATTTTTATAACCTCTCTTTTTGATTGATTTTAGGCAGAAGTGCATTATTTTTTAACACTAGAAGCAATAGATAATTTACTGTACATATTATATCACTTAGTTTAACTATTAGCTAGTCTTTGATTATAATAAGTTTTTTAAATTGATTCTTTTTTATTAGTTTTCTTTCATTATTTGTAAATTTGTTTCCATAAAAAGTATTTCCTATATTTTTGGCAAAATTGCTAAGTAATGTTATGTTTTCGTCTCAGGTCGCCGTTATTGCCGGTAATCTCGAGTTGGCTGAAATGATTCAAAACTATAAAAACGAGGATATTGGTAAGTCGGTGCTAATTGAGCACCAATTCTTTGTGACCGTTGTATGCAAAAGTATATCTTTATCATCAGTGTTAAATAAAAATAAACATGCAAACGACACGAAATGTAAGCTGGCCTCATTCAGCGAATGGAAAACAAACTACTCTCCAAATTACTCTCGGGATCATTTCATTCTGTTAAAGTAAAACGCATGTATTTCGCTGTAAAAATACATCAGTTTTTGGCTTTCTTTTATTTTAAAGTTTTCTTGTATCGCACACGACTGCGCACAGAAACCACGTCACAATAGGTGCAAGCTATTTTGTTTATTTTATTTAATCAGATAAAGTTCTATTTTACACACAACTTGTTCTACTTTTTTTAGTCAGTTTATAGTACTTGTTTCTTGTTCTGCTCGAATTCCTATTCGCTCTGTTACTTTACTATCATCATCATCATCTTCATCTTTACCATCAGCATCACCATATTACATCATCATGATTGTTATTTTGGGTTTAAATCGTGATTTTATAGTTGCTAGAATCAGCAAGTTCTCTCTGTTCGCTGCTAGGTATTCAATTTCTGAAACAACTCTTAATAGAACTCTTCTTTAGGACTTTTACTACTATTCGATGAAAAAAAAACGTTTTTGTTGAGTTATTGTCAATCATGTCAACCATGTGGAAAATGAACCTTTTTTTATGGAAATTGATAGCAAAATTATGTTCACTTTACTCTATCCAAATCCATTTGTTGGTCTGTCGGCAACGAGGCTTCCTTTTTAAATTTTTGAATATTTGTGTTTAACTTATGTAATACTTGCGCCACACTATCACAAACGTTCACATCTAACTGAGCGAACGACTCATTTCGATTGCATCGTGTCCTTCGCTATCCATTCATCATCACTTAGCTTGCTGTTCTGTTTCTCGTTTAGCTTTGCAAGCGCTACTTGTTTTTATATACTTTATGAACAAACGGTATACAATAGCATCACAAATATAACACGCACCGATACCATTCCCCCCGTTCCATGTTAAGTGTATTTTATTTTTAATAGCCTTTCTGGTTGATGTTCTAGTGTGTTTAGAATATTCGTTTAGACTGAAGTTATTGTTACACCGTTACGTTAAAACTGTGAGTTTGTCTTTCAACGACAGACGTTATCGTTGGGCCGTCGAAATTTAAGGTAAACTTAGGAAAGTTATTGTGCTTAAATGTTTTTCAACGTTGCGTTGACTGTTTCTTTCTCTATGCTGATTCAATCTCTATAAAATAGAAATGTAGACAGGATGGATAAAAACTATAACAGAGTACTTAAACTGTAGCAGAGCAATTTATGTATTAGTAATTACTAGTTGACCCGTTTCAATATATTTGTTCCGCGTAAGACAGTTAATAAGTTTGGTGGAAACATGTTTCTTCACATTAATAGTCTCACAAGCATACAGTATCAGCCCCAATTACAGATGTTCAGGTGCTTGTTGTAAATTGTGCAAACTTGCTTCGAGTATCTGTTCGCAGTCTGCTTTACGATCGTATTTACATATGATAAGATACTGTACCACTCGGGTAGCACTCAGGGGAATATTGAACCTATATAATCCGTGCCAAATCCACTTCATCCACCCAATCACAGTAGCAGTAAAGTATTAAATTGTATTCCATTGACGCGTAAGCTTAAATGCTCGGATGCTACAACTTCATCAACAAAGTCCTTTTTGTGTACTTATCAATTTTATTATAACTCAATTGATCACCAAGTAAGATTCTAATCGTATACACGTGTCATGGAATCATAACCTTTCACTTTGTATGGCATCTTATTCTGGGTGGCACCGCTATAATTGTATAACATCGCCGTTCAATAAGAGCGATTGCGGTTGCTTTGTAGTAAGAAAACATGTTGAATATTTAATGCTTGTCTATCTTCATTGCCATATGAACTATAAATAATCGTTTTCGGAGCAGTAGTTAAGCAACTTGTGACTCGGTATAAAGAGTCACTCCTCCCCTCCCAAAACAATCATGATGGTGGTGATACTGAAGCTGCAAAGCTATGAATTTAGTGTTTAGGAGCAGCATAAGAAACGGGTGCGCGATTAATATTTGATGCATTTGGTCAAATCCAAACTCCTATCCATTCACTTCTACTCGCAGTCCCATTCCGTGGACCACCACGGTACAATCCTAGGCGTCGTTCTGGGTTAGGCTGGGGATCGACTCTATCCCGCATATATGGTGGACCACCGTCCCCCTGCCCGTCCGAGCATCCGTTCAGTTCCGCTAGCTCCAGCCTGTCCGAAGGTTCCAGCCACCGAAGCCATGAAGATGACATCAGCATAGTAACAGGTAACACTTTAGCTTTAATATCAGGTTCGTTGTAGAACCCGCGCGCAAATCCTCCCGTAACCCGATGCCTGTATGAGAAGAGGGAAAACTGCAGGAATTGTTTTGTTTTTATGCGCCCTTGAGAAGATTCGTTGCGTACATAGTGTAACCGCTTTTCGTGGACGACGACTGACTTGGTTGGTTGGTATGGGCTTGGTGGCAGGTGAGGTAGTATCTTCACTTTGTGCAAAGCGTACGTCTTTCAATAGTTGTGTGATCTTGGACAGGGAAACGAATCAGTTAAATGTTCAAGCCATGTTATTAACGCATTAGGTCTACATAAACACAAAAACTTCGTACGTGCGTTACTCTATTCGTTTTATGTCATCATTTCTATCAATGTTTGTTAATGTTGCATGAAGTGTTTGTTCTAGATGGACTTTTATATTCATAGCATATTTTTAACCAACACATTTAGCATAACTAGTTACTACTGTTTGAATTTTGTTTGCCTTAAAAATAACCGTTCGAATCTCTCTCTCTGACTGTTTCTCTCTCTCTCTCTTCTCTCTATACATGCCTGTTTTTGCCTGTTAACGAATAATTTCGGACTTTATTCTCGAAACAGTTTTGAATTGTTTATTGCATTTTTCATACAATTTTTCCATCGTCACCAACTCGAACAACATTCTACGAGAACTCGAACTAAGCACACGGCAAAAATCTTGCTATCAGATTTGTGTTTCCAATTTTTGTGGTGCTAAACACTTAAAAAGTAAAATCTGGTGCCCAAACAAATTACCAATAAATTCCAACCATGTGTTTGTTTGCATTCATCCATGTATTTGCTCTATCTACAGATAAAAGTCTGGGCGACACAAGTGATATCATCAGCGACTCGTCCGGCGTGGGAACGAATTCGGACAGCGCCGCATGTTCGATTGGCCATCCAAGCACAACGGTCGTCTGCATGGAAGGTTACGATACGGGACTTTCCGGCCACATTCATATACAGCCGGGCGATGTAATTGAGGTGGTTGGTTCGACCGACTGTGGCCTACTGGAAGGGTTCGTACGTGGTACAAATAAGACGGGTTTCTTTCCGGCCAGCTGTGTGCAAGAGGTGCAGTTCCGTCAGAAGAGTATTATAAACGTCTCCACCTCGACCCCTCACCATCACTATCTGATAAACACGAGTAGCAACGAAATAGTCAGCCACGATCTACAGCAGCAATTGCAGCAGCAGCAGCAGCAGCAGCAGCAACAGCACCATCAACTGCAGCAGCAGCAGCATCAGCATCTGCAACAACAACAGCCATCCTCCCTAGACCAGCAACAACATCCCCAACAGCAATATAGCAGCCAAACAGCACCCAGGGTGAAGAAATCGTAAGCGTGAAACATACAAATGCACATGTTTGCGTAGTTTTGTTCAAATATTTAACATTACCATTGCGTTTCAGAATCATTGGAGAGCCACGAACGGTGGTGCTACATCGTGCCAAGCGTGGCTTCGGCTTCATTCTCCGTGGAGCTAAAGCTTCTTCACCGTTGATGCAACTCAAACCATCGCCCCGGTGTCCCGCGTTGCAATATCTGGATGACGTAGATCCCGGAGGTGTGGCGGACATGGCTGGCTTAAAACCGGGAGACTTTTTGCTAGCCGTGAGTATTTTTGTTTACAAACTAATTTAATATACAAATTAACTTTATGTCTGACTACATTTCTTCCCTGCAGATAAACAGCGAAGATGTGACCTGTGCGTCGCATGAGCATGTGGTCGATTTGATACGTAATTCCGGTTCGCTGGTATCTATGACGGTAGTAACGCTTTCACAAAACCTTATAAATTCCATGATGCTTGAATCGTCCGAGATCGGAAGCCAACACTCGTCCGGTTCGGGGATGAGCACACCGATCTCGTCCCGCCAATGTTCGACGTTGCCGCGGCGCATGAATGGGGGACCGCCGGGAAGCAACTGTAAGCAGCCGGCACCGATGCCACCGCGCCGTGATCCAAAGACTACCCTAAGCGTAGGTCGAGCGCGGGCCAAATCAATGGTAGCCGGGCTGGAGGGCGGTGGTGAAAAGGGCGTAGACGACGATGAGCTACTGAACGCGACCAAATCTACTTCCGCGGAATCGATTCACCAGGTGCAGACACAACTGCTGCAAGCGCAACAGTGTCATTCGGCCATCGGGACCCCCACACAGACCGGGCCCGGTACGCCGGTGCAGCCGCGTACTGCTAGCATCAAATCCCGACCCACATCCAGTCGAATAACGGCCGCCGAACTGGAGGAATTGTTCCAACGCCAGCAAGGAGCGGACGCAAACCGCTGCTCAATGCTTATGTCCAGCTCGCGGTTCCAATCGACCGGATTTGATAGTGGTGCTGGCACACCACCGATTTCACCGCAGAAGGGCCCGATCGTGTATGCGAGCGTCGCCGAAATGAAGCGCAAAAAGTCATCCAAAGCAGGCATGGGTACGCTAAAGGGGCGACCGATACCGATACCACAGATCGGTTCGGATCTGAAGCGCACATTCCACAGTACGCCCGACCTAGCTTCGATGTCATCGTCCAATCAGCATGGCGGCGCTGCGTCTTCACTGCTGTATGGAAGCAGCTCCAGCGGCACCGGATCGCAGCTGGCAATCAACGCTAACGGCTGGTACAACACCGTTGGTCACAAGGGACACCGATCTCAGGACGATATGCATAGTCTACACATGTCCCTGCAAAGACTGAACCTTCCCCCGCCAAACCATCCGCCGCCACCGCCACCCGTCGGGCAGGTCGTAAAGGTGGATGTTTCGCGAGGCTCCGAGTACGAGTGTCTTACCGCCTTGCGCAAACACATAGCCCAGAAAGCCAAAGTTCAATCTCAAGTACAGGAGTCCGAAGTGATGTCCAGTTTCAAACCTGCCTCGAACGCGAAATTGTACGCTTCTCCGCAGGACATCCGCAACGTTGGTTATCGAACGGTGAACGTGACCGGCGCTAGCCCGTCGCCATCACTTACGGGCGCAACGACGACTGGACCAGCGGCAAGCAACGGTGCCTCATCATGCGGTGGTAGCAACGGCAGCAACACAAACCCGAACGTTGAGGTAAGAAGGCTGGAGGGACAGGGCGAATATCCAAAATGCTTTCCAGTTGCCGTGCATACTATTAACGACAAACCACCTTTTCGTTTCACAGCTCTGCAAAACGGCCTCCCTTCGTTCAAACAGCAGTTCGACGATCAGCGTTAATTCTAGCAGCGTGACTGGTAGCGTTAATAACGTTACAACGGTGACGATCACTGGAAGCGCAAGTGGCAACGCAATAGCTAGCAGCAATAGCAATGCTAGCAGCGCATCATCGAATCAGTATGCTCAACCGGGACGTCCCGGTTCCACAGACACGCAGCAGCAAGTGGCACAACCTCAAGCGCTGTATAAATCCCCACCTAACAATGCTCCCCCACTTCCGGAACCTGATTACAGTTTGAGTGAATCCGATCCGGATGAGGACAATTCCGTGCGCTTAGTGCGAACGCATCTGAAAGCAAACGGTGATTTGAAAGCAGCGCAAAACCCGGGAATGGCAGCCGAAACAAGTGGCAACAGTAACACAAGGTAATTTTGAACAAATTGTGAATTGGAAAAAGGGGATAGTACGTTTCGATTGTCTTAAAAAGCCTTGAATGTTTAATGTGATTGGAATTCATATGTTTATTCTGGTTAAAACCTTTTCGAGCAGTTTCGAGGTGATCCGTGAGGCGATTTCGAATCAGTTTTTTCAGTCCCTTACCTAGACCATCAACCAGACAGATAGGTCTCGCCGATCCAGGTTCGCCAGGTACTTTCCCAGGTTTTGGAATTATTACAAGTCGTACGCGTTTACAGGCGTCCTGGTGCTTTTGGATAGCCAAACGTATTGCAACGTTTGGAATGTCATCAGGACTTTCTCGGTACTTAATCTAGCAGTTGCAGTGCAAGAACCTCACCATTCGTAACAGTGGTATTGATCTGCGAACTATTTCCAAAGACGAAACTTTGTGGAGGCCACTCTAAGGATGGGTAGACTGTAAATATCTCATTAAAAATCTCACCCAAACGCATCGGACAGGTTTCTTCAGGAGTGTGGTTTACTTTCAACTGATTCGCTATTCCGAGTCAACCAGATTAGTTCGTCGAGAAGCCTTTTTTTTGTAGAACGTGTCTCACGTTTCAACTTGTTACGAACCTCAAGAAACTCGAGTAGTGATTGCTCGTAACGCTCTGCATCGTAATACCGCTGACGGGTACGACTAGCTCACAAAGATTCTCTCCGCAGCTGTGCAATTTCCTCTGTCCACCAAAATACTCGCTAAAATGTTCTTTGCAAGAGAAGTATTCTTGACGTGGCCTCATTACAAGCAGATGTTAGTGCTTGGAGTGCTACTTAGCCAAATGGTCGGCAAATGGTCGACCTATCTGGTGGGTGCTTGCCTGAACGGTGTTTGTCTGCAAAAATTACCAATTTTTGTATATTTAATTACTAACTTGCTAACTTACTTTATTCTTGATGTTTGTCTCATTTTGCAGTGGTAGCTCGACTGGCTCCAGCTCAATGCCTCACTCATTTTCGGTGGAAGAGATTCAGAAAATACGCACGAAGCTAAAATCTTCCAAATCCTACCCGAACGATTTCTTGCGACAGCAGAACAGTCAGCAACCGCACCCGGGGGTCGATCACGGTGCCTCCGGTGGTCCGCACGAGGAAGGTGACAATTCATCGTCCGGCGTGAGCAGCGATCAGGAAGTAACGATCACCTGTAACGATACCATGAAGCAACCCAAGCAGCCGCCAGCCTTCCCAAAACAGCAGGTGGTTGGTGCGACTGCCTTGAAAGCAAACGCCATCACTTCCGCCATCGGAACCGGCGCATCTGGTTTGAATGAACCAAAGAAGGTGACGCTACAGTTGGGAGGGTCTGCGGTGGTGAATCCAAAGCTCAAACCGAGCAACAGTCTGCCGGAACGAAGAAGCGACGTGGAGGATAATGAGGACGGTGAACAGGACGGCACAGACAGTCCCAGTCCACCGGCGACGGGCTTTCAGCGACACAATTCACTCACGCGGAAACAGGCGGCCACCATAGCGGCAAACCGCGCCAAGGCAAATCAACAAAATCTACAGCAACGGCATGCGGTAACGTTGGCCACACTACCGCCACCGATAGAGGCCGCCGATTCCGACGAAGCCGACTCGTGGCCACACACACTGCAGTCTGCCGGTGGCGACAGTGCCGCACAGTTGGTGGAAGGTGGCGGAATGGTAGTGTTGGCACCGCCACCCGAGTTTAGCGATTCCACCGTAAGCCACAGCGCACCGATATCGGCCAATAACGGCGGTGTTAGCATCAGCGTGCAAGGACACCATTCCCACCAGCATACGCATCAGCACCATCAGCATCAGCACGTCCACCACCATCATCAGCATGCGGGCAGCAGTGGATCACTAGTGCTTGGTGGGCACAATCCGAATTGCAAGCGGGTCCGTATCGTTGGCGCCGTTCCGAAGGTCAATCGCATGAACAGCCAGTAAACGGCAACAACACTTTTGGGCTGAGTCCAGGGTAAAGAAAACCCCTCTCACGTCAGGTAATCATCATCATCGGTCGTTTATGTTTGTGCAAATGTAAAAAGGAAACATAAGTTTACTTAACATTAGCAGCACTGCGGGAATTAGGGCGGGCTTTTAAACGGTGGATAAATACGTCAAAAATTTCTTTTAACTCATTCCTTTTCCCTAAGCGAGCGGTCTCATCTTTTAAGGGAATGGTGTTGAGATAAGTTTTTGTTTTTGTATTAATTCGTATTTTATTCGATGTATTCAATCAAAATCACTATTGTTTCCTCTTTTTAAAAGAAAAAGGAAGAGGATGGAAAACTCCATACCCTTGTTCACACGGTTTTGTTCTTTCGATTGAAGTTTTTAAGTGTCGACTGTCTAACGCACTCATTAATTACATTAATTAACCAAGTCAAGACCATGCAGCTAGGCGTTAGGGGTAGGCGGGCACAGACCCCGGTTGCTGCTTAGCTAACGGAGCACGATGACGCATATGTAAATAATGTCGCACCTTAAAAGCCACGGCTTACCGATCGTGCACCGTATAGGCGTGTGCTGTTTTCTTTCCTGTTTTAAGCAGCAGTAAGGTTAAATTAAACGTTTAGGGAAAAACCAGTCATTTCATTATAAGCGTGTGAATCATCAACCATCGGCGGCCATCAGTGATGATGGTTTATCTTTTGTGTTTAGGCGAACACTCGAGGAACGATTAGCGACAAGACATTTAAGCCACCACAGTTTAATATCACAATCCAAAGACATTTTGTCTCCTTGTGATAGTTACACACAAAAAACAGCAACAACATTAACTACATTCATCAACAGTAATGGAAATAATGTTGTCATTGTGTACAATATTTGACAAACAATTTTTTGTTTAAAGTCTCAGATTAAATTGCGCATCTGGCATTTAAGATTTTTGTGCAACCAGTTCTGAACATCATATTACAGTACGGCAAAACAAATAGAACCTGTTTTAATGAATCGTAACGGTACGTAACGGTTAAGCGTTAGCTGATATTAAGAAATGCTTGTGTAGGGCAGAATGCACAGACAGAGATGATAAGCCTAGGCTAAATAGAGGTAAGCTAAGATTTGTCTACAGGAAACGCGGCTAATTTACGGCAGTCGCCCAAATTAGTAATGTGGCATGATCGTAGGTAAAGGGGAAGTTAACACACAGCCAGAGAAGCAGCACCGTATCGCGTGTGCTGTATTTTTGTTTTCGATTTTGCTCACTGGCAGCAGCACTTCACATGAGCATGATGAGTATTTACGGGAAAAGGCCCCGAAGGACACGATGCAGTTGAATTCGTATTGAGACAAATCTCATCACATTAGGGTTTGCACATGCTTCACTGAAACGCATTTTGATGTTCTGATGCTCGCTCTCTCTCACACGTAATTCTCGTCCCATGGATTCACGTTTAATCAACTCGAATGAGCGATCATGAACCCACGTGAAGTCCCGGGCAGAGAGAAACTAAACCCCATCCGTCATCATTCGGGTTAGCTTCTAGCAAATATAAACACTGAGGGTTTGCTATTACAACAAAACAACTAACACAAAGCATAAAAGAAGAAACAAGTATCCGCGCACATCAATATGGCCAAATGCATACTGAAGCAGTTGAGCAGTAAATTAGTGGAAGTTTGGAATGAAGCGAGTCACTTGTTGCAAAAATGATGAAACAATGTTTAGGTAAAAAAACGTCCAACAAGCAAGCGATAAAGCATATTTCTTTTCTTTTTAAAATCAGGATCCATTTTATCACGAACGAACCAAATCGAACGTATTTATATAGCACGGGTGGGAAAGAGGTGTACTCGGATGGGGGCGAGTGTGCATACTAGAAATAATCGTCGTCCCATAGTTTTGATCCATCACTCACAACAAACGCCTGCGCGCCATTCGCGCCACCGGAAAACCGTCGGGCAACAGCCTAACGCCATCACAAATGCGCGATAGAAAATCACCATCGACATTCACACGGAGTCTGTTCAGAATTTTATCCCGCGCACGTGGACAGCCACCAGAGCATACTACACACTGCATCACAGACCCCACACACAAACGCAACAACGGTGATGTAACGCAGTAGTTGAAATCGAATAGCAATAGCAACGAAAATATGCATAGACACAAATTCTTATGGTAAACGAATGCTCGCGAGCAGCGAATTCCGTCGTAGTAAATGTTCGCCAGGAGAAACAAAATCGCATTAATGTGTTTACAATGAGGGAACATTTTTAAACACGTGCATTTGTCGCAATTCGTATAGTGAAACAAGCATCATCGTAAACACTTTTCGATCCCGGTTGAGAATTGAAAATCGAATGTAATGTTCAGGGATCAAGTATATACGCGTTAATAGTTCGGATAGCTCCAAACAACACAGCTCCATAATCAACAACCAACACAGCATTTTCGCCTGGTAGAAAGAAAAAAAAAATTTACAAACAGCGTTTACTACCACTCGCTCTCAGATCCAACCAACCCAAATTCGGGGATGTGCACACACAAATATTGAACCGTGTGACTACACATGACTCCAGCAGATTCCTTGCAACCCTCGACAAAGTAACAAAATGCCCCAAAACACAAATCACCTTCACACTCGTCAACATACACACATACTTAAGAAGGAATATGTCAATCAACTATTGAATATTCTCTACCCCACATTAGTATGATATTGAAATAAAAAAATATTGATACATAATAGCTGACGCGTGGCGTGGCTGACGCTAGAACTGACGATTCCCATGTCCGAAACACCGTAACGCATGTGGTTTAACTTTCTACAGTTTTTTATTCATCAAGAACAGCCTTGGTCATATTGCCTATTTTTAGGTGTCAAGACAGCACAAGCACCCTTTGCAAAGACAACGAGTTTTATAAGATTTTCTTCGTTTTTATGCTATCAAAATAGAAACATCGTATGGAAGACACTATTGCTAAATCATATATATAGTTTTACCAGGAGATAGCAGGTCAGCGATACAACTTCAGATCTTAAGTGACCTGCTGTCGGAATAAGTATGGGTATCTGGTCACTTACCAGCCAAAGGTCCTCTCGAGATGGGCTCAGTACTTTGATGGCAACACTAGCAGATGATATCATGCAACAGCCACCTAGCATTGATGAGACACGTATGGCTATCCGTCGGTTCAAGAACAACAAAGCACCAGGGACCGACGGAATAGTAGCCCTTCTGATAAAAAACGGTGGTACACCACTCGAACAGAAAGTTCATCAAATTATTACTGTGGTATCATCTATCCTTTATACAAGAAGATTTTCTCCCTTATCCTTCAAGATCTACTTGTTCCATTCGTTGAAAAGATAGTTGGAAACTATCAGAGCGGATTCTGAAACGAAAAATCAACCACTGACTGACTGACTGATCTTCACGATGCGGCAAATTTTTCGAGAAAATGGCGGAGCTGCTCCTCCACTCCTACCAACTCTTCATTAATTTTAAAGCCGCCTATCACAGCCTGGGTAAAACTGTACGACGCAGTGAGCTCTTTTGGAATTCCGGCCAAGCTTACCAGGCTTGTAAGAATGACAATCGCCAACATCACATGCCAGGTGAAGGTGGATAGAAAACTCTCAGGTCCCTTTGCTACCTTCAAGGGCCTGCGCCAGCGAGATGGGCTTAAATGTCTTTTATGACAGGGTTATCCGTGATACGGAGGTGGAAATTTCGGGGTCCATCTTCTATAAGTCAATCCAGATCCAGGTGCACGCTGAAAACATATACATCGTTGGTTTGAGGCTCTCTTATGTAGCAGAAGCTTACCACTTGATCGAAAGAGCGGCGACAAACCTCCAGTTAAAGATTGACGAGGCGAAAACCATTACGATGGTGGCACCACCAGTGGTCCTGCTAACAAACAGCACCGACAACAACATTGATGTTGAGTTACGCGCAAGGGTGCTGGCTGCAAACCGGTCATACTGCAGCCTGAGGAAACTTCTCCACTCTAAATACCTGTCGCGACGTAGGAAGGTGGGACTGTTTATACCATTCATGGTCCGAATACTCACATACACCTCTGAGACATGTTCCTTGTATAAAACTGACAAGACTTACTTAGTCACGTTCGAGAGAAAGATGCTCAGAAGGATTATGGGCCCCGCGTGTATGGGAGGACAATGGAGGAGCCGCTACAATGACGAGCTCTACGAGCTGTACGATGATCTAACCATCGTTCAGCGAATCAGACTCGCCAGACTCCGGTGGGCTGGTGATGTCATGAGAATCACGGTCAGAGGAGGCGTGGTAGGTTCAAAATGAGAAGAAGTGATAAGGTTAGGAACAATAGTGATAGGGGCACCAGATTTTCGGCAGGATTGGTAATGAAATCCCATCCAGGCCGCCTTTTGTACGCAGGACTGACTATCCAGCTACCCAGCTTTGGGTAAAATCATGTCACATGAAATCAGAAATGCCCGTCCGAGACCTTCCGAGGTTGTAGTGCCAAAGAAGAAGAATAGAAAGAAGGATTGGGGTTCTGTGATGGTGCGATTAGTAAACTGTGGTTTTTTTTTCCCTTAAAATGGGGAAAAAATTATAATTCTATTATTTAAATTTAGGGACGAAATCTCTTCCTGTAGCTAAGCTATATCAAATCAAAATTTTGACATAATGTCCTAGGCGCGATGGTTTGGAAGGCTTTATCCTGGCTTGAATAGCTTCCATCGGTTTTTTTTATCAAGAAAACCGTGAACATGAGCGCCTAGTACTATAAGAACGAGGTTCTGGAGAAAGTCTACGTGGAAGGATCATTATCAACACACATGATGAATCTTACCTTTGAAGACTGTGGGATCTTCATTAAGGTCCCCGGGTCTTAATCACCTGAATTTGTTATACACATATATCAAGAGCAGCCTTGGTCGTACGTTTTAGGGGCCTTCAAGCAGCTTCCATGAGCTGGGCTCGGTGAAGAGCGCCGTCCCGCGAACAAATTTCCACCATCCAGATTTTAACGTACTATGTCTTTCACTACTATACGTCCCACAGCTGTTGAGGCCTCTTAAACCTTCATGTTACCTTTAAATTCATAACACAAGAATATTGCTTTGTTTGGCTTTATTAGTAAACTCCATACATGACTTATATAAAGGTTAATGCGGACATTTATTAATATTTTCTTATATTTTCATTATGACGGCTTGACGCCTATGCGGACAGTTACGTTACCTGAAACTTTGTGTTGCACACTTACAAACGAACTACCTTACACGCACACACTACACTCTTCTTTGGATACGAATCTTTAAACCTCCTTTGGTACGCATTACCAAATCACCGTACAGTATCAGATCCTCGCGACGTTGGACTGCTTCGATTCTGTAGTTCCTTACCACCGCCGATATGACCGCCTTCTCCTCCAGCGCACCAAACTTCTGCCCGATGCAGTTTCGCGGACCAGCGCTGAACGGGATGTACGAGTACGGGTGACGGTTGGTGCTGTTGTCGGGCAAGAAGCGATCCGGATTAAATTTCTCCGGGTTGGGAAAGTACTGCGGATCGCGATGCAGCTGGTAGAGCATGATGACGGCATTCGTTCCGCTCGGAATGTGGTGTCCCTCGATGTCTACGCTTGTGGCAAGGGTACGCGATAGCATCGGTATGCTTGGGAAGAGTCGCAGGCTTTCCTTCAGACAGCACTCCAAATATCGCATCTCACCGAGCTCTGCCATCGTTGGATAGCGTTCCTTATCGCCGCCCATGATGCCGTCGATTTCCTGGAAGACGCGCTCCTGTACGGCTGGTTCCGTGCCTAGCAGGTATAGAATCCAGGATAACGCCGTCGCTGTCGTATCGTGTCCGCCCAAAATGAACGTGTCCACTTCCTCACGAATATCGGCATCGGACAGCATCTTTCCTTCTTCCGACAGCTCTAGCAACAGGTCCAAGAAAGCGAGCTGCTTACGTTGGCCAGTCGAACCATCGATGTCTGTTTCCGTGGACGATTCAGATTCGAATGACATTGCCTGCTTTCGCTGCCGGTACATTTCACGCCGTTTGCGGATCATGCTGTAGGCAAAGTCGTGCAGCACCTTCAAGCAATGCTCATGCTCACTGTGGGCTTTGGTAAATCGGAAAATAATATCCGGACGCAACCAGAACTTCTGCAAGCGTTCGAGGATGATTTCGGAAATTCTGAAACGAGAGAAGCGATTAAAGATTCATCCCGTCTGCCTATGCCCCTCAGCTGGCAGCGGTAAAACGGTGCTAGTTATACTTCTCGTGCGCCTTCACGTATTCGGAGTCAGACTTTTCCAACGCGTGGATAGGATACCCCATGGCCGTCTCTAATTGCGAAACGAATTTGCACATTAGTACCAAGCTAAGGAAATGGGATGGGAAATTCTAAGGTTCATCATACCGCAGATAATGTCTAGCGAGGTCAGCGTCGCATAGATGGTGCAATCGAATCCCTCGCTGTTGTTGAGCTGCTTCTCCAGCTGCCGTACGAGCACGAAGCTCTGTTTGTTAAACACCTCGACAAAGTTGGTCAGTATCTTGAAGTGAAAGGTCGGTGTTAGCATCTTCCGACGCTGGTGCCATTTGGCAGCGTGGCTCGTCAGCAACCCCGTACCGATCCACGGTTTCAGCAGATCGTAATCGCGTCCCTTCTCAATGTTCTTGGAGCTGGAAAGAATTTTCTACCAACAGTAAGGACAGCACAGTGCACGCTACCTTAATACATTCTACGGGGCTGTTCATCGTCAGCCGATGGCATAGTTCGTCCTACCTCAGCGGCCGTTGCCTTCGAGATCAGCACGTACGGTTTCAGTCCGGCCCAGACACGGTTAAATCCTTGCCGGCGTCCATACAGCACTCGCGCTCCATTGATCGTACTAAACATTTCTGCAAAGAAGTACGAAGACGAAACGAATCACTCTCTTTCTGGTTTTCTTTTTTATATTAAAAAACGGGCGCAGGTTTTGAGGGTGATTAAGAAACAACAACTTGAAATAAATTCGATTATGCTCGAGTTTTACAGCTAAAAAGCATCCCTCAAAAAATATTACCTCTTATTGCCGGTTGATTCCTCGGTATAAGCCACAAACTTAATCATGGCGATTAGTGATATTAACATCGGCTTTGCAGTCTCTAAATATTACTCCGGAGCTTCAGTAACACGGGGAGTCGGCTCCAATGGCTCCGGAGCCAGCAACGCACTAACGCCTCCAGAGCCGGCTTCGTACCAACGGTTTCGAAAGCACGGCTCCACGGCTATGGAACAAAGGAAGAGCTGTCTTTGCCTTTGACGCGCTAGTCGGTTAACAACGTACGACAAGGAGATGTGGTGGGAGGAGAGAAGGGGGGGGGGGGGGGGGGTTGAGGGCAGAAGTTTCTTAAAAAACTGGATTAGGTCATCATGGACCGTCGGTGCTGTGCTCGCCCCAGAGCTGTCTGAGCGTAGCCGACTCTGGGTCGAAGTCGGAGCCGGTTCCGGAGTGGTAGGGTCGGATCCATTTCCGGAGCCGTGGCTCCGCTCCAGAGTGTCTATCGCTAATGGCAAAATTGTTGTGCTCCCTTCAAGCAGTTTTCTTGATCATCAGTTGATACTCCGTCCTGGCTGAAGCATCATTGGATAAGATTCCTCGTTGGAGGTTGCTAACAAAATCTGTTAGTCGCTGCTAAAGTCAGTTGAGAGTCTGTCCGATCGTGATAGTTATGAAAAAAAAGGTTGAAAGCCTCTTGAAGGATTCGATCCGGTTGCTTCCCAGCATGTTCTGAGTTTAACTACGAAAAAAGTTGGTTTCATACGTCAGACTCTTCTGCATATGTAGGACACAAACTCTGTAGGATAGCCGAAATCTGTCCCTTTTTAGATTTTTTATCTTTCTCGTTTTAAGGGGAAAAAATATTGCAGCATTCAGACCTCAGACTGGTATAAAGATAGATATCCACATGTTTTGCTAAACAGTTGATGACTAAGCCAAATCCAGTACAGTATGGCTAGAATTCGTAATACAACGTAGGTTTAGGGAGAGGTACTTCTCTTCAGGACCGCAGTTCAAATCCCATCCGGACCTCCCGTTGTAAGAACCAACAATCCAACTACGTGGTGTCATTAAGTCTAATAACCCAGAAATGGTAGGCATAATCTTAAAAGGTCGTCAGGCGAAGAGAGCGAGAGGGAGAGAGAGAGAGCGAGAGAGTCTATGGGACGCCGCAACTGCTCGGAGGAATACGGTTTAAAGATCATAGTAAGCGAGTTCATCTGTTGAAGCGATTTCTAGGCATGCTGGCCCTATCAAAATTCTGCCTGAAATTCTGCTAAAATTGCTAAAATTCTGCCCTGATCCTACCAAGTAAATACATGCTACTTGACGCTTCTTAAGAAATCTTTCATTTTTGCTGAATTATCACCTTGTGCTCAGAGATATTTTACCATTATTAATGCTTCCGCATGCCATTGCTCGTGATGTCCAGCCGATACTTCTCGCCGTTTGGACGATTGTGTCGATCACTGAACAGGGCCATTAACTCGTGCCAGATTTTACGATCGCACGACCGGAAACTGACCTCCGCTCAATCTGTTTGCCTTGCTCAACAAGGTAGGTAATGTTGTCCAGACAAGGCCAGATAAGGATATAGCCGATGATCGTAAAGTGCTTCACGATGTCTGTTAGTACACTAAGAAACTATGAAATGAGTTGTTTTAACAATTTCTTTATATTACTCTGTTACCGGTTATTAAACATTTCCTGCTCTCTCTCTCTCTTGCCCTCTCTTGCCCTCTCATCCCTTGGCACTACAACCTCGAGAGGTTTCGACCTGCAGTTTCTGGCTTGATGGAGACTTGTTTTTCCCCGTAGCAAGGTAATCCGTCCTGCGTTCAGGTAGGCGGCCCCGATTCTGCCTTATGAAGATCAACGCCGTTGTCGCCTCGGTTGCTGGACCACCCTCGCGGAGCAACTAGCATGCCATAAAATAAAAGCGACGCTCCTGGGGTGGAGTTCAGATCGCCGTTGGAAGACCAAAAACCAGCAACGCAGCAACCACCAACTTTAAATTCATAGTGCAATAAGTTTACCATTACACGAGCCATGCTCGTAATTGAGTCTCCAAGACTCAAAGCCAAAGGGCTGAGGATCGATAGCCGTCGACTGACATCTCGCCATCTCGCTATTGAGCGCCTTATGTGAATAGTGCGTGTACATGTTTAAATTCCGGACTTACCTGCGCTTTAAACAGATGGAATAATGGAATGAATCATGAGGAAGCATGAATAATATAAACTTTTGCCTTCACGTGTAACGACAGGCGAGACGATAACAGTTTTATGCTTTTAGTACATTATTGCCTGTGATCCGCGTAGCTTCGCTGGCGATTAAGCTTTGCGATAGCAGAGAAATGTCCGATCGCTCCGATTGAATGCTCATACAAGACACAAAGCGGTCCGGTAACGGAGGTGACAACGGCGCCGGTTCTTAAACGACAGGACCGGGGTACAAATCCCATCCAGGCCTTTCCCCCCTAGTGAGGATTGACAATCCAACTATGTGGTATCATTAACTCTAGTAGTAGTAATTTGTAAAATCTCAAAAGCCGTGCGTCGCATAAAATTCTTTTGCGGTTTGCGCGAAACATTGCCATTTTTTCTACTTTGAATCTAACCATCCAACCTGGCCTGATAAATAAGGCTAAATTTTGGAGGCTAAATCAATAACGACCCTTAATTCCATGACTAGTCATCAGAGACGATCGAAGCGGAGAATGTTTTTGATTTGAATCGGAGACGATGGAAAACAACCCAAAATCCAAATCACCACCAACAGGGCGTAATAATACGTTCCGTATCTCACAAGGATTTTTGTGTTACGCATGGTTGCAAGGACTCCTGGGAGAACTCGCCACCCTGATGAGCTTCATTAACCCGCCTTGCTACGGCTGCTGCTGCCCTATTGCCTGCAACTCATTAGACTTGTCGTGTTTCGATGAGCTGGCTGCGTCACTAGAATAACACCCTGTAGGATTCAACTTGTTAAAATGTTCAAACTTAAACTTACAACCGATGCACTCCATTAAAACAATAGCATTGCTAAATTTGCTCCACAGTGACTGCAAGCCCCACGCTACACTAGGGTCTGTATGAAGCAATGTCCGAAGCAATGTATGAGGTAATGACCTTGCCAGACATGGTTCCAATCTTTCTTGAAGTCAAGGTCGTGCTACACTTTAGGCAACGGTGGCACATCCACAAACGTGTTTATTCATTATTCGTGACGGAAATTACTGTAACCTGTAACTGTAACAAGTAACCACCACCAATCGTTGCGATTCAGCTGAACCAGGCCCTTTGAAAGAGGCTCGAGTCAACAATTTTATCCGTTCAGTTGTTCGGTGTGCACTTGATAGCCACGCTGGCTGGCAGACGATTACTGCATCCACTTTGAATTAACGAAATACCTCCTCAAAAAACCGTCATGGATCCTTTCACTTTACACCTCGCCGCAATAATGTTTAAAACATATTCGACATCTTCTCCCCCTCGGATGTGCATCGCGACCCCGTCCTTACTCCCTACGGCGGGTTCCCCTTTTTTGCCGAAAGCTATTGCAACATAAATTTACCAAACAATCCTTTCCTACAACTCTCTACAAGCAGACAGGAGCATAAAACTTTCGGGGCTGGAAGTTCTGTTTGGAAATGGGAGACAGGGAGGTGGGTGGAAAGTGTGGGTCGGGGGGGGGGGGGGTTTGAAAGTGAAAGACGCAGGAGAACGAACCGGGGTACACGCCTGTTTTACCTTGGAACATTTGGATGGCGGTGTCTCAGTCTTTTGCGCCGGGACTATTTGTACTCCGCTCGTGTGGCTTGAAAGAGGATCAAAAATTATCTTAAGTTGAGCTACACTCGTACTCGGGTCGCTTCATTCATGGCACTTCATCAGATCAGAATCAAAACAGAACTGTACACTTGACACGGTTTGATCCTGAAGTAACCTCCTGTCTTTCCTTTTGGTTGACATGGACAGCAACAGAAATAAAGATGTGAGTTCGCGCAATCTCGACAATCTTTCAAGGTTTTGATGCATGTAATGCCCATGACTGTGTGCAACCCGCGCAATTCCAAGTTCATTGCACCTCTTAGCAGGAAGGATTGAGTAAATCGTGATCGCGGCAGCCAACACCTTTAGCACTGAGAAAAAGAAGTTGCCAACCCAACGCCAACACAACGGAGTTGAAATGATTGACTTATCTCACCGAGTATAATAAGGTGACAATATTTTCACTCCAAGTTTTCTCGTCCGACGAAACTGCTCTCATTATCCCCAAGCTCATTAGGGAGAAGATTCACTCCACTTATTTCGCAGTGCTTGATGATACCTGCCGATCATCATTAGTCACACCTAATGGTCACGCTTCCGGTTCCACGGCGAGGTAATGGTCGTATGAGAATGTGTGTTTTAGCATATGGGACGCGATTCAACCGTAACTCGCGCGCATTTGGATAGCAACTGTATAATTAGATTTATACCTCTGTTGACAGGTTTTAAGGTCTTAAGAAAATGAGACCACTCCCCAACGTCAAGCACGTCCGGACAAAGCAAAAGCTCTTTTCTGTAAATCACATTGATTAATTAGGCTGCGAATCGTCTAGATGGCACATTAGCGACGTTACCAACACACAGCAAAATATTTCCAAAACGTATCAGTTTTTCTATATGAGCCAGACCGTAATATGGCTTCAGAATAAATGTAAGTGAATTTCAAGATGGTTTCTTAAAATAAAATTGCAGACACCTTACGACCTTGAGACTTTTGGAGGGGAAAAAACGTTGTACAGAATTATTTAGATTTTAAATGTTATTCAAATACCAAATGCTGTTAAATGATGTTAAACAAATGCAGACAACAAACAACCAAACCAACCGCCAAACACACACAAACATCGGGAATTGTTTATGTTATGATTCTCGTACGCTCATGTACGCTACTCGGGACGCCATTTCGCACAATTCACAGCAGCACGCAAATCAATACATTCTTCAGCGTTTGGGTTCTTGGCCATTGATAGTGCCGGATGCTAATTTGCTTACCGTCGCGATCAACCAACCATTGCAAACTGTTGCCCAGCAATGGCAGAGCCGGGGGGCCGGGAATGCGATTGATGTGCTTCACTATCTCTGCACGCTGCCGGTGAAAAATCACACCGGAAGCCACTACGCCCAGCATCACTATCCAAGCAGTCGGCGATAGTAGCTGCAGTGCTTTGGGCAGCAAATCGGACCACAAAATCGAACTCATCACGACAGCAGGCGATGGGTTGGTTTGCAACTGGTCTTTGAAGTAATTGTGTTGTTTAAACTGACGGTTGACCGTTGAGCCGATCTCGAACTACTAGATCAAAGTACGCACTTCCCTAGGCACTAGAAGGGTCGATTCACACACCGTTCGAATTTTGCACGATCCCGACTACAGTTCACCACACCAGCTCACGGACTTAATTGTACTAAACGGTGCGCAGCATCGTATGGTTGCCTTTATATTGACATCTCGTGCGGCAGGCAGCCCACCGAATGCCTACACCGATGCTGCGCGATACAATATGACGGGGTGAGCATGACTGCGTGCGCTGTTGAGCCGTTGCTACAGTGATTGGCTGGATAGCCCTTCTGTGTGAGCAAAGCTATGAGCGCTCGTGTGTGCAGAGAAGATGTGCTCTAGTGGACTTTTAAAATATGTTTTCTGACGCGATTTTCTGTCTAGAGAGAGAGAGGGGTGGCGTCATTTTGCAGACGCATCTTGGCCCGTTCTCATCACACATCTGTGAATGGCGATGAGAAGGAGAAAACCCCTGCAATGGTGCATAATTACCTAAGCTTTCACTATCGATGCACAAGCCGCTTACAGTGTGCGTCATGAGTGTAGGTGAAGCTGTACTTGTTGCAACTTTTTTAATGTCTGTTCAGAAATGTTGGTTAAATTCGTATTACATCGTACCGTCGGATCCATCTGAATTTTATGATCTCGTTTTGATATCACAAGACAATGCTCAGACCGCCCATACAAGTCCGCCCAACAAAGTGCGTCAAATGTTGTTTTGCCAGCCTGTAAACATAAGCAAACATACATAGCTTCTCAATATTTTTAATTAACCTATCGTTCCCCGGAGGTGGTGCATCCAAACCAGAGTAGGCCAGTGACTGCAACTCTGAGCAAAACCCTTCGGACGTTGGTGTGGTCTCTTCGATGACAAGGTCTTTCCTGGTGGATGAGCGTGAACGTGCTTGTTTCAATATTAACCGAAAATGGGAAACAGCATTTCCCTCGTGTAGAGTTCATTAACTC
Organism: Anopheles stephensi; assembly: GCF_013141755.1. Classification (NCBI taxonomy): domain Eukaryota; kingdom Metazoa; phylum Arthropoda; class Insecta; order Diptera; family Culicidae; genus Anopheles; species Anopheles stephensi. The sequence continues at coordinate 35,626,180 of NC_050202.1, read as the reverse complement.
GCGTTCGGTAGCATCAGTTCTGCTACGTAACCCGATGTTTCCAAACATATGAGGAAACCGGCAGCTCATGATGCCTTAAATAGCTGCAGGTGCTTAATTCGCTTTTCGCTACATTCGAACGGTTTATTCGTTTGTTACACACATTGGCTACACGGAAAAAATCCAATAAAAATTGGTTCCAGTTCCAAATGATCAATTTTGGGAGATTTTTCAGTTTATATTGAATACAAATTTGCTCTTTATGCAGAAAAGTTTATTGAAAAGTTTATTGAAAGCGGAATGGCAGTTGAGGCCCCTCTAATTGTGATATTAGAGGCAAACAACAGAACTTCCCTCGCCGACGAAGCCCCTCCTAACCGAAGAGGCCCCGAGCAGCCGCTCCTCCCGCTCCTAGATTGATTTCCGCCACCGGGGAACGGTCCAGATGAGATTTGAAACCCGGACCTGCCGGGAGAAGACCGGCGCGTTTTTTACAGTTGATTTTAAAATTGTTAATCTTAAGGAATACCATCCCTCTCCGCGTCGAAGCAATTTCCTGCGAGGAATTCGTGCCTTGGTTTTCTTCCCGCTTTTTTTGGAGGGGGGGGGGGTGGGTTTCATTTACCTCCTTTGTCCATGCAACTCCCCTGTATTTGTTCGTTTGTCTCACAGGTCCGTACAAGTTACTAATCGCCACCGTTGCGATACGAGTTCTTCTGCGGGTTCGGTCACTCTCACTCTTCCGTCGCCTTTGCAGAATCATCTCTGCTTCCGATGGTAGCGCTCGTCTATACCCGCTTCTTCCGGATGTTAGCGTTCCTTCCCTAGAAGGAGGTCTTTCCCTGTTGCGTGATATAGAAGACGGTACCGTTCCAGCCCTCTCCGCTCATTCTCTCTGCCTGGCTCTGCTACCACTGCCGCCTTGCTATCCTTGCTAGCCTTCCGCAGCTCATTTCTGCTGATTCTTATTGGCACGCATACGATTATGCCGGATATCCTCTTCTGGACGTGTTACGGCATCTACTGCATTACCTGTTGCAGCCTCTTCAAGGTAGAAACCTACTTTCCCATGCTTCCTTTCGGTCCACAGAGGCATGGCGGTCGTATCATTCGGAGTGCCCATCTGATGTATCTACTGACCGCTGGGTTTCCGGCCACCCGATACCAGGATTATTGCGTCTCTTGCAGCATTGTAACGCGTTTTTCACGACGACCATCCTTTCGACTAATATCCGGAGCGGCTAGTATCCTCTGCTGACATCTCGCGTCCTCTCTCACCAGCAGATGGAGCGGGAGCAATCCGGGCAAGCATAACCAAAGTCTGATATGCCAAGGCGCGAATGGAGCTTGTCACACCATTGTGAGGTAGTACCAGGGACGTATTCCCCGGCTGGTAGCTGGTGGTTGGTGAGTTGTTGCAGGTCGGTGTAAGCTCTGGTTAGATGAGGGAATGAGCGTCGATTCCCTTCTCCGAGGATGCGAGCTGCAATTGCGACGAGTCTTTTGCTGATGATGATGAGCTAAAATGGCAGGAAACCGCTTTCGCAGAGGAGGGAAACGAAGACTCTATTACTCTCTTCTTGAAGGTTGCTCGCCCGCAGGAAACAATCTCGATGACGTAGAACAGTTTGGGTAGAAGCCAGGTATGGATGATGTGATTTAGGGTTGAGCGGGAGGACCGAGCTTTGCCGGTTCCGAACATCCGTAACAAGTTCAGCCGGCTGTTTGCTTCCTTGCTAACCGTGTAAGAATGGGGAATATATGAAAGACGTCTGTCGAATGTAACGCCGAGTATGTTAGCAGTGAAGCTTGTGTTATTTGCATGAGTTTACGAGATTTGCAGGCGGAACGAGATGAAGAGGCCAGGATAATATCGTCTACCTAGAGGAATGGATTGGATTTCTGTGGGAATGGAGCAAAAGCGGGATTCCATGCAGATGAGGAAAAAGGTTGGAGAGAGAATGGCTCCTTGCGGAATACCATTCAACAGTGTGTAGGGATTGGATCTCTAAATGTCCGATTGCGGGTGTTAATGTTAACGTTTGTGTCGAGTGTTTCTAAGGACATACAACTTGGGTTTAATGATTTGTCTATCAGAAATTGTGCGGCAATGTATTGCCTGTTTCTAAGTGGTTATGAAATCTATCATTTGCTTCAAAAATGCATGGGAAACAGTAATGGAAAGTGGTTTAAAAAAAAACAACGTCGAAGTTGTTTTACTAAATTTTGATTTTCAATAAGTCTATGCTGATTGTTAACCTTGTTTTCTTGTTGAGTTAAACACCTTTTATATTTCATGTTTATTTCACACACAGCTTTTCGTCACGGTGCCCGCTAAATATGCCCGCTTCCGCATCTTCAGTTCCGAACCCCATCCATCCGTTATCCACGAATGTTATCCAAAATCCATTGCAGATACTTGCTGATAGCAATGTACCGTTCCGGCACGGTACAATAGCTAATGCCCGTCTGCAGCCCGTAAAGTAAGTATCGATTCGACTTTTTCTCGATCGCCTGTATCGCCGATCCGGGCTGGTAATCGTTGCACTGTGGTGATCGCGAGGCATTGTTCAGGTTTCGGGCACAGATGATGCTATCGTCGAGCTTTTGGGACGCTTCCGCATGATAACCCTCGGACTGCAGTTCGGCCCGGCACTGATTCAGATCGACTGCGTCCAGCACGGCACGCTGCAATATTTTCGAATCCGATCCACTCTCCTTCCAGCCCGTCATGATGTAGCGATTGTAGAGACGATCGCGCTGCTGGGGAGTGACCGGCAGACAGATCGCCTCGATGTGATCCCGGCGACCGATAACAGCCGGGATGGTTAGCCGTGCGAGCACGAGCTCATCCTTCCGAAACACCTGCCCGACTGAGACGGTCTGCACCGAGGACACGCACTGCTCGCTTCCGTCGATCGTACCGCAGTCCTTCGTTTTCCCCGTGTCGTAATCGCCTAGCGTCACGCTGACTTCGTCCCTAGAATGGTTGGAATGACGTTGGTTGTGATGAAAGCGATGCAGCCGCGTATACTCACTGCCAATCGACGCAAGTGGTCGTGAGGATGTAGTTTCGATTGAGCAGCACGCCGTTGCACGGAACGTACTCGGAATCCTGGAACGGGTGGCGCACCGTCACCATCCAAGGGTACTGCTTGAAGATGGGTTTACGCTTCTCCTCGAACTCGTAAATGTGCTCGTTCCGTCCACAGTTGCCCTGGTTGATCAGTCGAATGTTGGGATGCCCCAGGATCGGGTCGCTGATGCCACTGTTCGGGGTGTTCTCGTACAGCCAATCGATGTACTGCGACGCATCGGTAAATCCGATGTACTGCTTCAAATTGCACAGCCCGGACGAGTCGATCGTGTTGCTGAACGACACTACGCCCTTCAGATACCAACGGTTTTGGAACTGGAAAAACATTCCGCCACCACTGTCCCCGTTGCATACGCCCGTTCCTGTTGGAGATGAGGCGAGAAAGATCGCGTGTTTATGTACATTTTATGGGCCTGGCCCCGGTGGTCAATTCTTACCATTTTTATATCCCGCGCAGTACGCTTTGGAGTACAGCAGTCTGCCGAAAAATGCACGATCACTTGCCAGACACGTCAACGAATCAACCACCGGCATCCGGGCTTCATTGAGCGCTGCTCCGGCGCGATTTTCATCCGCCAGACCCCACCCGACAACCGTGCCCGACTGTCCGTAGACATTCGGCAGGACAAACCCATCGTCTCGCTTCCACAGGCAAACGGGTTGAATGTATTCGTTGAAGATGATTGGAATTTCCACCCGCAAGATGGCGATGTCGTTCTCGAACGTTGTCGGCCGGAACCCGACGTGCACGACCGTTTCGATCACGTTGAACTCCTCGGCGTGTTCCTCCACCTCGTTCGAAAGGTTGAAACGGCCCAGCTTTAGCAGCAAATTTTCGGTCGGTATTTTCCGTCGACTGGCGGCGAACGTGACGCAGTGTGCCGCCGTCAGCACCAGGTACCGATGCACGATGCTACCGCCGCACGCATACTCGAACCCGTCACTGTTGATGCCTCGCTGATAGAGAGCCACATGCCACGGCCAATCGCCGGGGCGCGTAAGGTAGCCACCCTTGACGAGGCCCTCCCGTTGCGCCAATCGTTGGCCACACTCGTTGTCGTTAAAGTCCTTCGTTTGCAGCTCGTCTAGCACCACATTGGCCCCATTGGCCCGGACACTGTGAAGCACCAGTATCAGGCAGACCGCCGCCCACCGGCCAAGCGTCGTCGTTTCGTGGAGCATGATCGATGAACGATCTTCTCCGACGAGAAGTTCAGTTCGTACTGGTCGATTATCGGGTCCGATCGGTCGGAAGGTTACGAACCCCGGGAAGATGCTTGACTCGATGTGTGGGTTTTTTTGTTGTTGTTGTATTGCTTTTATAAGCGTCAGTCGAAAAGTGACCGCAAGTTACGCTGCCTTCTAAACGATGCTTCGTAAAGACGGTGATCGTTAGCAGGGGGCACTCGATCAATCAAATAAGACTAACGACGCATGAGCCGTTACTTTGCAGGCCACCTTTTCATGTTCTGGCCACCACACTCTCAAAGCGAACTGCGAGCGGTGGAGGAAACTACTTAGAACGTATCCATTTCCTAGTGGAGTATAAATCAGGTTTGCGCACACGCAGCACCTCCCAGTGCTGCTTTGCAATGGTGTGGCGAGATGGTGCCGTCGATGACTTTGAGTGGCATTGAATGTGCGTGTGATTCCGCGCCTCGCCATGTTGTTGGCGATCGTAATCTAGATAGTAAGCGTTAACCTAGCACAGGGATCGGCACACGTTTTTCTCGGCAAGAGCAGTCTTGTAGAGTGGAATTTGAATAATTTCTCATGTAGTCAATGGTTAAAAAGATGCGTCTTTAGCAGCCAGTAGACCTACCCAAGACTGCCAGATCTTTCCAAAACTATGACAGCAAACTTCACAATTATTTAATAGGGATTTGATGATCCACAGGAAAAAAAACTCTGGTGTCTTAAGGGCTTGATCTTGTGTTCTTTGTGAGTCTTACCAATTTTTTTCTCGCGGACCGGATAAAGGCCAATTAAAGCCGGAGGGTCTGAACTTTGACGACCCCTGATCTGAAGCCTGATCTACCGCACTCTTCACTTAAACCTGTATACAGGGTTCACCGATAGATAGCATACGGCGAGTATACCTTAGCGGTTCGCGCAAACGTTTAAGATATCTGCGGCCATCGATAGCGATTCACATGTACAATTAGCGACTGGCCCAAAATGGATAGCGATTCGCGTGCACACTTTAGTGAATGTCAGAATTCGGCGCGGTTTGAAAATATAGGTTTATATGACCCAGGTTGAGGAGTCAAGATTGGAAAAAAATCGTTTAAATTTCGTTTTTTATGTAATTGGAAAGTTGTTGCGCACAAAAGTGATGTGAAAATTAATGTTCATGATTATAAAGCATAAATTTATTGATTTTCAGCGTTGGTTAAAAAAATAAAAACAAAACTATGTGAAACATGAGAAGAACAGCCATGTGGAGAATTCAAACATGGACGTATATACACGAATTCAAAACTGATGCGATCTCGAAAAAAATCCGTTCAGGTAATGAAAATATTTTGCATATTGGTCCAGCAACCGAAGCGTTCACAGTTTTACCAAGCGATTAACAATCAGAGCATCATCATCAAAAAATCCGTTCAGGTAATGAAAATATTTAGCATATTGGTCCAGCAACCGAAGCGTTCACAGTTTTACCAAGCGATTAACAATCAGAGCATCATTTGCGGTTTCATTATACATTCCTTCGTTGTTTTTGGTTTTGGCAATCATCCTTTCAAAGGTACGAATTTCAGCACAATTAAAATGTGCTACAACTAGAATTCTAATTGAATTTGAGTGTTTATTAGGTGTTTGGCTACGATAGGAGCTCTTGCTTGTTGAAGTGCGCCCGTGCAACATTTTTATTGTCGGTAAATTTGTTTTATTAACGCACCGTGAAAGAATACAGTGAGTATCAATAGCGGTATGTGCTGAAGCAAAACAACTGAGACACACATCGTTCTTTTTACTTTTTGCTTGCAGATATGAATTCCAGCCAAAGCTCTGTACAAGAGGAAAATGCAAGCAGCGCTATGCAAGCACCTCGCCGCCGAAAAACTACCAGCAACGAAGATAGAGAGCGCGTGGTAACGGCGTATGAAAACGGAGCCACTGCAGCTACGATTAGCGAAATGTTTAATTTGAAAAAACCGACTGTCCATGGTATCATCAAAAAATACCAAACCCAATGGCAAATCGAGGCAAAGAAGTGTGGTGGCAACAGATCTAAACTATTGTCGCAGCAAGCCGTAAATGATGTTCGGAACTGGATCGACGAGGACTGCACGGTGACGCTTAAAGCACTCGCAGAGAAAGTGTTCGAACAACACGGTGTTCGAGTTTCGTCCACAACCATAGCGAGGGAAATAAAAGGATTCAACTACTCTCTGAAGATGGTCAAACTGTTACCGGAGCGACGCAACACACCAACGACTATCGAAGAAAGGAAACATTACGCTACACAATTTTATGAAATTGCGCGCGGAATTCCGGATAATGGATTAATCTATTTAGACGAAGTAGGATTTAACGTCAGTATGCGTACGCTAAAAGGACGATCGCAGAGAGGAACACCGGCCACCATCACCGTTCCACAGTTAAGGACTAGGAACATCTCCATCATTTGTGCTATGCATCGGTACGGCGTGCTGCTTTACACCACAAACACTCGATCCGTAAACCGTGAACGGTTTATACAGTTTATTGAAGAACTAAAGCAAACCCTGCGATCGAAGGACATTAACAGCAGCTACTTCATAATGGATAATGTAGCTTTCCACAAAACACCCGCAGTAAGAGTTGCAATCGGAAATGATAGCGACAAACCTTTATATCTACCACCCTACTCACCATTCCTTAATCCTATTGAAAATCTTTTCAGCCAGTGGAAGAATTTTGTGAGGCGAAACAATCCTTCAAATGAGGATCAATTGATGGAAGCGATTCGGAATGGATCCAGGCTAATAACCGCACAGGATTGCGATGGCTACATTTCGAATATGTGGCAATACATGTCCCGTTGTTTGAGGGGCGAAGAAATTTTAGATTAAGTTATGTATAAATATATATAAGATTAGAAAGGAAGATTTTAGTTTTAATGTGTAACATATTGTACTGACGATTCTTAAAAAGATGAAATGTAAATAATGCTGCTGGACGAATTAAAATAACATTTCCGTTGCTTTCAATCACTATCTCATCCGAACATGCGATTCGAATACCGTTCCGAATGTGTAAGAAAAAAATTATTGGCATTTTAATTATAATCACTCTGACCTGGCCGTACTAATCACCTCAAAATCGCATGTTCTCGCATGCGCATCTTTTTAAGAATCGTCAGTACAATATGTTACACATTAAAACTAAAATCTTCCTTTCTAATCTTATATATATTTATACATAACTTAATCTAAAATTTCTTCGCCCCTCAAACAACGGGACATGTATTGCCACATATTCGAAATGTAGCCATCGCAATCCTGTGCGGTTATTAGCCTGGATCCATTCCGAATCGCTTCCATCAATTGATCCTCATTTGAAGGATTGTTTCGCCTCACAAAATTCTTCCACTGGCTGAAAAGATTTTCAATAGGATTAAGGAATGGTGAGTAGGGTGGTAGATATAAAGGTTTGTCGCTATCATTTCCGATTGCAACTCTTACTGCGGGTGTTTTGTGGAAAGCTACATTATCCATTATGAAGTAGCTGCTGTTAATGTCCTTCGATCGCAGGGTTTGCTTTAGTTCTTCAATAAACTGTATAAACCGTTCACGGTTTACGGATCGAGTGTTTGTGGTGTAAAGCAGCACGCCGTACCGATGCATAGCACAAATGATGGAGATGTTCCTAGTCCTTAACTGTGGAACGGTGATGGTGGCCGGTGTTCCTCTCTGCGATCGTCCTTTTAGCGTACGCATACTGACGTTAAATCCTACTTCGTCTAAATAGATTAATCCATTATCCGGAATTCCGCGCGCAATTTCATAAAATTGTGTAGCGTAATGTTTCCTTTCTTCGATAGTCGTTGGTGTGTTGCGTCGCTCCGGTAACAGTTTGACCATCTTCAGAGAGTAGTTGAATCCTTTTATTTCCCTCGCTATGGTTGTGGACGAAACTCGAACACCGTGTTGTTCGAACACTTTCTCTGCGAGTGCTTTAAGCGTCACCGTGCAGTCCTCGTCGATCCAGTTCCGAACATCATTTACGGCTTGCTGCGACAATAGTTTAGATCTGTTGCCACCACACTTCTTTGCCTCGATTTGCCATTGGGTTTGGTATTTTTTGATGATACCATGGACAGTCGGTTTTTTCAAATTAAACATTTCGCTAATCGTAGCTGCAGTGGCTCCGTTTTCATACGCCGTTACCACGCGCTCTCTATCTTCGTTGCTGGTAGTTTTTCGGCGGCGAGGTGCTTGCATAGCGCTGCTTGCATTTTCCTCTTGTACAGAGCTTTGGCTGGAATTCATATCTGCAAGCAAAAAGTAAAAAGAACGATGTGTGTCTCAGTTGTTTTGCTTCAGCACATACCGCTATTGATACTCACTGTATTCTTTCACGGTGCGTTAATAAAACAAATTTACCGACAATAAAAATGTTGCACGGGCGCACTTCAACAAGCAAGAGCTCCTATCGTAGCCAAACACCTAATAAACACTCAAATTCAATTAGAATTCTAGTTGTAGCACATTTTAATTGTGCTGAAATTCGTACCTTTGAAAGGATGATTGCCAAAACCAAAAACAACGAAGGAATGTATAATGAAACCGCAAATGATGCTCTGATTGTTAATCGCTTGGTAAAACTGTGAACGCTTCGGTTGCTGGACCAATATGCTAAATATTTTCATTACCTGAACGGATTTTTTGATGATGATGCTCTGATTGTTAATCGCTTGGTAAAACTGTGAACGCTTCGGTTGCTGGACCAATATGCAAAATATTTTCATTACCTGAACGGATTTTTTTTCGAGATCGCATCAGTTTTGAATTCGTGTATATACGTCCATGTTTGAATTCTCCACATGGCTGTTCTTCTCATGTTTCACATAGTTTTGTTTTTATTTTTTTAACCAACGCTGAAAATCAATAAATTTATGCTTTATAATCATGAACATTAATTTTCACATCACTTTTGTGCGCAACAACTTTCCAATTACATAAAAAACGAAATTTAAACGATTTTTTTCCAATCTTGACTCCTCAACCTGGGTCATATAAACCTATATTTTCAAACCGCGCCGAATTCTGACATTCACTAAAGTGTGCACGCGAATCGCTATCCATTTTGGGCCAGTCGCTAATTGTACATGTGAATCGCTATCGATGGCCGCAGATATCTTAAACGTTTGCGCGAACCGCTAAGGTATGCTCGCCGTATGCTATCTATCGGTGAACCCTGTATGCCACCGAAACGTTCCCCTGCAATCGTGGGAAATCCCATACATGACTGATTAGACCAGTGATGTTTAGGTTGTTTTCACTGCAACTTACCATTCCCCCATATTAAGAAAATCGTTATTAACAGCACACAAACATTTCTGCAAAGTTTTGCAACTTTACTAAAACTATCAACTTGGTTTTGAATCCAAATGATATACTCCTGTTTACAGTTACAGTCGAATCGCTCACCGTTTGCTTCGACTCACGAGCTGCCTGCTTCGATTTGCGTGTCATTACCAACGAAAGAGCGACCTTATGGTCGAATTGCATGCCGTTACTATGGAATCTCGTGCTGGTATCTATGGATTTGTGCATGTTAGCACGTTTCAAATTCGCTTCTTCTCTCGAAGCAATAGTTTTTTCTTATCGCTTAAACTTACGGATAATTTTAACAGGATAATTTTAACGACTAAACGCAAGGGAAAGCATTATTTGAAACTCACACGTGTTTTAAATATTGTGTCAAAGCAAAAATGAACGATACATACAAAGTATTTCATGGAATTCAATGAAAAATATTGAGAAAAAAAAGTAAACTAATAGCTTCAAGAACTTTTCTAGATTTTCTGCGCCGTTCGAATCCGTTCATTTCCGCTAGTTTAATGTATAGATCACCACTAAACTTTGAAAAACTAGCTGTCTTGTGTATCGCTACTGTTCGATGTTGGTATTGTACTCCACATTTTTTCGTCATTTACGGTTTATTAGCCGTTTGTTCGTATAAAAATGCCGACGAAATGTTTTCTAATGGTAACGAACTAACCGGTCTGTTCATTACACCATATGCTTCATACAGGAGCAATCAAAAATCCATGTATATCGGCTCGTGATTCCATGGTAACATGTGATTCGGTCGTTATGTCGCGCATTCGATGGTAATGGCACGCAAATCGAAGCAGGCAGCTCATGAGTCGAAGCAAACGGGGAGCGATAGGACTGTAACTGTAAACAGGTGTAAATCAAAAGCAAATCAACTTTAATCTCGGCTCAAGTCAAGTTTTGGCTGATCAAGTACACTTTATAGTATGGTGCTATATAGCCAAACCGTTGCGACTTCTCAATTCTTTCAGAACATTGATAGTCGCAGTAGTCGCATATGCCTTTGAGACATGGACTTTGTCTAAAACTGACAGAACCCTCTAAGCCGCCGTTCGAGAGCAAGATGCTCAGAAGGACTTTTGGGACCTACGAACTGAACGATGATTACACCATCACCGTGCAGCGATTTAGACTCGCCAGGCTCCGGTGGGCTGGTCACGTCATGAGAATGACACCGGGCAACCCAGCCCGTAAAGTTATTTTGGCCTTCCACACGCATAAGAGACGTGGTAGGTCCAAACTGAGATGAAGCTATGGCGTTGATGCGTCCACCAGAACAGCCGGGATAATGGATTAACGAAACACGACGGCGCAAAACCGTAAGCGGTATCGAGGTATGTTATCGGTGATGAGCAGCGGGTGTGTCGCCGGATAGGTAAGTAAGTATTCTTTCATCTGCCAATATTTATTTTGTACCCACTTTTAGCTTCTTCTATGATACCTACTGATAAGCTCCACAGTGGATCACCAACAGTTTCCAACAGTTCTTTCCTTTCGTGTTGGTTGAGAAAAGCGTTACTAATTTGCTCAGTGGTGGGTCAAGATATTTGGAGGCCCCTAGCGGAATGGCAGTTGAGACCCCTCTTATTGTGATATGAGAGGGAAACAACAGAACTTCCCTCACCGATGAGGCCCCCCTGACCGACGAGGCCCCGAGCGGCCGCCCCTTCCGTTCCTAGGTTGATCCGCCACTGGATTTGCTGTGAAGTTTCCAAAACGCTACGCTCGCTTGACTATCTATCGAGCAGTAAACGTCCTCGACACCATCTCAATTTGTGGCCGAAGTGATAGCGGCGTCTATCTTTGCACGGCAGGATCGAGGATCGACTTCCATCCGGACCATTCCCCCGTAGTGAGGACTGACTATCCAATTACGTGGTATAAAGAAGTCTAGTATGCCATAAGGTGGCCGGCATAGCCTAGATGGCCGTTGAGCCAGCGCCATTCCCATGGAATTTCCAAGCCATCGAAGCTGGGACGCGAGCGGCTTACCATAACAGCGGCTTTACCATTGTACTTCCACACATCTTCTTCCAAGGCATTACAACCTCGAACGGTCTCGGCCTTGATTTTAACCGTAGCATGGTAAGTCAGCCCTGCGTACGGCCCCATACTTAAAGGTTTTGTCAGTTTTTGACAGAATCCTTGTCTTAGAAGTGCATGTGAGTAGCGATGTAAGCCGATACATATTCTATTAAGTCCGAGTTATTTCCGCTGCGTGATGAAGTTTGGTTCTGGTTGTAGTGCGGCCAGTTGACAGCCAGCACTTCAGTTCGTACCTCAACGTTAAGGTTTTATTTCAACCCTTCGCCAAACACTTCAATGAGCAACTATCCTTGCGATGTTGGCCTTTTCGACAATCAGCCAGTGTCCTACGAGTATCTATTTAAGTAAATTAACTCAGTTCTTCCGAAACGTCAAATCTTCGTTTCGAGGTCGTTTAACGGAGAGGACAAAATAAGTATTCGGTCGTAATTGTGATCATTGTCGTAATTGTGTGCGCTTTTGGGTATCTAGTCGCTGAACCAGCGTAACTGCAACGCCCAGAGACTATTTGTTGCGGAACTTTTGGACTATCGGATCGACTCCCCAACACTACTCTCTGGGCTCAACCTATACGTCCCAACCAGGCCGCTTCGCCCAAGGGCGCTGCTTGACTTAGAAGATCGCCGAACCCGTTTTGGCACCTTTGATCCCTTTCTCTGTATGTGCCGTGAATATAATTGTATTAGTAAACGTCACCAACCGGACATGCCTCGCGCTGCGCTTTTAAATTGTACTTGAACCGTCCGTCCTCATAACTGTTAAGTGTCTTAGCAATTAGACTTCAAGGGGTCCCTGCGTGCCCCCTGCCCCCGTTGAATTATAATGATAATAAACAATAGACAATAATAACTAAAACCTCTAACAACTCTAATAACTTCACTGAACACGACACATTAGTAGTCTGATATAGTTGAATACTGAATGCACAGTCCAATCTATTCCGTTTTTATCTCGGTAACGACTGGATTCTTTATGCCATTTGCTATATTTGCTATTTAAAGAATTGTGATAAATTGAACCGAACTTATTTCATAACGAAAGAATTGTCATCAGCAATTCTACACAGCAAGGATGGGGTAGGCCTTTTTTATTTCAATGCTTCCTTTCCGAAACTTTATTTCAAAGTGCTTCACGTTGTTATTCCTCCCTCAATCGCGCCCACCTAATCCTACATTTACTCTCATGGTACATGCCAATAAAAGCTTCCTCTCGTGGCCTCTTGGTGACGACGCTTGATCTCCATACTGGATCTCGACACACCGCACTCGACACGTTGCCTTGCTTCGCTCCTTGTTTGGCATCGGTGAGATGCAGCTTTAGTTGTCTGGTTTTACTCCCATTTTTACGATTATCCTACGGTTTTTGTGTTTGTTTTTTTTTTTTTGCAATTGTCTTTTAATGCTTTCCAACATATTTCACCCCACCCCCAATCAGCACCACTATGCATCGTTGGCGAAACGGGATTTCACGTGAGTGGGTTTTTAAATTATTTATCTAGAATTTCAATGCTTCACTTTCACTTACAATTTCCGGGCCAACCTTCTTATAATCACAGTTTTCAAATCAAATTTCTTTGAAATGTTTATCTGTTTCCTTTTTTTTTTTTGTCTTTGCGCCTCGTACTTCCAATTTTGCATGGCGATGGTTTTGGGTCAGTATCAGCAGCTGCGCTGTACTCCATTTTGTTTTTAGCGTGCTTAAATGTGCACTTGAAATTCCAATGCAGAGCTCCTTATTGCCCATCCCAGGCATTGAGTTTCGCCCATGATGTGACACCTGTTTCAGATTCCGTTACCTTCCCTTTAGCGGGTCTCGCCCTTCCTTACATTCCTAACTTTAGCTTATGTATCTTATTGTTTAATTCACTTGCCCATCTCACTGCTATAGCATGCTCGCGGCGTGTTTGCTCGCCTGTTCGTTTAAGAGTTTCTTTTTTTTTTTTTTTGACTAGTTTGGTTTATCTTTTAAATATCGTGTTTAAATCTAAAAGATGTCTCAGCAAAAATTTGCATACAGAGAAGACGCTTCAACTGCTTCACAAAAACAGTGGCATTCTTTCGTTTGCTATGTGATGCGTACAGTGGTTTTCAGTTGATAATGTAAAAGCAACGATCCGTTTTTGTAAGCTCTTGAGACATGAAATGGGTAAACAAAGCTAGTAGACATGAACTTCAAACCAAGATCCTGTGAATATCTCACAGCCCTTGTTTATACCTGAAGGTTACGCGCTGCCCAAGCGCTGACAGGCCGTGCACAATATCAGCGGCTACTATGACAATATCATCTGGTACCTGCATAATAAAAGGAAATTGATTTCCCTGCCATTTGAAGCCGTTCCCATGTCAACTAGCTTTGTTTACCCATTTCATCTAAGGAACCTACAGCAAAGATCGATGCTTTAACATTATAAGCTGAGAAACCCTGTACTTGGTTTGTTTTTTAATTATTGTAGTATTTTACTAACCTTTTTCTTCTATCTTCCAATATCTTCCTGCACTCCCCTCTGCCAGCCAGCGTGCTTAATATTCATGTTGGGTTTAATGCTTATTTTGTTTGCAGATGAGTTTTACATTCTTCAAGTAATCTTTCTTCTAGTGATGCCCTCTTAGCCACCAACGGGTTCGATGATTTTTTGTTTGTTTTGTATATAGTTTCCACTAGATGTCCCTTCCCTGTCACATGAAATTATTGCACAAATTGCTTACTTTTAATCAAATTTACTTACATTTTCACAATGCTCCCTTCTCTCGCGCGGTGAGATTTACGCCTCACGGACGCCCTCTGTCTGGCTGGATGTGTATGGTTTCAATTAACTACAAATGCTTTGTTTTGAACGCTGAATTTTCGAAATTCAGTCGCCATTTTCCACATTCCACACGCTTCGATGGTGAAGCGATTTGCTTTCCGCTCACAAGTATCTATTATCAAACGCTGTAGTGTGGTTGGTTTTTGCAAAACTTATCTCAAGGACATTGCGATCGGAGTAGTCTCGTGCTTCTCGCCGATCGATCTATGATCGATCGAGCTGCCGTATAGTCTACTGCACACTGGAGGTTTCCTCGTCGTAGTGTGCAAACTTTAAGAACACTTGCTCTAGTGTCGTTTGGCTGAATGAGTATTCCTCGATGTCTAGCTCGGTTTTGGCTGAAAATAGAACGGCGTTTAGTCGAAAAGTCGCCAGATACACCGGGGTGAGAAGCGCCCTACCTTTCTCGAGCCGTGAAAAACATTCAGCTAAGGAACTGACGGCTTGCTGTGGTACAGAGTATACGAGCCGGTCGGCAAAACTCTCCTCCAGGGTGGCACTCGGAAACAGATCCGTTACGAAGTTGCGCAACGCCATCGAACGATTGTCAATGCAGTTGCTGATCACCGGTGCAATGTGGTCCGTGCTTTGGTCGAGCTGCAGCTGCTCCTGGCTGCTGCTGGGCTGGCTCTCGATCGGTGTCTCACTGTACACGTTTTCTATGTGCTTCAGCTTAATCTCCAGCGTGTAACCGGCGCCGTACAGATTCTTCAGGTGTTGCGTCGAACCGAGACATCTATGAACGAGATCCAACTAGTATTCGATTTGCCCTCACCGAACACTCGACCAGACACTTACCTTAGCTCTCCCTTGACCATGATTCCTACACGAGAGCACAACGCATCGGCTTCTTCCATCGAGTGGGTCGTCAACATCGCACAGCGCTTGCCATGGAAGCTAGCCAGTATCGTGTCCCAGAGGAACCGTTTCGACTTTGGATCCATCCCGGTCGACGGTTCATCTAGCAGCACCACCTTGGGCGCTCCTACCATCGCCATCGCGTAGCTCAACTTGCGCCTGGTACCACCGGAACAGTGCTGCGTTTGCTTGTTCGCATGTTCGTTTATGTGCAGCCCCGTCAGATACGTCGATATCAACCGGTTCAGATCTTTTCCACGCACTCCCCGTATACGTGCGTACAGCTCCAGATGCTCGCGCACGGTCACGTTCTTCCACAGTGCGTCATGCTGCGGACAGTAGCCCAACGTTTTGAAGGCATCATCTTGATTGATGGTAATGCTGTGACCGGCGACACGGACCGTACCCCGCGTGGGAGCCGTTTCGCCCGTCATAATCTTCATGGTGGTCGTTTTGCCCGCACCGTTGTGTCCGAGCAATCCCAACACCTCGCCGGCGTCCACCGCGATCGACAGACTGCGTACGGAAATCTTCTTTCTCGGTAGTTCATCATCCGCGCAGCAGCAGCAATTACCGCACAGCGACTCTTGGGAGAACTCTTTGCGAAGACTCTGGGTGGAAGTGTGAGAATGGAGTAGTGTTAGTGTGGCAACATGCACAGTCTGCTGGTGGCACTCAGCTCCCTAACTAACCTTGACCAGCACTACCGGCTGAGTTTGCAGACCGGCGGTATCATCTTGTTGCGACTGGTTGGATGTAAGCCGGAAAACGCGACTACGCTCGTGGCGGACATCTTCATCCTCATACTCACCGGTACACTGCTCTTCGGTCATCACATCTTCCTCGCTCTACAAAGGGCAGGAACAGGGACAGAAGTTACGGGGTTGAGTCATTTAAAGCATTGACCATCCAGCACGGTGAAAGCTTACCGCTGATCGATGGAAGAGATCCCGCATACGGCCACCACTTTTCATCACATCGGACACACGTAGGCAGAACGCCCAAATCGGAATGTGCAGAAGACACCCGCACGCCATCACGATCACCTCCTCGGTCATGTAGTGTGCCATCGACAGCTCGGCACAGGCGGAACTCAACCGGCACGCGATGTACACCCGATCGACGAAGTACACCGTCGCGTACGGAATGTACATAGGATTGATCAGCGAAAACACGTAGTGAAGAGCGATCGCTGCTTTAACCTCTGTAAGATTTGAAAATGTTTGTATTCATAATGGCATGTTTGTCGGGCGCATTTACACATCACTTACCGATCCCCAGCATGTCCAAAAACACAACCAATATGAACGGGATTAATCCCACAAAGGTAAGTATGTTGGGCAGGATCGATTGCGCGGAATCGGTACGATCGAAGAAGTACGAGAAACACGTCGAACAAAGGATGCCGGCCGGCGAGTAGAGAAACACCAACATTCCCAGTGTGATGAGTGCGGGAGGCTAGAATGATAGCAGAAGCGTCCATTAGAACCAAACCTATCCCTGCAGCCGCCGACTACTCACCTGTCGGAATGAGGGAATGTCAAACAGAAACACCAGCCCGAGCAGTGCGGCACAGATGACCAACATCAGCCCCGACAGCACGATAAAGTACGCGGACAGGTACAGCGATGAGGACAGTCCATTAACGCGCAGCTGATTTTTGGCTTTCATCTCCCGATCGTACACCATGTCGACGGCGAGCGAGACGGGAATCAGCACAAATATCATCCCCACGAACAGTGCGGACGAGAACGTGCCGATGTTGAACTCTTGCGGTTGTGCCGTCTGCTGGAAGGGATGTGACCACAGCTCGATGCGCAACATGGAGTCACCCGAAGCACTACGGTCTGACGCCACCCCGGAGGATGAGTATGTCGTGCTGGAACTCGTACTTGACGCTAATGGTTGAAGCGCTAAATCGTCCACACTTTCACCGTCTGCCCCATCATCTTGATAATCGAACGCACCAGACTGAGCATTCGACGTTGGCATCGGACCTTTCCGTGCGCTACCACCGCCGGCCCGCTGGTACAGAAGATGCTGCGAGTTTATCGAGGCTGGTGACAGTTCCGCGTACACGCGAAGCAGCGTGTTACTGATCAGATTCAGAATGATCGGCAGGCTGTGCTGAGTGGTATCGTTGTAGAGGGTCGTGATGGACACATTTGACCAGGATATTACATTCACGTTGAATGCGGCCATATGCGGGGCGATATCCAGCAGCTGCGAAAAGTTGCCATTGTAATCCTCCGTCACGTTTGCTGACCGGTGCAGTTCGGCCAGGAACCGACGGTAGAAATGGGCCGCCTCCTTCGACTGTTGCTGCTGCTGGTGGTGTTTCTGGTGCAGGAATTGTGGGATCGGATCGTAATGCTTCTGCGCCGATTCGCGCTTCTGCTGTCTCGGTTGCTGCTGCTGCTGCTGATGGTGATGGTGATACACGAAGGCGGCATGAGGCGGCCACACCGCCGGGCTGGTATTGTCGTGCACGGCGATCTTCGTGATGTTGCTCCCGTACGTGGTGTTATCCAGCAGTATGGAGCGCATGATCGGCGATAGCACCTGGATCGAGTTCAGGTAAAGTCCCAGTGCGGTGAACGCCAGTGGCAGTATGATCAACAGATACAAGCGCTGTATATCGCGGAACAGGATCGTCAGGCGAAGCTTGAGTAGCGCTCCGATCGTGCTCCATCTCGACGGGTAGAGCGGGATGTCGTCCAGGTCCATCCAGTTGGTACGATTTTGGCTGTTCAGCTTCACTGCCGATGCTGACGCGTGCGTTTGCGTCTGATCCTCGTAGATGCTCTTGGTGCTTTTGCTCACACCGTTGCGCGAAGAACGGTGATGCTTTTTGCGATGCATTCGCTGCGTCTGCGGAGAGTTGACGGCCGAATTGGGACCAACACCAACGCCACCGCCAGTGCCACCACCGCCATTACCACCACCCATGGACGCTGGATGAACTCCGGAACCTGCCGTACCCTGACTAACACCATCCGAACCGAGCCCGTTGATGGGAATGATCGTATCGAACTGCATGCGATTATCCTGCAGCGACGCCTTATTCTCGGCGTTCTGTTCGTCGAGCAGCGTTTTGGTATCGTTCTTTAGCGACTGATAGCTGTTGCTGCGCTCCTGCAGCGACAAGCTTCTAGGGAGTCCACGCGTCTTCATCACTTTGCGGCTCAGGTTTTCCGACACCGGATAGCCCGCTGCCTGCCCATCTTCCTCGTCATCTTCGCCATCGCCTTCCTCGTCTTCGCCTTCTCCCGCGCCACCCGCCTTCTGCTCACCTTCGCGCTGCGTTTCCAGATGCAGGAACACCTCCTCCAGCGTGGTCATCGACACACCGTACGAACAGATACCGAGCATCATCCGTTTGCTCTTTATCTCCTTCTCGATATCGTCAAACAAGGACACGAACGAGTTGACCGCATCGTGCGGCAGAATGTAGCTCAGCTCCCGGCCGTGCCGTCGGGCTTTCTCCGCCTGCGGCACATGCTCGTTCACCAGCTTCGTGATGGACGTTTCGCACGCGTTCGTATCCAGCACCAGCGTCAGATGGTACCCGATGCCGAACTTGTTCTTCAGGAAGAGAGACGACCCGCAGCACCGCAAACGGCCCCGCGACACAACGGCCTTCCGCTCGGCCAGTATGTCCGCCTCATCCATGAAGTGTGTCGTCAGCAGGATCACCTTGCCGTGCTTGCGGTTTTGCAGTATGGACCACATGTGGCGCCGCGAGTACGGATCCACCCCGGCCGTCGGTTCGTCCAGGATGATAATCTTCGGGTCACCGATGATGGCAATACCGACCGAAAGCTTCCGCTTCTGACCACCGCTCAGATGCTTCACACGCGTCTCCGCCGTATCGAACAGGTCGATGTCGCGCAACGTTTTCTTCACCTCGCTATCCACCAGTGCCGGCGGAATGCCACGTACGGCCGCGAAAAAGTACAAATGTTCCTTGGGCGTTAGCGTCTCAAACAGTATGTCATGCTGCGGACACACTCCCGTCATCCGCCGGATCATGGTCATATCGTTCGGGTCGCGCACATCGTACCCGAAGATGTATATCGTACCCGACGTCGGTGACGTCAGCCCGGTAAGGATGTTGAACAGCGTGCTCTTACCCGCCCCGTTATGGCCGAGGATGGCCGTGATCTGTCCCTCGTAGATGGTCAAGTTAATTCCGTTGACCGCGTTCACCGCCGGCTTACGGCACGAGTGGAACGTTTTGTACAGGTCCACTATGCGGATCGCTTCCTTGCCGCGCATCTCGCGCGACACCGGTTCCACGTCCCGTGCCTGATCCTCAAGCGGATTGTTAAACGAGTTGGCGGATTCGCCGTTCAGCAGCGGCACTTTTGGCACTTTTTTCTTACACCAGTAGTTTTTGTTTAGGCAAAAGCAAGGCTTCTGCTTCGTACCGTGATCCGAGGGGATGACACAATCGAAGTAGAAGGCCAGCGCCGCGTACAGCACAATGTCCACCACCAGCATCAGGATGGAGCCCCCGATCGGTATGCCGGGCCCTGTCCACAGATTGTTCAGCGTGACACCCTGGCCGGATATGTCCAGCACGAGAATTTTATCCATTGCCAGCGCAAATCCGGTGGGCGAAATGAGTGACACCGTCCACAGTGCGGCCGAGGTGTGCGTGTCGTCGATGAACACTTGCAGGAAGTAGAGCAGCGACATGATGTTCACCGCAAAGTTGCCCAGGATGCCAGCCGTCTGCGAATAGAAGGTTCACAAACGTCAGCACGCAGAGCTGACAGGGTGGAAGTGATCTCAACTTACCCGAGAGTTGTCGAAGAACGGTGTAATCATAAAGCCGATCAGAATGACCGAAAAGCTGTACAGCAGAATCAGTATAAATACTGGCAGGTAGTTTGTGTTTTGAAAGACGCCCAGCGAGAACACCAGAATCACCGATACAAAGCTCAGGAATGTTACAAACACGGCGTAAATGACGAACCAACCGCACCTACGGGAGAGAGAGTGCACTTTAATGTTACGCACCAGGGGCAGTAAGATGACTCAGGCAGCCTTACCAAAAGACGGAATCCCGCAGCCCCATTATCTTCAGTCCCTCCTTGATGTGGTTCTCCTTCTCGCCGACGATCAGAATGAGCAGATATGTAATGAATTGCGACAGTGCCATCACCATGTAGATCGGTATGACCAGCCGGAAGGCGACCATCCAGTTGCCCGTGTACGCCTCCTTGGGGAACATCTCCAGCGTGATGTGGGGAATCTGCAGCTCTTCGTTCTGCGTTACGATCCGTATCTTGGTGTAGTCGAGCAGGGTTTGCAGTGCGACGAACCCCGAATAGTAGTACTGATTCACCGGGCACGAGTCACCCGTTTCGATCGGGATCACCGCCGACCAGTAGCTGTCCGACTGGCGGCACGTGACCAGCGACGAGTACAGCTCCGTCGTCGACGGTGTCACGTAGAACGACGGATTCGTGCGTATTTCGTACCGTAGCGGACCGAACAGTGGGTCGTCCGAGTGGAATATCAGAGCCAGCGGCATCTTGCTCGGATCGCGCCAGTACGCCGCCAGTAGCTCTTCCGGCGTTTCGTAAATCATCCACTTGATGGGATGAATGCCGGGCTGGTGCCGTCTGTTCGACATCCATAGCTCGTTCACTTCACTCAGAAAGGGTACCGTGGTGGATGAGTTTGGCTGTGGCAGCACGGCAATGGTGTGAGCTTTATGGTGCTGGAAATGCTCGAACAGTGTGGCGGCGCCGCGTGGTTCCGTGATGGCGGGAAAGTTGGGATTCGGTATGAGGATCTTCAGCACGATCAGCGTGCCCAGCGTGTAGAGCGGTAGAAACACCTCCGCTATCGTTTTGCGTGAGTCTCTGATTTTTAGCTTAAAATTGCGAACCAACGTCGCGCCGAGCTGCTGGCAGAAGTTGCTAGTATTCATCATGTCCTTTCCCATCGCTGCTGGTGCTGTAAGTGGCGGCCCGCTCGTGTTGCGCTACTACTACACGATTGCTTGCCGTTCTCGTTGTAATAATACTGGTGGAAATGGTGCTAGCGACAGATGCGCACGGATACGATATTCCTTAGCTAATGATTATGTTGTGGAGTCACAGTACGGTCGTTTCCATTTTCTGCTGCCGCTGATTATTCGCTCCGCTTTTAATGCATGCTTAAATGGGAAGAAAAACAAGAAGCGGTTCAAATGGGCTAAAACCCGCGATTGTTAATATACTCAACACAAACACAAACGAATTAAGCACAGGGAGCGATGAAGAATGTCTGCACAACAACAAAAAAACAACATCACAAACACAATCCACACGTGCAGTTTGTTTACACTTGACCCACCACGCGGTTGGGTTGCTCTGTTCGCGGCGCGCGTTTGCTATAAAATTTCCCACCACATACACTCACAGCCCGCCAAAGCAACCGGCGCTGAAGTCATGCTATAATTTTCTCATTTCACCCTCACACGCACACACACTGAAGCGCATAATGTACACCGCTCGCTCGCTCGCTCACCCAGGCTTTCCTTGTTCGCACCCTTGCCCACAACCAGCTTGACATTGCTTTGCCGATGATGGGATGATTGAAAAAATTATCGATTTTTCGCTAAGTGTCAAACACTTCCGGATGTCTCAAACGCGCCCACGGCAAAATGATTTTCCACCATCGCTTGTATCGCATCACACCATTCCGGAACAGTTTAATATGCGAACCAGAAGCTATTTTCGCTATATTTTGCGAGTTTGCTAACTTACCACTTCGCTGTCCTTGCTCCGTGTTGCAGCAGGCTTAGACGAGGGCATCAATCCCTCGAACGATGGGCGCTAGTTGGAGACCGAAAAGGTTGACTTTTTTATCCCTTTTTTGGAACTACATTTCGCAGTGCTATTACTGCTAGCGATGATTGTTCCGTACCCGTAATGGCCAAATGCACTGACTCGTTAGAATGTAATGTGTTCGCCCTTTTTTTTTGCTCCTCACTGCAAAGCAAGCGAGTAGGGCGATAGGCGGTCGCAATGGTAAATTTTCACCTTCCCCTTATAGGAACACAACGGCCGAAGGGCATTCGTTAAATGGTGGAATGAAACTGATTAAACGAAATACACACGCTAGACGGCTTGTGCCTGGACGCCGACCGAAATCACTAGCTCTAGCAAACGCTTCCTACATTACGGATCACCACTCGCGTACAGGACATTTTCACTGCCGATAGCTTTTCTTCGTCAGAACACACAGTGACAATGCATACCGCACGCACCGTTACCCTCCTTTCCCCCGGATCCTGTCATCCATGATTGCCGTCAATTTTCCCGAGCTACTGGCCCCCCTTTTGTTCGTGGAACGCTCTGTCAAATTGTCAAGCGAACGACAACGCACACTAGCGCGCTCTGGTGGGAAATGCTTCAAAAGGATTTTCACAACTTTTTATATGAATTAAAGGAAATAAGCAAACATTCAGCACATAGAATGAAGTTTACGAATTTTACGACATTTTATATGAGAAACTAAATTTATATTATAAAGTTAGTGAAGTGATTCTAGGATTAACACACTAACTCTAATTGCGAATACTAAGAGCGTGTACTAAAAATATTTCTACATTCTTACCATCGTTTAGCTACTTTTAAACACCGCGCCGTACATAAACGAATTGATCTACTGTTCTAATCTGTCTCTTCTCGGAACTTATCACATCACCAAATCCCCGGTACAACTTTACGATTCAGAAAGCGGGAAACGATGGAGCGCATGCGCTGGAAAAGTTTGACCGTTAGCGTGAAGAACTGTGTCTTGGATGGATGTGCTATAAAAATTGTTAACTCAATTAGGCTAAAAGAATGTTTCAAATTACGGAATAGCAGCTGCTTCGCCACGATCGGTGGAAAGATCAGTTTATTTTTCATCTTAGTAATGCACAGAAATACAAATCTTAAGTTGAACCCCAAACTTACCCTACACGCTACATCATAAATTATCCCCCAACAAAATAAGTCCTGGTTCGTCAACCTCTTTGATAAAAGTTGCCCCTTTTCGCTAGTTTCCCACATGCTTGAAGCTCTCTACCGGAAGTGAATTTTCATAATTAAAATAATACCTACGCCATTGTTGAACTCCTACCTTTATGGTTGGATATGCGTATACGTATGCATGGCTTTCATGTCTGGGTGTGTGTGTGTGTGTGTGTGTGTGTGTGTGTGTGTGAGTTGGTTTCGTGAATATGTACTGCTGCCCTGCTAAGCGTAATATCGCTATGTATGGTACAAAACATAAAACGCATTATTCTGTCCTAACGCGCCCCTCCTACGAAGGTGTGCTCCTATCATAGATGCTCGAGCTAAATGATCACGCCGTAAAATCATGACTAGGAAACGATTCCGTACGACGTACCTGAATTCATATTCGTTGGTACGCCTGCCCCTTTAGTTTCTATCCATTGGCTGCTGGATGATGATGGGTGGTTGATGAGCTCTTTAGTGTCACGTTTGGTTTGGTCTTACTTACTGCATAGCATAGTCGTTGTTAGTTTATCTACTGTTTCTCTTTCTACTTTAATTAATCGTTGCATGGTCATGGCGAAAGGTGGTGGCACTACACTAACCTTTCATTCACCGCCAGCAGGAATGTTTTCGTAGCTTTTACCCTTCAGCTCTATCAGTGCCGTGTGTATTCGGAAATGCAATCGGGACTCGAGCGAATATCCGCTGTAATTTTTCCTGCAATACAGAGAGCGTACATTAGCTGAGCATAACGTTGCGGGTTCGCACAAATGCGCACACGCACTTTGCATCCTCGAGAGCTAGTATGGCTTGGTCTTTGTTGCCCTGGTCGATGTAGATCAGTGCCAGCTCAACGATCGCGTAAGGTACCAGGTAATGATCTTCTTTGATATCTTTGTACATGGCAATCACATCCTCAAGGCACCTACATCGAAGGATACCGATCAGAAGATTATGGACCGTCTGTCAGTCTGGAAGATGGCTGGTACTTACCGGGTAGCTTGCAGTGGGCTGTTCATTTGCCGCAAACAGGCACCTTTTAGCAGCAACAGTAAAGCTTTATTATCCGCCGCATACACCCCGTACGCTGGGTTCGTTTTGGAGTTTATCCGTTCGCCGTAGTGCTGCAGATTCTCCTCCACTATCCGATACACGCCGTCGGCGAGATGGAAATGTTTGCCCAATATCTTGAACAGATTCCACACGTACATCAGCTCCAGCGCCGGCACGTACAGGAAGGATTGCTGGGCAAAGAAGCGTTCCGTCTTTTTGCACGCAAACTTCTCCATCGGCAACGATTTGCCCGCTATCCGTTGCTTGTACTTGGGTACCTCCTTCATCAGCGTACCGATCGACCGGACCTCGCTCGAGTGCAGTTCCTCCGTCTTGAGCATGCACATGATGGATGCCTTCTGATATGTGTAGATCGTACGCGACCACTTGCTGTTCTCGACCAGGTACGTCGCAAATAGAAGCGACTCTCGCCAATCTAGCCGTAAGCTGCAATGCAACGCAATTCTCTGTTCAATTAATCGATTCAAAATTAAAGCTCGTTTAGCATGCACTTACCAATTCACCCAAAGCAGCTCCCAAAAGCACAGATGATGAAACTGGGGCCAAACGTTCTGTGATTTCCACGACTTTTTGTACCACTTAAGCGCATCGTCCAGATTGCCCTTCATAAACTCCAGCCGACCTTTGAAAAACAGGAACCAAACGCCATCCGGGTACTGTTTCAGTTGCTTCACCAGCAGCTCGTCACAGAAGCGCAAGTCACCTTCCTTGTGGCTCAGCACATAGCACACGATCAGATTGTATCCTAGTAAAGTCATCACACACAGCACCTGCCGAATGCCTTCGCTCTGTGACCCGGTGACTAAGTCTTGCATGCCCGATTGCTACACGGAACGGAAGTAAAGGTAAGAGAGAGAGAGAGAGAGACATTGTCCAGCTGTGATGACCATTACCTTGTTGCCAGAAAACCCGATGAATTCCAACAGCTTTATGATCCGAGCCGGTAACAAAGATATCATAAGATTGAACGTGCCCAGCCCCATACGAACGCCACTCTCGAAGTGTAGTCTCGAGCTTTCCGATTCCCACTGACGGTGATTGAGTATGTTGTTGCACTCCCTACAAGGCAAAGGGAAAGCAGGATGGGACAGTTTAATTGCTTTGCTTTTTTGTATTCAACAATTAATAATAAAAAAAACACACACAGACACACACACAAAACTTACTTGTACATGGCAAAGCAATTGCGAATCTTCATTCCACCCTTAATTAGACTAGTAAGCGTTTCATCCTCTATGAAGGTCAGCATCGCCTTAAGCAATAGCGCTTCGGCCGAGCACAGTTCGGCGTGCGCCTCCAGATCCGTGTACTGGTCGTAGTTCACCTTCTTGAACGTTTTGCCTATTGTTTCCGTGAGTGTGTTCTTTTTCCGATAGCGGTTGCACACGTTCAAACACTGCTTGAGCGCTTCCGAGGCGGCCGCTATGTGTTGCTGCTCGAACGTAAGCATCGCTTCCAGATAGGTGAAAACGCTGTGTCCCACGGAATGGTACATGCTGGATGTTGCCCTGTAGTGGATGATCGGTCAGACACAAGTTATTAGTTGAATTAGTTGGTTAATATATGTGTACACAATGTTGCCTTTACTTACAAAGGTTTCATAAGGGCTTCGGCTTCATTAAACTTATTGTTGAAGAACAGATCGACCGCGATCTTTGCCTCCGCCAGTGCTGTTTCCAGATCTAACGCACATGACGCGCTGTGTAGGAAAAGAAATGTTTGGGTTAAATTAGTATAAAATCACATTTTTCTTTGAGAAATTCCATTATAACGTATGCATTTAAGAAAAGACCCGGTGTCCTAGAGATCCTTTCAACCTCATCTAACCTAACTTGATCTTGTTCTTCATAGCTGTTCAAAATTGTTTAGCTGTTTATTGATGTTAACGGACTGTCATTCGACGAACACGGATTTTTCCTTTTCTTTTACAATATGTACTAATATTAAGAGAAACATGTAATTGTCTTTATTTTATTCATTTAGAACGGTCTGGTAATATAACGCCTAGTAACGCCTATATGTAACCTTCAAGTAGTAGACAGATTGCGAACACCTTATAGTCTCACAAGGCTTATAAGCTGGTTGTATTGTCGTTGTGTAACATGGATCCATAGCAAAGCATCTGTTCAAACAATGAAGAATACCCTGGACAAGGAAGAGGTAGTTCTAGAAATTTTGCCTCCATCTCCGAAAGGAAGCCTTCCATGCAATAATCACTCAAGACTCCCAACAGACTGGAAAACCTTTTTCGGAAGCTTCATTCTGCAGCCTAGTGGGTATTATAATTAATACCCATAAAATGCTAAAAATGGTTTATACTAATTTTAATTTATTTATTTCAACGGCAGTCAACGGCTTAAGTTCTCTTTACTTGGCCTAACGACCTCGAAAGGTCATGCCTGCCATTTCTGACTTAATAGGCTGAATGATACCACCACGTAGTTGGATAGTCAGTCCTCACTACGGGGTAACGAGCCGTATGGGATTTGAGCCCCGGTCCTGCCTTGTGAAGACTGGCGCCACTGTCATCTCTACCACTGGGCCGCTCCTGGGCACGTAAAGGGTGCGTAACGCTATTAGCATTATCCCAATATATCGTCAAAAGATTCGACCTTTGAGAGCAAAATTAGCAATGTTGAGTTGGAGATGTAAGAGATTGATTAATTGTGTATTCTTTTTGTCCCTTCGATTTTTGAAAGTTCTGATTAAGAAGTTCATTGTGTTCGGAATTTAATAAAAAGATTAAAAATTATTTTCTATATAATGCTTTCCAAGCTCTCTGTTCTTTCTGCGGGGACCACATTGACTCCGTTATCATAGTTACAGACCCAATATTAAAAGTATTGTGGTGAATTAGGGAGAAAAAGGAAGAAGGAAATCCTTTTTGATGTTTTCCTTTGACTTTGATGTGAGAAGGAAAAGGAAACTTTGATGTTTAACAATTTTCCTTATGTGTTGTTTGTCACCTAGAAAGAACCAGGATTATTTGGTTAGAGACACTTAACACAAAGCACAGTCGTTGTTTAATACAGGTGTTAGCAGCCATACCGTTGTGGAGAGTTGCAATCATACAATGGAATGAATGTTGGTGGAAATTTGCAACTCGGGTGTGGAACTTTGCAATCAGCAGAAGGTTAAGAAGGTGCTGAATAAAGCCACATTTCCCTCAAACTTTCACGTTAAACCGTTTCAAATGTGCATTACAGGGTGTGGGATACTAGTGATGATGTAAACCAACGATCCCCTTGAATTTTACTTTTTTAGAATTGGACAGAGTTAAACCAAAAATGAGACATAAAATCTACAGCTAATTGCAAAGTTCCACAACTGAATTGCAAATTTCCCGAAACTGAATGCAACATTCCATTGTATGATTGCAACCTTCTCCACAATAGGTTTGGAATATTCCACCGTCAAATGAAAATCGGCATAACAAACCGATGCTCTGAACTAACTGAACCGAAGAGTATCGAACTAACAGTAACGTAATAAGTTTTGTAAATTTACAGTATTGCCGAGAGCCCTCAGTATTAGTCTAGATACTAGTTATTCTTCTTTTGCTTTAAAATTTTCGTGCGATAGCAAATTCTGAGTTCATTATAAAAGTTGTTAGATTAATTCCTCCTACTACCCAGCTTCGGGGACCTTAAATTATCATTGCAAAGGATATACACAAAGCACCTAAATACTAAATAATATGATCCATTGCTTCCTTTCCGCGGTCCGGCGACTTGTTTTTCTCGCCCTTACATCATCACCTTCACGTTGATTGTGGTTATCAATCGAAAAGGTCGATTGTGTCGTTCATCAACTGGTTTGTGTGTAGCAGTACAAGCAATTAGTTGGCCCCTGGTACAGAGCACAGCACAACTCAGCATGACAAACGCAAAAGTGTTTTTGGTTAGATCGCTAGCTGATCGCACACTGATTGTCCGAGGGTTGCTGCAGAGATGGATGTATGAGACATACAATGTTAGCTTTACTTACGAGGCAGTATCAGCATCACAAGCATCCTGGAACTGTAAAGAGACAGGCGAAAGAGGAAGAACTTATTAGTGGACACATTGTTTTAAGTATATTTAGTAGTACATTAAGTAAAATATCTACTCTGGGAGGGTCGTGATGACTCTCGATTTTGGAAAGAAATAATCTAATAATTTTATTTGTTGAACTAGCTTATTCGTAATTATATAAACACATAACTTCACACTGAAACACATTCCCAACGATAATAGAATATCAGCGACCGGTCGATAGCGGTAATAACGAGGTTCGTGTACGCACCCCTTCCGGACAGTGGTATCATTTTCCGTGTGCCTACTCACGCAGGCTTCAGCACGTTTTCGGCCCAAGTTCTCTGGGCACAGGCAATCGGCAGTAAAGTGATCGGTACGACAGACCTGTCAACAGATTCAGCTAAGCTAAGCACGCAAGTACTCATCCAACACACGCTGTTGCAACAACGACACCGGCCACGGTAATCACACATTGCCTTAATTGGAGGCTCTGATCACAGGCAAGGCGCTAAGCAAGTTCAAGTGCAGCAGCAGCACCGAGCCGAGCTGAGGCGCTGAGGCTAAATTACCTAGACCGGTCGAAGGTTACGGATTTGCAAGTCTCCGCGGCCGGGCCCCTGTTGCACTTTCGCGCCTCGCACACATACCATCGTATCAGCGTTAGAATACCAAATCTACATCTATCCATTTATGCAACTATTTGCGAGATAATTGCTGTTCTCAGCCACAGCTAAACAATCACACCAAAAGTCCATTTCCCTGTTGCAATGGTGCAGGGTGTTTCTCGTGAGCTGATAGATAGATGGCAAAAACGTTTTATGTACGTTTAATAATGTAATGAACAACTTAAAGAAAGCATTCCTTTTAAATTTCAATTTCATTGCCATTCTCATTAACATTTGAAGCGAGCGACTGTATTAGCCCCATCGATCGAACAGCATCAGGAGGTTAATTGAATGTGAAGGATTATTCCAAGGACGCCGAGTCCCGGGTGGGTTAGAGTTTACTCGCAGGATGCAAGCAAATTTGCATCCGTAAACACTTCGAACGGAAAATCTGCACCGAGTCCCCGGGGCAGAGGCATTATTGTAGGAGGAAATTTACTTATTTTCTACATGGTTGCACACACTTCATCTTCGATAGCATTCTACCGTACGTGGCGACATGTGTTGCGCATAATTGCTAAATAAAGCGTGAACGGGAAAAATAAAGCTCAGTAATGTGAACATATTGACCATTGTCGTTGAGAGAGGTGGTATCGCACTGCCAGATTGATTGTTGCGATGGTTGTTAAATTTACAACAAGTATTTACTTTACATACCAGATAATATAGTTCTTGCTGTACTCCATAATCGAATCACTTTCAATGTGTTTGCACTAAATCGTGTCTGTATCAGGAAGCTACCCTGCACTTGAACTATCGCTGATAATATTATAATCAAACCAATCCAACCGACCCACTAACCGCACGTTTTCGATTATGTTTTCTCGTTAATCATACAAACGGACTGGGGAGGAAAATGCATCGGCGCGTAGAGCAGAGGACACAACATACCCCTCTTTCGCAACGCAAATATCGCGCCATCGGGTACGGGGAGATGTAAGGCTGCCATTTCACCTGTCACTCGCTCACCACTTGGCCATTTCAACCAATAAAAAGGTAAGCAAACAAAAGAGCAATTGGACTTTGTGGCAAAAGTGTGAGTTCCGGGTGGTGTAGAAAGTTACACCTTCATCATACACCTCTAAAGCAGTGGCGCTGCTATTGCAGGTTGCTTTTAATATGTATAGTACGTGTAAGACACGGTACAAGCAGATATTTATTTGTAACATACGAAAAGTCGTGGTTTGTAGCGTAAAATTATCTCTTAAAATATTGAATTACTTATGTAGGGAAAAATTAGAGGATACGCCCCGGAATTATAAGCTCATTAGTGTTAAATCTGTGTTAAACAAATTTTATCATGAGTGTAACGAGCCAATATGGGGTGGCCGAGGCGACAGCGGCGCCGGTCTTTACACTGCAGGGCCGGAGTTCAAATCCCATCCAGACCGCCTCCTCGTACGTAAGGCTTGACTACTTTATAACGGGTAAAATTAAGTCACAGAAGGCCAGAAATGGCAGCCCGAGTCCTCTCGAGGTTGTAGTGCCATGGGAGAAGAAGTAACGAGCCAATATAGTTTTATCGTGGCTATTTATATTAAAAACGGTTGAAAGACAGATTATGGAAGTTTCAATCATATAATGGAACTTTAGAATTACTCTATGGAATGTTTCAGCTATACAGTGCTGTATATATTCGACTGTGGAGCTTTGCAATTAACTGTGCAATTTTTGCGGAACGTTTCTTAAAATTCTTTCAATTTTATAGATCGAAACTTGTGTGAAATGTTGTTTTAAAAACTACTTGCTTAATTCACAGCTATTTTCAAAATTCTACAGCCGTGTTACAAATTTCCTGTAAACGTATGCAACATTCCATTGTACGATTGCAGCTTTCTACAATGAGATTGCAATATTCCACTATCCTGTTAAAACATTCCTCCTTCTTCTTCTTCCTTGGCACTGCAACCTCGAGAGGTCTTGGACCTGCCATTTCTGGTTTTCTGTGAATTGTCACTAATCACTCCTGCGTATGTGGAGACGGTCTAGATGGGATTTGCACCTCGGCCCTGCTAGGTGAAGTTCTATTACATGATAACGAAATCGAAACTATTTTTGTTACGTCGAAATCATAATCTAAAAGCGCTGTTAAGTGCGTCTTAAAACATATTCTTAAAACTAGGTAACGACTTGGCACCTACACATCAACTAATCTTTTCGTTATGAAAAGTATTAATCCCATTTGTACTTTGCGTGTTAACATCAACCTTGCTTATATGTGTGTATGTGCAAATCGTATGCTAATTTGTCTATCTCCTTAGCTGCAAATGCAGTGTAGGCCTTTTTGCCACATAAATAATTTCTGTCGTAAAGGAACGAATTTACGCGAATCTCAAGAAAAAAAAGCACATAAACCACCTTTATAATCATTTCAATGTTCCGTTTGATGGTTTTGTCTACATTTGTTTTCCTTTTTTTCTAACAATTCCTGGTGCCAAAGACCTTTTAGTCTTCATCATAGCTGCCATAAAGCTTCAAGAACTTTTGCGTGGTATCTTGTGCTGCTTTTTTATTTGAAACTATTTGCAATTAACGAAGAGTTTGCAGTTTTTAAATGGGTCAAATCCATACTCTCAAACGATCTCAAAGAGGTACCTTGGAAGATCTTTCCAACTTGAGGCAATGGCAGCTGTCTTTACTGCCATAAAACGCCTTTTTTAATCGTTGTTTGCCATATTGATATTTCGGACAAGCTGTTTTAATGCTAATTGAAAAAATCCACAGTCGCAATTTCCCCTATTTGTTTGCAAAATTCCATTACGGGGTTGCAATATTCCACCATTCATTAGAAACATTCCTCTAAGTGATTATCTTTCGAAATCATGTTATCAGTCTTCAGCACAGTAAGATCAGCACAGGCACATTCCCATGCGGTCAGTTCCTTACAGCCGTATAATAATTGAGCGAATAATGCGGATCAGAGTAATTCTAGCGGTATTTCGATTCTAACTTAACTTCGTCTCGAAAAAAAAATCCACAATTGCTTTGCACATCTCCCTTAACTGTATGCAAGATTCCAATGTATGATTGCAAAGCTTTACACCGGGCTTGCAATATTTCTCTATTTATGTAAAAAAAAATCAACGAGTCATTCGGATAATCCAACAAACAATTCGAAACCGAAATTTGCCGTCACAAGAAAAAGCTAAGGTGTTTCGCTATTAAACGTTAAACAATAGAAGTATTGGCAACGGGTCTGTATTGCTTGCAGCTAAAGCTATTAGACTTAATAAATTTGGCTAATTAGAGGCTGAAGATGGAACAAGGAAGTTGAAATTCAGTTTCTACACAATCTCAGCGAAAGGGAGGGAATACCAGTTGGGAAACAACATTATTGCCTTGTTTCTGTAGTGGATAAGCGATCATCACGTGGAGATTTACAATACCTCGCTTTCCAACAATGCCGACAATGAAAACATTTCAATAAAACCGACGACAGTTGCAGATGCTGGTTTCGCAGACAAAGCACAGCGACCGACAAAAGAACGCAGTGGAGAAAATGTGATAAACGTGTTGCATATTGCCTTGCACGGAAAAAAATTGGAAGTAGAGTAGTTCAAATCCAGATGTAATCCATTATTGATGTAATCAGACCAATGTAAACATGTCAAGTTCCAGTCCAAAAAACTCTCAAACCAATAGAAAAACACACTGAAACGATGTTACGAAGCTTGTGACATCAATCATTTTCACTATCGTCTACTTCTTCTTCTTCATCATTGGCCTAACGACCCCTTAGGTCATTGCTTGCCATTTCTGGATTACCAGACTTATTGTAACCGCATTGTTGGATAGTCAGTCCTCAATATTGGGGAACGGCACAGATGAGATTTGAGCCTCGGTCCTGCCGTGTGAAGACCGGCACCGCTGTGGCCTCTACCATCGATCGTCCAATATCGTGTACTGTACTATAATTTAGTCCCATTTGCTACATTATGGTGTGGAATAATTCACACCAGTTGCTAGTCTGGAGTCTTTACCAAAGTTATTTTTCGGTCATCAACTTATGTCAGGTTGGGCCAGGAAACAGTAGATAGTGTGTTATGTCATTATTGCTAATAGTTTTAAATATAGAAAAACTTGTACTATTACCTGTGAAACAATGTATTGGTAAACAAATGCATTAACCAAAAAAAATCACAACAAAACCAAAACCATTTCCGTGGAGGAAATGCTACGATCGGTCCTCAAAACGATTGCCAGTCCTGAATAGAGGAGATCGAGAAATATATAAAAGCCAATCAGATTCGGCGCATATAAAAAATCAACGATCCACTAGACCCTGTTGAATCAGACGTTTAAACTTTAAGTTAATACGCACAGGGCTGATGAAGATCGGTATGCCACCGAGTACAAGGACTCACGAAACGGACGATGTTCAGAAATGCACCGAACGTCAAGAAAGGTTCGTAATGGTCACACACGATATTCAATGCATGACAAATAACAAGGAACAGCGTTCCTTTAGGTCCAGTAGTTTCCTTCAGCAAGTTTATTCAGTTATCCAAGGTTCTCTGTAGCTGCAGACCAGAAACCAACAAGCTGACTATGAGATGCACTACGCTTCAATTATTTTCTAAATAATTATACAGACAGTCGCAGATATAAAGAAAGCCTGATATAGCATAGATTTCTGGCACAACTTCCTACTAGACAGCTTGCACGCCCGGGTGTGCATTACAATTCTAACACTCAATCGATTACCAAACAACGGCCACCGACCACCAACGGCCATTGCTAGGAACTGTTAAGGTTTCCGTCGACAACTCACGCAATATCGCTTTCGCCCCCAATGTGTCACGTGAGCGTGCTGTGAAGCGCAAAGGAAGAATCGCCCAAAAATGGGGCCTGCCAAGTAAAGCTGGCTCATTCTGAATACAACTCATTGGACGCTGTTAGAAGAAACGACAAAAGGAAGGATAGGACTAACTCTGGCCAGCGTCAGTGGAAATCGAAAGCAGCCATAAACACAGGGCCAGCGAATAACATACGTGGCCTGTTACTACGTGCCCGAAGCCACCATGAACGTGACTGGCAGTGACACCTTGTACGGAGGCCGATGGTTATGAATCCGAACATGCTTTTATAATCTCATTTCTACATACAGCCCCTGTCGTGGCTGTGATCGCACTATCGTGGGTGCGTTTTTTTTTTCCTCTTGCCTTAACGATACGAGAATAGAATGCACAATGGAATGCTGCTATCTTTCACCGAGTATCTAATACACCCGCAGGACTGAATTATGTACTAGTAGATAATCGATTGCGTTGTATGTATACAGCATTAACATGCGTCACCTTATCTTATGATAGTATGTGAAGCATGTGTGATAAGATACTATAATTTTGTTATAATTTTTTTTGTAATAACATAAAATAAAATAATTAATACAATATTTCAATAATGAATAAGTAAATAAAAAAAATAAAAAAAAGTTACAACATAAACGAACCTTCAAAAAATTTACAGTGCCTCCAACCTGAAATAGGCCACCTTATAAATTTACCGATGTGCATCAACATTATCAGATGAGATTTGCAAGAGGACACCCGAATGAAACGAGAGGTTCTTAGATTTGGATGGAGGATCAATGCAACGATGACCAGAACATGCTTTCAAATGGCTTTGACTGTGATAGAACTTGACTATGATAGAAGCAGCGTATCAGTTGACTGCTTTTGTATCTTCGGATAACAACGTAACCATCGTGTAGTAGAACCAAAGAACGAGAGGAAAAAGATACGTCCGATAACCTTCTTTGAGTCGTTGGATATGATGATCCTTCCTCCCTTGGCACTATACACCACCTCGAGAGGTGTGTGCCCCTTGGCCAGCCATTTCTGGCTTTCTGTGACTTAATTTCACCCGTAGTAAAGTAGTCAGCCTTGTGGGGGGGGGGGGGGGGGGGAGGCGGTCTGACTGGGATTTGAACCCCGACCATGCCGTGTGGAGACCGGCGCCGCTGTCCCCTCGGCCACCGGACTGCCCCAATATGACAAGTATAAATGAGAATGAATCACGAGAGAGCTGAGCTGTTTGGTGATGTAAGTTATCCTGGCAGTAGTAAATGCCGGAACAATGCCACAACCGCATGATACTAGTCAGCGTCACGGGGCGGTCGCTCGCTACCAAGATCAAGGGCAGTCAAACCTGATGACCCGTGGTTCTTGCAAACGGATTCAAATCCTGGGAATATCTCAACGACGAGCTCCATGGAGCAGGCAAACGAGGAGAAGAATCAGGGACACCAAAATAATAAAACATCAAAGTGAAAACATATCACTTTAAATACAAGATAGCATTGGCGAGACGTTATCAAATGTTTTTGATATTTTTCGTGTTTTGCGGACAAATGCAAGCTTTTGAATTACTTTCATTCTGGAGAGTAATTTTGAGGATTCAAACAAATGGAATGCGCCGGTTATCGCCTTGCTTATTTGTAGTGGAAAAAATCCAACTTTGAAATTGTCCCATTCCATCTTAAAACTACTGTAGATAACTAACAGTTTGATTTGCCAGTTAAATTTGTTTTAAGTATGTCATGTTCTTTGGCGCCAAAACCAACTCTTTCAACCTAATTTTGTTTTGTAGTGGTTAGTAAAATGTGTAATGCTAGCAAAGTAATTGGTTTAACAGTTCTTAAAATATTTTACCTCGTCCTCATCGTCGTATGCTTGCAGTTCCTGCTGCTGGTTGCTAGATGTTGCAGACGTGGCAGCCGTTGCAGTAGCCATAATAACCAAAGAGATTATGCGTTTTTTCTTCTTTCTTTCTGCAAACTATGCTATCCAAAACTATGCTACGCAGTTGAATACGCGCTTCAGATCACTTTCTGGAGGTCGAGTCGGTCGATTTAGCACATTATATTCACTATCAAACAACACCACCCGGTCACTTTTCACTCGTACTGGTTATGGTAGGTACTGGAACTTCTTAAGGGGTGTTGATAGCCTCCTTAGCTCTGAAACTAGAACAAGCATTTTTGTTTGCATCAACACACCATGTGGAACGACACGTCCACATCACTGCTTTTCGCATCGCTTGCAGGTTTCTTCAGTTTTCTGTTTGTGCACTCCACTGGCAGGTGGGTTTCTTCGGACGATTCTTTGCTTTATGCTGACGAGGAGCATTTTTTAAACCTTACTTCAACTCATTTTAATCGGTGCGTACATTGGCCAACGAATGAGTAAGAATTATATGGACGTTGAGTAATGGTGTCTTCATACTGTTCCTGAACTCTTTTTCGAGAAACGATAGCGCCTTTCTCACCTTGTAAACGGCGGTGCATTTAACATCCAAGATAAGAAATGTTATGATTGCCATAAACATGATCATTACCGACGACAACCGGCGACGATAGCGACGATCTTCCAAATTTTGGTTTACGAAATGTGCCTGGCCCTATATGTCGTTGCACAACAAATGCATGTGAACTTTTGAGGCAAAGAAACACGCATACATCAAACATTCACTACAAACGTTCTTATCAAATCTTCAGACAACCACAACGGTAGTGCAAATGTATGCTTGTACTTTTTGTAGAGTGAATCGATTTTTTTTCTTCTTCTGGGCTTTATGCTGAGTCATGTAATTTATTAAGCTATAATGTATGCTAAAATGTGCATACACACAAAACATGCACGAAGACAACAGCTATTGCAAAATCTGTTATCAAATGCCGCTGATAAGACTCCAGAAGCAATGCAAAAAAGGGCACCAACAAAACTTTTACGTCATCCACCAATGGTGTGTGGTGGCTTGGAGTATGTTTTTGCTGCAAATCTCCATGCACTGATTGCGTTGTTGCAAGAAGTGGATAAACCTACTGCTGATAATACATCCCCCCGGTATCACTTTTGGCCCCGTGTTTCGTTCAAAGCTGGTCAAATTTTAAAGCTGCTGCAGCAGCTGGAGCTTCATAATCAATAATACATAAATAATGCGTCGTGCTACGTTTTGCAGGACTCCCTAGGAAAAACTAGGAATAAAAAAAATACGATTTTCCCCACACACACTCACACGTACAGGAGGAAGGTTTCACGACCACAAGACGCGAAAAGTTGTGCGATTAATATTGTTAATGATTTTCCTATTGGCCTCTAGGGTTGGCCTTGCACTACTACAACGCATGCTTTTTGCACCAACGTTTCCGTCCTGGCGTTTTCGTTTTTCCAACCCACAAAACGAAACGAAAAGAAAACAAAACATTTTTCACCACCATCAATATCATCATCACACCATCCGCACTGCTTTTGCTATAGCAACCGACATTCTAGCCAGTATTTGCCGCAGTTGTACTGTGCGTTGAAAATAATCCAATCAGCCTTGGTTCATCAGGGATTTCATGGGGCTGAGGTAAATATTTAAATAACACGCACGTACATATTAGCAGCACACCCTCGGAAAATTTGGTACCCGTCCGCCGTCCGACAACACTCCCTGGCTCTGGGCCCTTACTTTTTGGTTTGCTTTCGATATACCATTCGCACTTCACTGCACGTGTTTCGCGTTATCGTGCTGATTTACTCAATTTTTCACTGCTTCCCGTAAAACGATTGTAAGAAGAAACTTAAAACCCGCACGCAGACGAGTGCCCGGCACGTCCGTCCAGTTCCACTTGCGTTATTTTTATGATTCGCTTTCGTCTTGTGTTGGTTAGCTCACGGCTACACGCAGACGAAAACAGAACGCTGAAACGGCACATTTGACAAAAGGGGGAACGCTAGGCGCGCTTGCGTCAGTTTAGCAAAATATTAACGCACCGCTACATATTGCGCAAATTGCGGCGCGAAAATGTGCATTGCAACAAACAAAAACATTAAATCAATGGATAGTTGGGAGATATGCAGTAGGCTGCTCAGTTGTAGAGAAAGAGGTGGAAAGACACAATCGAGGCGCTTCTACAGTCACTCTATGACGATCTCTATATTGTACAGCGATATGAATTTGCGAAATATCGGTGGGTTGATCATGTCATGAGCAAGACAACCGACGACCTAACCCATAAAATGTTGTTTGTGAGCCTTATTGTATGCTTCCATAGTGGATCAAGACCACCAAGCGCTGGAAGCACCTTGCAATTAGGTAGTTAAATTAAATATTACATTTATTATTATATTGAACACTTACTTTTCTTAGGTTAAGTTACGTCAAATGCTAAAAAACAAGAATACAAGGTACACGAGTTCACCGAGTAAAGACACTTTTCCTAACTGCGCCTGCAATTAGACCAATCCATTAAGTGCCGGCGTTGATATACGGTTGTATGTCATCGATATCGACCAGTCGCCCAGCGTCGATTTCCTCGCCACACATTGCACATTGATTGTTGGTTGTTTCCAAAATTCTGTAACGAATGACCAATTAAAGGCGGTTTAACACATCAAATCTTCTCATCAGTTATAGCAAACAATAGTTACTTGATAAATTCCACCTTCATGGCGGGGAAATCACACTCGGGACATGCAGCTACGTCATCGCGAACTATGTGCTGTCCCTTGAAGACAAAAGGAAACAAATCGTTGTAGGTTGAGTTAATCGAGTTCCTCCCCATGCAGTTCTGATAGATGATTACCGTAGCCACACATATTGGTAACGTGGTTTTACACTGCCCGCACACTATGTGCATGTTGGGCAGCGGTGCTTCACAAACCGGGCACGGACTCGATTCCTGCTGTTCACCTTCATCTTCCATCGGTCCCCGTGGAGCTTTCCTTACGATCGATTCGATCTTCTTGATGTACTTGGCGTCGATCTGGCTCCGATGTTCAGAACGCA
The DNA here is from genome assembly GCF_013141755.1 of Anopheles stephensi. Taxonomy (NCBI): domain Eukaryota; kingdom Metazoa; phylum Arthropoda; class Insecta; order Diptera; family Culicidae; genus Anopheles; species Anopheles stephensi. The sequence continues at coordinate 35,587,308 of NC_050202.1, read as the reverse complement.
TCAGCATAACCGCGTACTCGAACGCAGACTTTCGAAGACCGGTCCGATGGCATTCGATGACGGTTGAAGTAAGGATCGGGACAACGTCTAAAATGATAAACTCAAACGTTAAGAAAAACCCAGCATGAAAAGCTAGCAATTCAATACACACGTGAAGGAAATTGGGAAATGTTTTTCGCCACCTGAAGCAACAGTTTCGCCGCCAGCAAATGGTTTCCTCGCTTTACGTGCACCCGAACGAGCGTGTAGCGATGGAGCAGGGCGAGCGTTACTTTCATGTCGGTCGCAATCGCCAGCTGATTGCGTTTCAATTCCTGGTACATGGAAAACAGCAAGTCGTGTGCGCTGCGATAGTTGCCTGCAATCTGTTCCTGGTTGGCTATGATCATGGCCGCTTTGGCCGCTTCCTTAAACTGCCGCTTGGCCATGTACAGCCGGAACAGTAGCTTCGGATCCTTCGGCACACCGTCCGACTCGCCCAACAGGTACTCGATCAGCACGTTGGACAATTGTTCATCTCCAGCCGACGCTACGCAATCGATCGCTAGGGACAGGGCCGTATTTTCCTCACTGCCTACGGAGGCCGCCTTGAGCAGCAGCTTCAGCGCTTTGGAGTACTCTTTGCCCAAAAAGTAGTACTTGCCGGCTAGCAGCGTGTACTTTTCGCCATCGAAATAGCCGCCCAGCTGCAGAAAGTCGGCCGGTTTCGCAGCTGCGCTCTGTTCCAGCACCTCACCGTAGTACACGATTTTGTTCTGCTTCTGGGCAATAGCGAACGCTTCCGCTACACAGCCGCACAGTATGAGAAACTGTATCGCCGACTCATAATCACCGTGCTGCTCAAAGTACTTCGACAGCAGCTTCGATCCCTCCACGGAACGCGTTTCCAGCAGAATCTCCGACGCCGAATGTGGGTCGTCTAGGTGCTGCAGATATATTCGCACAACACCGTCCAAATCTCCGGCCAGCTGGTAGCTGTTGATAGCATCGGCGTAGTGGCCTTCGGCTTCTTTCGCCCGACCGTAAGCAGCGTGCAGCTTAAGGCTGACGACGTTCGGCAAGATGTTGTCCACCTTTTTCCACTGCTTTAGATTGATAAATATTTCTGCCGCCTTGTCCCAGCTTTCTCCCTTTTCCAGCATTGCAGCTGCCTCAGCCAAATGGCCCGCGGCAAGCATTGCTTCACCACATTCATTGTACAGCTGCTTGTCATTTAGCTCCAGCGCTAGCTGAAGTCCGCGCCGGACATCACCACACTTTATGCTTGTACGGGCAATTCCGGCCTTGCACTGCTTAACGTGTTGCTCGTGCTGTTGCTGCTGCTGTTTGGATTCCGATTCCGTGTGCTTAAGACCTCGTTCAAAGTTCATCAGTGCTTCGGCATGGTTTCCTCTGCAAATATTTTAAAAATACCCTGTAGAAGCGCTACAGATTGGCATTCATACATTCCTTACGTAAATTCCAGCTGAGCGCCATACTCGCGCGCTAGAAAAGGCAGTTGCTCCGGTGCTAGCGTACTGGCCAGCGCCATCGCCTGCTCCCATTGCAGTAGATCGCGGCACAGCTCGAGCGCTTCGGATGGATTGCTGCTTTTGGCGAACAGCGCTTTAGCTTCTTCAATTTCGTTCCCCAGCACGGCACAAAACCCGGCCAGTGTGTTGAGATCCTCGATTTGGCTCACTTCCTCCAGCGCATAAACCATTGCAACGTCTCCAATGTTGCGGAACACTTTCGTTGCTGCAAAGACACCACACATTCTCATTCATTCGCATGTTAAAACGAACGGTACGAAATGCTCACCGAAAGCCACATTCAAATCGGCAATGGCAGCCATTCCGAGCTCTCGCCATTCGTCCTCGTCGTTCATCAGCTTGCACAGTTCCCACGCATCTCCGTACTTGCGCATCAGCTTCGTCGTACGCAGCTGCTCCTTTACATCGCGCCCTGGTTTGTTGGCGTGTGTGTCCAGCACGATCGATGTTAGCTTTCCGCCGGCTGCGTGCAGGCACAGATCGCCATCGTAAAGCAGCAGCGGTGTCTGCTCACTTATCAGGCCTGTTGTGCCGACTTTTTCCACCATTTTACCCTTCACCGAAACGCGCACGAAGGCGTACGTGGTGCAGGTATTTCGATCGTTTGCTACGAAAATGTGAGGCTGTGAAAGGTCCCACAGAACGCCGGTGCAGTGTTTGGGGAAGTCCGGTATCCGTATCGTTTCGTCACAGGCGGCAATAAACAGATAGCCCTGACTGTGGTCATCGATAAACACCAACCGCGTACCGTCCACGTCCGGATAGATCGCACGTATGCCGACCTGATGTCGAAACTGTAGTACCGTGGACCAGTTTTCGAGGGAAAAATAAACTATATTACCAAGCTGAAATTATAAAACCAAAGGCTAGGGTTACACGCGGGTTACACGGCTCAATATTGAGCGTACAATAGCTTACGTCTGTTGCAAAGCACAGGAAATCATTCGTCAACCCAAGGCACGTTATGACCGACTCCGCGATACCCCGTATCTCGTCAGGAAATATTTTTGGTTCTCGATTCTGTGTCGCCTCGTTGGACGATTCGATCTGCATAAGGAGGGAAACATAGGAGTAACATTCCGTACAATCTGCAACACCTTCAATCCGGATGAGAACCTAATCCTTACCGTATGCAGCATTATTTGGCCTCCGCAAAGCACAGCACAATACTCCGAGCTAAGGGCGACCTGCTTGATCTCCGACATGTACTCGCGATCGCCCAGCAGCAGCGGCGTATCGCTCAACGAACGGCCGAGATCGTAAAACCAGACGTGATTATTCATACCGCATGCCATGTGGTACGGGCCGATCGTTAAAAACGATGGTTCAATTTCAAGCGTGATCAGCACAGGCGGTGACTTCTGGCGATCGTGTGCATAATGGTAGATAGCGATCTCTGCCAAGCTCGACAGCAGGGCTATCCTCGGTGGGGCGACGGCGTACAGCGAGTGCAGTTTCGTTACAAACACACAGATCGCACCCTGAGACGTTGTTACACCAAGCAGCTGGCCGTCGGCACTCCACTCCACGTGCTTCAGTGCCGCTTGGTCGGGTAAGCTGAGAATTTTGACGGTCTCCTGCAGATTAGTCATCGAGTGGACCTTTACACTGTAAAGAAGAAAAGGGTTGTAATTGAAATTGGGAACATTCTTGTTACCCTCATTCCCTCACTTGTTATCTCCACAGGAAGCGATCAGCTCCAGTTCCTTGCACACTGCTATACTGTTGAGCGAGTCGCGATGATTCTTCACCTGCCACAGCTCTTGTCCTACCTCGCGCGGATGCGTCGAAATTGCCACGACATGGCCCAAGCTAAACCCGAGCAGAATATACCCATCGGCGAACCATTTGTGCTGCAGTAACGATCCGTACCGCTGCTGAAAGCCCAACTCGGTAGGCGAATCTGGTTCGGGAAGATGGTAGAGGAAAAGCGTACGCTTGCCCAGTATCATGCTGATCGTGTTTTCGCCCGGCACGCGTTCATCCGTCTTCATCTCGGCAAAGTACATATCGCTCGGACAATCGCGCAGCTGGATCGACCGCAGCGTGTCGCCCTCCTCGTTGCTCAGCGTCAGATACTTATCTTCACTCCCGAGGGCGAGAATGTTTTCCGTCGACCACGCACCACACGTGATGCGTTTCGTGTGCTTGCCCAGAATCGGTATCCGTTTGGTGGAGATGTGGTTGTAGATGGAAAGGTTGCCGCGGGACGTTCCCACCGCAAGGATCGCTATTTTCTTGGACCAAATGATGCAACTCGGCAGATCGCGCAGCCCGATGTCGACGGTTTGTTTCTTCTGCGAGTTTGAATCCCAGATGATGAGCTGATGCGAGCTGGCCGTTATTATTGCAAGCACGTCTCCGTACCGATCCCAAGCGAACCCGGCGCACAGCCTGGAACAGGGAAAGAGGTTGGGTTGGGTTATTCAGTTCCGCTTCCATCGCCAACCTATCAGCCTACCCTTGCAGTACAATCCGTTCTTGCAGTTGCCCTTGCCGGTTGAAAATGGCCACCGTGCCATCACTCCCGGTGCTGGCCAACAGTTGGGCGGAAGCACCTGTCTGCCATAGGAAATATACATCGCCCTGACCGTGTGGTTCTTCATGGCGGTAAAGAACCTATACCGAAACACATGAAAAACCAGTAACGATAATTGCCGGCTAGCAAATGACCGGATATTGCTGTTTGGATCAATTACCTTTTCGTTGCTCATTCCGTTCACCGTGCCGTTGCTCTCTCCTGCTTTTCGCTATTGAAGCACTATGGATTACCGTTTGCTACTACAGCATTACAATCATTTTGAACGAAAACACTTCAATCGCTGGTTTGAATGGTTGCGTATCATAAGGAAAATTTTCTGTTTATCACAAACCATGGACATTGGTTGCTATGGTAGCGAGCTGCGCCAGAACGATTCACCACCCTCGGCTCAGTTGCGATTGGACACCGGTTGAACGTGAATAGAGAAGCTTACCGTTGCTGCTACATACAATAATCGTTTAATTGTTTGTGCAATGAACACTTGTTTGTACCATCGGCAATAACATGAAAGTTGTGCAAGTTGTTTAGGAACGCACACGCAGGGAACGCTTTGTTTGAACGCCACAAAACAGGTGCAAACGAAACACAAACAACAGCGAAGCGACAGGTACAGTCGGCTTTGGTAAATTGACAGGTGTATCACATCTGACGTTTCTAGCGGCTCAGTTTGAAAGTGTTTGTAGTAGTGATGGGCGCTCGGAATCGGAACTACCGGATTCCGATTCCGTTGAGAAGGTGCAAAAACTCTTAACTCGCAAGGCGTTTCTAGCTTGGTTGCTATTATGTTGAACTACCACCCTGCTCAACTAGGTGTTAAATTTTGGAGAATCCCTCTCTGGAATTGAGACGGTCCCAGGTACAAGCTATGTTTATCGCTGGTGTAGACCTTGGCGTTTCTGATGCACCGTCCCTTCTATCTGATATTCCACTTGTAGATGGGTTCCACGTTCCCTTCGTCCCCGTCTTCCCCTAAAGATTCCTGCGCGCCGCACAATTTTTGGCTCTAACGACCCGCTACTGACTTGTTCCCGACACTTCAATGCTCTTTCTGACCATTTCGTCTTTGGCATTTCCAAGTCTTCCTATTTTTTTCCTTTAACTCTTTCTCCTCTTTCTGTTTCTTGTTGGTCCTGGCTCTTTACTATGTACTCAAGCTCCTACAGTCTACCATAGTTTTTAGGTTTTGAGTTTTAACATTCGAATTAGACTATTATTGTATAGCTCTAGTGGCAAACAATGTGAAATATAATAACAATGATAATAATAATAATAATAATCGGTTTCGATTCCGATTCTATGTTTGGAATGTATTCTGCTTCCGTATCCGGCTCCAATTCTGGACCCAGTTCCGGGATCAAGACCAAAATCAAGTTCGGAATCAAGTACGGAACCCGTGTACTTGTTCCGGATCAAGAGGTGGAACCAAGCCCGGACTCAATCCTCATCACGATAAGGCAACAAATTCCAACACCAAACTTCTTATTCTTCTGTTGCCCTACAATCTCGAGAGGTAGATGATATTTATGCATTACATATAAGCAATAATACGTTTTAAGCTTACTATGTAGTGCTACTTTTCCATATTTTTTGTTCTCGCCCTACTCTACGCAATCGAATCCGCAAAATTCGGAGCGCTCCAGAATCGATTCCGACCAAACCATCATGTTGCTGCCCATCACTATTTTGTAGCAGCAAAACAACCGTTTTTGTTTTGCGTTGGACGACGAAGGAATTATTTCCCATCTTATTTGATTTATCAACTTGTATCCTTCTGGCAGTTAAGAACTATCGCGATTAGTTAAAAACATATTAATTAATATTGGTAACCAGGCCTTTTGTGGTACCCTCCGGTAATTCGTAGTGCGACCAGACCAGTTAGAACCTGTAGTTTGCGCGGCAATAAGCGTAAATGCTCACTTTATTTCGAATATCGGCGATGGTGCAAAAAGCGGTAAGGCGAATCATAGTCCGTCCCACTGTACGATCGTTTACAATATCAAATAATAATGTATAGTTGGCAGTAGTCTCGGCGCACCTTTTACATGGTCTGCTGCTCTTATTTGTGCTCAGTGCATTCTTCCGCCTTGTCGATCGCATCCTCCTTCGCTTCCTGAGCGACCGATGGGTCTGCTTCCGTTTCGCGACACTCACTGGCATTATCCACCGGCTCATTGTTTTCCGTTACCGGGTCACCCGGTTCCGCTACCGGTTCCTCCTCGCCGATAATTATCTCTTCCGGATCGGGAGCTCGGGGAAGAAAGTCTTCGTCGGGGTAAATTTCACGGAACATTGTTCTGGCTTGCTGGATCGTTTGATCGTAGTCCAGCTCGTGGTAGGGACCGCACACCAGATGAACACCCTCGGGCAGGGACACATTTGCATTTTCGGCGCATGCAAGGCAACTGGGAATGTTAAAGTATGCTTCGTACAGTATGGTTGAAGTAGTATTTTCTTGCTGCCCATTTCCGTCTCCAGCGTCACCCTTGCCATCTTCTTCGACCGTTTTGACCGGGCTCGAATATTCTTTGCTGAGAATTTGTGCGATGTACGGTTTGAGGTCCTCCTCCGGATTTTGGCTTACAGCTCTTGTAGTCGCATGAATAAGATCTACAAATGGATTGAAGGGGGAAGTAAAGAAAAAAATAATAATTCAACTGAAAATAAGAGCCGAATTCAGGTTTTCACTCACAAATTTCTTTGGGGCATGTTCCACTGGAATGAGACATCTGAAGAATAGTGACACCATCCTGCCGGCCGCTCACAGCCGGAAGCTTCAAAATCGCTACCCCACCACCACCCGGATTCTGAGATGCACCACCGAAAGGCACATTCGTTAATATCACGGCCCGTGCCAAATTCCCGCACGGCTCTAGCTTCCCACATTCCACCGGCGTACGCGTGGTGAATACCGTGCGCGGCAGGTAACCTTGTCCCACGACCACATGTTTCGAGCTAATGTTCTGTTTGCCACATTTCACCGATTCGTACCTAAGCCCTTCGTTGCCCTGTTCCAGCTGAATGCCTTCGACGGCCTTGTTGAGGCAGTAGATTCCTCCGAAGACGGCACACAGTCGGCAGAAGCACTGCGGTATTTCGCCACACCCGTACACGGGAAACAGAAACGGACTGTTCCCATAATGGCCAAGACTCATGAGGAACTTTTTAACCGCTGCCACCCCGTCCCGGCACGGCGTACGCTCGTTTCCCATCGCTATGGCGCACAGTACGTAGTGGACCAGGTTTGGCGTTAGTTTGTGTGCCTGCAAGTGTTCCATAAATGTTTTGCCCTCCAGCTCCTCCTTCGCTTCCGCATCTTCCTCGTACGACGCACAGCTCTGCAGGAACTTCATCAGCAGTCGTTTTTCGATCACATTTACATCTTTGCTGGTAAAAACGTCCGACCGGGAGCATGGTACCGTCATTATGCGCCCATCCCATACGGTGGCCACACGGTCTAGTGCTCGGAACTCGGCGTACCGGCATATGTTGGACGAGATCAACAGATCCACCATGGTACCGCGGGCATACAGCAGCTTTGGTGCCAGATCAATGTTGAATCGCCGGAACTCCTGCTCGATCCGTTCCCGGTTCCAACCGTCCACCTCGCCCTTCTCCGCAAACTCATACCAACGCTCGCACCCATTCCGAACGCCCGTCGGCAGCAAGTTCAACCGAAGAAAATTACTGCTATTGATTTGTTCGGTGGCTGGAGCGGAATCCGTCGTCGAACTACTGCCGTCGCCCGTGGAGTGAAGATATTTGCGGAACGCTTCCAAGTTGAATGATGCCCAATAGCCACCGTAATAGTCGTTGGTGTCCAAGTGGAGGACCGTTTTACCGATACGACTTGCAGCGGCCGCTACAATCGATTCCGTCAGACCTGTGGTAGAAATAAGGGCCAATCGTTTAACAGCCCCGACGGTGTGAAAGTTACGAGCCCGTGACTCACCCGTTCCGATAACTATTAAATCAAATTCTGTAGGTAAATCCTCTTCCATTGCCTTTTTAGCTTATATTTTCCTTCTATCGCAGTAAGCTGGGGTATGGGGATGATGAGCAAATGCAATGCAATGCAAATGCCGAATATGACCACACAACAAGGATGCAATTTTTCTTCACAACAAAAGAACACTGGAAACGAACACACACGACTGCAATGTCAACAACTTGACGAAACTATCGCGACCCAAGTAGGCTTTGTGATGCTTTTGCTTTCGACAGTGTTGCCAGCTCTGAACGTGTCGAACGTTTTCAAATCGAACGTTATTTTGATTAGAATGCGGCGAGAGCATTAGCAATGCGTAATGTACTTGCCCTGACGGTTTAACAAATGGAAAATAATTAATTTTGAAAACATACTAAACTGTAATGATGTCAACGTTTATTGCCATGCGAGAATAATAACGCTCACGCGATAAATTAACCCCTTAAACGAATGATTATGCAGCAAGGATATTGTAATGTTGAAACCGAACACCGCTTCTAATCCATGTGTGGTGGTGGTGCGTATTAAGAATTTGTTTCGGCCAATTGATTACATCAATTTCAGCGTATCGATCGCGGAAGCCAGTCGTTCAATTTCCACCTTCGATTGGTCCAACTTTTCCGCGTTTGCTTTGCGAACGTCTTCCGGCACTTTGCTGGCATAGTTCGGGACGGTCATCGCTTGCTGCAGCTTTGCGATCGTTTGCACAAGAGTTTCCTGCTTTTTCGTCATTTTCTCTATCTCCTTGTCGACCTCGATCAGACCCTTCAGCATCAGGTGCACTACGCACTGGCCGGAGATGGTAAGGATCGCACACCCGGCCGGTGGTACGGTGCCAAAGTGTACCTGCGAAAATGCCATCGTTTCCAGCTCGAGGCTGAACCGTTCCAGGGCGCTGCGTACGCCTTCGTCGCTGCATATGAAGTACGCCTCGGTTTTGGTTTTGTTCGGTATGTTGTAGTCGCTACGGGCCGACCGAATGTCGCGTGCAGTTTTCTGCACAAATTCGAATCCCTTCTCGACAGCTTCATCCTTCCAGGGGCTGGTGCTCTGTTCGGGGTAGGATGCGACGCAAATGCTGGCCACGGTTCCGATGTCTCCGCGCGGCAGTCGTTGATACAGTTCCTCGGTAATGAACGGCATGAAGGGCGATAGTAACTTTAGACCCAAATTGAGACACGTGTAAAGCGTTCGGCGTGCCGCCGCTTTGGTTGGTTCATCGTTCGTCTGGAAGACGGATTTCAGGCACTCCAAATACACGTCGCACAGATCGTAGAGCCAGAAGTTGTAGCATGCGTTTGTGGCCAGTGCGAACTCATACTTTTCGAACCCACGGTTCGAAATTTCAATGCACCCGGCCAACCGCGAAAGAATCCAGCGGTCGATATTGCTCTCGGAACCGTCCTATAAGAAGAAAGCAGTGAAATGGTCAGAAGTGGGGTTTGAGCGTGCAAACAATAGCACAAAGTGCGATACGCTTACCAGCGACGTAATGATGTCATACTTCTCCGTGCCAGGGAAATACATCAGCGCAAACTTGGTGGCGTTCCACAGCTTGTTGCAGAAGAAACGGTAGCCTTGCACACGCTGAATGTCCAGATTGATATCTCTCGCTTGGGTCATGTAAGCGCAGAGTGCAAAGCGCAACGCATCCGTTCCGCATTCTGGAATTCCGTTCGGATAATCTTGCTTCTGGCCGGCCTTCGCTTTTTCGATTTCCCTCGGATCCAGGTTGGAATCGTACAGCTGCTTGTGTAACCCTTCCAGCGATATGCCTGCTATCACGTCCATGGGATCGATCACGTTACCCAGCGATTTGGACATCTTGCGACCGTGGGCGTCGCGTACCATCGGGTGCAGGAATACCTCCTTGAACGGCAGCTTTCCTAGCAGCGTTTGCCCGAAGAACACCATACGCGCAACCCAGAAGAACAGAATGTCATGTCCAGTCTCCAGCAGTGTGGTCGGATAGAACAGCTTCAGGTCGTCCGTATTGTCCGGCCAGCCGAACACGGAAAACGGGAACAAGCCCGAACTGAACCACGTATCCAGTACATCCTCGTCCTGCTTCATACTAATGAGCGCCTTATCAACCTTCAGCGCGGCCACCGCCTTCGCGAGTGCTTCCGCTTCCGTGCGCCCGACGAACCAAAGATTTTCGTCGCTTACATTTTTCGGTGCTTTGGACGGATCCTTGAACACTACCTGATATGCCGGGATGCGATGGCCCCACCAAAGCTGTCGTGATACGCACCAATCGCGGATTTCGTCCATCCAGTGGTACCAGGTTTTTTTGTGCACGTCCGGCGTGATCGCGAGCTCCCCGGAACGCACCGCATCCGTCGCCTTGGCCGCCATCTCGCTACACTTTACGTACCACTGCGGTTTGATCAACGGTTCCACAATGTCCTTTGATCGCGAGCAAACAGGCACCACCATTGGATTGTCCTTCGTGTCCCGATACAGGCCCTTCTCCTGCAGTGCAGCCAGGATGGCTTTACGCGCGTCAAAGCGCTTCATGCCGGTGAAGGTTCCGTAATCGCCCACAATAATACCATCGTCAGAGAAGATCGTAATGAACGGCAGGTTGTGCCGTTTGCCAACGTCGTAATCGTTCGGATCGTGCGCGGGCGTAATTTTCACGGCGCCCGTTCCGAACGTCATTTCCACAAACTCGTCACACACGATCGGGAGCTGCCGATCGCAGAAGGGATGCTGGACGAACTTTCCGTGAAGATGTTGGTACCGTGCGTCCTTCGGGTGGACTGCCACAGCCGTATCCCCGAGCATAGTTTCAACACGCGTCGTTGCCACCACAATCTCATCACTGTCGCTACCGACGACTTTGTAGGCAAAGGACACAAGCACACCGAATTCCACCTTTTCCGCATACCCAGGAATTGATAGCTGCGTGCGCCCGGTCACTTCCACCTTGTCCACCTCGATGTCGGAGATGGCGGAGCGTAGCGTGCAGGACCAATTCACCAAACGACTGCTCCGGTAAATCATGCCCATCTCGTGCATTCGCACAAACGCTTCCGTGACGGCTTTGCACAGTTTCGGGTCCATCGTGAAGCACGCGCGGTCCCAATCGAAGGACGAGCCCAGCTTTTTAAGCTGATGATAGATGCGGTCCCCTTTCTCGTTGCGCCATTGCCAAATCTTGTCGATGAATTTCTCACGTCCCAGGTCGTGTCGGGTTTGCTTGTGTTCGCGCCAAAGCTTCTTCTCCACCACGACTTGCGTTGCTATTCCGGCGTGATCGCAGCCCGGCACCCACAGCGTCGTGCGGCCCTTCATTCGATGCCAGCGAGTAATTGCATCCTCAATCGCGTTCGTCAGCGCGTGACCAAGATGCAGCGAGCCGGTAACGTTCGGTGGTGGGATAACCATCACAAACTGTCCCTTCGGGTTGTTCAGCTTACGCTGGAAGGAAAGAGAAAGCGAACGCAATTGAAGATGGCCATGGAAAGTAGGTGGGGGAAATTGTTCGCTTCGTACCCCATACTCGGGCTTAAAAAAGCCTTCCTTCTCCCACCAGCTGTACCACGCTGCTTCCACATACTGCGGGCTGTAAGCGTCCGGGAATGGACCGGAGAGATCTTTCTTTTCTCCATCCTTTGTGGCGCCAGCATACACCGCTACTTCCTTGGTTTCTTTCACTTTTTTCTGTAAATAATAAACGATTCGGAAGTTAAAGTTCAAGCTATCTGTCGTTGGTTGCCACTCATGTTAAGCCCTCAAAAGACGTGTCCGCCACATCGATAGAAATGTTGGACCGCCGGATCGCCTTTCACTTTTGTGTGCAGTGTAGTCCAATTCTGATACCACCCCCCCCCCCCCCCCAAATCACCCGCCTGCATTGCAACACGTGAAACGTGTGACATGGTGCATTGGAAGGATAGGACGAATGTGATGCAATATTCAGGGAGTATAACACACCTCCACTTTAGGTTTCGAAGCTGCCTGCTGCTCTTGCTGTTGCTTTTTGTTCAACTTCTCTTGCAACTTTGCCAGCTTGGCCGCTTTTTCTGCTTCTTTTTTAAGCTGTTTTTCGGTTTTCACCGGTGCCTCAGTGGCACCGCCATCCTGAGCGACAGCTGGATTCGTCATATCAGTTGGGAGAATTGCGAAAGTTTTCAAAGATTTCGGCTTCCAACAAGAACTGTTGACAAGGCGGTGATGTATTCCTGCAAACACTTTTAACAAATATGCAGCAAACGGTTCACTTTAGCACTGGCCCTATCGACGATCGTGCCGAAAAACAAATGACGTACCTAGGTAAGCAACCACGCGACATAAAAGTGACAGCAGTGGCCAATTTTTAATAATAGCCCATTTAACAATTACACCCTATATATACAATCATCCGACAACGATAGCTGAGGCGGTGTCTACACACAAGGAATGATCCGTTGAGCGGTTCGGAAAGAAAATCGGTGATCTCTACAAGATTTCATGGGGTAGTATTTGTAAAAGAATCGAATAGCATCGAAATTAGAGACTGACTTATGGCTTCCCAGAAGTTGACCAGTCTTTTTGCTGAAGGATATTTCTTCTTCTTCTTCTTTGGCACTATAACCTCCAAAAGTCTCGATCAGCCATTTTTGGCCCTCCGTGGCCAGGATTTACCCGCAGCAAGATAGTCAGTCCTGTGTGCGGGGAATTGGCTGGTGTGCAGACCGGCAACGCAATTCCCTCGACCAATATTTGCTGAAAAAAAATACCGGAGAGAATCTGCAGTTCATAAGTTGCGCGCACATTGCTACGCGAACGGGCTCTAGAGCATTCGTATCTATACTAATGTGAACGCTCTCCATATGTTTCGATCTTATCTGTTGACTTGTTTGAGCGTTGATGAGGCATTTACTCTAGATTCTCCAGATATTCAATGTTCTCCGGAATGAATTATCATGACCTTGAACCCGTATTGTTCCACAATGATGAATTATTGCTATTGAAAAGATTCACACATTTGCTTGAAATATTTCAGAACAGATAAACACGCAACTCGCTCAGTACGGTGGTGTGTGAAGTAGATAGAAAGACAATGTGAGAACCAAGGTACCAGCAAATATTTTCTTTCCGACAATTTCACAATTTCGTTTCGAAAGTGTATCGATAAACCTTGGGCAGAAAACGTCAAACGGACGAACGACAGTGCGCGATGTATTCGATGTTGGTTCGTTGTGTTTGTGTGACAAAAATTGCACATCTGTGGTGCAGTGTGTGATAATTCTTCCTAAGTCAAAAGACCGATTCCGCGTAGTGAAACCGCTACTACACGAACGACGACTGATCCTTTCCGGTGGCAATCGCGGGCATTTCTCTGTGTTTCCCCCATCTTCGATCAAGTGGCGCAGTGAAAAGCTGCGTTGTTTGAAGCGTGTTACCCGATACTGCTATGATGCTCGCCTCCGCCGTACGCAACTTGTCCCGTCGGTCGTTTTCGACCTCTAAGGCGGTCTCTGCCCAGCAGTTGACCGTCCGCGATGCCCTCAACGCAGCGCTTGACGAAGAAATGGAACGGGACGAGAAGGTGTTCATTCTCGGTGAGGAGGTAGCCCAGTACGATGGTGCGTACAAGGTAAGAAATCGTGGCGAAACTGATCCGTGTCTGCCGGGTTCGGGACATTTCGCAAAGATAAAAGAACGATTACGTAAACATATCTCGAGTGGCAATCCTGTGTGGTGGGAAAAAAGAAGCAAAATAAGAAAAGAAAAACAGCATCGCTTTGAGGGCAAAGAAGGGTCAAGGTGTTTGTGGTACGCGCTAAACAAATAAAAATAATATATGAACACAGGGAAAGGTTATCTAATCCATCAAAGCGAGGCGCTGTGAGACGGGAAATTTTCGCAATGTTAGGATGCAATAGTGGGGGCGCGGGTGATGGTGTGTACGTCACGGATTCTGATGCGTGTTTGTTTACATTCCGATCTTGGCAGGTTTCCCGAGGACTATGGAAGAAGTACGGCGATAAGCGTGTCATCGATACTCCCATCACGGAGATGGGTTTCGCCGGTATTGCAGTTGGTGCAGCGATGGCCGGACTGCGCCCGGTGTGCGAATTCATGACATTCAACTTTTCGATGCAGGCCATCGATCAGGTATTTGGGAGCCGCCGGAAGAAGCATTTCAGTTACGAATGAACTAACACATGGTTTTTTTTTGTTGTTCTATCTCTTGTGAAGGTCATCAACTCGGCCGCCAAAACTTTCTACATGTCGGCCGGCACAGTAAACGTTCCGATTGTGTTCCGTGGCCCGAATGGAGCTGCGGCTGGTGTTGCGGCACAGCATTCTCAATGCTTTGGTGCCTGGTATTCGCACTGTCCCGGACTGAAAGTTGTATCCCCGTACGATAGCGAAGATGCGAAAGGTGAGGAAGCTTTCGCTCCCTGTCGCTTTTCTGATCTGTGACATTGCCAATAACGTATCTGTTGGATTGTAGGACTGTTGAAGGCTGCCATTCGCGACCCGGATCCAGTCGTTGTATTGGAAAACGAAATGCTGTACGGCGTTGGTTATCCCGTGTCGGACCAGGTGTTAGACAAGAACTTTGTACTGCCAATCGGCAAGGCAAAGATTATGCGCCCGGGCAAGCACATCACCATTGTGGCACACTCCAAATCCGTCGAAACCGCGCTCCAAGCTGCCAACGAGCTGGCCGGCAAGGGTATCGAAGCGGAAGTCATCAACCTACGATCACTTCGTCCATTGGACTCGGAAACTATTTTCAAGTCCGTACAAAAAACGCACCATCTCGTGACGGTCGAGCAGGGATGGCCCCAGAGTGGTAAGTGCCCGATCGGGCCTCCTTGTTGTCTGTTTCAATATTCTCACTCGCTCTTTTCTTATTGTGCAGGCATTGGTTCCGAAATTTGTGCACGCATCATGGAGCACGAAACATTCTTCCATCTGGATGCACCGATCTGGCGCGTCACCGGTAAGCAGATAACTGAGCTCTGTCGCCTAAACCATACCTCCTTAACAAATGAGCGTGTACTTTTTCGTTCCAGGTGTCGACGTTCCCATGCCTTACGCTAAGACACTAGAAGCCGCTGCCCTTCCACAAGTACCTGATGTTGTCACTGCCGTTAATAAGGTGCTAGGTGTGAAGTAAATCTCAGTCCCCCACCATTCAATCGATAGCGTGCTCTTTGCGGGTTAGAACACAACAACAACTACAAAACACGACAATTGCCCATAGAAGACTCCGGTGATGCGAAGCATATTAAAAGTTCAGCTGGGATTAGAAAAGTTGTTAGTCAGGTGATAAATATTCTCGTTTTTACTTCCTTTCCTACGTTCTTTATTTCGTATGTTTCATGGAACTGTCAGCTCAATGTGTTTGATTTTTTTCTGTTTTAAATATTCGGCAGATGTAATCTTTGTTTTTTGTTTGAAATTGGAATCTTTATTACGCTACACTTGTTGCGAGTCTTGAAGACTGTAGAATTAGATCTGGGCAGGCAAGCAAAGGGACCGCAAGAGAACTGAGCCTAATTTATTGTAATTTCATAGAAACTGTTTAATTTTCGAGACACACACATACATCACCCTTATGCCATGCGCGCATATGTCTGGTTTTAATACCGATCGAAGCATGCTTAGGATTTGTTTTGCCAGTACAACAAACGACTACATGCTTACAAGCGTTTGTATGAGAATCTTCTACTACTACTAGTGCATAGGAACTCACATACAAACCAGCCAACAGGATACGCCATCAACGAAAGTAATAATTCCACCAGAAGAATAAAAACAGCCGCAAGAAACTATTGTAAATAAACTAGCCACGTTACACCACCAAGCGAAGGTCTGTTGGGACAAACTCAAGGATGCAAGGATCCATCACTACTCACGAACAAACCACACAAACAGTACAATGGAAATGGAAAAGAAAAATCTCATCTGCTGTCCAAGGCGGTAAGGTGAGATGAAATGCAATACGAACTGGGACGAATAAATCTAGTTGAAAGATATTATGCTCAGGAGATTTATGAAGCTTTTCTGTACCCTAATTTCATTCAGCCTGTGATGACGAACTCTAGAGGAAGGACCCTGAGGTGGATTGACCAACCTACTGTGATGAATAATTAAACGATCAGTTGGACGAATATCTAGAAGTTCCACTATCAGATGATATTATGCTACTGCCACCTAGCATTGAGCAAAAACGAAAGGCCATCAGTCCGATCAAGAACAACACGACGAAATAGTACCCGAAAGGATAAAAAATGTGATAAGAATCTTTACAACTTCTATCTCATGCACAAGAAGACAGATAGAAGACACAAGAGTTTCTCCCTGATACTCCCTCTGATAGATGGAATCTATCAGAGAGGATTTCGAAACGAGAAATCAATCACTGATAATCAGAGCAAAACTATACGACGCAATGAGCACATTTGGAAAGCTGTGCCAAGCTTACCATGCCGACCATTGGTCATTGACCAAGAATGACAATGACCATCATCACATATCAGGTGAAGTGTCTTCTCTTCAATATGGTGTTGGAGAGGGCGTAACTTGGATGTGGATATTTCGGAGACCATCTTCTATAGGTCATAGGCATAGGCATCATTCGTTTGAGGCTGTCTTTCGTAGCAGAAGCTAAGCAAAGGATCGACCAAGCGGCACTAACCCAACATTGATGTTGAACATTGGGCACTAACCCAACACTAACAACATTGATGTTGAGTCCCGCGCAAGGGTGCTGACTGCCAACCGATTATACTCTAACACTTCTCCAATCTCAATATCTGTTGCGACGGACGAAGCACGGACTCCATGGAATATTTATAGTCCCAGTACTCACATAAGTATCTGAGACATGGATTCTGCCTAAAACTGACGAATTCCTCTAAGCCGCCGTTCGAGAGGAAGATGCTCAGAAGGATTTTAGGCCCCGTAGGTGTGGAAGGACAATGGAGGAGCCGCTTCATCGAGTTAATCTCGCCAGGACATCGGATGCATTGGATCGGAATTCGAGAAGGACTTCCCGAGATGACGCAGCCCGTAAAGTCGTTTTGGAATATCCATATGGACAGAGGAAGCATGGAAGGTCGCATGGAGAGATGGTATAGGTTCTTCCGCCAGAAATGTCGGGATATTAGAGAGGCAGCCGACGGCTCTTGACCGTAAGCGGGTTCAAGGATTTCAGCAGCAGACGCCTGATAACCAAGTAAGTAAGCATTAACAGAATGCGATCGACTTAGATCGCTTGCTAATGGGTGCAGCATATGGAAGCTTTGACCTTCAAAGTGGGAATGAATTATTTACATGCCAGATTCGAGATATGAGTACCTTACTAGTTATTGAACACGTCCATTAGATTGTCGGCATGACCTAGCAGGTCGTTAAACCAAGAAGAAGAAGATCTATCCAACAGACCCATTTTGCCTACAATATCAGCTGATTTGTAGTAGCCATGGTAACGATCAAGCAACTAGGATCAAAAGATTGTATAGTAAAGAACTTTCTGATGACCAGTTGAAGCTAATTTAGATATTAGCACATTTTCTAAACATTTAAGCATTCTGAAAGCCACGACATGATGAGAATATCGAACAGAGGCCTGATACTGCAGTAGATGATTGATTTATTTATTTATCAAAATCAGTTGTTTCCCGCCACAGCTGACCAATGACATAAAACTATCTGAGTGTAAGAGTGGGGTGGCCGATGGTGGATCACTTGTATGTGAGGTTCGGGGATGTAAGGATTCAAAGAGATCGGTGAAACTATTGAAACTGCACAGACAGACAAACATGGAGGGCGTCATTATGACCAAAACTCGTACGACGGTACACGATAGCTAGCGGAGTGGGGTGGGGTCGTATAGGCCTATCCGGTTCAGGAGATCAGGAGCATCGGAGCCAGCGATGAAGACGGCACTATCCACAGGCCTCCGCTTCTCTAAAGACGCCAGCCCCAGGAGTTGACATCGGGTCTCACATGGAGGGAGGGACTGATTGGAGGAACCGAGGGACCTACGGTTGGCTAATCAGGTAAATTAGCGCTACAATTGGCACCAGATGATGCTCCCGTATCCAAGGATGTATCGAACCAAACTGCAGTACAGCGCCTTCAGGCATAAGGGGTCAGTAATATAGGACCCATGGTCTGTATATAGTAGCAGATGACGAAACACTTGTAGAGGCTTAACGAGCGGCAGTTCAAACACCTCACACGATCAGAATCCAGATGATCCTGGAATAATATGATGTTGATTGGAACACCACATTATCGATCATTCGGTTACATGCAGCGGTTAAAGGAACTACTCAAATGATAGAAAACGACAAAAAGGACATTCATTATTGAGGTTGTGTACATGTTTTATTAGTAGATAATCACTCACATGTTGTCTTAAAGCTTAACGATGGCAAAATCCTATTCTTTCACGCGAAGTGCATTGTTCTGGACGACGAATTATCAACCGTTGGATGATAAGAAATAACAGGTGAACAGGAAATTTATGTCCCCTATAGAGCTGTAGATCATATGCTGAAATAGCTGTCTTGAGGGGTCAGTCAAATGGGAGTTTCCGTCTGGGCCTTTCAGTATGGCATGAGATTGTCTCTCAGAAGATATAATTTGCACAGAAGGGTATAACCAACGATGTTGATTTCAACTAACCCATAGGTAGCGGATCAAATAAAATAAACCAAATATCAAGCACGAGATGAAATACAAAAATCTTTATGTCGGTCGTGGTCATGGTTTCGGTGTACTGCCATAAAGTCACTTGACTGGTGGTCTAAGCATAATACTGTTTCAAGATTTTGTTTTAATATCTTTTGTTTACAGAGGCTGTGGGTCTTTGAGACCCATTCGCCTTTTTTTGTTTTAAGTCTTAGTTTAGATAGGAATCACGGCAAATTTGTGTTGTGAATTTCTGACCGTCCAATCGATTTGACGAAGTGGAAGTCAACTGTAAGAGTACATGTTGCATTGTCCTTCGATTTTTAAACATAAGCACAATACGCGTTCATACCGAGATTTTTGGATACAATGTTTAGTTTGAATCAGTTTAGTTAGAAAAAAAAAGTTTTATTAAAACACAATGTCTCCACAATTCGAACACTAAATATTAAAGAAAACAGATATCCTATGCAATATGACGAACATCCAAAGGTTTGGCGTAGTATAATGATGCTCTTACTTTTTTTGTTGTTGTACATTACTTCTTTCACAAACATCCTTCTGTTTGACGGCTTTGTTTTAATTCCATTCCATTCCAATTGGGGTGGAATTACGCATGGACATAACTTCGTTAGAGACAGAGTGCGTCTGTTTGTGTGCGAACCACCCGTGTCACTTACCATGTGACTTTCGTGTATGTAGTGTTTTCCAGTCCGCTGCTTTTTAACACTACATTAGCATCGTTTGTTATTCGACGGCTTGAATGCTAGAGTGCATCCCGGTGAATTATACAGTCAGCACACACTGCTGTCGTATCGCTCGTATGTGTGTGTGTGTGTCTGTATCAAACAATTGTGCCAGGAGATGTGTGATCTTTGCGTGCGGTTCGGCAAAACAATATATTAAACAAACCAGTGCCAACGCGCCAGTGTGTTGCCGACGTGCCCAATACAAAAATGTATGCACAATTCAGTTTTTTTTTAAGCTGGTTAATTGCATAAAGACCCATACTTAAGTTTGTGTACGGCATTTTCATGCACCGATAAACCCGACGGTTGAAGTCGACGCTTTATATGCTGCACAGCACGGGAAAACAAAATCCTTCCCAATGACATGACCTTTGTGAAGTCCACCTGACTGTCCACGTTCGAAGGATCTACTGTGGAAATAATGCTTGAAAACTGACCGTGCTGCAATGCCTGTTGTACACTAGTAATTTATTTATTTATTTCAACAAAGTTGGTTCCTTAATAACAATGAAAGGAGGAAAATGGGTAAGGAATGCATGAGAGTGCAGCACTCGATCCTGACTTGGGATCATTCTGGCCAAAAACCGAACGGCTAGGAAAGGAGCTAAAGCTAGGAGGTGTATGACAAAATCCTCTAGTTACCTCCGATAGAGGTGCCTCCAGTTGGAGTACAGAGTACACAGGAATAATCCAAAGTGGAGAAAACCTTTAGGTACAGTGGATCTAGAATTTAAGATGCGTTCAGAGCGACAGTCGAATCACGGGGACACGGAGAGAAAGATTTTGATATCATTAGCAAAAATAAGGTATCCATCAAGCGGAAGGAGAACATTGATGCAGTCGTTTATAAATAAAATGAAAAGGATAAGACCATTGATTCCATTGATGAGTGAAGAGGAGCAGGAGTTTTCTAGTCTGATAGCATAGCATTTTATAGGAACGATCATATCCATGCCAGAAACGGCTTACCAAAAAGCTTCCACACATAAAATTTGTTGTAGTAGAACTTTTAAACCATACAGGAGGGGAAAAAGGCGCTGGTCACTAAAGGAAGGATGAAGAATTCGACAAGAAATTCAAATACTTTGGACATAACACTAACTGCACCTGGGGCAAAGAGTTACTGCACCTTGATAATTGGACGTGACTGAACGATGCATTTTAAAATATCGGACAGAGCTTTTCAAGGCTGTTCATGCCAAGATCATTTGAAAATATTGCACAGATCAAGGCTGTGTATTTCCAAGAGTAGGGAAACTTCCTTCTCAAGTTCTACCGTATGGTTAGCGGGACTAAGGACAAGGCTTCGAATAGAGAAACTAAACTGACACTCGGATTCACAAACACTCTCCAAAAACTGGTTTGCATAAAGCTCGCAGCAGCAGCCAGAGAGGGTGTATCAGTCACGCCATCGTCTTATGAAGTTCAGATTGCTAGGAGTATTAGCAATACGCCAGAATAATGATCGACGGTCATCAGAGAGGCGAATGAAATCTCTAAGAATCGAAGCCTCTAAAAATAAAAAATAAAGGTCATCAGTTGCAAATGTTATTTGAAGCAGCCAAGGTTGGACGTTCTGCATTCTGCTCTAGGACCAAGGAAGTAGCAGGCCACCACACAATGTTTGCTTACTGCTTCACGGGTCATGAAGCTCACGTCGCCTACATCTTGAGACGGTATGGTCGAGCTGTGTCAGGAAGATTTAAAATGTTGTGCTTGCACCAGCAATTAAACTCGCTAAGAGAGGCCTGTAGTCGAGCCGTAAATAGCGTAGTGTCATTCGTGTATAGAAGGTAATTATCTCCTGGTAGTGCCATATAGACAGATCATTTATACATATCAAGAGCAGCAATAGATCAAGGTTGTTATTCTGAGGTTCTTGACAGAGTGGGCTTCATCCTCGCAGAATAGGAATAGGAACAACCAATCAAATAGGAACTCACGCAGTCCACTAGTGATTCTCGGAGTCCATCCCGCCTTGAAATCCAGGTGTTATCTACATCCATCTAAAAACAGCATAAATGGATTTGTGACAGTCGCTCACGAATTATATAACGTTTGAGGTTGTTGATCTTTGGACATACACGTTACGTTATCGCGAATGCTGATTTCCATCACCGTAAGAAGGCGGTGGTAGAGGTGGAACCGTGCCGATAGCATCATTTTTAACATCGAGTGGTATTTTTTCCGGTTGAGTAGCGTTGTAAGTGATTCATAAACACCAGAACAGCTAGTCCGGTAACATTTCATCTCTCACTACGGAAAATTGCGATAATCCATTAAGGGCCCTACCATCCGTAAATAGCCCGTCGTTGGCGGATGATGAGGCGGGGCAATGCAGCTGTTTGTGTCAGTTGGGGAGAAAGATGAGGAGTTAATGCAGGTCCAGGTCAGTTAAAGCATGCATGTTAAAGAAGTCTTAGCATGCGATCAATACTCCACCACCTCGAACGTTACTACTATTATGATTATTCCGATCACAGCGGAAGATAGTGTAAGAGCTGCCGAAGTAACGATGGTATATTCCCATCCAACCAGAGCACAATCACATCGTAGTCGGGCTCACCAGTAGTTATACGGAGATCGTCAAGTTTTGTTCGTGATCCACTCACGTCTCGGTAGAACACGGTGTGTAGTGCTCTTTCTGGTTCGGTGTGTGGTGTGTAATCTATTTGGGGTTGGGGTTTGTGCTGTGAAGTTATAGTTAGCTCCATAGCCCAATACGGAAGACTACTAACCAGGAGAAGACTAGCCTCGCTTTTGTGCCTAAGCTTACCTCGCGATCTCGTCGATGCCTAGTTGGTGAGTGATCAGTGATTTTACATCAAGGCACGATATACTGTTGAATTGGAGCAGTGCCGAAATGTGCAATGGTGCAGCAGGTTTGGTAGAAACAGTGTTCGGTGGTGTGCAATCTACAAGCCTACGTTCAGGCACATTGCAGTTCGGAGCATTATGTGAAACAGTGGTGCCTCTAGTGCCTCGTTTATTAATCGTGTAATGACACCAAAATGCAACGTTCAGGCGATTATCACATTCATTTAGCACCACTGTTTTGATGTTGGCCAGGGGATAGTCGCGAACATCTCCAGCAGCGGTGTTTTACAGCGACGAAGCCCGCTACAACTCGCATAAGAACCGAAGATTCGTTTTTCGTACAATAACATGTCACATGCAGTTAACCATTGAACCGGTTAGTGAGGCACTGATCTACTTTCCATCAGGGGAAGCTGGGCTGAGTGATAAGTTTAAAAAAATTGTTTAACAAAACGATTTTGCAGTAAGTGTTTGGCAGTGGGCTCGAGAGCTACTGGGAGGCCTCTCGTCAATCAATTGGGTGCTCAGAGTGCGCTCTTCTATTTCAAACAGAATTCTCGAGGAAGCTTTGGCCCTCACGAGGTACCTGCTGTTCGTTTTATTGAGCTCGGATCTTCCGAGAGCTCACACATCTCACATGTTTGCGAGCGTCTGCCACTTAGCACAACACTACTAAAAGATTTTAGTTTTCTTTGGCACTACATTCTCAAAGAGGTTTTGGCCTTGTCTTGGCCACTCGGTTCTTGCATCCACGAGGCAAATTTACTTGTAGCTAGATGATCTCTTCTGCGGACAGGAAGACGATTGATGGTCCGGACCGGGAGTCGATATCAGGTCCTACCGTATGAAGACCGGCGTTGCTACCGTCTCAAACACCGGGACGACTAATGGGTATTAATTGTACAGGTGTAAGCATTCTAAAGTATGGTAAAAACATATGCAACATGCTAACTTTGAACCGCAATTGTTTCGTTTCGTCCAGAAAGCACCTAACCATAAGCGTTAAACTAAAAACCCTACATAACTTGTGACATTAAACAACTAACTTTTATAATGAGCGGGCTACTCCGCGTTTAAAATTTTAATAAAAAAAATAAGCCCAAAGTGTTTATAAATATTTTTTTAATTCGATGAATGGTCCTATTTTACTGTCTAATGTTTTTTGGCTCTGCTCTCATTAGAAGGAAAAGGTGCTCTGGATTTTTTTCTTTGTTTGTCCTATCATAGGTTCGTTTTCCCATGAATTTCAACTTAGCTTTACTAACGATAAATCAATTTGTCATTTTAAATAACCTTAATGGCACCATAACTATATTCGTCACTACAACCACAAGAGGTCTCGGCTTTGCCTGTATTTACTGAGTGCCATGCCTAAGTTTACCCGTACCTGTATCGTCAGTCCTGTGTAAAGGGGGTTTATTCGACATCAATGCTTTTTCTGAAAGGGCGTTTAATTGGAAGATTAGAAAATTACTACTGATTTTTGATTGATACTCACGAAGAACTCTTAGTCGTCGGCTTTGTCCAATACTGACTAAACTGGTGATGAACTGTGAAGTTCGCAAGGTTCCTATGGGGTAAGGGCTGATCATGTCATAAGAATGTCATCAAACGACTACTCTACCAGTCACGCGGTTAAGGCTGCCCTTTACATAAACAGAGGTAGCGTGGTAGGCTTTAGTTGAGATGGCGCTTATGCGTCAGTCAGTAATACCGGGATAGACGACGACGCTATACCATTAGCAAAACCGTGGACCCCTGCAGTAAGCAAGTAAGAATGTTCCGAGCATTGTAACAATTGCTTCTTTCATCTTTATGCGTATTTCAGTAACGAATTACATCTAGTTGGATCTCACGTGGCATGAACAGCCAATAATTAGAACACACTTCTTAACGCGAACATCTAAGGTGAAATGCCACAATCTTAGAGTAGAGTTAGAGTTTAGAGAAAGCGTTCCTTTGACTAGTTTGCTAGTTATCTGTCCATTTTTTTTTTTTGTAAAATATTAATTGTGATAAGAGATCGCAAGATACTTTTTTTTTAAATTCCATATTAAAATTAAAATACATTTCAATACTTTCGTACAAAGTTTAATGTGCCTCGCAGTGTAATATAATGCACAATGAAGCCTCAAAAGGTACAACAGCAACACTGCCGGTAGGTAGAAATTATGAAGAAGTTTATTGCGCTTTTATAGCGTTTTCCTTTTGTTTTTTATTGGAAACTTACCGATATTGAAAACACAATAGGGCAACACCGAAAGAAAGGGTACGGGACCACCACAGCACAGCCACCGGTCGAAAGTGAAAAGGTAAAATATTAACATACAAATGAATAAAAACAACACATGTACGAGTTTTATGGTAAAACGATATTTTTTTTTTGCTGCTGTTGAACTTGGTTTGGTTCGGTTGCTCTCTCGCTCTGTCCACGGTGGCCAAGGATTCGGTGTGGTATTTGATTGTTTGGCTTTACGAGGGTGAATGGCCGGCAAGAACAATCCAAAGGGTCACACCACTCACGTAAAATTTGCTTTGATGATTCGACTCTCCTGTCCTGCCCTGCCGAAATGGGTGTGTGTGTGTGTGTTTTTCTGGTTGGTTTTTGGGAGGGCAATTTCTACGCTGATAATGTTGTAAATATTTTGCACTACTCTCGAATGCCTTTTCATCTATATTTATGACCCGGGTGTGTGGGTCGCGGGTTGTTTCTTAAACTTTTGAAGCAAATGAGAGGGATCTGATGCAGTATTGGGTACAGATTACCAATTTAAACAATTTAAGTACAAGCGAGAAAACCATTAAAACGTGTAAGTGATCAATGGGAAGAACATGCTTCAATCAAAATCAGCTCAAAGGAAAATTCACACCAATCACCTTCACGACATTAATTGAAGCTTTAATGAAGCCAAACTGCAAATATCCGCGGTATATTAAAGAGCCAATAAGCTGTATCCCTAACAATATGTAATACTAGTCAAACGGAATGGTTCCGGCCTTTTTTCCGTTGCACCATTATTTCGACATATTGGAGCAATCGAGCAATATTTGTCGGTCTGTTGAGATAAAGCAGTTCGCTATGATGTATCGAACATTTACACGGAACCGAAATGGTGGGAACAAAGGTGAGCAGCCTGCTGACTACTGACAGCACAGAGAGTCTCATGTTCAAATTATATCATCAATCTTGCCCATCATCTCAGGTTTCGGCAGATAAAATTGTATCGGGTGGCGCACTGCTACTCAAGCGGGATTTAATTCGTGTCACGCAAAAGGAAACGAGCGCCATTATTCACAACACGAGGCAGTAGTAATTAAAGGGACAACAACAGGGAGGCAGGCAGTGAATGTTTCGAATGTTCCATCTTGTCATAATTATGCTTACGAAATAGCTAAGTGGTACAGATGCTTGTTGCATGTATGTGCTTAACTTCTGGGGACGTGTATTAGAGACTGGAATAGTATAGACTTCTCACTCAAATATTTAATAGATAGACTTCCTCGCTCTTATTTTCTCCTCGCTAGACAGTTTCATTAAACTTTAACGATTCCTGGACAAACATAGAATTAGGTGAACGCTTCCAGGTGGTCCGGGGTTATGATGATTGATTGATAGACAATGCGGAAAGTGTTGTGCAAACCGTCATCAAACAATTGTACCACCATGAGCTGGCAGCTGCGTGCGTGCGTGCGTGCGTACGTACGTGGTAATGTCAGGGCGAATAAGTTGTTGCGATTGTTTTGCGCTTCTCATTGTGTGCGGCTCTGTCTGTGTGGACTCTCTTTCTCTTCATCTCTCTCTCTATCTCTCTAGTGCTACGGCTAAGGTTTTAATATATGAATTATAAAAGGAGTATGAAAGATTCCTTCTTCTACAAGCGAATGAATATTTTATCGCTCTAAGTAACGTTTGGTGTTTTACGCCCCCCCCCTCCCCCTCCCATCTCATCTCATACGCGAGGAGAGTTTCGAGTTCGCCGCAAAGGGACGCCGCCGCCAGTAGGGCGGAGACGTTGTATATTAGCGAGGATGATAAATGCGAATAATTTCGGCATTTGTCAACCATTAATTCTCTAGTGCTAATGGGGGTGTGGTACCGGAGCGCAGTACTTTTGTTCATAACGTGCTTGGTAATTTAAAAATTCAAAAGAATTCATTTTGCTTGGAAGTAATTTCTTATTAATTTAACCGAACTTAACCGATCCTTTCCCTTTTATCATTGAACATTTAATAGTTTTTTAACATTTTTTTCACTTGTATTTCTGTTAGTCAAACTTGCTCTATCATGCATAAAGACTTGTGGATTGGTACTTGAGTTACCAAATAGACGAATCTCGTAGGCAAAACAAACTGCATCACTAGGAGTAAAATCAGGTCAAAGGAAGTCAGAAATAGCAGGCCGAGGTCTTACGAGGTTGTCGAGCCAAAGAAGAGAAGAAAAAGTCGACTGGATATTAGTGATGGGATCTTTGGAATGCATCTACGGTTCCATTCCGGCTTCGGCCGGTTTGACTCCGGTTCCGACTCCGAGGAAATATAATCGTCAGCTCCATGCGGAATCGCCCGGAACCGTTTGGCACCGTACGGAATCATTCAAAACCGTCAGAACCGTTCGAACCATCGGAATCGTTGGAATCTCTCGGAACCGTCGGAATTATCCTAATTGGCGGAACCGTCAAACGAAATCGTCGTCGTCCGCGTATGTCCCCACCTTTGGTAATGACGCTTGACGTTGACATTGCCAGGAATTAAAGAATAATACATATATTTTTCTACTACGCGTTATTTCGTTATTATCGCGTTAACAAAATGCGGTTTCAGACGGTTCCGGAAGATTCCAAACGGTTCTGTCGGTTCCAACGGTTTCCGGGTTCTGAACGATTCCGGACGTTTCCAAAGCTACCAGAAGGTTCCAGCGGTTCAAAACGGTTCGTTTGCTCGTGCGTTTGAGGCTGATTCCGATTTTTTTTAAATTGTCCCGGAGTAGTTACGTTTTTTTTTCCAATTATACTCATTAGTATTCAAGGGTCAGTCTTGGGTGACTCTTTTGCACGGATCGAACCTGACTCGAGTTCGTTCTGATAGGAATTGAGTTCGATCTGTGGGTGGTACGAGTTCGGGTCGAGCCATACATGCAACAAAGCATACGCACCCCGTAGGTTTGGGTCGACCCGTAATTTCGGATCGACCAGTAAGTGCAACGAATTCGGGTAATACGGATGAATTCAAAGATAAAACATTGCTACTTGCACGTTACTTTGTTTTTTTTTTTTTTATCGCGCTGACTGAATGCGATTCCAACGGTTCCGACGGTTCCGGACGATTCCAACGGTTTCGATCGTTCCGGACAATTACAACGGTTCCGAACGATTCCGACGGTTCCGGACGGTTCGTTTGCACTTGCTTTTTAGAGCTGGTTCCGAGTTTTTTTTTAATCGCCCAGAACCTGTTCCTCTTTTTTGCCAATTATGATCATCCCTACTGACTGTATGGGGTCACACCGTCTAGCCGATATTTGAACCTATTAATGGGATGTCATCTCTTGTTGCATGTTTTACAATTTAATCGGCCTTTTAAATTTATCCCCTTTGCTATATTTCTGATATTTGAAAAAAGTCTACAGTTAATGCAATCTTTAAGGTCAAACATTTAAACACAGTTACCACTTTCAATGTGAGGCAGGATGGATGACTGTACACACCTCTGTCTGGTGCGCTATTTAAAGTGAGTCACCAACGAGCCACCACCAAACGACGAATGTGACGCACAACAGCACATAAATACATATTTTCGTAAAGTTACACTTGGTACAAAGAAGCTTCTCATTTTATCTTAAATCACATCTATGCAAAGGCCAGCGGTAACATTTCGCTTTGAACCACGTTCTTTCATCTTTACGCTTCACGAGCATGGTTTTGGTTTACCAAAAGGTAGAAATAGTTCGATAGTATCATCTGTGTTGAATAAGGTGCATGCTGCTGTACGAGATTGCCTTTCAGCATGTTGACTTTACCTAACAGATTGGAATGGAACAACCGCTCGTTCGGAGCATTGGAGACAGAGGAGTTATTTCTTTGCTGCGAGATGCAAGCAAAGCAACGAAACGTCGATTAAAGTGCATTTACTTTATAACGATGGGTAATCGTTGTTAGGTTGGTAGGGTGATTTTTTTTGCAAGTGGCTTAAGTGAGGTAACTTTAACAAAATTTATTGGAGTGAGGAAGTCAGACCAGACCAATATTCACTACAGGTTGATGATGTCTTATGTGCTCTCTGGTACTGCTAATGTTTGCCATGCTTTGGCCAAAATATGGCCCATGTCAATCCGGTCAATTAATTAGTCCATGCCAATCCTCTTAGGCGCATAATCTTTAAACTTTTGAGTTCAACATATGTGACGATTTAAAGAGGCATTAAGAGGCAAACCGATTACATCGCCTTTTTAATGCCGGGCTAAACCATTGCCAGCAAGCAAAACCACCTAACCGATCCTACTTGTAGAAAAACGTTAAAACGAACTCAAAAAGCCAACAACAATACTTCCGTACTTCAATATCCGTCCTCTTTAAATCTTGTTGGGATCATCAAAGGACCGCGAAGGAAGCGAACAAGTGTAAATCATAAGGTTAAAAGGGTTATTTGATGGGCGCTTATTACAAAGCCCCTTTTATGAACCCGCTTACGATAAAAAGAAACTGTTACAAAAAAGTTTCTCCTTCGTGAAAGAGTAGTACAAAATTGATTAAAACACAAGTCGTTGCAGAAGAAAACTTATCCCATACCGTACTATGGCGAAGGGCAACATGGGGCCATTTCCTTTTAGACATAAGGTTAGTGTTAAACTCGTTTCTTAAACACTTTGTGATAAAACGAGAACGATCGTTTGTTTCATCTGCTTGCTGTGCAATGAAGAAAATGATGAGTCGGTGCTGTGATGTAATAAACAGCTAGAAGAAAAATATTTTTGTAATTAATTGTATGCATCTTTGCATTATACTTCGTGCTGGTAATATAAATGCAGTACGAAGGGGTGAAGCGCATACAAGGAAATTTGCATGCTTTGAATAGCTTGTGCATAAGCAATCAGGAAAAAGCAATAACGGGTGTATAACTCACAGGACGCATGATTAATTTTGATACGTGTTATGTTTTGTAAACAGTAAATATAGTAAAAATCTCTAGGTTCTCTAAATTTACGCGTGTAACTCAGTATGGTAGTATTTAAAAAAAAGATATATAGGTTTAAAACGATTTCCAATTTCTACATAGCAAATAATCCATTTAAAGCATAATCATAATCTACTAAATAATTAATTATTAAGTTATAATCCATTTAAACAGGAGTTAGTTTCAATTAGATAATTGTTTAAAAATCCTTAGAATAAATACTATAAACAACTTAGTGCCTTCCATTAATTTGAAATCAACAATAGTTACAACTTATTTAAATATTATGCAGTCGTCTGAAACTTCACCTATCTGGGGTCAAAGGTCAGCACCGACAACAACATTAAACTTAAGTCACGCACGCCGGTTGTTGATTGCCAACTGGTCATACTACAACCTGAGCGAACTTCTCCACTCAAAATACCTGTCGCGAAGAGACCTGACGAAGCTGGGACAGTACGGACCATTAATAGTCTCAATAGCCGCATACGCCTCTGAGACATGGCCTCAGTTTCCAAAACTGATGAAAACCTCTTAGTCACCCTCGAGAGGAAGATGTTCAGAAGGATTTTTGGCCTCGTATCTGTGGAAGGACAAATTAGACCCGCCAGGCTCCGGTGGGCTGGTCATGTCATGAGAATCATACCGGATGACTCAACCCGTAAAGACCTTTTAGGCCGTCCACACGGGCAGAGGAGGCATGGTAGGCTCAAACTAATGCCCAAACTATGAACAGGCTTATATATATTGTATTTGTTAGTTATTTGACAATTTAAATTGTTTTTCATCTATTTACTTATTTAAGTTATTTATTGAGATATTTAGTTTCTTTTTTTAGAAAATCCGTATTGTGTAAAGGTGTTATCCTAATATGAGAAATTCTACGTTCTATTGTTTGTACATACTGTGCAGAAGATCGTAATCCGTTGCCAACATCACTTTTGGTGATGATGACAATTTTTTTTTCTATTATTTTCCCTCTACAATAATAATAAAATTAGTAATAGGGTAACTCTACCATTTTTCGGCAGGCAGTACAGTTGATCAGAAAAAATGGGATTAATCATATTAATGTGCCAAATTTTCGTTGAAAGTGGTTTTATTTTGGCTGTTAAACTATCAATCAATCAAATAGGTAATTAAAGAAATTTTCAAAAAAATTCAATCATTAGTTTTGCTCCTGTTTTCGACAGATTGTTCCTATTTTCGGCAGAGCCAATACACGATTTAAAACGTAAATTCTTAATAGAAAGTAGCTAAATAATTAATTTTATGTTGCTCATTTTGGATATCAAACTGCCAAATTTTGACGTCTCTCAAAATTCGCTTTGAAATTACTCAGGATTGCGCTGTCAACAATCAACATTTACCTTGCACCTAGATTCGGCCGCCTTCAAAGCGAAAAAATAATCGTTGATTGGATTTTTTTGGAAACTTAATGAGCTTTGAACGCGCACGATGCATGAACTTTGGGTTACACTTAATAATAACAAGGGCTCGGCAGGAGGTGCATTCTAACCTGAGGTACTGGTTAGTCTGAAGTCCTCAGACATTCATAAAAAAAATATTTTCGAAAACTTTCAAAAATATTGTTAAACACACCAAATTAACATTTAAATAGAGGTTCAACAAATATCTTAAAAATAATTTCACGAGTCATGAATAAATGAAAAAAGGATAAAAATAGTCTTTATACCCGTTAATCGTAACACTAACACAATTAAGGCCAGAAAAATCATTATTTAAAAAACGTTAAAAGAGTCTACAAAAGTCGACTAATTGATTATTATTAAGAGATAATTTGTCTTGTCATACAATTTTATGTTCATACTTACAAAAACCATATCATACTGTTCCGCTGCGTAACAGGTATTTTAATTACATTCTATTGAGACCTTCGGTTTCACGGAACCGTTGTATTGAATTAGTTTACATTAATGTTCAATTTAGTGGAAAGATGGGGTATTGCGAGCCCGAGATACTTTGCTGGTATGGGACTTAATCCGAAGCCACTTAGAGGAAATCTCAGGCCTACCATTTCCTGCTCCGACTCAATACCTTCATGACTCAGGGAAGCGGTAATATGTCTCTTCAAAGAGCTTGAGCTTGAGTGTATTGGGGAAACCCCACTACTTGGAATGATGAGTGATATGGGCAAACCGAGCTGAGGAAAGGGTAGTCAGCGTCTGTACTACTAGTCATTAGAGGCGTTCGACTTTTTCTCACATCTTGGCATGCTTCGGGTCTTTATTTAGGTAAGATGCTTAGGCCCGCCAAAAAACCGAAGCTTAATTCTCCGACGATGGATAGGCGAGCCCATACATGAGAGAGTGAATAGTAATTTCCAATTGGTTTAAATGGGAACTCAAATACTCTTAGGAGTATTTGCTTCGGATAAGCAGCACTTTGCGAGATCTAAGAGGAGGGCTTCTTACCGTTTCCATCACTGGCTATTTGAAAATTCTTCAGAATATTGATTGGGCTTCGAAACGGTTTCCGTTTCCTTAATCGCTAATCTTATTGTCCCCGTCAACATTGGACGAAGCCATCAGCGCTTTCAAGCAGCAGATGAAATGCAACCAAACTGCTGCTCCAGATGGGAACGGAAAGCCGTTCTGCTTTCATTCATCAGCCGATTCTGAGGATTTCCAAACCAGGAAGCTTGGAAACTGAGAGTTTTGCAACGAATTTGGATAAAAGGTGACAGACGTGGCAAAGTATGATCACCAGCCAACTCGGTTCTTCGGATTTATTATATAAGATCTATTCCCAAATTCCCTTTAACAGACTTCAGACGTCGAAAGCAATAAAATTATTAATTTTGATAGAAAGGATAAAAAAATGGCTTGGCGTAACGTCCTGCTACAGGTCATGCCAGCTATATAATGGCTTACAACACTTATTGATTCCACGTACTTGGTTAGCCAGTCCTTGCTGCGGGGGAACGATCCGGACGGATTTCGATTGTCGGTCAAGTAGTGTAAAGACTGGAACCGCTATCGCCTCTTCCTTCGGGCCGCCTGTAAAGAGTTTAAAATAGAAAGAAAAAAGATAAATCACATTAATTACTGTAATTATTTGAAAATCATTTAATAATGCTTTATTTAGATTAGTTTCTTTGTGCCCAAATTAAATTGTTTATGTGTGCAGTGTATCGTAGAGCTGCATGCAAAATCTAAACTCAATACCCACATCTATGTAATTGCAGAATATTCCGACCGATCGGGACTTTTCTAATTAAGATTGTCCTTTATTTTTGATTCGTGAAGAACGGCCTGGCCGTATTGCTAAGATTGTCCTATTGTTAAATATTTCCGCATTATTACTTTTCTACGATTTCTTACGATTCGAGCTAATTAAATGAAGCTAGTGCAAGATATGCTTCTCGGACTTGAAACTTCGAAACATGATTCAACTTTTGAAATTGTAAAACTTAAAAACCTTATTCACTTTTTTGCTGGGTGGTGAGAGTTTTCAGGTCAAACGATAAGGGGCGTCCTCCCACCCTAACCCACGGAGCCGCCGTCTTCAGTAGCCGTCCGAACTTTGACGATGATTGTTGATGACTAAAGAAAAGAAAGAATGCTGGTCTTTCTGACTCGCTGGCTTCATCAAATAATTGGCAAAATTATTTAACAAGCACGACCTCCCATACAGAAGAGAGAATTACAACCAATTACAGCGTGCATCTTTCCTGCTCGATGATGCTGGTACGTTATGCACCTTTGCTACCTACAAATCTCTTAAAGTGTCCTTTTTAGAAGGTTTTTTTTTGGTTTTTTTGCTATATTTCTAACGTGTATGTGTTAGAAAGAGGGAAAAGAAAATAAACCTAAGCAGCGCTGTGTTGAGCCACGCTTATCTAAAATCACAGCCTAGAAAGCAATGTAAATATTGCTAAACGATCCGATTCTTCATCCGCTTTACCTACCAGGCAGGCAGGCAGGCACAGGCTGCAGTATCACAACACCCGGTGGCGTCGTATTTTCATATCATTTTCATTATTTTGTTCAGGCACGACGCGAGATTCGAGATGCACACTGCACTTGCTTGAAATGAGCGATCTTATCAGCAGTCTCTCGGTTTTGTACCACACAGAAAATGTACTTCAAATCAATTCTTCATTCAGGAAGGATGAACATTTCCAGCCTCATCACGACGATGTTGTTGATAGCACACTCATGCATGTGTTCATCAACCATCGGAGGCTACGGCACACTTTTTCTCCGGTGCTGTTGGCCGCCTCTGTTGCGGTTTGTGATAACGAGGGTTTCCGATGGTTCCACACAGAGCGCGATGATGCTCCTGCGAGCATAAACATCATACATATTTACGTACCTTTAGGAAAAGGAAAATGATTTTCGCATGCTAAGGCAAACCGCATTAAACGCTCTGTGTACGTTTGCAAAGGCATGAAGAGCAATGAGTAACGATTAAAATTGTACTTGACGATGATGCTTGAGTAGAACGTGAAATGTTTACATCCCTCCTAGC
Organism: Anopheles stephensi; assembly: GCF_013141755.1. Lineage (NCBI taxonomy): Eukaryota > Metazoa > Arthropoda > Insecta > Diptera > Culicidae > Anopheles > Anopheles stephensi. The sequence continues at coordinate 35,553,372 of NC_050202.1, read as the reverse complement.
TCACATTGCTGTATCACATCGTGGCGCAGCACAGCACAAGCTGGATGCTTGGATGCTCTGCCCCTGCTTCGAGTGTGTGTGTGCTCTTGTTTAGAAAACGGCAAAAACTTAATTTATACCGGTTCGCGTTTTGTTGTATATTACTTGGTTTTGCGGGATTCTTTCGGGTTTCGTTAAATATAGAGTTAATGAGATTCTTCACGTGCTAGCTAGCGAGCGCTGTGGCGGGAAAAGCGATGAATGAAAATGAAAATTGGCAGGATTGTTTTCTAATTAAATTTTCATTTCGTATTTGTAATACCACTGTTCGGGTGTGCCAAGCATCGCCGTATTCTATTCAGGAAGGATAGACAGGGAAATAATTTTCCAAAAATATAGTGGGTATCCTGTTACATAGTGTGTTCAAAAATACTACTTATGCCAAGATAAACTTTCGACTTGTAATACCACGATTATCATACCGAGAGATAGACTATACCGGAGATTCTTGAGGTCCAATTATTCTACAGACTGAATCTGTAATTATATGTTATACAAACAAGAAATGAATATTGTCAAGCGTTGATCTGGAAAAAAATATTACGAGCGGAATACTACTACTTACTTACTTATCAGGCGCTACAACCGCTTTGCGGTCTTGGCCTGCTGCAACAATCCTCGATACCGCTCACGGTTCAGCGCCGTCGTCTGCCAATCCGTTATCCCGGCCGTTCTGGCGGACGCATCAACGCCATCACTCCATCTCAATTTGGGCCTACCACGCCTCCTCTGTCCTTGTGGACGGCCTAAAAGGACTTTACGGGCTGGGTCGTCCGGTGTCATTCTCATGACGTGACCAGCCCACCGGAGCCTGGCGAGTCTAATGCGCTGTACGATAGTGAGATCATCATACAGCTCGTAGAGCTCGTCGTTGTAGCGGCTCCTCCATTGTCCTTCCACACATACGGGGCCAAAAATCCTTCTGAGCATCTTCCTCTCGAACGCGGCTAAGAGGGCTTCGTCAGTTTTGGACAGAGTCCATGTCTCAGAGGCGTATGTGAGTACTGGGACTATAAAAGTTCTGTACAGTCCCAGCTTCGTCCGTCGCGACAGGTATTTAGAGTGGAGAAGTTTCCTCAGGCTGTAGTATGACCGGTTGGCAGCCAGCACCCGTGCGCGTAACTCAACATCAATGTTGTTGTCGGTGCTGACTTTTGACCCCAGATAGGTGAAGTTTTGGACGACTTCGAAGGTGCGGTCACCTATCTGTACATCACCCCTGCGTAAATCAGTGTTTGTTAGCAGGGCCGCTGGTGGTGCCACCATCATTTTGGTTTTCGCCTCGTTAATCTCCAACCCGAGGTTCTGTGCCGCACGCTCGATCCTTTGATAAGCTTCTGCTACATAAGAGAGCCTCAAGCCAATAATGTCTATGTCATCAAGCGGAATACTACAATCCCTTTTAAATCCATGGAAAATGAACAAAAGTACATGTATTATGTTTAATGGCTTTGCGGCACATGATACACTAATCGCAGCAGAATTTTTTAACATGTTTTTTTATAGGTAGCCTATATGATATTCACGATGGCTTTGTTCATCAAGATAAGAGCCTCAGAAATTAACACTAGAAAATTACGGGCAATACGCATTCAAGCTAGAGACTATTTCGTATGACAAACTTAGAAATGTGAGCAAGAATTGAAATAAGGGGAACTGAAAATCATTAAAGATCCAGAATTACTAGACATTATACATGATTCGATAGCAAGAGGAGTGTTTCCCATAGTCTGCAAAGAGTTCTTAGTTGTATCAATCGGTAAAATAGTGGAATCCATAAGGGTAAATGAATTCAAGCCTATCAACAAAATTTGAAAACAATTGTAAAAGAGAGAAAATAACTAAATACATAAACACCCACAACTTACTGGTCGCAGAACAGTCCAAATGTAAATAAATTGTAAATCCTGTGTATTCACATTCTTGTAAATTCGCTATAAGCTTCCCTGGGATTTGCACAGTTGATGAATACGGTTGATCATAATGATACAACTGTAGATGTTTTTGTTGACTTTAAAAGGGCCTTTAAAACAATATATTAGGCCAATGTAGTGATATACGATATTTAGAGACTCGAACTCAAGTTCGAAAACCAGATAACCAGTGCTGTGGGACATACCCTTGGAGTCGTACAATGGAGTGTACTTGGGCCTATTATAATTTTAGTTTGCATAAATGATATGAAAGACGTCTTACAGCATTTTCAAAATAGTTTATTTGCTGGCGACACGGTGATCTTTCATCAACTGGAATTACTTATTATATTTCCATAAATATTGAACTTAATGGTAATCACAAAGCTATTATTTCTTGATAGTAAGAACTTCTCTTCTTTTTGACCTGCCATTCCTGACTTTCTGTGACTATTTTTTTCCCGTAGCAAAGTAATCAAGCAAGTGGCTTGTAACTTCAAGTTGTCCACGTTAAATATAACAGTGGATGACCATAGGGCAAAAAGTAAATTTAGTAAAAGGACTCCCCCACACGGAGACCAAACGTACGACAGTGGTGGTCGCAAAAAAATACAGTAGTACAATAATATGCATCAAGAAGTTGTCGATGTTAGTTATTCATTTCATGTATTTTTATCATTGTATTTTCACTAAAATGTTTAAAGATGAATTAAAAAAATTGGAAAAATATAGTAAAAATGAGACTACATTGAATTGAGACACGCGCGCGGAATGTTGCCTCGCAGTATATTAAAGACTTTATTCGAGGCCCTATCGTTTTTGTTAACTATTTTGTAGATTCATACATCTATTCGTAAGAATGAAATGAATTAAATTAATATTGCAAGATGCCACGATCATCTCAATCCATTGTATGGGGTCAGAGGAGCGAATCTTCATTATCATCATTATTCACCTAATGGCCTCTATCAGCATAAACGTAAGTTGATAATATTTAAAAAAAAGAAGATTTTGCGCCTTCACTGTCAATTTGAAACACACCAATTGAAAATTCATTACATTGAAAATGATATGTACTGCTAAACCACTAATACCCCCCATGCTCTAGGCTCGCGCAACAGCAAGTTGAACAGATGGCAAATCCCTTGGATTCCATAAGCCTGCAACACACTTTGCACATGTAGCAGGGTATACAAAAGGGTAATGGTAATGCGGCTTACCATAATCCAGGGCGTTTTCTTAGTCTATTAAAACCGATTATGGTTAAAATTGTATTTGGCAAATGCATCACTCCAATATTATAATATCCAATTCCGATTAACTGGTGCGATTTCTGCAGTTGAAATACGGGATAATGTGAGTCTTTAACTGAAAAATATTGGTTTATAATACTTTTTTATGAAATAAATCGTTCATACAGAACTAAATTCCGACGAAAAACAGTTACCAGCAATGGACCAATGTACAAGTACTTTGAACGTCGTGAAGTCTCTGGTCTTGTGTCGCAAAAAAATGCACCGTTTAAAGTGAAAGGTTGTTCGAACCCGGACTTTTATGTGTAGAAAGTAACGCCTACTTTGAAACACCCCCCCCCCCCCTAATGGACATGCCACATGCCTTGATGGCACTAAGTTTCGGAGCAAATCCCACCTCTTACAAAAAAACAGCAGCGAGTACTGGTTCTTCTTTTATCATTTTTCGAGCGCGATGCGGCCAGATTTAGGCAGAAGTGCAGATAAAGCATTCATAAAACAGACACACAATCTTTGAGGGGCGGGAATTGAGAAGCGTTTAATACATCCTTCAACTTATCGTAACTGTAAAGCAACCCCCAATAAAGGAAGGTCCTGGAGTGTTTGGCCACGATCACGTTTGAAATAAAGCGTTACAAAGAGCTAACGAAAAAAGCGCAAAAATGGTGATGAGTTTGGTTCGTCGTGGGGCGTTTACTGATGCAAATTTGTACTTAGAATAATGCTATCCCCCCGCAATCGTGCGATAAGTCAGTGTATATTTGCTGGGATGCTATCACGCAGAATTTCTGAAGTGATTTTTCTTTTCGAATATTTATGAAAGTCCTTTTGTGGTAAAAATAAAAGAGATTAAATGGTTTTTTAGTGAATGTAAAACGACACTATTAGATGACGTTTGCATACACACATACAGAAATACCAAACCTGTAAGTTGTTACTTGCAAACTTTATATGCTACAGTAATGGGCATAAATGTTTCGTCTACACTGCTAAAACTTTCTATTTCTTCAATATCTTTTAAAGATGATAACTTTTATAAGGCTTGAAATTAAAAAGTGAAAACTTGCTTACTTACTTACTTATCAGGCGCTACAGTTTTGCTGCAACAATCCCCAATACCGCTCACGGTCCTCTGTTTAAAAGGACTTAACTGTTTTATGTATTGGGTCGTCCGCTCTCATTCTCATGACGTGCACAATGATGAAATCATCGTTCAGCTTATAGAGGTTATCATTGTAGCTGCTGCTCCATACGTCTTTCTACACAACGATGTTAAAATCCATCTGAGCAGCTTCCTCTCGAATGCATCTAAGAGGTTTTCGTCAGCATTCAACAGCGTCCATGTCTTAGAGGCGTATGTGAGTACTGGGATTATAAATGTTCAGTACAGTTCCAGCTTCGTCCGTCACGACAGGTATTTTGAGTGGAGAAGTTCGCTCAGGTTGTGGTATGACCAGTTGGCAGCCAGCACCCTTGCGCGTAACTCAACATCAATGTTGTTGTCGATGCTGACCTTTGGTCCCAGATAGGTGTAGTTTTGGACGACTTCAAAAGTGAAGTCACCTATCTGTATATTACCTCTGCATAAATCAGTATTTAGCACGGCCGCTGGTGGTGCCACCATCATTTTGGTTTTCGCCTCGTTAATCTCAAATCCGAGGTTTTGTGCCGCTCTCTCGATCCTTTGGTAAGATTCTGGAAGTATACACCACACTTTACCACATTTTGTCATCAAAATCTTCTAAAATTGGTTAAAGTGTACTGCCGAGCTAAAAAAAACCGTTATTATGGTTTTCTTAATGTAGTATTGCGTTATAATCATTCCTTTGATGTTTTTACTAAATTTTATGCAAGACACTGGTCACAAAAGTTTATCGCTTAAATGTTTAGTAGAACATTTAATTAAAACAGTTGAAACAGCACAAAGTTTGGCATATAGAAAAGTGGCTTGTTTCGGCAGATACTGGGTTTAAATACTATAAATATCCTATAAGGTGCATCCATCATCAATTGAATCGTTTTAATGGTCACAAACCGTTACCAAACTATAGCAAGAGTTCATAAATATAAAATTGCAAAAATGTGTATTTGCCCCGGTACTGAACCGGTGTATTTAGACTCAAAAACTTCAAATACTTTGAATTATGAATCATGGCCAAGCCAAACTTTTCGAACATATTCAATTATTATTTTATTTTAAGCTTTAAAACAGGTCTTGGCTGTTTTTTATTTTAAATTCCCTTATTCCCAACTTTAACTTAAATTACTGGCAGGAACTGAGACGATAAGTACGATGGTTGTAGAAAATGATCGCTGAAGTACAGGAGTTTTTTACAGTAAAAAAATTGTTTAGCTTATTCAACCAAACAAATGCCATGCATTTATAGAAAATGTTTGTTTTGTTACATGAAAACAACAGATAAAGTAATGGTATCATAAAAAAAAAATTATGCAACGGACTGTAATTTTGGTTTGCAGCCGTAAAAAGTGAAGTCAAGTGGTTCTTCTTCTTCATTGGCACTACAACCTCGAGAGGTCTAGGCCTACCATTTCTGGCTTTCTGTGACTTAATTTTACTCGTAGTAAAATAGTCAGCCTTACTTACGTACGGGGAGGCGGTTTGGATGAGATTTGAACCCCGGCCCTGCCCCGTGTGAAGACCGGTGCCGCTGTCGCCTCGGCCGGTCTGGCGGCCCCAATGATGTCAAGTGGTTCAGTGAACGTAAACCAAAAAGTATAGAAAATAGTTATCAACAGCACTGTTATCTCCAGGATATGCCTGCACCTTAGTACCTTGTACGAATTTCGACTCAATCTCATAATCTCTCCTCAACCTAACTCTATTTAGTCCTGTGCGAAACGGCTTCGTGATCACCACGATGACCCGCTCCTTCAATAGTGACATGTACGTGTCATTTTCCCACACGACAAAGAACACAATACACAAATTTATGGAGTTGACTGTTTCCTTAACTATAGTGCTGCCGTTGGGTTGATCCATCCCACCAGGTTCATTTCATGCCTGGTCCAACACGTACATATCTGAACAGTCATCGAGGATAGCAACTGTTTTTCTCCAGTTTGCAAAAAGTGATATTATTATTTTGACGATCATCTTCGAACATACGACCCGGGGACAGAGGGGGGAGGAAACAAAACAGGAACCAGTAATGACCGACGTAAAAACGATCCGGCGCTACAGGATATAGAAAATCTTTCGCACAAAAAGCATAAGAGAGGAAACATATTTCCAGCGCAGATTGCATGTCGACACATCTTCCCCGAATCCATGTCCATGTGTCTATGGGAATCTAAGTGTCTTTCTGCGTAAATCGTGCTTCTACGAACTCGTCTGTATTCATAATGATTAGTCATCCTTGCCATACAGCACAGCTGAACAGTGAATCTGGGGAATTGCTACAACGGAACACGCAGCACACAGTGCACACAGTGCTGCTGTAAAGTTTTGCGAGCTGGCTAAACCGTAGGCAGAGAACAACGGCAGCAGCAGCACCATACATAGGCCTTGTGTTTCGAGGGACACCGCAATAATAAAGTTTTCGTCCCAGAAATACGTCAAACGGCAAGGGACTATCGCAGCCGAGGGATTTCTAAGTACGTTTCACAATAGCTATCATCGCCATTCGGTTCAGGGTGTGTGTGTGGCTGTGTCGGTCGGTCGGTCGGTACAGAGGGTTCTGAATGAACGGTAACCGGGTCTGGGGTCTCGTTCAAGCGTGTGCTAATTTCACAGCGAACTCTACTCCGCTATCGGATACACACACCGCACGAGTTGGTTAACCTAGAGAGTAACATATTTTCACCGTGATGTGTAATGTTTCGAGTGTAAAGTCATATGCGTCCTATGGTTCTGAAAAATGATATATTATGCCGCAGTTTCTACACCGTGCGCAATTCCCCCAGTGCATTCAGCGCAAAATGCCAGCGCCAGTGCCAGGGACGGAGCGAGTGACAGAATTTAGCACGTGAATTTTTAGTTTAGCTGGAAAAAAGTCAAGCACGGTATTGATTATCGTTATCATTTTGCTTCTATTGTTTTTTTTTCTAATTCATTCGGGGTTTTTTGTTGTCTCAGCATTTACATTGAAACTTTTAACAATTTTTCTACCCTTTTCAAAACAGGGTTGTTTAGCAGTTTTCACCGAACCATGTTCGCTCGTGGAGAAAAAAGAGGACGGTTTCACACTCTCGAATAGCGGGACAGTATTCCTCCTTCAGCTTCGCTTTGGTCGGCGTATTTGTGCACAATGTAGCTCAAATTAATTACATTCTCATATTTCAATTAATAATTAACATTGAAAAATGTGCCTCATATACTACCCACGCGCACACGCGCCAACCCCAGGGCACTCACTTCGACAGCACGGGGCCTGGAATGCGAGCCGAGAGTCGCCGCTGTCGGCAAGTGGTTGATATGCAAAGCAGTATGAATAATTATTTAGTGAAATTAACATTAGCCCCCCCCCCCCTACACCTCTTTTGAAGAAAGGCTCGTATCCCGTTGTTAGCGTAGTTTGCATGCCAGACGCTGTCAGACATCAGGATGAAACTGTGAAAAGGGTAATAATATTGTCCGTACCTTTATTATGCAAGACGTCATTTACTTTCAGTCAATAATATTTCACTCCCAGTCGTCTACTAAGTCTAATATGGATGTGTGTGTTTTTTTGAGCGTGTTCCCCCTTTGCATTCTAAACCGTTTCATATCGGGTTGAAATATTTTAATAGTTTTAATGATCATTTTCCTGGCATTTCCCTGTAGAAGCTGTGGAAGATGGCGAGTAGTTGTTTAGCAGAGAAAAGTGTTGTGAGACGTTTGGTGGGTGTTTCATTTGCATTATTCGCCTTTAATTGCTTTCGGATGGGAACGAAAGTTTGTATGTTGAAGAATTATGGTTGTACCAAACGATGCCAACAACTAGGATGGGAAGGTGTCTGGAACATTAGGAACATTATTTTCCTGACGAAAGTTGGTGAGTATTTAAAAGGATTCCAAATTACAGCTGATTTAGTTTAGAGGCGCATTTTGCCGGGATTAGTGTTGAGAATTTCGCTAAAAAAAAGAAACGCCACAGAACTGGTTAATTTTGTAAAAAGGAACGGAACGTGAACCTGAAGTGCAATAGAACCTATTTTAATTTATTGAAAGTTGTAAGTGCGTAAATTGTGTTAAAAAGTTAAAAGATCCGAAAAATGTGATTTTGTTTTATAAGATAACAGAACTGCAATATGCAATACCAAAAAAAACTGCCACCAAAAAAACTGTCTATTATCTAAACATGAAAGGGTTCCATACTTGCAATCACTGTCCTCGTGATTGTTGGTTTATTTTTACAGTTCAACAAAAAAAGATAGACTGCAATTACATGTTTCGTTTTCAATATTTGATACAATATTAAATTATACATCAATCTCAATCAATATTTTGATGTGATGAAGCTTTCAACATTAAAAGAACAATTAACAAAACAAAATTCAAAATCGTAAATTCTAACACATACTGTCATTAGCATAGATAAAGTAGGAAAAACATTCTTGCCGGAGTAAGTAAAAGGCGAACCAATCGAAACGGTACGCAATGAAAACGTTTTAATGGTGCGGGAAAAGAACAGAACGAAACTAAAGCGTCGAAAGTATCGAAACGTTACGAAAAAGAACGGAACGGAACAAAAGTATCTGAACGGAGAACTATTTTGAAAAAAGGATCGGAACGGAACGGCAAAAAAAGACTGGAACGTTTTTGCTAGGTTCGAACCGGAACGGCCATCACTATCCCGGGACTGCAAGATATATACTAAGAACTAAGAACTAAGTCCAATATGTAATTGTATACTAAGAACTGGGGCGGTTCGGTGGCGGAGGCGATAGCGGCGTCGGATATCATTCGGCGCGACCGGGTATCAAATCTCATTCAGATCGCTTCCTCGTACACAGGACTGACTATCCAGCAACGGGTATAATCAAGTGCACGTAAAGCCAGAAATGCCAGGCCCGAGACCTTTCTAGCTTGTAACACCAAGGAAGAAGAAGATACTACGAACTTATTCCCATATGTAAGTTTGAAATTGTTAGCTTCGTACACTTAACTAACATCACCCATTATGTCGCTCGAAACTCTATTATTTGCCAATTAATATTGTTCGTGATGCACCATTCTTGGCGGTAAAAAAAAGCAATGCTGTGATATGGGGTAAGTCCTTGAAGGTTCTTCCGCCACCACCAACGACTACTACTCTCGTTAGCACACACCGTAAGCGTGCGGTAACACGAGTCAATATGATTACTAATATTCATAATGACATCCAGCGACCAAACCAAACGATCGATACCGTTTAATTAATAACTCTATCTTCCCGGGTTGCTGGGCCATTGAAGTACGCGCGCCTGCACGACGTTGCATCTTGGTGCCATCGACACGAGCGCACCGGCGGCTCTCTACCTGTGGGTACAAACCACATCAAACCGATACGCAAACGATCTTCCGAGGTGGTTCCCGGCGCACAGGAAAATGCATTTTCAAAGTCTCAATCATGCCTTGCATGCACCGGCACGGTTAAATGACTCACGTAGAAATTGGATACACACTGCACCACCTTGCCTTGCCTGCCCGCAGGGATCTATCTACCTTAGCGGTTTCGACCCTACTACTTCTACTACTACTTCTGCCCTATCCACCACAACCACCACCACCGGCCATGTCGTTTCGATTCGTTAAGTATATGGTAAAATCTTCATTGTGGGTGCACTGTCCCCGCAGATGGCGTGTCCCCCCGTCCGTAGGTGTGGTTTTAATTTAATTTCAACCCACCATCAATCATTCCGTCCTCATCTCGGGGAAGCGATAAACGCTATCTACTGATACACGGGGCTGTTTCGTGATGTCCCGGTCATTTCCTGTTTTTTTGTTTTTGCCATTATTGTTGCCGCTGTTGGAATATTCAACTTTTTAATTGAATGTTAAACTAGAAAATAATGAACAAAGCGCGCTTTTTTCCCTATGCTACACTGCAGACTATGCTATGGTGATACAAGTGCAGAAGCAAATGGTAGCAAATGAGAGCGTATGAGAATTTTTCATTGTGATTTGATTGTACAATTTGATAGTAAAATAGCTAATTTTACTGATAAAAGCAAATAAGTAGTATGTGAAATGAAAAAGAATTTCCGAATGCAATAAATAATACTTTATAGCAAGGGCTAATCGGCTAACGAGTCCATACCATATCTATGTCGAAATAAATAATCTGCCGAAAAGTCGATTGATGTCCAAGCAGCGTATCCAACTGTACTAGGAAAAAAGAGAATGGGAGTGCGAATTGTACCATCATTTACCATACCGTCCGACCGACCGACCGACCAAACGACCGAGTGGCGTTGTTTTTATTCCACTCGATTGCTTTTAACACTTCACTATCTTGATTTACCGTCGTATGTCAGTCAGCCACCAAATGCACCCATGAATCGCTCGCTCGGGAACGTTTTTTTTCTGTTTTGCTTGCCGTGTGCTGCTGCTGCTGCTGCTGTACGGCTTTCTGGCCAGAACGGTTGGATTCCTATAGAATGAAAAAAAAAGTTGTATTGTAGTACGTGGTACAATGATGGTGTAATGTATACGATTTTGCATGCATATTTTACATGAATCATTATGCGGTTTAGGCCGGAAGGATATGTCTTAGCAGAAGGATTTAACGATGTTTAAAATTCGTTCAATATAACGTAACGACTTAATGTAACGAAGTTTTGAATTAAATTTGCAAATATAATGGATTACTGTAGATTCGTTTCATACAAACGCGTCCTCATATTTGAATTCATCGATGGTCATTTCGACGGTTCCAGTTATTTAACAAAAAAAAACCTTTAAAACGCCTCTGTCCAAGCATTATCGAAGGCAAGTATTTAGCTGCATCCCTAAATACAGTACTAAAAATATTTCTTGGAAAATGAGGTAGCAAATTAAAAAGTACAAAGCCCGAGTGCGTATGTGTCCTCCGAATATTTATTTGTTTGGACAGCAGCAGCATGATGTTGAAGAGCGAGCTACTATTTACTACACTGGCAGGCGACATTTTCTCACAACTGATACACGGCATCAGGTCGGATTGTATAAACTTTGCCAGATATTCATGCCTAAAAAGACAAACGGTTGTAATGTTGACTTTGAACAAAACGAAACATCAATAGCACATGGGACGCGCCGCGCAAATGCGCTCAATGGGAAGGAATAGCGGTACAAACGCACTCGGCCATTTGTTTACGTGATCTCTACTGATTTCGCTCGATAGTAATTCCCGAAAATACGAAAATCATACAACTTTCGAAACTAGAAGGCGTGTTCGTTTAACGGTGGTATATTCGGTGGCACCTTTTTTAAGCGCCTTGGAACAAAACAAATATTTCAATAAATTTTTCTCTCTTTATCAAAATCGAGGAAATAGAGCAAAAAAGATGACAAGGGAATGCAGTGGAAAGCACGGGAAAATGTCACAATTTCAAGGCACGTGCATTAGTGCAATCACGTAACAAGAAGTCTTTGGCATGCTCGTTAGTGTGTTACCCACCACCATCTCACCAACCAAAGGTCAGTTATTTTTTTCATGCAATCAACCAAACCGTTGGTACGATTGATGCTCCAAAACTTCTTCTAGTTCAGGCATTCAGGCTCAAGTACTTTCCGTTAACGATGTGAATTTCAAGTGGCCCCTTTTTCCGAGGGTCGCCGTCGATCGTCGTCGTGTTAGCGAGTGAATTGTGCGCCACGAAAAGAAATGGAACGGCAAACAAGTTTTTGAACTATAGTTTGCATTGAGTTTCTGCGCCGGGGTTTCGGGGAGGCACCGCTCAACAAAGGGAGCACAATTAACATGTGTGTGTATTAAATTTAAGTTTTATTACTTGCTAAACACACTTAAATGGCAATAACCGCCAATATCTTGCTAGTGTTGACTTTTTATCAATGTTGACTGTTAATTTTTTCGTTCCGTTCCTGTTCATGTTTAAAATTATAATATCGACGATCGATTGAGATATTATAGATACAATGATCGATTGTGGAAAACGCAGGTGGGCGGAGACTTTACGGTCGTAAAATGCACCATTATTGCATTTTTCCAATTACGCCCACCATGAGCACGCCGCAATCTTTTACGCCGTATTGATTGTGCTTGTCTTCCAGACGAATATTTCATCTTCTCCGACAGCTTAAGCGCTTTAGAAACACTAAAATCTGTGAAGGCTATTAAGTGCCCAAACTACTTCGTGAAAGAAATTCTTAAGGTCTTAAGCTCCTTGTTTGAAAATCTTTTCGAATGTTTCTTGTTTGGGGATCCGCTCAATGCGGTATTCTACGTTACGAATTGTTGACCAATTGGCCAAAAAGGGCGCTTCGGAAGGATCTCTTTTTGATATGCTTATCCTGCCTCACGATCACGCACCCCACACAGTGACGAATCAACTTAGGAGTGAATGGAGCGCCGAAATCCTGTTGATCTTACTCAAAAACGAGTCACCAGGGACCTCAACTGCCATTCCGCTCGAGGCCTCCAAAACCCTTGACCCGCTACTGGCCCCGCTCAGTGGCTCAGTTGCTCTCCAGCCTGGGATCTATTCGATCGCTCCCCAAGTGTTGCTGAAACCCTGGTTCCATGGCATCTCAGAAGATTGTGCGTTCATTCGAATGATGTCTAGGCTTAGGACTAATCATATTGCATTGGACACGCATTGCCAGCGTATAAGACGGGCCGACTCCAAAGCATGTGGCTGCGACCTCGGATACCATGACATAGATCATATTCTATGGTCTTGTCTGGAGTACGAGGCTGAACGACCCTCCTTATTGGACGTAGTTCGGGATATCGGCCGAACATCCAACGTTCCAAATACGATATCTGCTGGGGGTGGGGATGATACCTAGCTGAGGTGTATTTTTAAGTTCTGCCGACCAAATGCTATAGCAGTTTTGTACCTTTCCTTCCTTCCTTCTACTCCTGCTGTTTGTCTGTTATATGTTGTTGTATGACTGAATGATAGAGAGGGTTGGTATGACACAGACGGAATATCCTGGATGATCTAGGATCTCATGCTACACTGGTCAACGATTGCAGACAAGGCAGAGTGATGGAAAAACGCTGCCTTTCTAAACATGAAAAACTCATGAAGGCATGTCCCAAAAACTGACGGGATGAGATGATCACACACGATATAGACCCTCGCAACCAACAGTACCACGAATTTGGATGACGGAATTACTATTAACGGATCGGCAGAGCTCACACAGGATAAGATACCCTACCCTTTCACGGTTTGGAGAAGGAAATGGCTCCAAACCACCGTAAATTGTATTCTTTTTAGTAATCTAGTTTTAAGCAGTACGGCCTGGCACATATTGCCCTATTGCCACCTTATTTTACCCTGTGAGTATTATCAGGATTGAGCCAAAGCACTCAGGCAGAAAATCCACAGCAGATTGCAATGTTCCTCAGGTGAGGTTCAAATTTCCCCTATCTGAATGCAACATTGCCGATGAAATTTGTGAGCTATTTGCCAGAAAGTTCGAACCTACTTTCTTGACTTCATCATTGGATCCAACCGCGATAACTGCAGCGACCACTGACGCAGCCTAGAAGACATACTGGATTACGATTTCCCAATAGTTGATCCAGTTTCAGTTGTGACTTAAACCGTCAACGGCTTAAACGGTCCATCAATCCAAATGGTATTTCAGCCATTGTTTTGATTCGGTGCTTTGACGTTATTGCTCCAATAACTAGCCAACACATCACTCCAAACGGGTTGGTTCCGAAGAGTATGGAAACCATCTAGGAAGGTGCACATTCATAAAAGAGATCGGAAAAGCGCTACAAACCATCAATTTACAACTCTCTTATGTCAGAATCTTTGAATTGAACACCACCTGGCACAACCTAGACCTCTCCACAAAACTTCGCTCCATCAAGTACAACACCGCACCTTGGGACAATCCCGATTCCAGCCACAACCAATGAGTCCTTTCCCGCCATCGCATTGTTCACACTCGCCTGTCAAAATCCTACCTTCTCGACAGATCCAGCCCATCACTTTGCAGCTTCTGTGGCGTCGACATTACCGTCCGCCACATACTCACAGATTGTCATGGATACACTACACACCGAGCCACCTACCAACTCGATACCGACCTAGCCATCATACTAACACCCGACAAACAACAGCAGAATTCGATTTCTACACATCAGTAACTTGTACAGAGATATATAAATTCATAGTGCAATAGTTTATACGTAACACGAGCCATAATAGTTAAGCAATAGTTAAGCTAATCGTTGTATCATCACACATGTAACAATAGACAAGAAAGAGGCGAATGAGGTCTCAAAGACCCCTCTATAAAAAAACGAAAAAAAAAACATCTTTGAATTGTTTAAGCAGCACGCAACATCGCTTCTCACCTAGACAATCAACTATCACGAACCTGGTCTCATTCGTCAGCTTCTGCAATCGTAAACTCGATTTTGGAATTCATGTAGACATAATCTATATTGACCGAAGTCACACAACGGAGTATTTAAGGACCTCAACTATTGTTATTATACGTGAATGATATAATCATCAGCATCATAGAGGCGCCGGTCTTCATAAGGCCGAACCGGGGTTCAAATCCCATCCGTACCGTTCCCCCGTAGCGAGGACTGACTATCCAACTACGTGGTAATTCAGTCTAGTAAGCCAGAAATGGCAGACATGACCTTAAGAGATCGTTAGGCCAAAAAGAGATAGATATATTGTTATCAAAATATGAGGAATTGCTATTTGCCGATAACGTTCAAATATTCCCGGCAGTGAGAGATGATCATGATCTTCTTCGACGATTGCGATAAGCGCTGAATACTTTCAGCTCGTCGTACTCTGTCCTTGTGTGTTGACAAATGTGGTGTTATTTCGTTCTGTAGAAACAGACAAAATGCAATTTTTGACTACAAAATTGATAACCAGTTATTGTTACTAGGACTCCAATCACTGTCGGTCCGTCGTTTGTATCTGTCCTTCTCGACAACTCTTCGTTTGTATCTGTCCTTCTCGACAACTATTGATGGTCCTAACAAACTCGGATACATACATATAACGGTGAGATTCCTTGCTTATTTACTTACAACCACTTCGCGGTTTTGGTCGGATGCAACAATCATCGATACTGCTCACGGTCCATCGCCGTCGTATACCAATTCATTATCCTGGCCGTTCTACATCTCAATTTGGGTCTACCACGCCTCCTCTTTCCGTGCGGATGCCCTTAAAGGACTTTACGGGTTGGGTCGTCCGATGTCATTCTCATGGCATGACCAACCTAACGAAAACTCTGATGAGCCCAATTCATTGCACGATGATGGTGAGCTCGTCATTGTAGCGCCTGCTCCATTGTCCTTCCACACATATGGGGCCGAAAATCCTTCTCAGCATCTTCGTCTCGAACAGAGTTCTTGTATCAGCGTATGTTAGTCCTCGAATAGGTCCATGAAATAGTTCATGAATCGTCTATACAATCCCTGCTTCGTATGTCGCGACAGGTATTTTGAGAAGAGCAGCTTCCTCAGACTGTCATGACCGTTTGACAGCCAGCATCCTTGCGCGTTACTTAAGTTTAATGTGGTTGCCGGTGCTGACCTTTGACCCCATGTAGGTGAAGTTTTTTACGACTTCAAAAATATGGTCACCTATCTGTACATCACCCCTGCGTAAATCAGTGTTTGTTAGCAGGGCCGCTTGTGGTGCCACCATGCGAGATCTCTTAGACCACGTCCGTTTGCGTTATCCGTTAACCATTTTGCGTTATCGAACTAATTTCTGACAAAGCGGACCGGTCCAGTTAACGTCGTGTACGTGTAGTTTTATGAAATCTTTTAATTATAAGATTACAAAGTGTCGAAGTTCGCTTTTCATCAGCGTCCCCGTTTTTATATAAATTAAGTTAAATTTAAATAATTAATGTAGACAAATATCCAATGAATCGATTAATAATAATTGATATTATATGCCATTGTATAATTTCAACTTTTCACAACTTCTTCTTCTTCTTTGGCACTACAACCTCGAGTGGTCTCGGCCTTTCATTTCCGGCTTTCTGTGACTTGATTTTACCCGTAATAAAGTAGTCAGCCTTACGCACGGGGAGGCGGTCTGGATGGGATTTGAACCCCGGCCCTTCCGTGTCGCCTCGGCCACCTGGACCGCCCCAACTTTTCACAACAGGATTGCAATATTCGAAACCCTGTAAATTTAAACCTTCATCTTGAAGTACAAGATACCCATCAGTTTCATATACTCTCTAGCGAACAAAAAATCGATATTATCACACGAATTTTGAAAATTAAATCTTCCACGCAATCAGACGTAGTCGTCCTCCTGATCGTAGACGTTATGAAATATCCATTTATAAATGTATTTTACGATTGAAATTGAAATTCATCGCTTCATTAGGTTGCCGCACGAGTCGCCAAATCAATTACAAATCTCCATGTTGGTGGTTAAGCCGAACTTGAACCGCGCAATAATAGCCGAGGGGCCTAACGGGGGTGCGCTTTTTAAAGTTTGAAATTAAAACGGTTCCGCGGACCGTTCTGGAAGGAAAGTATTTTCATGTTTTATTTATTTTGCTTCAACACGTTTCAAACGTTCATGAAAACAATGAGCAAACCTAAAGGAAGGAAGAACCGATCAGAGCATTCATAATTAAAACGGAATAGTAAACAACAAGCAAAAAGACACGAAATTGAAGCGCACAAATTGGAAGTAAATTAAATTTTTCGCTTAAATAATGTAAATACGTAAGAATAAAAAAACAAAACGGTCAAACAGCACGGTAGTACTTTCTTCTGAGGGAAATCGTTTGGCACGATGGCTAAGAAAATAGCAAGACACAATCATTACTTTAACGTAACTACAATTGCTTCAAATAGTTGTAAAGCAGCGAACCTTACGAATTTTTATTATTTCCCGTGCACTTTTATTTCATGCAACCATAAAATGGTAATCCATTGAAGCACCCTAAAAATAATGCTGAACGCGTGCTTTTGGTGTTGCTTTCACCTTCGCAAAGTTGGCAGCACGATGGTGGTGTGCACTAAAGTAGGCCCGAGGTAAAGTTATTTCATTAGTTCCCGGCTATCCTTTTGCCGGCGGTACGGTTCGGTCAGACACGATACGGTACGGCAATGAGAGAAGAAAAAAAAGAAACGGATGATTGTTATTACTTGCAGTAGACTATCAATATCGTTCGTTATTTGAAAAGTAATTAGTATAGCTTACACATCACGGCGCTGAGAGGCCGCACTAAACGTGAGGCGGCGATGATAGAGGCGTTTATGGCGATTCACGGACCACTTACAAAGTGTGAATTAATAAACAAGATTCTCGTGTAGAGTGTCCAAGAAAAAAAACCTGCGAAAAAGATGTATGGAGTTCTTGCTTGTGAAAGTTGGCATGGTTGTAGAATTTTTTACTCAAGTTTTAAACAGTCTATCGGATTTATTTTTGATATACCGACAATCCTTCTTGCTTGTAAAACACAGAAACACAATAATCTGATTGTAGATTTTACCAACTAAAAACAACAACCGGCAACGTTCATTGCAGACTACAGGCGGTAGCACACAACAACAACCAGCACCACCCATACATAGTACATAGACAGCAGCTGCAGTGAACCTGAACAGCAAATGTGTTTCTATTACAATTCAAAATCCAAACACAACTCCTCGTATTTAATCACTGAGGGTAAACAATCGAATTACTTTTCCTTCCGCAAACCGATTTCCGCTCCCGAATTCGCTACCGGTAGTGGTGAATCGCTTTAATTTCGTTCGCCTTCCCAAGACTCACCACCGATACCGGTGGTGGCTCTCAATACTTTCACGATCAGCAACAGCCAGCGCAGCAGCAGCAGCAATTGCTTTGTTAGTTCTTATGAAAATATAAATGAATTTTTCCGAACACAAAAAGAAACAAACCAAATCAACATTGATCTCAATTTTCACAGTGTTTCGCTTCGTTTCGCTACGCTGAAAATTGATTTGCCCTACTGTCAACACATTTGCTAGGGGTGTTTTGGTTGTGACTCACATATCGATGCAACTGAGGCTTGATTAAAAATTGTTTTATAAGATTATTTCGACATTTCTTTGCTTGATTAACAAACGGTATCCTTTTTCTTATGATGAGAAAACCCGCGGAATAAAGCAGGTATCATGCTGACAATTCATCGATCGTACATCCCGCTTTGTTTCTAATTAGAATCAATTATGTCATTATATCATTTAGTATTCGCTTTTGCTCTCTCGACGTGCCTTATCCTATCATTAAAATATAATTGAGTAAAACAAAGTAAGGAAATATCAGAAAGCGATGATTGACGCCTATGAGCGTGGCACCCCTTTTTTCTCGCAAATGAAGAAAAGTTATTAGGTTATTATTCTTAATTGTACCTTGTAGCGAAGGTTGTTGTGAGAGTTCGTGAAGAAAAGCTAGTTAATTGTGGTTAATTGTAAGTTAGTTATTGTCTTGATGGCGTCTGGCTGTGCCCCTTGTTTAAGAGTTTTTCACCTCAGGTATCGACTCACTTGGTATCGGAGAAATTATTAGTGACCAAGACGGCATAATCAATTATTCTTGCTTGCTTACTTAACAGGCGCCAAACCGCGTCTCGGCTTTGAACTGCTGTTGTAGTCCTCGATACCGCTCACAGTCGAGCGTCGTCCTCTATATATGCAGGTGGATGTTTCAACGCAATTATTATTTGGGCCCATTTCTTTAAGGACAGCTTAGAAAGACTTTAGAGGCTGCTGGGTCGTCTAGTGTCATTCTCATGACGAAATAAGAAAAGTCCCACCAGATAACTCTTATTCAGCTATAATTCATAGAGCTATTCATTGTAAAGGCGACTTCTTAACATCGGTGTTGACTTATGACCTCAGATGAAAGTGAAATTTTGGAAGACTTGGAATGAATGTCACCTTCGTAAATCAGTATATGTTAGCTGTGACCGCCTATAATGATAATAGTTTAGTTTATATCTTCTTGCTCGATCCTTTCTTAAACTTCTGCTACATAGGAGAGTCTCACATCAATGAGGTCTTTGTAACAGAATCTGTGTTGACTTATAGAAGATAAACGCCCGGATCCTAGTCTCGTATGGCCCACTCTAGCGCTATATTGAAGAGAAGACAACGAAGCCCATCTGCGGTGCAGTTTCTTGGTGGCAGCAAAGTGCCCTACGATTTTCCAAAGACCCGACCTTATGAAACCACCCGACATGAGTTGGTTATTGTTATTTTAACAAGCCTTTTAACAAGGGGACGGTCCAGTGACCGAGGCGATAGCTGTGCCGGTCCTAACACCGGACTGACTATCCAACTACATGGTCTCAATAATTCTATTAAGCCATTAGATGGCCGACATGACCAAGCAAAATCTTTAAGCCAATACGAAGAAGAAGTATAATGAGCCTTGTAAACTTGGATGGGAGTCCAATAGTGAACTCATTGCGTCGTATACCTTTACCCTGTCATTTGTGACTTGTAAATCGTATAAGAATTTGTAGGAAAGAAGCTGTTGTTCTGCCATCTTCTCCAAGATTTGTTGGTGAACTGATCCCAGCTGGTGAAGAAACTGTTCAGTTGTGGACATTCTATTTTGGAATCCTCTCTGATTACTTTCAACTGTTGACTATAGGAATGAGACATGCCAATTATTTTAATGCGAAGGCTCTGCTAATATCTCCCATAGTACCTTGTTTCGAAAATAACAAACAAACAATACATGCTAAGTTCTGTCCGCAAGAGTTGACTGTCTGGAAACGAGATAAGTCTGGTGATAAGTTTGGTAGTTTAAAAAAAGGACTTCCTGGTCTGCCACGTTATGGGTGTCCTGGTGGCAGATGCGACAACGGCGCCGATCTTCATACGAAAGGACCGGGGTTCAAATCCCATTCGGACAGTTCCTCCGTAGTGAGTACTGACTATTTAACTATGCGGTATCATTAAGTCTAGCAAACCAGAAATGTCAGGCATGGCTTTAAGAGGAACTACACCCTTAAGAGGTTGTTATGCCAAGAAGATAGTGCACGGTGACAACCGCGTAGCCTACTTCTAGGCACAACAGACAGAGAGAATCTTCAGACTTCACAACAGACAGAGACCATCTGAGTACAAATAGTTAACAGCATTATAGAACCATACGCAGGTAGGACTTTGCATGTGTGCGTTGCGTCAGATTCAATATTTGAGCTCATAAAACTAGGCTTACAAACTAACCTAACCATAAGTAGATTGAAGATAGGGAAAAAAGTATCTTGAGAAGGAGTGTGTAAAAAGAGTGGATCGGAAACGAACAAGATAAGAGGTGAAAAACTAACCAAATGGCAGGAGGAGTAGTGAACAGATGCATGGCACGCGGCAAAGGATTGTTACGGTTGACAGCAGTGCAAAATAAAAGGAGGTTTCAGATTCAAATGAAATAAAGTTGCAAATTACCTAATGAATTTAGATATGAGTATCGGCCATATCAGAAGTTAGGATATCAATTTTTACTAAAGGTTTTGTGAAATCTCTACCAATCATTGTAGAAAAGGACACAAAAAGGGAAAACCCAATTACGTACAATTTTAACTACCACATTCCGAGCTTAGACTAGAAAATATCCAATAAAAAATGCAATGTTTACCGTCCGCCTTTGAACTATCTGCTTTGCGACTGGAGTTTGTACTCGACGGACCTAGTTAAACACTGTGTCGACAAAGATATGGCAGCTGTCACCATACTTTACATTTCATGAACAGAATTCTTGGCTGAAAGTGTGGCACCTACTCTCTCTCTCTCTCTCTCTTTCTCTCGTCTCCCTTTCCTATACACAGTACGAAATGACCAGCCAGAAGGGGTTTTTACCGACACCCTCACACGCGCGTCTTTGTCACACCCGCACAGGGCGCTTAAATGACTTTTCTATGCTAATTTGTTGCGATGCAGTGCACGCGTTAAGCACATTTAATTAAAACCACGTTACACGCATTTCAAAGGGGTTTGAAAGCAATTAACACAGTCCCGACGTGATATATCCTTTTTAAGATGGGGCTACTCTGCTGGTATTGTGCCATTGTGCAATTTAAAGTATAATGTGGAACACGTAGCTGGACAAAAATTATAAACATATTGCAAGTTTTAGATTTTCTTGTAGGAAGAAACGTTTTTTCAGTGTCATGACTATTCTGACAAAGGGTGGATTAAATTTAAAAATTGTACCGCAAAAACATTTCCTTCGAAATGAAGTAGTATAAAAGAGAATTACTTAAATATATTTATCCTGGAAGGACACGTGGATAACGCATTTAAAATTAAATACAAATTTCAACATTTTTGTAAGCAATTTGATGTCATCCTTTTTGTATATTTAAAAAAAAAAAAACAACTCCTATTGTGCTCCGAAGCTTACGAGTATCGGTTTTTCCGTTTCTTATGATAGTTTTTGTTCCCTCTTCAAAACACGCACCCAAATACCGATTTGTATGAAGCATTGCTTGCTCATACGCACGCACGTTGCCTAATCTGGTTGCAAATCTTTGAGTAAATAATACGTCTGACGATTTCCATCCTTCAAGAGCGGATTATGCCTCTCTAATCAACCATAATCCACCTATTGTTGCAAACTGGTGTGATAAACCACTGGCCGCCGACCTACAGCTTCAGGTTTGTTGGTACCGGTGGTAGATCAGGTCAACACCATCAGGACCTGGCAGTGTCGGAAGGGACTAAAATGAACTAAAAATTATACTTTCACCCCTTGTGTATGTGTGGCAGCAGCAGCGGCGAGAGTCTCCCTTTGTTACGCTTGGTTTATCATCCCATAATGGGGCATGCGTATCAAAACGTTGCTCCCTTCGTGAGACTCTTTTTTTTTTGGTTTGGTTTGGTTAGGTCCAAAAGAAAGCTGATGTTATGCCAGCTGTGTGGTACGAGCGAGAAAAAAAAGGACTCACTGTTACAAAGAAACTCGCCGCTAGCTACCCACCAGTGAGGGAAAAACGGAAGTACCACTGAATGATAGACTGTTGTGCGGTATTATTATGTTTTCGATGGCCGATGCAAGTATGTCTGACACAACAAAACCAGCATTATTCAAGAAAGAGGTAATGTCAAACATGGTTCAGTTAGTATTTTTGTTTAGTTTTTTACGTTTCATTGATGTCCTCATGAAGGAGCTAAACGTGAATGATTCTCTTAAATGAAGCTATTATCTACTATCTATTGTTGTAAGAAACCAGTCTCAATTGTTTTCTTTTCGTAAAAAATACAAAAAAAAAACAAATAGATGTGTGCGCGAATCGCAGCACCAGCTAACACGTGTTTTAGAAGTGTTGCAGTTGTTTGAAAAATGTTTCCAACACACGCACATGATAACTCATAACGAAACCCAAGCCAACCGACCGACCGACCGACCGACCGACCGTCATTACTATTCGCAAATGACATATCAAAAGCACATATTTTGTAGGCAAGCATCTACTGTTTTTTTGTGTCCTAAATTTTCCCTTGAGACCATAGCCTGAGTTTCCTATGCAAATAAACATTTCGTGTCTGTGACATGTTACCCATGGCAATCAAACTATTTTGTTTCAAAGTTAGTAAATTTGTGTGCGGTTTTTTTTTTCTTCGCCTGATTCCGCTCAGCTTCAGGTTTAACCGTGAATAAGGTTAAAAGGCTTAATACGAAACTATTAAAGCGCTAAATTATAGTAGAAAAGACAAATAAACCCAATTAATAATTAAACAGAATGGGTCATTTTAAAACTGTTATAAGATAGAACACACAGTATTTTTCATCACAATTCAAAAGGTCATTAAGCGAACAAAGCGTATAAAAATTGTACAAATAGCTCTGCAAGGAAACACATTCGTCAATTGAGGAAATAGATAAAATGTCTTGAGATATATATGAGAAAAAACATTTAAGGGAAGGACATTCTTCTTCTTTGTTGGCGAAACGCCCCCATGCCTGCCATTTTTGTCTTACTAGACTTATTGATACCGCATAGTTGGATAGTCAGTCCTCACCATGGGGGAACGGCCCAAATGGGATTTGAACCTCGGTCCTGCCGTGTGAAGATCAGCCCTGCATAGGTCATTAATACATCATGCAAAAGGACTTGGACTTAAAAAACTACCTGCTATCTATTACATTTTTTGAAAAACTTATAAATACGTCATTAAAAAATCATATAAACTAAAGGATTATGTATGATAAAAGACCGCTTTAATAATCGCATTCCCTTCCCATAAATCGTCCCGGTTTTGTGACAACCAACATTTGCATACGGAGACATTTAAAATCTTTTGTTTGAGTAATGGTTTAGACCCGCAAAACATAAATATATAAAAATGGACACTGTGTGTGTTTGTGTTTTGTTTTGTGTGTTGTCGGTTGTTGCCGTATACTCTGAGCAGCTTTCAAAATGCGTGAAACCTACACCGGAGAGCGAGGGGTAGTTCCTATTTTCTTGCGTGTTCACTTTTAATAAAGAACCTTGCTACCCTTTTTTACGAAACATTAAAAAGGACTCGTCACGTCATTCACCCCATAGGCCGGCCGCCCGAAGAATGGCGCTTTTCCGACCTTCGAGTGCGCTAGTAATTAAGCATTTATTATCCTTCCGGAAACTGTGTGCTATGGCTGGTGGTGGTTGAGTGTGTGTATCTACTATACTGGCAATGTTGCAGGCAACCAGCAAAACAAGCACAAATTCGTCGGTCGCCGGCAGCACGTACCTCTCTAACTTTCCTTCTTAAACGCATTAATAATCACCTTCTTAAAAGAAATCGAATTACCACCGGGAAAGGAAATATCCCGATTCGTTTAATGTTTCCTCATTATTCACCAGCCATCGCCCTGCGTCTGCGGGTTGCCTTATCATACGAAGTATTTATATATCTTTTAATGTAACCACGTCCTGTACGGTTGAGCCGAGGTTATGTTCCTAGACCCACAACAGTTACACACGTACCCTTGGCAACGCGTACACTCCACTCCGACCGACCGTCGTCCTAAACCACCGCGCCACTTTACGCTTACCATATGCTAATCAATGCTTTGGCAAACGTGCCGGTTGGGATACTATTTGTTTGTCCCTTTTGGCGTAACGTCACGTGTCGCTGCTGCTCATTGAAGGTCGTCGTGAGTTGCAACTATTGCCCGCGGTAGCAGCATAGCACCTACAGTCCCTTGCGCGGATCCTGGGCGCGTGGGAAGGGCGTCGGGATGGGCCCGTCCGGTTCCTAGAAACCAGTGTGTTCTCACACTGGTAAAAGGTAAAAGATGGGGTGAAAAAAGGCAAAACAAAACAAACGCCCGTTGGCAGGATTTGTTTATCCTGTTGGCGGTCGCACGTAGATCGGTTGAGCTGATGATTAGATTTTGGAACACAACGTCAACGGTCATTGTGCGAAACGTTTCGGAAAATTGCTTCTCTGCATGTGCCAGAGATTGAACCAACACAGCGCACTACCAGCACCACCATCACCAGCAGCATATCGAAAGGGGGTGTTTTGTTATCATACGAACGCCGCTATCATATGCACACGTTGGCCCGCTCGGTATCGAGTGGAACAAGATAACGCAATAGTATGTTTATAGATGGTAGATCACCTCCCCTGAAACGGCGGTGTTCTTCAATTGCCGTTGTGCGCGCTGTTTTTTATTGCTGTAAATCTTTCAAACTGAATTACGAATTTTGGGGCAGCGCACTGAGAACTTTAGCCATTTTTACAACTTTTATTCGAATGCTTTGCAAGAGCATTCTTCGGGGACAGGGTGGATATTGTAACGATCGTGTTTGAACGAAGCCAAAAAAAGAACTGCAAAGCAAAAATAACAATAAAGCTATCAAAATCGTGTTTCGTGTGTTCGACCATCGTGTCACGAATTTATCCCCCAACAAGTTATGTTTCGCAGGAAAGCGTAACATAGCGGGCGATGTGTGTTATCTTTCCACAGTAAAGCGTTGATACTAATAGCCAATTCGATATGGGACACATTTACCTTGGTTGATTAATTACATGATAACACGCACAAAGCAAGTAGTGACACATTTTTTTTTTATTGGAGAATTTTACACGTGGTAATTCCAGTAACAGTATAATAAGTACTGATTGTATTAAAATAATGTTGTAATAGTAATAGTTAAACACATATAACATAAAGGTGCATAGTTCAATACTAATTTCTATAGCAACCTTTCCTTTCGCTTAATTGTTTATATTATTATAAAAAATCAACATTTACTTATAACAACGACCCGTTCCTACCCAAAACAGGGGCGCGAAACTAAAGTCGGTTAGATTTTAGCAAGTAAATAATACATTACATTTTTTTTTGTTATACGAGAATACACAACACGCTGTTGTCACGCTTTTTGTAAATATGTTGTCAAGCATTCCGATCTTATGTTGTTCATTCATGCTCGAACATGAACTTCGGACGATTTACGAAGGGAGTGTTCATTCTTCGGCAGCCTTCGGTAACTGCTGATTGCGTTGCAGGGTTTGCGAGTGAATTAAGAAAAAATCTGTATCGTTCCCAGGGAATCGGGTGAATAGTTATTATTAGAATTAAAATGCATAAAGAAGCTTAATTTTGTATAAATATTTGTTAAGTGGTAAGATGTGTTTTTTTATTCTGCAAGACTTTTTGCTAAATCGTGGTACTGGAGAAAGAGTACCATATCTAACCATATCTAATGTATGGACACTGACTCTAGCTTAGACCTATGAGTTCTATCGAGCATTCGGAAAGTATACCCAAATACCTAATTGACAAATTCACTCTCCTATTTTACTGTTTCTGTGGAGTTAGTTTAATAATCTCAAACCATTGCCAATCAAAGAAGAGATAAATGAAGTCAAACGCCTGAAAGTCCCTAGAATTAAACAAACCAACCAGCCAACTGTTTGGTACATCTTTATCTTGAATAGATCTTCTGCGCGTATTTTTTTAGTACGATGACTAAACGCTTTTTGATGCTGGACAAACGGCACGACATGCCTTACAACTCGCCCAACAAGGGTATGAGAGGAGATCAATTTAGCGTGATCCA
The DNA here is from genome assembly GCF_013141755.1 of Anopheles stephensi. Lineage (NCBI taxonomy): Eukaryota > Metazoa > Arthropoda > Insecta > Diptera > Culicidae > Anopheles > Anopheles stephensi. The sequence continues at coordinate 35,527,018 of NC_050202.1, read as the reverse complement.
TTTCGATGAAAAGATTTATTTTCAAAAGCAGAAATCCACTCAATTATCAATTAACAATTATCCACTCTCGGACAGCTGAAGACGAAAATTCGCAATTTTAATGAAGTTGCTTTAACTGCACCAGAAAAACTTTAAAAAGTGATAAAAAATACAGTTTAGCATCTAGAGATAGATAGATACAACGGTCAACAAACACCAAACGGCTACGAAAAAGTCACCAAGCTCAATTGTACCCAACATTCAGTTCATCCAGAACTTTAATCGGCAAACCCCTGCAATTTTCACAGGACAACCATCCACAAACACGCTCTGATTTTCCAGTTTCACGAGAACGTTACCGGCTGCCGGTTGTTCAGTCGCATTCTGTCGCAGCTCGAAGCAATATGTCTGTGAACCGGAAAAACATGACGAACCGAGCATAAAAGTGTGTACGAAAGCGAAAGCCGCCAAGTGCGCAACGTGATTCGTGTTGTCAAAAGGTCATTTAAAATTTATCGTAAATTTTTTGTGCAATAAAATCAGTGAAAAAAGAATGTTTATCGCAATTAGTAAAATTCACAAAGCAGTTGTGAAACAGTGAACGTTTGGTGCGTGCTTTTAGAAAAGGCTACGATTAACATAATCCTTGAAACGCAGAAAAAAAAACGATTCGTGTCAAATTGTGGCCAAGAATTGGATGAGTGCGGCAGCTACGTGCAGATCAATCACTTCCCACCAAGTTGTTCATTTCCGTAAGCCTCACAGCAGATTGGAGGATAGCAGAAAGGATTTAACAGTGCGTTGTGATACCGCCATGAAATGTTTTAACGTGGTACCAATGTTGCTAAATAAGTAATAAAATTTATCGATTAGATGGGCTTGAAGCCGTCTAACTAGAAATAAATAAAAAATAAAAAAATAGATTAGTTTGTGAATGTGCATCTGTGTTGTGTAAAATTCAAGTCAAACATAACATAAGCTAATGAGGAAAAAGGGGTTTCATTTTAATTATTGGAATAAGAAATGTTTCTTCGGGTGTATGTAACTCTTTCCAGCGAGGTGAAAACAAAGCGAGCGACAGTTTACCACTTCATAACTAATATCTCAATTAGAGCGGTCAGATTCTAAAAAATCCTGTTTCTACGAATGAATTAATGTTTTGTTTTACAGTATCACGCAGATGATTGCAACATTTAAAAGTGGATAAAAATTCATGAAAAGTGAAAAAAGTCCATTAAACAAAATAATAACAGCTGTGAGTGAACGTCGTGCAAAGGAAGTGTGATTTAAATTAAAGCTTTGCGCCAAAATCTCCGTGTGTCACACATCGCTCCCGACCACCAATCCGGTCTGACATTTGGATTTATATGGATACCGTTACAAACCCCGGAAGGAAACAACTCAACACAATGGCAACAGCTATGATTTTCACTGCTGCCACGCTGTCTTTAGTGAAAGGTAAGAGAGCTGACGCGCATTAGGATGTTAATGGTGTGAAGCTTTAGGCGAAAATTTTTTGCAGGATAGAGTTTAAAACATATCTCTAGTATTTGTTCAATTTTTGTTTATAAAATCGTTACAAACGTACAAAACAATTCTCACCATTATAAGTGTACTTCAAAACATTTATGTTCATGTTTCATTCATACCATTATTTATATCGACCCAGTTTGGCACCCTGCAACTCCATAATGGAGCAATCAAAGATGCTCCTTCGTTGTCCTCTTTGTGTCTGGAACCGCCCGTGGCGCTTGGCACACAGAAAAAGCAACGGGTTTCTACATTTGGTATTTACTTCACGAAATAGCAAATAGGTTTCTGAAAGGAAAGCTTACTGTTTGTGTGAAATATATTATCCTATAATCGTTTTAATTATTGATCCAGATAAGAGATCTTACAAACAACATTCTTCTTACTTTTGGCATAACGACCTGTTAGCAGGATCCTAGAACATGATTCTGAGCATATAGTTCCTTTTCTTCTTTTTAACGTAACGACCTCTTAAGGTCACGTCAAGCCATGACTGTCATTTATGGCAACTAAACTTAATGATACTACGTGGAGTTGGATAGAAAGTTTTCACTATGGGCAGACGGTGTGGATGGGATTTGATCCCCAGTCCTGCCGTGTGAAAGCCGGGCCGCCCTCTATATAGTGAATTTATTTAGAACTATCAAATCAAATCAGGGATCAAATCCTATCCAGACCGCCTCCCAGTACACAGGACCAACTATTGATAATGGTGATGATGATCCCTCCCTAACCCCCTGATGCGCTCGAGATGGTCGAAATTTTCCTGAAGATATTTAAATGATTATTTCATGTGTTTAATAACCATATTAATTGTTTGTTAAACCCAGACCAACAAGCACCTCAGGCTAGGGGTCACCTCCTACCAAACCCTTGTCTGTATTTAGTTTAACCCGAAGTTCATGCATCGTGTGCGTTTTTCGAGGCTATGAAGACTCATTTTGATTCTTTTTTAATTTATTTCTAATTTTATTATTATTTTTGAGAAAACGTAACAAAAAAAACCTCATCATCATCACCAAAAGTGATGGTGTTAACGGATTAAAATCTTCTTCACAGTTTATACAAACAATAGAACAGACCATTTCTCAGATTAGTGTAACACCTTTAGTCAAGGCTTACACGACATCGAGACAATACGAATTTTCTACGCCATCACTCCATCTCAATGTGGGCCTACCACGCCTCCTCGGTCCGTGTGGACGGCCTTAAAGGACTTTACGGGCTGGGTCGTCCGGTGTCATTCTCATGACGTGACCAGCCCACCGGAGCCTGGTGAGTCTAATTTGCTGCACGATGGTGAGATCATCGTACAGCTCGTGGAGCTCATCATTGTAGCGGCTCCTCCATTGTCCTTCCACATTGTCCTTACATATTTTACCTATTACTATTATTAATATAACCAGCACATGATCCCTCATAGGGCCGGTAGGATCGTTTCCTCTTTGATACTGCGGGGCATGCTGTTGAAATTATTGATGCCTTTTGAAATATAATGAGTTGAAACATGAGTTGAGTTGAAAAATAGGAAGAAGAAATAGGAAAGTCTTTCCAGTCTGTATGAGAGTTGTTACCGGTCCTGTCGTGTGAAAGACCATTTCCCAATACATCTCTTCCATTTGCGTGATTTTTAAATCTACCAACAAATAAACCGATTCCCGTCCGTTGTTCAACTTCCGCTACGGCAAAGCACATACCCATCAGAAGTGTGTCACAGTTACGCTCGAACATGGGTTTCCTTTGTTCTTATCATCTTATATTGGCAGCATTGGGTAGAATTCAATCGCTTTAATAGAACCAATTACGAAACTTTACTTTCGAAATTGTACTTCTTACCAGCAGGATCAAAGCACTTGAGAGATAATCGTTTGCCGAAACACATTAATCATAATTTCGTGCGCCGGATTTCGGAGCGTTCCGTTCCTCCAACATTTCGTACCGATGGAAAAGAATAGAGCCACCGTCGTCGTCGTCTTGGCCGTCGTTGGGGATACAAAAATCACAACCTTTTTCTCACTGATTTGCCACGCTATCAATTTTGTCACTTTGCCATTTTATAACTTTGTGTTCGCTGCTTCACTCGCTCAAAGCCGGTAATCTGTGGGTGCTGCTGCTGCTGATGTTGCTACCACGTACATGTTCCTACCGACCTTCGTCTCATGGTTGCCCTAGCTAGCCACTAGACTTGATACAATGTGCGAGGATTGAATTCAATAAGCTCTATAAAGAACTTTAAAGAGAACAACACGGTGTTTTTTTTTTCTTGGGGTTTTTGTCGCTCTCGCTGTCGCCTTTGAATGACATCCGTTGCTAAAAAGGAAGAAAGGTATCGGCCGACAAAAAAGGACAACCATCATTCTGGAAGCAAAAAAGAAAACAGCATCCAACATTACCGAATCCGGGGTTGTACGTGATTGTATTTTCGTTTTGCTTGTTTTTTTTTGTTGCCACTGTCTCTCACACACACACACACACACACACACACACACCAAATATTTCGGTCAAATTTCGAGAGCTACAAGCTTTCTTATAACGAAACTTATTGATGTTAGCTCATAGGCAACCGAAAAAAAAAGAAAATCTCATGGGACTGCGTAAGAAAGGTCCCTTTTGTAAAGCAATCAGCGGAAAAGGTGTAACCGATACCGAATTCTTAGCCATCTACAGCTTGGCAACATGAGAATTTTCAGTCGTTCGTTCGGGGATCAGGTTGGCTCGTCTAGGTTGGGCGGCGATGGATATAGATAAAGCTATGCGACCGATTTGCTGATCTTTCAGATTTGACACGCAACTGTTTCAGCTAGAATTTCAGCATCGAATGTAACTGCTGTAGACCTCTAACCGATTACTTTCCTTTCTTCCTTTTTTTATGGGGGGTTTGAGGTTTGGTGCAGTGGTGATGAAAAAGCGAGTTAGCATACACACATGCACCTCAATGTTCGACACATTTTCGTCATGGGAAAACGGGATATCACAATGGTGGGAAAATTTCGCACGTATGTGTCGGCATGTCTTCAGATATTCAGACGATCAATAACCGATGGGCAGAGCACAATATTTCACCGATCGTAATATTGGTATATTAAGGGTAACAAATGGAAGCAGGGTATTGTGAGCATGCATTGTAATGTGTAATGCGAGTCTTAATCTTGTGGTACATACAGGGGTTCCCGTTTTAGCTGTGACTGCGACTACATTAGATGCAAGTAACGGATTTTTGATCGATTTTTGAGCATTTAATTTCATCAGCCCGCTGATAGCATCAGCTGTGACAGATGTTCAAATTAAATGCGATCGATCAAAAATTCGTTTTTTGTCTTTAAAAATACAAAACTCTAACAAAAAATCGAGCTCAACTCAACACGGCGCGGCTCAACTCAAACCCTGTAGGGAACCTGATCGTATAAAAAGTGCATGAATATGCACTATGAAATTTTGAAGAAAATATTTCTGATTTTTAGGATACATATTTTCGATGCAAACCAAAGTTTACTTTCTGAATTTTTGCAATGAATTGCTACCGTCTCAAAAGACCATTGTTTTTGCCACATTTTGCACTTTGGTAGCTCTGAGAGATAGTGCTTGACAAGGGCAATTGATTCAATTTATATTAATTAAAACATATTTAAGACAGCTATCTCCGAGGGATTCAGGCTACAGTGGAAGATCATTGGAAATTAACGTTCATTTTTTATCATTCGTCCAACGTGGTCTTAATAGCAATGACTTTATTAGACACCATAATGTTTGGCACATGAGTCAACAACCGCCAGGACTAGGGATGGGCGGATCCGACCATTTGCCGCATTGGATCTGGCCAGAGCACTCCGATGCGATAACAAAAAATAGCAAAGAACATTTTGTCATTTATATAACTTGTTCATAAACAAAACAGCAGTCAAAAACACCCCGCTTACTCGCGGACAACACTGTGAAAGGAAGCAAGCGGGGAGTAAGGGGAGTAAGCAACTTTGATTCACCGTCAAGAGTTGAATACGATTGGGTAATGGGTCTGGATGGGATTTTTTCCCCAGTCCAGCCGTGTGAAGACTGACGCTATTATCGCCTCCCGGACCGTCCCATAAGATGAGAAAAGATTAACGGTTGCAAAAACCATAATGGCGATGATAACAATTGCGACACCGAAAGCGGAACAATTTTTTTGAGATAGATTTGCAACTGAAACAGGTATCCGGAGTCCATTATTAAATCCGGAATCAACAACGAATCCGGAATCAAAACCAATCCGGAATTAAAACGAATCCGGAATCAAAAAAAAGTCCAGAATCAAAATGAGTCCGGAACTGGTCGGAATCATTCTGTCGGATCGGATCGGACTCAATTGTATGTGGGATCGGATCGGAATAGGAATTCCGACCCGGATTGCCCATCTCTATCCAGGACCATGGCTGAGCTGTAGTGTGCTGTCAAACATCACAAAGCAAGAAACCGTAAAAGAGATCTTGTCGTTAAAATGCTTCTGCTTGTGACATGTGTTATGCATAAACTACAGGCTAACCCATTGGCTTAAGTCTGAAAAATGGTTGTAACAATAATTTATAATGATAAATAAATAAATAATTATAGTAAAACGTCTGAAAAAGATACCCCTTTGCGTAACTCAGCTCCAAAAATGAGTGCCCGTGAGTGGGGGAGGGCATCTATTCAGACTTTAGCCCTTTTCATTAGTTATATATTTATAAAACTATTATTAGTTGCTTGATTCTTTTAATGTTACTGTTGTTACTATTAATCGTTGTTTGTTATAAAAAATGGAAACATCCAATAAATCCTTCAAGCTTCTACCTTGATAACTCTTTATATTAAAAATTGGACTTATCAAACAAATGTTAAGAACTCCTAGTATAATATTCAAACTAATAGATAGCCAGAAGTTTGTCCATCAAAATATATTTTCTGTACCATTAGTCAACATCACATCATAAATAACTATGCATTATATTACAGTTTTAATGAGAGAATACTTTTAAATCCCCGCTGCTACTGCTAACCCTTATTTGTCGATGGGAAGATTCCCATGACACATACAATTTAGAAATGATCATCATTACTTCTGGATGTTGAACGCGATTATGTTTCCTCAGTTTTGTTCGGGGATGTTTGATTCCTCGCTGAAATCACTCCCGCGGGAATATCGGAATGGTTGTTCTGCCCAGGAAAAAAATAAAATCTAACATCAGTGCTGAACAAACGTTGGTCATTTTTATAGCATTAGGTTAGAAAAACGGACGGCACCAGCCAACCCTCTCTCTCTCTCTCTCTCTAGATATATCATCAACAACCACAGGTAATTTATAGCTTTCATATGGTGGTTCCGCTCGTTTACATGCTACTAGGCAAAGGTATAGAAAAATGTTGATATTCTTTTTACGTGCTTGTTTAGCTTCACATGATTTATGTAGTCAAATAAGTATGTTTTATGAAAATTGAAGAGTCTATTTTGTACTCTACGAAATCGATGACAAAAGTTCAACCTCAACTCTCAAGGTTCAATAGCAAGCAATACAACAGAAACCAAATATTTTATTGAATTCCGTTTCCACAAAACCAGGATTTATCATATAAGCTACAGTGAGTGAGAGAAGCAAGAAAAAATACAGCAACAGCCACATTCATACGCACACATCGAACGAAAATAATCCTATTTATAAGGTTCTTTAGTCCAGATGTGACCATTACATGTGTTCAACATGGTCAACTTTCACGTGAAGAATGGACGCAATTGCAACCATATAAATGGAGTGTGCCGGTTGCAATCTCTCTAGGGCATACAAAATACGAGTAGGAGCATGTTCTGGGCGAAAAGGGATAGTCTCATTTTGCGTTATTTATTTTTTTACAATTGTGTAACAATTTTTCAAGGATGGACACCAATTTCCCTTTTCGCACTACGTCTGTCCGGTGGGTAGGAGAATGGCTGTTTGGAGAATTGCGTACTGTTGTGTGTGTGTATGCTATTTTTATGGTGAAGTATAAATATTTCAACAGCTCCAATTACCTCAATTCCGTGTACTATCAAACGGACTGGGTAACTTGCTTCAGTATTAATAAAGAAAGCTTTAAAAAAACGAATGAAAGAGTAATTTCATCTAAGAACTCGTTTAAATCGTTTCATTTCAAATTCACTAGTGGCCCTGCATGTTTTGCATGAAAATCAAGATCAACTCTAGAGATTAACTTAACTCTTTTCACACACACAATCATCGGCAACATCAATCGTTTATATTAAATGCACCAGATGTCAGGAAGCGTTCTGCCAGTGCAGTGCGCGCAAGGAAAGTTTACTAGCATCAATTAAAATAAATCTACATCTTATCCATTTTTATTGCTACGCCCGTCACAAATGCGAAACACTAATTAAGCCAACCATTCATATCTGCCGTGCCTTCTGTGTGTTTGTGTGTGTCATTGTGTGCCAGCGCGCCACGGCCTCCGTGAATGCGGGTGGAAGTGTATCAACTTTTTCTGTTGCTGTTCGAACGGCATTGTTCGGCTGGAAATGTTTCAGTTTCTTCATTTCATACTGAAGTATAATGTGCAGCTGAATTTTGAGAAAGGCTACACAGTATTCTTGAGCCGACGAAACTTTGTCATTCCTTGCCATGAACACAGCGAAACACGCGCCGTTTGTTTCATCTTCCATGAGCGCGTCAGGCACGAGATGGAGCTGGTGCTATCTATTGATGGGACATAAATGATTTACGTAAATAAATTTTAATTAGACGCTTCACTAACACGACCGCCAAAGACGGGACCGTAGACCATGAACCTTCTGAATAGGCATTGTTAATTTAAGCCCGCATAAGCATCGGTAATCTTTTTTTTTAAAGCGCTAGAATTTGTTTTCAGCATTGCTCTGCTGGTGTGGATGTGTGCTACTTGTCGCGAACATTTGAAATTTTAACTTAATGTACTTTTTCAATGTTTTTTTCAATTACAAAAATTTTAAGGTTTGTTAATCAGAAAAAGCACATGTAATTACTCATAAAATAGTGAAATTATGCACAAAACAGAGCCATAAACGACACTCACTGCAATCTTCCCATAAAAAAAAAAATCCTGCCCTAATCATTAGACCATTTTTCGAATTAATTATTTCATTACATTGCAAACGTGGCGTAGAGGAAAAAAGCATAGCATACCCCAGCAGCTTTTCTGTGGCGAAACGAAACATTACCATTCTACGATTGCCTGTTTGGTCACGGTTCAGTGAAGTACCTCTCTTGCATTGCCATTAGGATACGAAATGGATACACGTTGTAAATCATTCGCCGGCTGCACGTCGTCCTGTGGCGGCACACTTTAATAGCACCGCCATGGCGCATTCAAACCGAGGCGTTGTCACGTTGGATTGTTCACATTGATAGGTTAAATGTGGCAGTACAAATGAGCCCTTCCTGAGTTCGATGCCTGGTTTCCTCTTCGACGTGAGTCGTTGACCTTTTATGCGTCGTCCTAGCCGCAACAATGCGTCGCCCTTGGAACGGATGGTAATTAACCGATATAAACCAATATGTTACCCAATATGCTGGGCGACTGTGCTTCCTACTGCAGCTGGCCGAACAATAGGGAAAGGTTATCGAAGCCAAGGTAGCGCCGCTAGGTGTGTTGTATGCCGTTTTTCTTCCGCCTGACACGTCAAACAATGAGTCAGAACGAAGAAAGTTTTCCCTCCGGCTTATAATTTGTGTTCTGTGTATGGCCAATATTTTCTTCGGAGAACCCGTTCTAGAAGAAAACTAAAACTAAAAGTTGTTGTTAAAGTTTGGTTGAAGTGCCATGCTTTAGAAACTAAGGTGAATAATATGAGCTTGTTTTAAGCCTAACATTAAGTCTTTTTTTCAAACAACAAGTTAAGTGAACCGAATATAGAGCTAATGCCAATCCGATTCCGATTCCTTCTTCAATTTAAACCTTTGTGTGTGTATGTGTGCCCAACGACCAAACCCATTATATGCCTTTAAAAGTCACTCGTATTAATACTTCCTCGTGCTAACCGCAATTTACGTAGTCTCTGTTTGCTTACACCGTCTTAATTTCCTCCTGGTTCAACATTTCTAATGGAATCGAGGGTCCGCTTTTGTGAAAGCGACATAGGACGCTTCATATTTCCCTATCTGGTTGAGTTTTATTGAAACCGCTAAGTAAGCAACGTCCTACCTTCCGAGCCGTTATAACATTGTACCAACTCATCATCAACTGCACTGCTACCCAATGCACACACACACGCCGAGCGAGATAGAGAGTGAGAGCGGGACTTTGTTCAAACAATCAAGAGATCCCGGATGCGTCGAGAACCCTCGTTTCAAAGGACCGTTTAATAAGACTCCGGGCAGGCCCGGGGCTATTGCATTTACGCTCATCCATCCCTTCAGTTCAGGAGGAGAAAATGACTACTTGAAGTCCGCCCGTCATCTGTCGCCCGTTCCGTTAGGGACGGACACCTCTGGTAACACATCCTGAGTTTGTGAACTTTGGCCGCTTGCATCCAACGCATGTTAACATTACTACATCAATCGCAAAGAAACGGGTCGGGTTGCAGCAAATGTAAACCTGTACACGCAAATCTCGCAATTGTTTGAACTAATGATTATCATAAAATTTTCATAATCCGTCTCTAAACCTTTGCATACAAAAGTAGATGATATTTGTGCAAAGTATTACGAGAAGCGGCTGTGGTAAAGAATTAAACGCGATTTGCATCCATAATTCTTCTGGAGAGATGCAACTGTTGAGTTACAATAGAAATTTAAATTTGTTTAAATACATAATACACCATAATTTATATTTCAAATGTGTGGTCCGGTTTTTCCCTTTTTACGCAAAAACAATGGAAACTGAAAATAGAAATACAAAACTACACTTAGTGTAATGATTCAAATATACAAATTCATATCATTATCTTTCCACATCCCTAACTGGAACACTCCATTTAATCAATTGAAAAACGAAACCAATGACTAATTCAATTTAATGCGTCCTCCATTATGGGATCCGTATTGCACAATAACTGTCAAATTTGAGCCGCATTGCCTAATAGATATGTCTGAAATTTATTACGCGAGGTGGCCGGATGCATCTTAAGCCGATATTAAGAATGTGCTTTCCATTTGGTTGGAAATCCCATAATTGGAAATTCATTCCCATGAAATTAAATTCTCGCATCGAGCCCGAGCCACCCTAGCCAGCGCCGTGCGAACAGGAAGAAGGGTCGGTCAAAGATAAAGGGCAGATGGTGACTACACCTTTTGTAACAATACGATCGCCACTCGCACTAGCGTGCCGGAAGGGAAGAGCGACGACAGCTCAAAAATTTAATCGACCCCGTTTGGAATTGGTTTCAGCGAATAATTAAGAACAGTGTTGAAAATCTCATATGTCAATATCTCATCTTGTATGCTCCATTTTGTTTGGATAAATTGTATTTTCTGCCGCGGCTCTTGCACTATTCGGTACGGGACGGACGGTATGTATGAATGTATCGCCTCCTCTAACCTAACCGAATTGAACGTTCTAACTTTATTCGCTACATTTTGATACATATTGCTACTACGTAGCAGCAGCAGCAGCAGCATCCAAGGCAAGGCTTCCGTTGCGTCCTCTGATAAATATAGCGCAGGACAACTCGCCGCTGCCCGATTCGTTAATGGATGTGCCTGTTACGCTGACAAAATTGTCGTGCCATCGGTAGAGGATGGAATTCTCCCGGCGGACAGGCTTTTCTCAGCTTTCAATTAATGGCTTATTTTAAGTAGCGTCCGTAACATTAAAAATAAAAAGGTGAAAACGCTTCCGCAGCCGACGTCATTCGCTAAGTACCCAATACCGACCGACCGACCGGCTATTAAATCCCTTTCAACAATAAATCTTTCTCCCATTGGTAGGTAAAGCCTTGTGTCTCGAGGAAAAAACCTCTCGTTAAGTTCGCAGATTATATTTTCAATCGCGAAGCGCGAAATAATGAAAGCCAAAGTGGCGATTTGTCGCCGGTGTGCCAGAAGCGGGCCCTTATTGGGGGACTGATTCCGATAAGACACAATCAACTATTTATTTATACTATTTTTCCTTTTTCGAAAGGTGTTGTTTAAAGACTTTGACTTTTGCCGTAAAGTGAGGGCATGTTGGATGGAAATGGGTTTGACCGAAAATGTGTTTTACTTTTGTTTGTTATAAAAATGAAAATTCAAACCATAATGGCATCGAATATACAACACACACAGGCTCCACGCACTCTTCAGAGGTTTCAAAAGGCTTGAATTTTTTGTGTTGGCTCACATTTTTGGGGTCCAGTTTTTTTGTTTGTGCACGAAAAGAGGTGAAATATTTGCGCCCTATCCCATCGATGTTCCACGCTGTAAAGTATATTAGCATGCACGGTGTGTTTTCGTACTGTCTTCCATCACGATTGAGTCATTCGGTGGGCTCAAACAAAAGCCAACGGACAGCCTTGTTGAATGAGCCATGCACCTGCGTGTGCAGTGAGTGAAAGCAGCAGAGCCCACGCTCACTCACAACGTGAAACGCGTCTTTAACTGTCCCCAGTGTGTGTGTGTGTATGTCCTCTATACGCCCTTGATACTTTGCTATCTTTTTATACAAATACTACATACCACACTTTACGACATAATCTAACATTATGGATCCTGTGCCCCGGCCCCAAAAGGAGGATGGAGCTTTTTAAGTGTATTTTATGAGAATGGTCGAAAAAGCTGTGGTGCCTGCTGTGCTGCGCTAGGACTCATTGACACGTCCTCTGGATTGTGACGATATGCAGCCAGCACCAGGGGCAGGAAAGCTACGACGATGTTGCCTTTTGATTCGGTGTGGCATCATGGCTTCATGCGACCTCGCTCGCTATCAGCATTTCGCCTGCCATTAGTGTGAGATCTAAAAATTGAGTAAAAGTTAACTCAAACCAACTGCTAGCGCGCTGCTGCTCCAAATGGCGAGTTTAATTTTCTTACTTTCCCTTACTATCAGACGTCTTACGTTTTCCATCCTACCAGTGTCCTGTTATTGCAGCCAATTTAGATAAATTATTCAAAGAGAGAACAAACAACACAAAAGACCTGCAACAAGGCCAGAGAGAGAAAGTGTGTGTGTGTTTAACATTTTATATCACACATTTTGAAAATATGTGTTTAATATGCTAAACGTTAGTAGGAATAACATTATCACTCTTCAAACAAAATGAACACTATATGAGCTATCGGCGTTTAGTACGCGCTTCCTAAACATAATATTCCGGTCGACTAGCTTTCCGGTTTTTTTGTTATTCTCCTTTAAGGCCTCGATAAAATCAGGATTACAGCAGACAGGAGACGATGAGGATGGTCTGATTTCAATCAAAATGCTTGATAGGAGAAAACCATTTGCATAATTTACATAATTTTTTAGATGATGGAAATATAAGTAGCCCTATTTTGTGGACGGTAAATTTGAGACACGCGATGCGAGTTTGACGTAAAAGCCAGCCCAATAAGTTGTTTTGTGTTAGATAATCAGCCGTACATCAGGGTTGGTTGTGGTGAACAAGGGGAATACAAAAACACTAATGTTAACACAGATGGAACGCTTCCCATAAAGTGTTACTACTGCGCTTCATTTAAAATTAGTTTTTCTGTTTGTTACCACTATTTTCGATTGAAGATTTAGAATAAATCATTTAACAAGCTGAAAAACAGTTGCACTTTTAAGGGTTATATGATAAGTAGAATGGACTTATGCTAAATCTTAAAAAAATTGATAACGGTTCGATTCGTTGACATTGTTATCAAAATGTTTCAAGACTAAATAACAATGACCCAGAAAGTTATCACAACAATAAGCATTTGTTGCAATGCCTTTTTCTCTAAGATATCCTTGCAGTAAACGTGATGCTTCATTTCGCCTTACTCTTGTTTCTCGCACAATCAACAAACATCAGTTTTGGTCAATTCTCTACCGGCTTATGGGGATGTACCAGCAAAGGTTCATGAACTTGGCCACTTTTGTGTGCGCTGTACTACTTTCGCCCAGTTAAGAAAGCGTTATTTCCCGACGAGAAACAACATGAACGAGGTGATTTATTTTAATCTCATTTGCGTAGCTTTAATGGTGAAAGCTTTTAAATTGAAAACTGAATTGTATGGTGCGGCGCAGGAAGATAGCACGATTCTAAGAAAATAAAGTGCAGAAGCTGTGAAACATGTTTAACACTTCTGAATATCAGCTACGTCATTTTAAACGCAAGTTTTAAGCAACAAATTTTGATAATTTAAACTTTATTTTAAATTTGGGGCGGTCCGATGGCCGAGGCGACAGCGACGTCGGTCTTCACACGGCAGGTTCAAATCCCATCCAGACCCGCCTGTCCGTAGGCAGAGCTGACTACTTTGCTACGGGTAAAATCAAGTCACAGAAAGCCAGAAATGGCAGGTCGAGACCTTTCAATGTTGTAGTGCCAAGGAAGAAGAAGAAGAAACTTTGTTTTAATTAACTGGATGGATTTGCAAAATTTCAATTTATTGATAAATGAAAACTCAGGATAACATAAATAAGTTTAATAGAACGAAGTGCAAGATGAACGGTAAAAATAATTTAAAAATCATTGCAAATAAGGTTTAATCGATTAATAGTTGAATACAGAAAGGTGGTAGATGTGACGACAGTGCCAGTCTTCATACGACAGTACCGGTGTTCAAACCTCACCCGGACTGTTCCCTCGTAGCGAGGACTGACTGACGTGGTCTCATGAAGTCTAGTAAGACAGAACTGGCAGGCATGACCTAACAGGTCTTTAGGCCAAGAAGAGAGAGAGAGAGAGAGAAGAGAGAAAAGGAACGAGAGAGAGAGAGAGAGAGAGAGAGAGAGAGAGAGAGGCAGAGTTACAACTAATTTTAAGAACACAGCATATTACGTAAAAAAAATCGTTGTACTTGGCATAACGAATTAATTGCTCAGTACATTGTATTGGACAACCAAACTGAAGTTCAAATAAATGTAATGTAACGGCTTTTGATTCACATTAATTTTGAAGTAAAATATGTAATATATTTTTTGCAACATTATCATTCAGTGAAAGCCAGCAGAAAATATCTTCAGAAAAATAACACTGAAAGTGTAAAAAAAAACGTTTACGGACATACTAAAAACGAATCAGCTAACAAAAAACCGGCAACACAAAGTTTCCATCGATCAAAAAAGCTCCAACATTCGATAACATATTATGGTTTCTAGTTTGATTGGAAATTTAATCTTTCGAGCGTATACGAGTGTGCGTGTAGATAAACTAACTTCCGACAGACAGTGAACAGTCATTATTTTCACATTTTCGTAATGATGAAAAACTGCGTACTTACTACGACGATGGCAAAAGCCGAGGAAGAGGAAATGTATCTATTTCATGCTGATCGACGCAAACATCTTTCTGACAAGTTCGAGTAAAACCTACGTCTAGCGTCATTTACGTCAGAACGTAGGTGTGTATATTCTGGAGTTGAATGTACACTTAAATTTGTGCCACGTGCCGCAATTGTCATGTATGAAGAGATGAAGAAGGCCCAAATGTGCTATATGTTGGGGCATGCACTAGACAGAAATAGGTTAAAGAATATGTGAGCAGATGACTGCTTCAATTATGCAGTAAAGCGAAAACAATCATACTGTGTTCAACGAACTGTTCAAAAGTTAGAGAAAATTATTTACATGGTTTTTGGTACGACCCTAGAGCATTATATTAAACAATAGTATAGCAATGATTGTGTTGATGATACCCAAATTGATGTATATGATAAGTCAATCAACGCCAATCTGTGCTTAGTGACTTCAGTACGTAAATCGTAGACACAGTATATCTTGCAACATCCAGTCTATTTCCCGCCAAGGATTCAATGTTAATAATGTTAATATAACTTTATTTGCTTTACTTTCATTTCAGATTCATTTGCCATTCCAAGTGGACACTTTCCAGATAGTAACTTTCTAGAGGAAGATAGATATTCGCCCGGGTTCCTGACACTCGGACAAAAGTATAGCATAGCGATTGGTTCCACCGTAGTATTACCATGTAAAATTAATGAGACAGGTAAACCAACACAAAAGACATATAGCATATAGCACAAGCTAAAATTGACTTATCACTACACAATTCTTATCAATCGTTTTCCTCTCTAGAAAACTCTAGCCAGTATGTCCTAGCATGGAAGCGTGACATTGCCGTGCTAACTGCTGGCAATGTCAAGGTAACGGTCAACCCAAGGATTCGATTGATGCCGGTTCAGGCCCATACTGATCCGCACGGTGCGCTGTCAACCGGATACAACCTAGAAATTCGAGACGTGCGCAACTCGGACGCCGGTGACTACATCTGTCAGATCGGTTCGATGGAACCGAAAGAGATAGTACACACGCTGGAGATATTGGTACCTCCGAAAATTGACTACATTTCACCGGCCAACAAAATGGACATTCACAAAGGCGCACCCATACGCATGGAGTGTCGGGCATCCGGCAATCCGGCCCCCAAAATCGTTTGGTCAAGAAAGGTATAATATTTCTTCGGCAGAAGGGTTTCCAAACAACAATGGAATAGCACGCGGACGAATTCATCCATTCATGCTACAATGACCATTAAATGAATGGAGCATGTTGCCCTTATACCATTCGGCATATATTTTAATTTAAATGTACCACACGCTTGTTAAAGCTGTCCAACACATCGGCCGTTCTAGCTCGAGAACTAGTACATTCGGGGAGATTGTAGTATCAAATCTCATCCGGATCGGTCCTTCGTAACAGTAGATAGAAACGACGAAAAAGAAAATGGTTGGAAAGTCATTGTGCCTGATGGCATATTTAAAGAAAAATGTGATAAGATTAATGAACACTTTTTGATAAAATTGCAAACGTTTTCGAGATGAACTAGCGATGTTCTATTAAATCTTTCTCGATTCTTTTAAATATCTTTCCACCCTTAATAGCAATCTTTAAGTTCAAATATGCCACTAATGTATTATACATCCTTTTTTCACACACTTATCATTTATTTCCAGAACAACGTGATGCCAAACGGGGAGGCCAATAAAACAGGCAATGTGCTCGACATACTGCACGCTAACCGACATAGCAGTGGTCACTACAAATGCACTGCAGATAATCGGGTCGGTCAAGCTGACACTCGAGAGGTTTTCGTGAATGTGTTGTGTAAGTATTAGCAGAGATACAAGCTTACAATGAATTAGTATTGTGCAACCGAACAACGTGTTTTATCTACTGCCACGTACCTTTAGGCACTCGGGTCGAAACCAAAATCTGGCGCGTAGTTAAGATGTGCCATTTAACAAAAGATAGACTGAACTATTCTTGTGTGATTTACACTTTTCCTCTTAATTTGATAACTCTCAAGGTATTTCTTCCACGGAAATCCACCCCGAAGCCTGACCCAGTACAACAGCGTTGCAACCATGCTACGACACTGCGTCGATGTCGGATCGAACGAAATGAGAGTTCCGAATTGCAAGCTGTATGTCCCATTACTTATTCAGTGTATGTCCATTTATCGCCCAAGTCCAGCTCGACTGCTGGCCGTCATCTGTCGTCTCGGTATCCGATTTCCCTTTGCATATCAGCTCATCCCATACTTTCTATGCGACTGGTATGCAGACAACATGAGCCCTTTTGTACGGGATAACTGAACATTGCTAGAAAAGTTTACGTGTATCAACGCACCAGCAGTACACCTCTCGCATGTGCCATGCACTGGATGCCTGAATGCAAATTCATCTCTCGGAACGAAACAATCTCAAAACTTCGTTTCCGGGACCTCATCTACGCAGTGCTTTACCACACACACACACATGAAAATGTGTGCTGAGCGATGGCAATGGCGGGAGTCGCAATTGCACGAGAAAAGCAAGGCAAAATGCAATTAAACCCAATAGAACCCACTGCTACTGCGGCACAATGGTGGCACACTCATTAGACAATTTCAAATTTAGGACACAGTTAGGACACAGGCGCACAGTTTAGCACTGAATGGAATTTTTTGTCAAATTTCCTGTCTTTTAAATTGTTAGGCTTTGTACGAATAAATTCCACGGTTGCGCCATTTCACAAGAACAGGGAAAAAAGGACCTTTCTCAACACAGATGTAATATTTTTGGCACTTCAGATTCACCATGATAGATTTATTATCGTTGCAGATCCTCCAGAAATTGAAGTCGAACAGCCGATCGTGCACAGCGGAATCGGCCACGAAGCTCAGCTGGTGTGCATCGTACATGGCGAGCCTACGCCGAGCGTTGTCTGGTACCAGGATACAACTCAGCTCGGCATTACAGAACAGTTCTCACAACAGGTGCGTTCCAACAAGATATTCATGTAGCAAAACGGCATGCAAACGTAACATTGTAAGAATGGTTACCGAGAACTCTTACGTTCGCAGAGTTGGAGAAAATAGAGCAACTAATGTCCTGATGTTGCTATTCACCGGAAGATGAATATGAGCACGGATGAAAATGAAATTTTGCACGCGTCGATTGGCTGCTGAATGTATGTTTGGGCGACCACGATAAAGTTCACTGTAACAATTTAGAACTTTAAATTAACAACTTTATTCACGTATCAACAATGGAAGAAAACTTTGCAAATTGTTACCCTGCCCCCGAATGACACACGAACGTGTTACCTTGCTCACTTGCGAATGCAGGTTGTAATTCCATTGGTAATTGAAACATTGTTTGATTGCAGCGGTAGGGTACGTTTTGAAATTTCACTTTAATTACTTTGTGCGGGGTGTGCCACTTTGAACAAGCCAAACACAAAGCCAAAAAAAAAACAAGTGGAAACACAAAATTGACCAACTAACTGGGTGGAATGAAAATGACGACGACCAACGTCCAGTTTGGTAACCATTTCATAATTCCCTACTTGAAATGAAAGTGACAACGTCAAACACAAATTGTAATAGTTGTGAAATATTTTGATGAAAATCTCGTTTGATATTTCTCTGACAACATGACTCCGAGTTCACGTGACAGTGGAACCGGTCTTCACACGGAAGGACCGGGGTTCAAATCCCATCCAGACTGCGCTCCGGGTAAAATAAAGTCACAGAAATCCAAATATGGCTGGCCGAAACCTTTCGAGGTTATAGTGCCAAAAAAGAACAAGAAACTGAATACCAGGCAAATTAGATGTTTATTTTCAACACAACTCAAGGGATATTATGTGTATTGTACTGTTTCTTGCAAGTAGCATCGTTCTAAAACAAAACTTTAAATGCATAATGCAATGCATAACATAAGCAAATGAAGTTATACATATTATAATGCTGATTACGACATTCTAACTGTCAAGCTTTAAAACAAAACTTGTCTAATCACATATCGCGTAGATCGGCATTGATGCTTTGTGTTAGAGAAGTCAAACATTCGCCAAAAGATTTTGTCTTCGTTGAATCGCGACAACGCTAGCTGTCAAATTGATGATTTCGGTTCACAGATGTATAACTAACGTAGCAAAAGCAATTGCAGCTATAACCGATGTTTTTTAACTTATGGCTAATAATGAAATTTGGATACAATACCAACAGCTTAAATAATGTTTTTGTTCAAAAAACACGAAATAGTTTAAGCCCGTTGGATCCGTTCAGCCGTTTCTTGATATTCTTCTTCCCAGTCTTCATAGTTGTAGATTTTTTATCGTCTATCTATAAACTCTGTAAGTCTCTGAGACCTCATTCGGCTCTTAAAATGATTGATAGAATGTCGAATGAAACATGCAATTCTATGCATAACAAAAATGCATACACAAAATATTCAAGTCCGCAGACCTGGGCGTACGGCCAACATCAACCTACAGAGGAATGATAGCTTTTATAGCAAGAAGAATTATCCAAAAAGCAGCCTGTTGTAAACAAATAATTGAAATTGTTATTATACTTATAAGATCAAGCACAATCATAACCATTCATCAAAAGAACCCTTCAAAAGTGCTCAAAATTCCGCAAATAAAACCATAAGACAACTTTTCCGTAGCTTTGGGCTGACGGATTTTTTTTTTATATAAATCAAGTTTCCGTTTGGCTCTGTGAACCGTAATGTGGAGGTTAGCGTAAAAGATTGCGTTTTTTAGCTATCTGCGCTGTCTAGCGGAAAGCCCATGTGAAAACCACCATACCGATTACACGATTTAGAGAGCTTTTGTTCACACTCGAGCATGATGATCAGGACTTATATTTTCATTTACTGTATTTAAACCAAAGCACATATTGATTTCAAATTAAAAATTAAAAGTCTAAGGGAATGAATTTCACTATCCTCCAGCTGTAGCTTAAACGTTCAAAGCGTAACATATGTTACACTGTGTTCATACAAATTTTACAACTCCATCACCATCAAAGCTCATTGGCGTTTTGGCTAAAGATCCAGTAACAATACCCCCTACAAAAATCACCAAACCCCCCCCCCCCCCTCCCCCCTTTTCTTGCTGACAGGCCGGATTTTAGTCACTCACATAAGTTATGTGGTAGCGCGCTTCCCCCATGTGTCGCCAAGTAAATTAAAACTTTCAATTTAATTTACTCGACAGCATGCGAGGAGTCATTGCCAGGGACAAGTTGCGACCCAAGGAAGAAACGTTAAGACACATGCGACAAATGAGTGTGGAGGGGTTTTATTATAATAATTCATTTTGAAACAGAGAAATTGAAACCACCATTTTCCTGCATGAGCTGCAAGCGAGCAAAAGCATCAAAAAACGGGGCGGACGGACGGACGGACCGGCAGACGGATTTGTCACTGCCGGGTTGGCGTACAAGCGTCGTGCCGAGGTATAAAGATAGCATGATAGCGCACACAACCCCGTCAAGAACGTCATGTTGTTCTATCGCTTCTCGTGCTGTGAAATGGCCGTGTTTGCCCATCAGTGGGAGCTGCAGCCGCAAAGTGTAGAGTTCAAGACCTTCTCCGCGTGGTTGTTCTTTACCATCATTTCACTTGATGCGAAAGATGGTTGTTTGATGAGTGAAATGTATGTTACCCGTAACTACATCGTTTTTGAAATCGTGATCCTTAAAGTATCGAGCGAGCACGAGCCCGAAGTGGGTTTTCTTTGCGTTAAATGTTGATACAATTTTACCTGAAGCAAATTGGTAAATGAACTTGATGAAAAGAGAAAAGCGGTAAACAGCTCAACACACCTTTTGAAATCAGCAGATGTCCATTAAGTTTCCGTACTATGCTAAATATGCTTAATCCATACTATGCGAAGTCAGTAATTAAGCAGTGAGCTTAAATTGCGACTTTCAAAATCCCTTCTTTCACGCTGCGCTCATTTTTGCAGATGTTGCAATTACGCTAATTTTTAATCATTCTTACCTTTTAATGATTTTCTCTTCACACACACACACACACACACACACAGAACCGTGGAAACAAGTACAGTCTCGTCATTCGAAATGTCACATACTCTGACATCGGCAACTACACCTGCCAGGCATCGAATGCGCTTGGCAAGGACCGAGGCACACTATCCCTTAGCGGGTTACCGACGCTATGTTACTTTGACTCGGTAAGTATCACACTGAATTTTATCCATTTCTTTATGCTAAACGACGGTGTAGTTCCTTGCATGCAACGTTAAATGTGATTAAATTCGTTGATTCCGAACAACAATCATACTCGATAGAGACAACCACGTGCAAATCCAAAGCAAAGGTGGACGAAAAGCAAAAAAGTATCAAAGTTCTTACAAACATGTTAGTAACGGTCCAAAAAACCTTTGCCTTGTTTTCTGCCGTGCGTCATGTTGTCCATTCGGTTAAGAGCAATATTTCATGAGAGAGTTCAACGTCCTCTTACAGCCCACGCTGAGCAGCTATCGAGATCAGTACAACATTTCCTGGACCGTGCAGAGCTACTCGCCCATCCGCGAGTACCGTCTATTTTTCCGGCTTGCCTCGAAAGGCATGCACCTTTTGCACCACGAAAAACCCCTTGACAATCACATCTACAGCGATCGGGCGGCGGCGGCGGCGGCGGCCAACAGTCACCTGTACAACAGCCCATTCAGTGGCAGCGTCAGTGCCCACGGTGGCGACCAGTGGGAAAACGTTGTCATACCGGAGATGAATGATTACGGTGCGCCCAATCATTTCTTCAACATGGCACCACCGTACGCTACGTACCACCAGCCCACCACAATTCGGCACCGGATGAGCTTCCAGCTGAAGAATCTCAAACCGGCCAGCAACTACGAGGCGCGGGTGCAGGCGCGAAACGATCACGGCTGGAACAAGCTGTCGAGTATATTTCACTTCTCCACTCGTTCGGAAGGTAAGTCCCTGGCAGGCACCAGCAGCTTCACCAGGACACTATGAGTGTGGCACAGCACAGGAGGAACGGGGGCGGTAGTTTGAAACTTTTCCGGCAAGAAATTAGAGAATCTCATTATTTCGATTCCTTTTTGCGCTGGCGTGATTGCACTAGAGAGAATAAATTTTACCTGTTCATTCAAATCATTACCAAAAGCGAACCATCGCTTGCCAAACATTGGCAAGGGATGGCGGCGAGTAACAAAAAAGAGGGGCAGAGCGGAAAACAACACCTTCCGTTGCTGCCCGCGCGGACAGGAGAGCTCGCGTTTATGAAAATTTTGCTTTTATGGGAATGCTGTCGTTTACATTCATAAAACCCAACCCCACCCCAGTGTGTTGTTCCGGCAAATTTATAATTCTGGTTCCTTCAATAAGTTAAAACAGTCCAGTCCAGTGCGGGCTTGATTGCGTGATTTGCTTGCTGCATTGTTTCGTCAGATAGCGTGAATTTGATTTTAAACATTATTTTTTGGCATACAAATGTATGGTTTTGAAGCAAAACGGTAGCTAGCAAGACGCACCTTCAATGGGCTGTACCACATCAAAAAACCGCCAAATATCTTTCAGTAATTACATCATTCGGTCTCACTTCCTGACGTTGCATTAATACTTTTTCCACCACGGTTCGCGTGTGTTTCTTTTTTTTTTTCATCCCTTTTTCCCAACCCTGCTTAGTAGATATGGAGCTGGAACCGTCCGCCCAACCAGCCGTCCACGGTGCCGGGCTGCTAGATAAGGGATTGCTGAGCAGCAGCAGCAGCAGCGATACTAGTACGATCGCAGGCACTCATTTCCATAAATCATGGACACTTTCCATTTTCATCGTATTAATTACCACACACCTACTGCCGTCGCTGCGTGCCGCCTTATCGGTGGTGGCGGTATGATTTGCGTATCTTCCACTTTCCATTCCAATGAATCATTGAAAACTCGCTACATGGAGCTTCCCCATTGCACGCCCCCATCCCTCCCCCCCGCCCCCAGCAACATCATCTCGCCACATCCGCTCTTCAGTACACCATCGAAGCTCGACCAAAAATCCACCGAATATTTCCTCACCGGAAAGGCCCAGGCTCCATACTGCTACACTACTACTGCGTGCGTTGTGGAACCGCAGGTATGGAAACATATTATCAACAGCAACCACTAATTTATGGGCAACAGAATTTTCAAGCATGCAATCGACGATACTCAATTTCAATTTGCCATTAATCTAGTAAATTAAGTTCAGTTCATATACGTGCGCGACGTACTCTCAGCCCTTATCATGAATTATGGACAAATGGGGCAGTTGTTGCGATTACGATGTCAACAAAATGCTGGATGCTAAGAACGAACGAACCGGAAACACGAATGCGGTTAGGTGTGTTCAAAAATAAGCGATCACTTCGCTTTGTTTTGCTCCATGGGAGAGCAAGCAACATTCTAACACAACATCATCAGTGGGACAGTTTTCAGCTTGGAACCCAATTTTGTTTAGTTCTCTTAGTTAGTTTTAAAATTATTATCTTGAACCTCCCCATAATTTAATACTGAATGAAATACATAAGCCAAAGTTTTAGTTGAATACTATCTTTCAACACACAACACGACCCCGTAATCTCACAAAAGACAAATTATAACACTAATTACATCAACGCCAAGAGAGACGTTCGAAATGAGTAATGTAATATATTGACGCATCTAGCAAGTAATAGAAGGAAGGGATGGTGGATGGTAGGCGAATCAAAGGCTATTAATTAATGAACGAACAACGTGCTAACGGAAACAATCTTTCCCTCGAAATGCTGTGTACATGTAATAAAACGGAACACACATCTGTATGTATTTTACTGTCGAAATGTGGTTAAAAAATGTACAATTCTCATTCTGCATATCGCTTCCACAAAACGCGCAACAAACCACTGTACTGTAGATTACAGTGGATTCATTCTGAAAAAAAAACTTATACAACTTATTGCAACCCAATCGAAGAGGCAAAGTGTGAGTCATAAACCATGCTGATTATTGTGCGTAAATATAGACAACATAATCATTTCTTACCATGATGAACTTATCACACTAGCAGAACAAGAGAGACACAGAGAGAGAGAGAAAGAAAGAGTACTTCATATACAGTACGTCCAATCTTCACGAGTATGTGTAAATAGAGCTTTTAGCAACGTATATTCCTTCCACACTACTCAGCTGCTAAATGCACTGGAACGCACCGTCAGTCCAGAACAGACACTGCAAGTTTAGCTACTGCTCGACTGGCAAATGTTTTGGGGGAATAATAATTTCGTTGTCATGTAAAAATAATTTATTTTACGGGACCACAAACGGAGAGAATCAATTACAGCAATCGACATTGAGAAATAGATATCGATAAAACATATATAATGCGCTCGAAGAACAAAACAAATCAAAATCACATGTTAACATTCCAAACATAAACTAACAAAAAGGTATAATTTAAAAGATAATCCTCAAAATGTAACACATGATACGGACACAATGAATCATGTTAATTTTTTTTGTATGAATCATATTACTCTCCGTACGCTTGCAGTCGGGTGAGAACAATATTCTGCCATGGATGTTTATCGTGTTTAGTTTGAATTTAATTATCACGCCCATTATACCACCACGTTGCACAGGAGGACCAAAGAAGTTGACTACGAGTTCCGATCCGATTAAAATTTAGCTTAACTTCTGATTCTTCAAATTAACACACACATACCCTCTAGATCACGCTCTACATGCTCGGCACTTGTTTTTGAGATCTGAGTTTTTTTTTTTTGCTGTATACCTTATTTATAATTAAAAGACTTACAGAAAAAAGTCATGTGTGATGCACAATTTGTTTAAACTTCGGGCTTTGCCACCTCCGGCACTGGGTCAGTTTTCAGAGCTTTCAGAGCGAGTTGGAGCCTGTTTGAATAGCATTCCACATTCGGCCACTTTCTGCAAAACAAAAAAACACAAATAGAAGGGAAAAAAGTTGAAAGCAACGTATGTTGCACAACACAATACATTAAAAAAAGTTTATTTTTTATTCGTAGCTTTACTCCCGACGTACTGCCAACACGCACGGGAAGCGTTACCTGCTCTGACCTGCGGAACGAAAACTTTTTCCGTAAGCTTGGCGTTCAAGATTTATATTCATACATGAGAGCATAACGCTCATGCGTGCCTGCCTGCTCAAAGTTTGAACCGCGTGCCATATCATTTCGAACACATGCCAGCAACACCATAAATGATGCTTTCTATGTTTTAGGTAATAAAAAAAAACTGCAATTTCGTGACAAGGCACAAAAATTGCTCACAACGTTTTTTCTTCTAATTTTTGCATAGAGATTTTATACGAAACAATATTCGGAAATCTTCTGCGAGAGCTTGCACATAACAAGTAACACTCTAACTTAAGGGGATGTGGAAAAGAACAGGACTTTCAGGTGAAATAAAAAAAAGGATTCATTTCAAAACAACCATCAAAACGAGACAAATCGCAAAGGCTAGATGTTACGCTAAGATCACACTAAAGGACACTAAAACATGAGGCGTAACAGATAAGGGATGTAAGAGATATTATAAACGTTTTAGAAAGAAGATGAACATTTTATTTATATTATCGCCACTCGATGAAAAGATCGTAGGAAAAATAGGAACATTCAACATTGAGCCGACGAGACCGCTAGACAGTACCCAGGCAAATGGTACTATTTGGCTCAAAACAGTACAACAAACACAACCAAGTACTGATGTGCTAATTGCGTCTAAAAGTGAAGAAAGTAGTTATACAAAACCAAAAAAGCAAAGGCATCCAATTGATTCGAATGTACGATATACAATACATTAACAACGAAAAAAAGGGAAAGAAACTGAAATACAGTTAAAAGAAATGAATCGATCAGTAACATCCACACCGTTTGATTGTTTATCTCATACATGTTGAAAGATAACAAATGTCTAATGGGGAAGGTAAGTAAAAAGTTAAAGTAAACCCACAAAAAAAGAAACAATTGGAGTTTTAGAAAGGACCTGCAATGGACATCGTTTTTCTTTTGGCATATACATCAGCTATGTCGAACGGAGATTCGATATCCGGTTATCTAGCTCAATGGGGTTCCTAAGGGTAATTTGTTTTCTTCTTTTTCCTTATAATCTCGATTCGTCTTGCCCAACCAAATATGTCCTCCGTGACTTGATCTTGCTCGTACCTTAATAAATAGTCTGTAATGTTTACGCAAGGACGATTCAGATGTGATTCAACTTGTTCACCTCATGCAGTCCTTGAGTTTATTAATTTTGAAACAACATTTAGCATAGTTAATACTACGGTTAATAATTACTTCCTAGAGTCCTAAAACACCTTTGATAAGGCTTGTATTCTTCTTCTTCTTTGGCACTACTACCTTGAGTGGTCTTGACCTGCCATTTCTCAAGCCGGGTTTGCGGGATTCGATCCAAGATCTTGCGATGTCCAAGAGACCGGCGGGGATACTGCAGCTACCATCGGACTTGAACTCTATAAGGCTTTTATACAAATCTTTTTTTAGAAGACATTTCTTCAATGCTTACTTAGTGCAAAAGTCCTACTTGATGCTGCTCTCAGCCAAAGTCCGTCTATTGTCAATCCAATTGTTCGACGTTTCTGGTGAACGTATCAAATTCATCTCAATTTGGACCCACAACGCTTTCTCTTTGTCTCCATGTGAATATCCCTATAAATACGAGTCGGGTCATTCGGTGTCATTCTCATGACATGATCAAGCCACCGGATCCTAGATGGCCAAATTCGCTGTACAAAATAGTGATATAATCGAACAACCCTTAGGGCTCTTCAGTTTGCTTGCACAACTGCAGGTCCTAAAGTCCTTCTGACTATCGATCCTTTTAAACGCAGCAGTTATCGTCGGATTGGGACAGATTATGTGTTTGAGTGGACAAATTTCCTTCATTGCGCAACCATGATAGGTGAAATTTTGGGCGACTTCAAAGGAACGATCATCGAAACGCACACAGTTGTTTTTAGTAGGCTCGACGATTTTATCCCTTTTTCGTATTCCGGTATGCCTGAAAAACTTCTACAAGTTATATCTGAACTGTTGGACTAACAAATAGGACAATTTGTAAAACAGTTTGTAAATTCCTTTTCAATGCCTTGTGGGCTTTAGTTTACTGCAAACTTTGGTAAAGATTTTCATTGACAATATGTTGCTCCGAAAGGCAACTTATGGCGACTCATTTATCATTCAGGTGTGAATCGTGTTCCAAAATCGTCGGGGACAAGTTCGTTTCTTGTATCCCCCATATTGTGGTGTTTTTATTTCTTATTTACGATAAAATGACGCTGTGCAAGCTACGGCACCTGGTGTACGTTTCAATCGATAAAACACAATGCAATTTGCCCTTAATCTATGCATCGCCAAACCATTTCCTCAATCCTGCAATGGTTTGTGATGAGTTTGATGCTATTATGTGGCAATATTTCGACCAAAGTTGTCCAGCTCGGCCGGTTTTAATTGCATTTTGCCTTGCTTTTCTCTTGCAATTGCGACTCTACCCCCCGTCTTCCCCGCTTTCCACCTCCCTCCATTGCTGTCCACTCTCGCACAGCGCACATTCCCGTGTGCGGTAAAGCACTGCGTAGATGAGGTACCGGAAACGAAGTTTTGAGATTGTTTCGTTCCGAGAGATGAATTTGCATTCAGGCATCCAGTGCATGGCACATGCGAGAGGTGTACTGCTGGTGCGTTGATGCACGTAAACTTTTCTAGCAATGTTCAGTTATCCCGTACAAAAGGGCTCATGTTGTCTGCATACCAGTCGCATAGAAAGTTTGGGATGAGCTGATATGCAAAGGGGAAATCGGATACAGCAACGACAGATGACGGCCAGCAGTCGAGTTGGACTTTGGCGATAAATGGACATGCCCTGAATAAGTAATGGCACAGAGCATGCGATTCGGTACTCTTATTTCATCCAGCCAGGATAGCAAATGGGAATTTGGTCATGGTCGTAGCTAGAGTCGTGTCGTTGTATGATTAAGCTGGATGAATACGACTTAAAACGAAGCTTAATCTTAGCAGTTTTGCTAAACAAAATAGAACACGCAAGAGCGGCACAAACCACAGTTTTATAGCTTATGCAAAGTGGAAAATTTCGAAATTTGTTATAAGCAAATACGGAACAGCCAATCCTTGCTGCTGCCGGGAGCGGGCTCATGCCATTTAGATTGGGATTTGTTCTCGGGCCGCTAGTGTGAAGGAGCACTACCACTAAAACCAGTAGAGAAAAAATGCTGAACTAATGAACTAGCTCTAAGTTTAATGCTAACAACCTACACACTTTATTACCATCCCTTATCAACAGGGGAGGTTTTTGAAATGTTTTAGAATGAAAGCATGCTTGGACTTCAACGCTTTCTACCAGTTTAAATACACTCGGGCGTCATACATTGCCCACGAATATATGCCCAGATTATACAACTTTCCTGATCTAAATTGAAATGGGCAAAAGCAACTTGACCGTACGGATAAATTGACATTCTGAATGTTCATCTATCCGTACTAAGATAATGCGATGCAACAGATCGTGAATGCTGAAGCGTGAGCGTAACTTTTGGCGCTTACACAAACGAACCCGTGACTGTCGATATTGTGGAACCCACAAGGGAATATCTCAGCACGGGCAGCACCTAACAGCGCCATAGCGCCGCCTCGCTATGTTGCCAGGCGTTTAAAATACACCCGAGAATGGTGGAATGGACCAAAAAGAAAAACCCGCAATGCAAATAAAAGCAACATACTGCATCAATTGCTATAAATGCAGCAAATTTTCTGATCTTTTGGCTTTTCGAACGGAACCAATGATCGCCCTATTTGGTAATGATATTGAGTATTTTGCCAGGATGGTCAACTTTGGTGTTGGCAGGGCAACTCCCTTGGATAGTGCAGACTTATTATGAAAAGCAATACTTTGGTGCACTTCATGAATACGACTTTCAAGGACATACAAATAATCCATGAAACTGAGACATAGTTTCGAATTGATCATTGATGGGGAAAAACACTTTTAATTTGCACAAAATGGAAAAAAAAACTTACCCGGCTCAAGTTCAGGTCACCATCGTTCGGGGAAGAAACTACCGGCAAATGTGAATTGTGTGTCATTCGCCATATTTGTGACACAGGTTGTTAAGCATGCGCGTAATCGTTAAAGAATGTTTCAGGCAGCATCACCACCACATTTTATACCAATTCTAGCTTGCAATTTATGCAACAAGGACACATAAAACATATTTTTTGATCTCGGCTTCGGTACCTCCTGCACAGCACTCCACACACAAACACTCCTCTACACAGTCACATTGGCACTTGTCAAATGATGACTGCCTTTTTCAGAGCATCTGCAATCGAAGCTGGCACTTGATGACACATCTTGCTTGTACTAACTTTGGCACTATTGCATGCAGGCAATTTTTTAATAGCCGAAGAAAGACATTTTGGGTATGTTTTGTACGTTTATACGCCTGCCATTCCCTTTATTTTAAATTTATTTCAACGAATTCTATTGCCAATTTGCTCCCTTAATTCCGTTTTGAGATGATTGCAAAAAAAAAAAAAAATATCTTTTCGTGTGCCCATACAGACTCTATTTCTCTCAATATGTTGTCAGTTTTGCAACCTCAGTCCTGCTATGTGTAGCCGCGACCTAACGTTTCAGTTTGCTTTCAAATTTGTGGGGATGACCATTTCCAAAATGGCTGCTAGTGTTTTCCCCGCTGCATCGAAAAACTAAAGATGGACTTTCTTTTCGTGTTTGTGGCAAGCATTGCAAGCGTTGAGTCGAACATCATTTCACGCGGTTTATGTGCATCAAGAACGTGAAGCATAGTGCGCATATCATGCACTGATCGGACAATATTTATGCGCTGCATACTGATGCGCTAAAAAGGACCTTTTCTGATTTGTATTTTTCCATCGCGTGGTTTCCGGTGCGAATCGTTCAATCGGGGTGCGTGGTGATAGTTGCAGTTTTGGCCTTCCCATCAAATACTTGCACTTGGAGTAAATCACTTCAAAGGAGCGAAACTGGCCACGTTAAGCAGCAGAGATGGCTTTGCAGTCATCGACCTGGCTGGGTCAGCTTCCCCAACCCACGCTGGAACCATTTCGTTTGCTGTATGGTAACAATATACCGGAGGACGTGCGCAATCATATAGCAAATTGGATCCAGGCTCAGTTTATCAATGCACCGGCTTTCTACGACGATCAGAATGCTATTGATGATATGTATGAAGAAGCGGCCAAATTTCTCAACAAGCTCATAGACAAGCTGAGGTGCACGGGTGCGCTCTATGCAAACGATATCAAGCACGAATTGGACGGGACGGCCTGCATCCTACTACAGCTGTTTTCGCGCGACCCGATCGCACTCTACCAGGAGCTGATCAACTGTTTGCAGCAGCACCCGTACTATTGCATCAATCTGGACGCGATCGAGAGGACCGAGGTGTGGCGAGAATTCCAGGAGCTGAAGGTGATGGTGCATGGCAATGAAAACGATAAAGGTAGCTTGATAATGGTGCACGGCTACTTGGCGCATGCGATAAGTGAGGTTCAGAATGTACAGGCAACGATCAATACGGCAAAGCAGCCGGAGGAACGGATGCTCGCCCAATTCCAGCTCGTCCGGTATCAGGCAGTGGCGAATGATCGTTTACAGAAATTTTCCGAGATGCAATTTGCTGTGGCAAGCGGATTTCGGACGGCGATAGACAAGACGGGCAAGCTGCAGGACAAGGTCCTGAAAAAGTATCTCGCGCAGTGGAAAATAAATCAGCGGCTCGCTGCTATCGGTGCGTATGCCAAGCTGGAGAGCGATCTGGACACCATACAGTTGTGGTGCGAAAGTCTAATGGAGATTATCCTGAGAACGAAAGAGCAGATTATGCAGACGATGCAGTTAAAGTCGGAAGGGTACGTCAACCTATCTGCGGATCCGGTGCTGACGCTAGCCATGAAGGATGTGACGAATCTGCTAGAAACGCTCATCTACAATTCGTTCGTGGTGGAACAACAACCGCCCCAAATTCTTCGTATGCATAACCGGTTTTCCGCATCCGTGCGGCTGCTCGTCGGTACGACGCTATGCGACCAGGTGAATCCTCCGCTAGTGAGTGTGTCCATCATAAGCGAAGCCCAAGCACGGGCAGTGCATCGTATGAAGGGAGCCGCTACTACATCCGCTGTCGGCGTCATTCTGAACAACGTCGGCCAAATGCAGTACAACACGCAAACTAAGCAGTTTTCGGCGGTGTTAGGCAAACTGTGCATGAAAAAGATTACGCGCATGTTCGGAAAGCAGAACCATAACTGCGTGCTGGATGAAAAGCTTGCTTTGCTGTTTCAGGCAACGATTGCTACAGTACGTAAAGATCTCGTTCTTCCGATACGGACCGTATCGTGGCCGGTCGTTGGTATCGTCCATGTGTCCCAGGATCAGAAATCATGCGCAACAATCATTTGGGAAAATGTTTTCGCCAAAATTAGCCACACCACGTTCGACGTGCCAAAGCTGGTGCTGTGGAACTGGCTAGCCGACGTACTGAGCATGAGGTTCAGTGGCTCCAGAGATCACCCACTGTCGGCGGATCACATACACTTTCTGTGCGAGAAAGCGCTCGGAACAGAAGTACCGTTCCCGATACCGAACGGCCTCACCATAACCTGGTCCCAGTTCTGTAAGGACAATTTGCCCGATTGTAGCAGCAGCTTTTGGGGATGGTTTTACCAGGTGATGAAGTTGACACGTGACCATTTTCTGGAGCAGTGGATTCAGGGCAGGATCTTCGGTTTTATACGCAAGAGCAAGGCGGAACAGTATCTGGCCAGTTGTAAGCCGGGCACATTCTTGCTGCGTTTTTCCGACACGGTACTGGGAGGCATCACCATCGGCTTTGTGCACGAAAACAGTGTCGGGCAGCTCGAGATACTGCACATCGAACCGTTTACGGCAAGGGACCTGTCCATCCGGTCGCTAGCTGATCGCATACTCGACTTCGATGTGCTCACCCATCTGTACCCGTGCACTCCGAAGCACGAAGCGTTTCAACGACGCAATGCAGAACGAGCCCGATCGACGAACTATATCGCGACGGAGCTGCGCGCCATACTGATCTTCCCTCCCGTCGATATGACAACCGATGAATCGTGCGACACCAGTCAGGGACAGTCGGTCAAGAGTGAGTACACCTTTTCCAATATTGACTCCATGTCGTTTTTTGATCTCGATACCACTGAGTTGTTAACAGTTGATGACAGTTTTAAGGATGAACACGTTTAAATGTTTTTTTTTTCTTTTGAAACATTTTTCCGGATGTCGATTCAGTTGCTTTTATAAATCTGAGGTCACGTTCTTAGATATTTGGCGGAGCTTACGATGATGAAAAGTTCTTGAATAGATGAGTGTGCAGCAAATATTAGGTATCAGGCCAACGTGTGCCATGCAGTTCTATTTTTTAGGGGTATATTTTCATTCTGTCATGATATTTTTATTTCTTTTATGATCTCATTGTGCTTTTATCATTATGTGTATTATGATCATGCTTAAAACGATGATTTAAAACAAAGATGACCGCCGTTATCAACTGGGAAGGTAATGGCTACATTGCTCCACAGACATTCAGTTCTCTAGAAATGAAGATCCTGATCGCGATTCATAAAAAAGACAAACGATGTTAAAACATTATTGAGAAAGTTGTCAGTTAATGATTTTAAATTGTGCTTGCAACTTACTTACTTGCAACTTGCATACTTTCAACAGTTTGACCTAAAACTCAAAAAAAAAGTAGAGGAAAAAAATGCCAAAATGCCTACAATTATTACGCAAGCAGAAATTTACTTAGTGAGAAACAAATGTTTGAGGAGCTATTGTGCAAGTGTTATCCCTCTAAAAACTTTGTAATTGATTTATTCATGCTTCACTGAACATAATTACGTCAGCTTGCAGAAAAATACCGGCAAAATTGTTTCGTTGCGTTTTAAGCGTTCTAATATGATGCGCCATGTGTGACATAGTGTTACCAGTATCTGAACTTAAACTTTATCATTACTTTTGTGCGAAAACTTAAACCATGGCAAGAAGTGCTTAAAGCAATAAAAAAAATGCGGATACAGCTATCTAAAGTTTGTGATGAATTGTTAGGATTGATGAGCAAATAAAACTGTGTTTATTGATGCTGTAACTTATAATCTCTTGTTGTTATGCAGTTTGCAAAGGATTCTTCTTTTGGGGTTTTGTTTTGTTTTGTATGTTAAATTTGTGGAATTTGTGTGATTATTGCAATTGACATGTTCTGTTTGTTGGAGTGTTAATTCCTACTTTAAGCGGAAGCAGAACTAAAACTATTAAGCATATTGCATACGCTTGCGATTTATCGTAAAGATCCACAATTATTATATCACAAACATATGACACAGAAGATTATGAACAAAAAAGTGGTTCGCTTTCGGCGCGATGGTGCTGTAAGAATGTGGTTTGAAGTATGATTATTTGATGAGCTTGTTGTTGGGTTGTTGCCACAGCCAGTCAGTGATGTGCGTACGCGACAAGTGCTCGAATAAATCTCAGCAAAAACAACCAAACCGCCGCACACAACATAACGCTGCACATCACAGCTCCTCAGCAAGAGGAACGTCCCACTATGTTTGCTTGCTCATCGTGGGCTCTAATGTATGTAGCGCGCTCCCGAGAGTTTAATCCTTTCGAATGTTAAATACGGTGCATCGAAGTGAAAGTGGCAGCCTGCAACTTTGTCACCATGTCGTTTGAATCTATGGCATCATTCGAACTGTGGTTCCAGCACTACGGAGGAACGGGTGAACGGAGGAGCCGCTAAGAATATTATTTTTGGTGTTTTATTTTTTCATTTGGGGGTTGCCATTAAACTTCTCACCATAGTTCTCGGCTTTGTAATGGGCTTGGCAGCAGAAAGCTTTTACCGACTCCGAAACTGAACCGGTGAGCGAGAGGAACTCTTTGGAAAATAGTTTTGAAATGATAACATTCGCATTTAGCAGAATTTTATTATTGCGTAGAACATGCCGATTTGATGAGGTTACGACTGGAAGAGTTAGCTAAAGAATTGCAATGTATTATGTTTATGCTTTGTTAATTTCGATGATGATCAGAAGAAATATTTAGCCTACACTTTCCCTGGGATTCGAACTGCAGCTCGATTTGAGCTGCCCGACTGATAAATCTCTGGGTCACAAGTCACAAGACCGACCGAATCCTTGCAGAGCCAAATCTGAAGATGTCCTACTAACCATTCTAGATTATAGGTTTACCTGCAAGATGTTTTTATCATGACGTTATCAAAGATTGATGAGCAATATTTAGTAGCTATGCTCCATATTGCCAACAAATCGTTTTCTGTCCTCCCTCTCGATTGCATGCATTCCCCAGAGATGAATGTCCCATTGTCAGTGAGTAAATTAAAATGCATATTCAAACAATAATATTTGCAATTACCAAACCAAAACCAAACACCGGCAATCAAGTGTTTCGCTCTCTCTCTCTCTCTCTCTCTCTCTCTCTCTCTCTCTCTCCCTCTCTCTGTCTTGATAAACCATCTAAAGATGCTGGGGGAATCAGGTCGTCCATCTGCATAAAATCATATCGCCACAAAAAACTAATTAGCAGTGAATAGAATATGTTTTATGTCTAGGGTTTCCTGCTGGTTTGAAGGTAAAAACGTGAAATACGGCGCCCGCAGCATTAAGAGTTAGCACCGAGACGTCCAACAGAACCGGACATTTATTGTTTTGTCAAGGCAAACAGCAAAAAAGCAGAAAATTACTAGGCGATTTTTTTGTACATGTTATGGTACGACCTGACAGAATTGCTAGGCATAATTCTTGTAGTTTTTGCTAAATGATAAAAAGATAACATTATGCAAATGTGTTCGGAGCTATCGATCTATGGAAGTGGAAGCTGTAGCATCATAAGTAAACAATAGGCATTAATCAGGCGAATGTTCACATTGGATTTGAATTATTCGTTGTGGGTAATGTTAATTGAAGCATTTATAGTAATTTTTATAAGAATTATTACTTGTTTTTGACAATACGGCATCGGACCGTAATAGTTAATAAATAAAATATTACTTGTTATTCTATTTCAGTTTGGATTCGATTATTCTATTTGAGGCGGTCTGTGACAGAGGCGACAGCGGCGCCTGCCTTCAAACGGCAGGGCCGGGGTTCAAATCTCATCCAGACCTCCTCCCCCCGTACGTAAGGCTGACTACTTTGCTACGGGTCGAATCAAGTCACAGAAAGCCAGTAATGGCAGGCCGAGACCTCTCGAGGTTGTAGTGCCAAGGAAGAAGAAGAAGATTATATTTCGGTTTGGATTGTGACGATTTTTAATAGGAGATCTAATACTGATTGCTTAATTAATTCTGCATACTGGTGATGGGAATATTGGCTCCCACCAACTCCAGTAAAACGTGGTGAAGGTTCTGCTCCAGCGCCAGTTCCACTCCGACCGCTCCGACGACTCCGGAGCCGGTACCTCATCCACGGCTCCGGAGCTGGCACCGCACTAACGCCTCTGGTTTAGGGCATCATACAGTGTATAACAGAGCTATAAGGCCACTAGTTTTTTAAGAATAACTAGAAATGATGAAGACATAGGTAAAAATAATGTTGAGCAAATTTGTAGGAACTTTTTTGCATATTCTTACGCACACTAATACATTTTTTTTCATTGGGTTGAAAATTGCTTCATGTATCATAACTATCAGGCCTCTTACGAAAATCCATCGTTTATGATGCAAATCAGCATTTTAAAATTCGATAAAAATTACAGATAGTAAGAAAAGCTCAAAAATAATGTAAAACCCTTTTTTTATGTTAAGTTCAGGGAACCCTGCGATGTAATTATTGGAATTTTTATTTCGTATATTTTGATTAAAAGTTTATTCAATCGCTTCTTTTGATCCCATTTTTGAGCATATGAAACTACAAAAATTATCTTCCCAGGTCCAGTATCCATAACAAGTCCAGGATATTTATAAATGCAGTGAGAAATGACTCTTTTTTGGGATATAAATTGCTTTAAGTTTGTCGAGAGTATCGAATACCAAAGGTAAAAGTATACAAAATTTGGACATAATGAAGAATTTCAGGGAATACCAAAACTATTTTTTATATAGCTCCAAAGCAGTTGATGTGGTGCCGGCTCCGAAGCCGTCGGGATGAGGTCGGAGCCGGCTCCGGAGCAGTAGGAGCGGAGCCGGCACCGAAGCTCCCATCACTACAGCATACCCTCAATAAGCTTCAGCTAAGGTATACCATTAATTGCAATATTATGTATCTAAATTGTAAATCCATTTGTGTAAAAGAGATGTTTCACTTCGTATCCTTGCGATCAGTTATTGCTGTTGTTGTTATAAATAATTAAATATCGTATCTTTTTCAGTCCAGTTTAATACATCATCACGTTTGAGAAAAAAGTTAAATATTACGGTGTACCACACGCGTTGTCAGGACAATGCGAATGCCACGCTTCAAAAAATCCGAACCCTTGCAGATGAAACCTTGCCCCCGAATTCAATGCAAATGATTTGTGTTTCGGTCGATAAACACAATACAATTCGGTTTTAATCTGTGGTACGACAGAACCGTTTCCTCAATTCCGCAAAATGTCTAATGAGTGTGATGCTGTTATGCAGCGCCAGTCGGGGACCAAACACTTCTCTACATCGGCCAGATCGCACTGCAGATGCTGTGGAAACGTGAGCCCTAGAGTGAGTGAGCTTCTTGCATGCAGTAAAAGCGCACCTGAAGCGTAGCAGTGCACAGAGCAGGTGGAAACGAAGTTTCGAGATTGTTTCGGATCGAGCATATGAGTTTGCATTCATCAGTGCTGGTGCTCGGCAAGAAAAATACGATGCGTTGATACATGTGCACACTTCTAACTTTGGTGTTATCCGATACAAAAACGGGTTCATGTTGTCCACATGCACCCCGGAAGGAGCAGTAGGAACAGGGGAGGGAGGGGCACCGGCCAAGGGAAATCGGATACAGACACGACAGATGACGTACAGAAGTCGGATTGGATTCTAGCGATAAATGGGCATGCAGTGAATAAGTAATGGCATGACACACATGCTTCTCAATTTTTCGTCCATCCAGCATCGCAAATTGGGTGTTGGCAATGTTCATTGTCGAGGGGGCGGTTGGTGTTTTGTACGTGGCCCCGGTGTGTGTTTGTGCGAGTAGTGTTTCTGGCTGGTTTGCAAATTTTTGCTGAAGCACAACTTGTTTTGATGCTGAAATAATGTGTAGTGCAAGAGCTACGATTATGCATATGGAGATTATTGTGAATATTTGAATGTTTCGTGCTTCTTTTCGCCAATGGTGATTTGTATTGTTTTTAGGGACGGCTCTGAACATGCAGCATCAGGATGGACACATTCAATGCAACAATGGCATTAATTGTTATTTTATTATTAGACCTATTGCATGCCTCGGGGGCCTTGAAATTGTTTTGCGGGATATTCGGAACATTTTGAATATAAAATAATTTCGAATTCTCAAACTTAAACATGAACCACGCTCACGTGCAAAATCGGCTGTTAAGTATTCAAATTTATTTTTCAGCCTACTGTCTGTCACCAGAATCTTTTGCATTCGTTTTGTGTTGTAATATACTCTGACCATTCATTCCGGTACACTTGCCACGTGTATCTGATCCTGTTGAGTTCGATATCGGCTAGGTAAAACAAAAACAAAAAGTGGGAAAGAGTTGATACATTTAAAAAAATCGTAAAAAGCATTCTTCAACAGTATCGCATAACCTCTTTGTCCGTTTGAAACGAATACTATTATTGCTGAGTCGAGCGATTTTTTTTTGTCTTTTGAACATTATTACGAATCGATTGATCTTGTTCTTGATACAGGAAATGAATCGTTTAAGTGAAAACAATGAAGGCTCAATTTTATTGCGTTCCAGACTTTTTCTTGTTAATCTAAATTTTTAATATAATTTTTTGGGTTCGAAGTAGCCGCTCAATTTAATAAAAATTATTGTTCCTTCTTAAATTAGAATTTTGTATTACTACAGCCGGTATCGCCCAGTGGTTAACTGCTTTTACCAATCGTTAAAAGTTGTTTTTAACCAAGCGTTAAAAGTTGTTTTGTTAAATCAAATTCATCTGGTGTTCATTTTGGATCAAATTAACGATCGTTATAGCATCATACGTCTTGTCGTCTAATGCATATAAAAATGTCCAGCAGTACCATAAACGAACGAAACCTACTGTTGTAGTCTTATAAAAATGAACCCATGAAGGATGGTCCCGTCTCTGTTGCATCTCGCGCTATCGTCGAGACAAACCAAATACTTTGATGATGGTTCTTGAAGGATCGTCTTTCTGTCTATCTTTAGTTCTCTAATCAAGCTCACGGTCATCGATGCGCTCTGTTTCCATCTGGATGGGATGTGATTGAATTACTCGTTGCAGTCAAGAAGAACAAAGAATAAAATTCCTTTCTCATAACGTAGTATGTGTACCTCCATGAAACGAAATTGCTCCTTTTCAGTGAATCCTAGCTTTCTACAATAGTTGCGATAGTACATTCTCTAGCTTCCAAGCATATTCTTTTCTTCATTCAGAGACACTTCACAGTTCAAGAAATTTTGCAGATGGTGCGCTATAATAACGATAGGGTTTAATCTTTTAATACGCTGGTAGTGGGTCCTGGGCGTCTAAAGAATCAATAATCTCGACCAAAATTAAACTCATCAAGGTAAACTTCGGTTTCGTCTACCAGTAGATCGTTTATAGGAACGTGTGGCAACTTTCCGATGTCTTCAATTGCGTCCAGAAATACGAGTAGTGGAGCCTTGTACTCCAGAAAAGATCTAAAAGACTGATGTATGTCGTGCTATCCGAGGAAGCAGCCTCATGCTTTGGAAACAACATGACCTATACATTAAGGATTAGAACAT
The DNA here is from genome assembly GCF_013141755.1 of Anopheles stephensi. NCBI lineage: Eukaryota > Metazoa > Arthropoda > Insecta > Diptera > Culicidae > Anopheles > Anopheles stephensi. The sequence continues at coordinate 35,488,122 of NC_050202.1, read as the reverse complement.
AGCCTAGACAACATATGGACGAAGGAACGATCTCCTTAAATTTCATAGCAATAATTGAAGCCTTATTTATTAGGACATTTAAGGAGTGATCGAATATAAAAATCATCCCGATCATCTGTGTCCTACATAATCTGCCCATCGACTCGTGAGAGACCGGAAAAGCTCACTGGAAAAGGTCCCTTCCGATGCATCCTTTATGCCCGGAAAACCCTCGAACCCAGAGGGTGTTGGGAGTAAACGACTGCCTTAAATTTATCGATCGAACGATACAATGCCGTTTCTATGACTTTTCTACCGACTGTTAATTTTACTTTCGCGACGTTAAACGATTACTTTCGCGATACCTGCTAACGTTTAAACCTTTTTATGTATTTTTTGTAAATGATTACTTGCTTCATAAGTGTTGTTTAATATTTTATACATATTTTCTATTGAGGTTATTTGGATTTTATGAACACGTTTTCCTAGTTACAAATAACGTTCAGAGCAAAAGTTAATTCGTTGGTCTACTTTTTAGTTTAGCATACATTTATTTCTATCATTAACCGATAATCATGTGTGTGCTCCACAACTTCCATCCAACACACACACACAGGAAAAAAGGAACACACATGGACGGGAGGGTTTTTTTTATTTAAACAACCGAACAAAAGGATATACGAGTGAAAGTCACCGAAAACTACGGCTGTACGGATGTAGAAGGATGTGCATGCTGCTTCCCTTTTCTTTCGCCCTCTCTCTCTCTCTTCCTGTTCCTGTTCTGTTTATATCCCTCCATCGGCACACAATTTGCAAAGAGCGACCGAACAAAAAGTTGAACAAAGTTTTGCGCCTTGTTGAGCATTTATGAGGTGAATGAGAGTGACGAAAAACGCATCTAACCAGAGTGGCCCGCGTGTTGTGGCCGTAGGTTAGGAGGAGGTGCATAACCCACCAAAAAAGAGGCGAAAACTAAATCAACCACCGTTGCTGGGCCGGGTCGGGCCGACCGTGCCAGTAGTGAATGGAAAACACGGCCGTAAGCGCGTGTGCATCGGAAAAGTCCGGTCTCATGAATTTGTTTTCCACTACTTTTGCCGTCATGTTTGACGAATTGCGAAGGAAAAACCCGGGAAACAAATGTGGAACAAGCGCGGATATGAAAATTGGACAAACTTTTCACGATGCCCCGTCGTCATGTTGCTGTGCCACCAGCGCGCTTCTCGTCGGGCTGTACGATATCTGTTTCCTACCTTCTTGTGTCAAGCTTTTTATTTTTGCTCCATTTTTTTCTGCTGTTGGTTGCTTTCGTTAATTCTTTCTCTACGATCACCAGCTTTTGTTAAAGGTTTTGCATCTTTCATCTGCTGCCCGGTGCCTTTATTTTTGAGTTGTTCTGTTACCGTGGGTAACAGCAGCAGGTAGGGGTGTAGCAGTAAGGTTGAAATCCTGGATCAAATAAAGAAACGGGGGGGAAAAAAAACCTAAATTGTTCCCTAACAATAGGGGCTCCCGACAATAGATTACTTGAGGTGAGTAATATTCCTTGCCCACAGACAATCACAAACAATCATACACCGGCAAGAAAATAAATGTGCATGCATTTAGCAGAAGAAAAAGGGATAAGCGAACCAATGTCGACTTTTACCGACTGGCATATAATTATAAATGGTTTGGAAGACAAAACATAAAAACAAATCTTCAACGGGCAGAAGAAAGTAATGTAATGAACGTAAATTAATGATAAACGGCGCAGAAAGGAAGAAAAGAATATTTTAAACTTAAGTTGAACAACAAGTTTTACTCTACACCATTTGACGTGTGTGTGTATGGCGTAATTTCCAGTTCCAGCGACTCAAAACTAAAATTATTCATTAGAATCCGCACACTCAATTTATATCCCCCTTCAGGAGTATACAGATAATAGAGACATGGACTCTGTCCAACGCTAACCAAGGAGTTTGAGAAAAATACTGCTCAGAAATATGTTTTGACTTCGACAAACGCAGGCTCACAAGACAAACCCTATTATAAATCAGTTATATAGCGAAACATTTGTTCTTGCTCTGATGACAAGAAGTTAGCAAATCTTGATTTATTACGCAGTATAACGAAAATGCTACTTTGTGACGCATTGGTCAAGCTTACCAGGTATAATAGAACGACAATGACCTACATCTTGTGTCAGATAAAGGCAGGCGGTAGGGCTCTGTACTAGCATCAAGGGTGTCTCTTCACGTAAGTCTGGCGCTAGAGAGACTTTAATTCAGATGCAGATATACATCATTAATTTGAGGCCTTGCCATGTACCAAACGATCATCTTACAAGCGGTGCAAAATTTCCGTTTGGAGATAATTGAGGCGATACCTAAATTGATGGTGGCACCACCCAATAAACCCTCCTAACAACTACTGATTAGCGCATACGACGATAATATCTAAGCCGTGTTCTAAATAGAAGTTACGTAGAAGAAGTTTGAACCCTGTTTGTGAGGTAGGACGACAAACGAACCGGGAAAAGGACGAGTTCTATGAGCGCCGCGAGCTCTCTTGGACAGCGAATAAGGCTTGTCATGAGGATGGCACCGAACAACCCAGCTCGAGTAGTCGGTTTTGAGATCATCCGGCTAAATGGACGGTATATTGGCTTGAAAGACGATGTAGACAGACCACTAACAGTATCGAGGACACCATGTCAATCATGTAAGTAATAGTGACCCGAAACCCATTTTGGCTCGTGGGCTCATTCACATGCAATTTTTTGTTCTTTTTCGTCAACACTTCTATTTTAAGCGCCCTGCACATAATTGTAACACCCGCAGCAGATTCGCCAGGAGACTTTCTGGGTGGAATTCGAATACAGTGCTGCCTTGTGCAAGACTGGCGCCACATCCATTCTACCGACGAGCCATCCTTCGGTGAGTGAACTAATTCATATCCTGAAAATTGTGATATAATGTGTTATTAAATTTTAATCACGATCACCTATGTGCCGGTATGTTTCGATGCGGGCCGGAGTGATAGCATTCGCGCACTACGGACCATCTGTTTAACGTGGCTGGTGTGTACTAGCATCTAACGGGCTAAAGTTTTAATTGACTAGTTGCTTAAAACCCAAAGCAAAATGGAAGCAGCTTCTGTTACGTTAACGCAACTTTTTTAAACTATTTTCAACAAAATTAGTAGTATGTTTTGTTTAAAGTGTCAATTTAACTTCACACCGGTGTTATGTTTCAAGCATGAACAAAAAACTGTCATTGTCGATTAAGCCGCTTCGTATTCGTAGAAATTATGCTCACATGCTACCTGGCTGCGTTGCAGCTCGGCACCGTGGATGATTTAATGGGCATGTTTGAATTAATAGTACCGATTCGGGTCAATATACCGATCTGCCGGGTAGCGGAGACAAAGCAACGTGCAACAGAAACATTGTGAAATTTCAGCACGTATCAATGCGAGAGTCCGTATTCCTGAAGTCAGAAAGCGGAAATAGCGAACGGTATCAAAAGCCATTAGTGTATTGAAATTGGATCTGGATGATGAAATAATTGAACGTGCAATTGAATGTTCGACCGAGGGGTTTTAGCTCGGGCGAGTTTCGCACGATTGAGACAGCAGCAGCAGCTGGTGCAATAATGACTCGGTTTGGAGGCGGAAAACAGAATTGGGAACGATCGGTATTATCGGTGGTTTTCCGCTAGGTCATAATTACGATCGATCAAAGCGTTAAAGAATTAGAATGTCAATGAATTGATACTACACGCGAGCGGGAAACGATAAAAGTGTTTTGAAAGGATTCATGCATATTTGAAAAGGCTGCGCGGGAAAAGCCTCCGGGCACGAGTTGGCGCCAACCAAAGCTCACGCACCACGGGGATAGGATCGGTGAGCGTCAAAGTTAACGGCGGTTGCTTTTACTTTCCTTTTATTAATAATAATTAATTATTTTCAGAAAGCGCTATTGAGCAACTGCACGCCCCTTTTTAAAAGATTATTATTAAAAGTGTTTTAAACATACCTTGCTGCTGCTGCTGCTGCTGCTGCTGCTGGCTGTTGGTTCGTTCATTGCATTTAGCAAACAAAACAACCAGCCATATGAGCTTATGCAGCACCTTGCTGCTTACCTTTTGCCAGCTAAATTATTCTCGGCAGCTGCAAAATTACATTTTTTGTTTGCATCCTCTTCTCCATCCACGTTAAGGCGGCCTGTTATCTCAGCTAAACTCTTTTCACTCTCGTTGGCTTACCTCTTTGCTTGTTTTGCAAGGAAACATACAAGAGTCTGCTTTGTCTGGTGAGTGCTTTTCGGTGAGGTTTTCTCCCATTTCTCGTTTTCATTTTTTTGTTTTGTTCGTCTACCACTGCTTCAGAGCCATTTCCATTAGGTGGATACTATCAAAACAACAATGCAAATGAGATTATATACAGTGTATATCGTCCATGTTTGCCGACGCTCCTCTAGTGCCATTCCGCAGCCATTCTAAACCCGAATATCCAACCGTAATGAGTTTGTTGTGCAGTGTCGCTTTGGTTTCTTAGTGTGTTGAAGCGTATCTTCTACCTTCTTCCTGTTGATTACGGTTAAAGGATTTGGAAGCAGTGGGGACGGCGGCGGCAATGGCGACGAATGGCGAAGGCCGGCGAAAGACATGCAAACGATGGCACACCGGACAGGGCTCTGGTTTTCAATCTCTGGGATATAGCCATAGTGCTCAACCGATTCTACACGTGCAAGTCTATTTCACATCGTTCATCATTTGCATCGTTTAAGTGATCATCACGGCTGGCGCAGGATGGACGAAGTGTGTGCAGGGCAGGGCATTTGAAGAACGTTCGAGTGTTTTTGAGCCTTTTTTTTTAATTGCTCTCTATCAGCCAACGATTCAAACTATCCAACCGACCGACCGGTACTTGGTTGCTTGGTTTGCCTCCATTCACTCATTGGGACTTTAACATTGACATCCAGGCAGCAGTGATTAAAAGTGCAGAAAGATTGTTTCCTTATCGCTATTATTAGCTGCGGTTTATATAGTGTTTTTTAGGTTAAGTCTAAAATCTAAAGGGGATTAGCAGAAGCGTCTGACATAAACGGGCGGTTTGAGAATGTATGTTTTTTGCATGGCGATAATTTTATTTCAATTGTACGTACTGTTGTCATATTAAAAAGGTTTTGGTATTTTTAAGGCCTTTATTATAATTAATATTATTTATTAAAATTGTTTGCATCAAGGGCTTCAATAAAGTCAAATCTATCATAGGTAACACATATTCACAAATACAAGGAACAGGTCGAGGTGAGAATGTGGGAAGGCGGAATAACAGAACTTTAGGATGAGGATGACAAGAGGCGGAAAACATTGACAGAAACATGGTGATCAAACAGATCAAACCTACGGAACGCAAAGGGATAAGCAAGGGTGGACGTGCGCCGTGAGCGGTGGGAAGGAACATATGAATGAATATCTGCCAGAAGGGTGGGAGAGCCAATGTTGGAAAGGAAGGATGTTGGCTATAAATTATTTGCGGGCATGAGCATAACGATCCTCAAGTCTAACCAAACCCAGCAGCTGACATCAGAATATTAAGGCAAGGTAGCGTAGGAGTCGTTCGAAAAACGCCTGACGCCTAGTCGAGTGAACTCCATCTGCACCCTCTCCAACCTATTCATAGTGGTGACTCTGGCGGGTAATCCGCCATAAAATACAGAATTGGACGCACTCAGCAGCAGTACAGCGCTCCTAGACACGACGGTTCAACAATCTCAGTAGCCATACGAGTAATGAGACCCAACACCTTGCTAGCTGACAACGGAAGGAATGGTTCGACGAAGAATGCACTCGTGAATTATCCGTGAAAAATGCAGCACGCGCCCTCATGCGCCGTCAGAACGTGGAAAACTACAAACGACTGAGACAACAGACCCTGCTCTTCCAGGAAAAGCAGCGCCGTTTCGAAGAGTCAGATGAACAGCTGCTGGAGCAGCTCTCTCAGCCGGGGGACATTCGCTCGTTTTACAGGAGGTTGAAAGAGGCACGGAGTGGATTTGCTCCTAAAACGCGATGTGCCGGGACGCAGACCGATATCTCCTGACAGACGAGCGAAAGGTGATCGAAAGGTGAAAGTGCTACTTCGAAGGGCACCTGAACGGAGCAGAGACAGGAGAGGTTTGTAAAAGTAGCAGAACAAGCCAACAGCAGCAGCAACACAGCACCAACATTAGTGACAGCAATAGTGCAGAAGACGAAGTGCCTCCGCCATCTCTGGATGACATTGCCAGCGCCATCGAGTAGCTTAAAAGCAACAAGGCTGCTGCTAGTGATGGGCTGGCGGTCGAGCTCTTCAAGAAGGGGCCCGAGAGGCTTACCGTCGAAATGCACCAGCTGATCACGAGAATCTGAGAACAGAAAGAATTACCGGAGCAGTGGAAGCTGGGCGTCATTCATTCGTCCTCAATACCGCCTATAAGATCCTGTCCCAGATCTTGTTCTGCAGACTTGCCCCACTTGCTACGGATTTCGTCGGAAGCTACCAAGCTGGGTTTGTTGGAGGCAAATCCACCACCGACCAAATCTTTACTCTTCGGCAGGTCCTCCAGAAGTGCCGAGAGCGCCAGATCCCTACGCAACACCTCTTTATAGACTTTAAGGCGGCCTACGATACCATAGATAGGAATGAGCTATGCAACATCATGCAGCGGCACCACTTTCCTGGAAAGTTGATCCGGCTGCTAAGGGCCACCATGAACGGGGTGCAGTGCAGTGTGAGAGTATCGAACATGCTGTCGGAGTCGCTCGAAACTCACAGGGGTCTGAGTCAAGGGGACGGACTCTCCTGACTACTGTTCAATATAGCCTTGGAAGGTGTCATACGAGTCGCGGTGCTAGACAACGACATCCGTGGCACGATTCTCTACCGGTCTCTCCAATATCTTGGTTTCGCGGACGACATAGACATGTGTGTGAGGCGTACACCCGACTGAAACGTGAAGCAGCAAGAATTGGACAGATGATCAATGCGACGAAGACGAAGAGAGAGCAGCGTGTTAGTCGACGGCGACAATCTCGAGGTGGTAGAGGAGTTCTGCTATCTTGGGACTGTCGTAACTTCGGATAACGATGTCAGCAGCGACATCCGGAGACGCATTGTGCTGGGGAATCGTGCCTGCTACGGCCTTCACCGTCTGCTGAGATCCAGAAGACTTCGCGACCGCACGAAATGTGAGATCTATCGCACACTGATTCGCCCGGTGGTCCTATATGGCCACGAGTCTTGGACCATCCGAGCGGAGTATGCAAACGCTCTGGGCGTGTTCGAGCGACGCATCCTCCGGACCATCTTTGGCGGTGTGTTCGAGCATGGAGTGTGGAGGAGAAGGATGAACCATGAGCTTGCTGAGCTATACGGCGAACCGGACATCCTGACGGTGGCGAAGACCGGCAGGATACGATGGTTGGGCCATGTTATGAAGATGCCGGACTCATGCCCCGCCAAGAAGGTATTCTTCAGCGACCCTCAGTTCGGCACGAGGCGTCGGGGAGCACAGCGAGTTCATTCTGGATCAGGTGAAGGGAGACCTGTCGGAGATCGGGAGCCTACACGGATGGGAAGTTGCAGCCAGGGATCAAGTTTCCTGGAAATTTATTCTTGACCGGGCCATGTCACGACGACGTGCTTTTTAAAAGAATAGGTCATCTTGATGATGATGATGGCCTTGCTAGCTCTCTCGCAGGACCGAGTTGAGATGCGGCCCGCAGGACTATTTGTCATCCAGCTGGGACACCCCAAGGTCCCTGGCCAAGGAAACTCGCGAAAGCGTTGAGTCGTAGAGTAGATACTGGTGCAAATATAGAGTAGATACTGGTGAACAACCAAACGAAATTAAACAGCACTCCGAGACACAGAGAACGAGCCCGTTGGAGATGCACCAGTCTGCAAAAGCATCAGCATAGGATAGGAGGGAGTGGGAATCGTGGGACGAAGACACAGGATTATAGAGCTTCGGAGTCCAACAGACAATCATTTGGTGATAGCGATCTGATGCAGTCAGATGAAAAGAGATGGAAAGAGAAAACAACCAAGGACTCAAGACGCTACCCTGAGAAACTCCTGGTTTGCTGATGAAAAGGGTCAGCGAGAACCCCCTCATACAGGGTGAGGAGTATGAAGGGTCCTCCAGAAAGGAACAGAGCCAGAGAAGAACTCATTCACTCGAGCTATGTCATGAGTAGTTAATGTGTTACAAACAGTCGAACGCAGTTTTAAATTCGGTATAGATGACGTCAAACTGCCCACTGTGTGAGGAAACAGATCGATCATACATAATAGATAACACGCTCGAGGACTTTAGACACTGCACAAAGGATAACTATGGTATAGGGTTAAGGTTAATATGAGCTTTGGCGATCATTTAATACTGCGACTTGACTAAAAAACCGGTTCAGCAAGGTCCTACGGTCGTTTTTTGCCTTAAACATTCGATTAATCGCTTGGGTGATCAACGTTGCGAATTTCCTCGATCGGCGATGCACCATTAACTGATTTTCTTGAATGAATGATTTCCGCATGGACAGCTCCATCTCAACCATGGATGATAAGTTTTGCGCAAATTTGTTCACCTTGTCCAGGTGCTTTTCAAGTTTCCCAATGACAAAACCAACTGACAATAGAGCCTTGATTTTCTTGATAAGTTTCTGATGCTGCTAGAAGTATTCTTCGCAACGCTTTCGCTTGACCGAAATCAGTTTTTCGTCTTTCGTTGGAAATGGGAAGAAGTTTTAAAACTCGAAGCAGTGTGTAAAACGGTCAACAGAAAGTGCTTCACTAGTTCCAACTTTTTTGGCTCAGGGACAAATCTCTTAGCGGGCGAAAAAATCTTCAATTGCAGTTTGCTCGGATGTTTCTTGGCCAACTCACAATGCTGCAATGTTTTGGCTGTACATGCAATACATGGGCCCTTGCACGATTTTTGTTTTGTATCAGTCTTTTTTAATGCATTTGTTAGTATCAAGAAAGTGTACCGGCTAATAATATTCTTTATGATGTATTTGTGCCACGTACTATACTACAAATGTAATGTAAGCATTTAGTGTAGGTAAAACTCGACAGTTTTGTTAGAAATTCTTTAGAAGTTGAGAAATTGTAGGTATGAAATTTCATACAGTCGTTCGGTGCAAGATGGTGAGTTCATCGTACAGCTGGTAGAGCTCGTCATTGTAGCAGCTCCCCCATTGTCCTTCCACACATACGGGGTCATTATTTTTCCATTAGAAATAATACAGCTTCAGGGGCGGCCCGATAACCGGACGAAAACAGCGCCGATCTTCATAAGGCAGGACCGGGGTTCAAATCCCATCCGGACCATTCCCTCGTAGTGAGGACTGACTATCCATCTACGTGGTCTAGTAAGCCAGGAATGGCAGGCATGGCCTTCAGAGGTCGTTGAGCCTAGAAGAGAGTGAGCGAGAGAGAATACAACTTTAGGCAGGGAAGATGTACAGTAAGGTGACTGCACTTTTGAAGTCGTTCAAAATTTCATCTACCTAGGATGATGATGATGATGATGATGATAAGTCCCACATTTACCCCCCAACACAGTTTTGAGAAGGACGAAATTATCGTTAGGATGTTTTTACTCTGATGTTTTTAAGCTTAAAGGCTACGTTTTTAAGTAAAAAGGCTACGAGTAAGCAGTGGCATCGACTAGCATTCTGAAGAGTCTACCGATTGATGCGTCTAGGCTGTCCGACATGTTTCCACCGAGAAAACCGGTTCAAATTTCGTAACAATACTATTGTTCCTAGGTATTCTTTACAGAACAAACCGAGAACCACTTATTGCAACTGATTCACCGCATTTAAGAATGCCGCTGCAACTTCCGTATCCACTAGAATACCAACGAGAGGCATTAGGAACTAATTAAAGTTCGGAACTCTGGGCTCATCTGCGATGCGTGTGCTATGAACTTCAGATCCTCGTACTATTCTCTCCCCTAGATAAGCAGGCAATAATCCGTTCAGCAATCGGAATATAAAAGCCCCATGGTTTGATACACAATCCTCTGCTGTACAGACATCCATTGTGGAATATCTATCATTTCGGTGGACCGCGCACGTCGATCACTACCCAATATTAACCTTATAATACGGGGTTTTGCAACCTTTGATTAAAGCCTAACGATTTGTCCCTTATTGTCGAGAAACAGCAGAGTGATTTATAGAGGTGAACTTTCCGGACAAAATCGTGATCGTTCGCCTGCCACTACTTATCACTCCACACTTCATAGCCACTTTAGCGATGAGTCAATATGAGCATGGAACTTCAACTTGTCATCTAAAATAATTCCCTTAGTAGTTATGACGAGCTCTACGAGCTGTACGATCATCTCACCATCGTGCAGCGATTAAGACTCGCCAGGCTGCGGAGGGCTGATCATATCATGAGAATGACACCGGACGATCTAATCCTTACAGCGCTTTTAGACCCACGGATAGAGGAGGCGTGGTAGATCCAAATTGAGATGGAATGATGACGTTGATGAGACCATCAGAATGGCGGGAATAATGGAGTGGCAGACGATGGCGATAAATCGTGAGCGGTATCGAGGACTGTTGCTCAAGGCCAAGGCCGCGAAGTGGTTGTAGCGCCTGATAAGTAAGTAAGTAAGTAAAGTACTGTTTGATTATTATAATTTAGTATCTTGAATGTTTACCGCTCTATACACACACGCATTGCTGACAGTGTCCGTGTGATAAGTCATAAGTAATCCCAAACGCCAGTATCGTTCATCGCTCGCACAACAATCAAATCATTGTACATCTCCATTTTTTCAAAAATAGGTGAGCTAGATGTTTGCCTTTTGTTTTTAAACTACCTGCGATACACATAGCCGAACGTTACGCAAAAGATCACCTTCTAGCGTGAGATGCGCAGGGAAGCATTCCAGTTGCGCGGTTCGCCCAGCTCAGCTCAGTTACATCGCAGCTATCGAAATGGTAACACTGAACTGTTCGTTTTTAGTTCGATCGCAGCTTAAACGCTGCATAACGGCGACAATTGTCGTCGGTACGTTAGTATGTTTCTGTGTAGTGCTGCTCATGGATGGAACTGTAACGAAATCGGTCGAAGAAATAAATCGAGATCGTTTGTTGCATTTGCGGGCGGCCTGCGAGCGCACCAACAACGGAGGAAGTACGTGTTGAGCGAGCAGCAGTGAATGTGAACACAAGCTTATGCATTGCCGTTTTGTGTCCCTCTTTTATTTGTAGAATATACAATAGAAACGTCTTTCTACATTCACGTGAAAAACGAGAGCCTGTTGTACTGCCTGGTGTTCAAGTCGGGCACCACCACCTGGTTCTATAACATTAATCGATGGGCCGGCATCAGTGAGGAGAAGATACTGGACGACAAAACGGACAACTTTATGCTGGCCCGGCAAAAGTATCCTTGGGAAAATCCGCGCGTGCTGCTGACGAGCATGAAAAACACGTACACCTTCATCGTGGTGCGCGATCCGTTCGAACGTTTGATCAGTGCGTACGAGGAGCGGTTGCTTGGGCAGCTGCATCCGTACTATAAAAATCTATCGCATAAAATCTACAAACGCTACCACAACGATGGTAACGAGTACGGGGTACCATCGTTTCAGGACTTTGCCCGGTACGTCGTCGATCAGGCCCGCAATAGTCAACCGTCCGATCTGCATTGGCGACCGATCAATGATTTGTGTACGCCGTGCCTGGCGCGGTACGACTCGATCATCAAGATGGAATCGTTCGGGTCCGACTTGGCATACCTGACGAATCGGACGGGTTTGCAGGGGAAAATTAAACCAGCGCACATGAACTATTCGCGCCGCGATCCTTTGCATCGACTGATCGAAAAGTACTTTTCGCAACTGACCCAGCAACAGTTTGACGATCTGTACGAACTGTACCGGTTAGATTTTGAGCTGTTCCAATACTCACCCGAACGGTACTTGCAGTTTATTAAGTAACCTTCAAAGTGGTGGTGGTGCTGGTGTTCTAATGACTGAATTTTAAGCTGTGTGTTCATGGTAGCGAAAATAAAAGTAAATCGATTGATAAATGGGAAAACAATAATTGTGGCTGTTTCCGTGGAATTTATATCGATCGCGCGTAGCAGGAATACTTAAAACGCAAAAAAGAGATCGCGCAAGATAATCTTTTCAACATTTAAACGCTTTTAATATAACCTTTGTATAAAGAAATTAAACTAGCTAGTTGAGTTTAATTTAATGGTCTTTATTCATGTTTTCAAATAAATCTATATATAGCGTATCCTTCGATGATAGTTAGTGACGATGCTAACTGCGTTCGGGTTAATTGTTGTGTGGCCATTTTAAGTTCACATGATTAAAGGACGAAGTACGAAGTACGAATAAAACGAATAAAAACAGATTTCGTTCCACATTTATTCATGTTCCTGCACGTCTACCTTCGCTACGAGAGGGGGTGTCGCGGGTCGCCACTTACACTAGTGCTTTCGGTATTTGAAAGTATGTTTCCGCCGAATAGCCAAACAGCTCAAAATCCATCTCATAAATACTGTACAATTTGTCCATTTGCGCTCGCGTGATCTGTGAAAAATATTTCGCGGCCAGCGTCCGGACCGGCTCCTTTCGAACGTGATTTATTTGCGCCAGCCTCACGATTCCTTGCAATTTGGCAGCCTCTATCATCGCCGCCACGTCCTGCTGGTACGTTTCTAATTTAATTATGAAATCATACCTTGCCAGGCAGGGTGTGCACAGGTTGTTAATAGGGCACCAGTGAATGTCTAACGCAATCGTACCGTTATTGTGCCGCACGTCATCGAGAATGTACTGGACAAAGTCGCGAAACGAAACAGTGCCCTGTCCCAGGGGATGATACCGCCGGTAGATGGCCTGGGCAACGCGTGAATAGTACGCATTTTTTCTACTCGCCAGCCTGTCTTCAAATGCGCTCATTAACCGTTCGAACGGATGGCGGACGATAATGAACGAGAAAGAGTGCTGCATCGATTGCATCAGCGTAAGACGGTTTTCCTTGGGGTAGAACTTGCGCGCCAGGTACAGGTTGTCGATGTGCATTATCTCGTACTCCGAGTATCCTGCCCACGAGTTGAAGTTGTAAAACCAGCTGCTTGTACCAGCCTTAAACACTAAGCAATACACCAAACTGTGATTTTTGCTGTGCAGGTAGAAGGCAGGTTGAAGGTTAGTGTCTACAAATACAGATATAAAAATTCGTTGATTAGAATTGGCGAACATAATTGGTAACCAAAGCAAGCACCTAACAAACTTACGTCCTCCATTGTTCCATCGCTTGCAAGCATTCGCTAGATGGTCGAGCCTCCATCGGTTGATATCGGCAGCCGATCTTTCACCGAACTGATTGCGAATCAGTTCGAAGTTAAGGAAACAAATGACCACCGTTATTGTTGCAAAAATGCCGCCTATGCACGCCTGCACGTTAGATATGTTTAAGGCGAAGAGTTGGCATTTTAAACGCCTCTTTAGTTTGCGGCTCGCGAGTATGATGCACGACACACCCATGGCACTGAAACCTGTACTAATTCTAACCGTCTGGCTTCAGCGTTTCTTGGGAACGGCTGTCGTCTTGGAGCATTCGTTGGGACGCAGAACAAATGGCAAAAAGTCTAAGTGCTCTCGTTCGGCAAGTTGAATATTTCTTTCCCGTGTTTATGTCGTCTGTGCGAGACAAATCTACCACACTCTCATGTGAACAAATAGCATATTTATAAATAGCGCCTTGTTGTTCCTTTTTTTTTTTTGTTGGTTGGCGCACTGTTTTTGAGTTGTAGTATATCTCGCACGTGTCGCCAATCAGTTAACAATTGGATAATTCATTAGATCAGCAAAATTCCTCCTGACGTCACGATAACAGTAAACAGCTTCTATTTACTAAACTCTGTGGTTCAGTGTCAGCTAGTGCAAAAATTTAGTGCTCTGAATGGGGTCTCGTTTATTCAATGGCTGTGGTAAACCCGTACGAACCGGTATAACAAATAAAAATTCATGCTCTGTCCTCTGTTTTTGCGCGGTGAATCAATATGGACAGTTTAAATTGTTTGCTCAACTGATGATGTTGTGATTTGCCACAGTTTTTCGGACTAGAGGACTAAAGGACTAGACAGCCTATTAGTATCTGCTGCAAATCATGATGCACGTGAAGCTGGATAAGAATACTTAAAAACTACTGTGCTACTCGTTTTTGATACAGATAATTAGAACAGCTCAATTAAAGCCATCGAGGCTTGTGGTAGGAACATTGAAGAGATACAACCCACACAGGATTGCACTTGAATATTAAAAAAAAAGCTCAATAAAACTTTGTACTTCTCGTCTTTATTGTATCTTTGGAAACCAAAATAGGGTGAAGTTTTTTCTTTTAGAATAGTACTCACTCCAACGGAAACATTCTAATCACTGTACTAAAAAGAGCCTGCGAAATATTTCAACCCCCGGTTGCAACTGTCAACATGTGCTAAAACAGCACCTTTCATCGCGATGTCCTCTCAAACTTCGGCCATGTTCGGGTGTTTGTGTTTACATTGGCGCGAGTTGAGTTCTTGTGAATGTAAATAAAAAATGTCGATCTGAAAGGTACTGCAAACCAAAATCCCCTCCCAGTGGTGCTTTTTGATGGTAAGTAAAATCGCGTAATGCAAATCTTTTCCCACTGAAACAAGTTTCAGCGAAAACCCGTGCAGCCCAGCCAGAAGCGTGTGTGTGTGTGTGTAGTTGGCTGGGGGATGGGTGTTTCCAGAACCGAAGAAAGGCATTGGAACGGGACTAACACACACCTGTATTGTTTCAGCGCTGGTGGCAGTCGTGCAGCGGGACAAAAACACGATGAGTGCTTCCGAGGGTCACTGGGAACCCCTAGCAGAGATTTACCTGTCGCATCCGTTGGTGAAGGATAAGAAGAAAAGCATCTATTGCCTGTGCAGTCGTGTATTCATCAAAAACTACTACGATGTTTACGTGTCCACCCTGGAACGTGGTGATTCCGTGCCCTTGATTCCATCGATGGATACCATCGGTCAAACGGAGCCGTCGTCTTGCTCTCCGGTGGCTGTAAAAACGGCAGAATCTAAAGCTGCTGCTGCTGATGGCGTAGCGCAAAAGGTACAATATTTGGCTGGGGGTCATACACCCGACGAGCTGCTGGATGTGCTGGATCGCGCTGAGGTGGACGACGTGTTTATCGAGGAACCATTGGTAAAGCAGCTAAGCTTCGGGCGGGATGGTGTGCGCAAAATGCCTTCCAAGTGGGGTGATCGCGATGCGGGCACTACCAGTGACGCCAGCTGCTACTTCAGTGCCAGTGCTAGCCACTCCGATACCAACTACTGCAGCACCGATGAGCACGAGCACGTGCTGTACGCTTCTGGCGCAGGTTCGCAAAACGTGGCGACGGGTTTGAAGACGACGGGCAACTCCACCACCACCGTGAGAAGTTTTGTAACATCCGGGCTACACTCCAGCGATAGCGGTGCTGACCTGTCGGAACGAATCCATGAACGGAAACTATCGCTCAAGGATGAGCTGCTCGAGAGCGGTCGGACGAATAGCGACGATAACGAGCGCAATGCGGGATGTGGTGGTGGTGGTGGTGGCGGTGGGCATGTGCCATCCGCTGCATTAATGGAACGTAACAACAGTCTTCCGGAGGCATTCGGACGGGAAGATCTGCACGATGCATGGGAAACGTACTGGAGCAAGCACGGTGAAGCAATAATCTGGGCGTCTTGGATCGAAAAGTACAGTGATTACATCAACCCGGAGTACCTGGAGCCGGAAGATCACGACCAGGCCACCGGAACCAATACACCGCACGACAAAAGTGAAGCCACACCGGGGACCGCAACCGAGGTGGATAAAGACTTTTCGTTCGACAACGATGCAATCACGACCACCAGCATGCAAATCGTTGTGTCCGCCTGTTCACCGCATCCCTACACAAAGTCCACCTATCAATCGGCACACTGGCCCTTGCCTTTCGGTGACGGTGCAGCGGGAGGCAGTGGCGGTGGCGGCGGTACCGGAGACGATGCGCTTTGGTGCGCGCACCGTTCCGGTAGCTGCGAAAATGAAGCGCTCCTAAGTCCGCGGTGCGATTCGGTTACGTCGAGCATACCGCTTACGGTAGGCACTACCGATTCCATGACCAATGTCACGCGCATGACAATTTCTAGCTACGACTTTTGTAGCTCCAAGGTAAGCTCGGATAGCTCGAATCTGTCCGAGAGTCTCAGCTCGGAAATGTCCAACGAAAGCTCGAACAGCTCCGATATGCTCGAAACGGAGTATCTGGTCGGTGGTGGGAATCGAACGACCGGAGCACCGATACCGCCCGACGAAGAGGCGGCGATGGATGGCGAGCAGTACTGGCAAATTCTGTGGCAGCAGCACTTCCAAGAGCTGTACGCCAAACAGTACCACCACTTTATGGCCGAACACGCGCACGACGATCAGAGTACGGGTTGCGGCGAACGAAGCACAAACTCCAAGTACCACAAGCGAAAGCGCAACAGCAATAGTGGGGCAAACCGGGGCGAGCCAGCCCCCCGTTCCTACCACCAGCAGTTCCAGCAGTCGGAACATCAGCTACCCGAAATGGTAGCGGAAATGCGTCTATCGCAAGCGGAAGATGCGACCGACGAGCCTAAGGATGGGCAGGACGAGCACCCGAGCAGCAGCAGCAAAGACACGCAAGCTGCCAAACCGGCGGAATCGGTTGAAGATCTTACGACGGTGCTGCAATCGTACGGTTTACCGACGGCATTCGGGAAACCGGCAGGGGACGGAGGCGACGATAGACCACCGAACGAGAAACCAGTCAATCTGAAGCGCAGCCACGAGAGTGATAACGAGGAAACGCCGAAAGAACGCTTGAAGGCGGCCTTCGAGCTGATGGGATACTGTTTCTCCGATCCGGCAAACGAAACCGAATCGATCATAAACATCTCCGGCGAGGTAGTGTACCGCAAGAAGCACATTCGGTTGCACAATCGGGTGTTGAAGATGAAACACCACAAACCGAAGCACACGTACTTCGACGACGATGGGAACGAGCTGCCGGCAGCAGGCGGTATCGATAAGGTGGACTCTGCCGCTCCGGAAGCACTGCTGCTTCACACCTCTTCCGACGACGACGATGAAACCAATCCTGGCACGGTGGGGAGAGCTAGCGTACGCTCGAGCACGATTCTGGAGTATAATCAGCTGCCGGTCACTATCGAGCGGGACGTTGACTCGCTGGAGAGTGGTGACGGGCCGGGTGAGACGGGTGTGATCGACCCACCAGCGCTTGCATCGAGCGAAAGCGGATGCACCCTGCCTGCGCTAGCGAGCACAAAGAAGGAGAAGAAAAAGAAGCGCAAAACCAAATTTGTGGCCAGTCTGCCAGCGGACATTGCGAACGATCGGTCGCTGCTAAAGTACTGGTACAAGCGGTTCTCCCTATTTTCGCTGTTCGATTCGGGCATCCGGCTGGATCGGGAGTCTTGGTTTTCGGTCACACCGGAGAAGGTGGCCGCACACACGGCCGAACGGTGCCGCTCGGACCTGATTGTCGATGCGTTCTGTGGGTGCGGTGGCAACACGATACAGTTCGCGTTCAGCTGCCAGAAGGTGATCGCTATCGATATCGACCCACGGAAGATTGAAATGGCCAAACACAATGCGACGGTGTACGGGGTGGCGGACCGGATCGAGTTTATCGTTGGCGATTTTATGCAGCTGGTGGATCGATTGCGGGCCGACGTGGTGTACCTTTCGCCACCGTGGGGTGGTCCCGGCTATCTGAAGGAGGAAGTGTACGATCTGGAGCAATCGCTGTTGCCCGTGCCGGCCACCCAGCTAATGCAGGCTGCCCAGCGTGTGAGTAAAAACATTGCCCTCTACTTGCCGCGTAACTCCAACACGCAGCAGCTGACGATGCTGGCCGGACCGAACGGAGCGGTAGAAATCGAGCAGAACTTCCTCGACCGTAAGCTAATCGCACTGACCGCCTACTATGGGGAGTTGATCAACGAATAGAGCGGGTTAATTGCATTTTGTGACGCGCGCGCGCACGATCACAGTAGTGTATCAGCCAGAAGAAACACCAACCGACACGACACACAGTCAGTCAGTCAGTCAGTCAGTCAGTCAGTGAGTACCGATGAGGCACTGACTGCATTCCGCAATTTTTAAAACCGTCGATGCTACAAGGGGCGACACACAAATGAGAGGTTATTTGTCTGCTTTGCAGCTACTAGACAATGGCCGACATTATTCGGGTCGAATAATAGTAATATGATGGCCGTGTTTTTGAAGTAGCTGTTGTTGTGGCACACGTACTAAGGCAGTAGAAGAGCAGTTCTTTTCGAAAAACCAGTGTTCCATGTTCTCTGCATTGGTAGTGAACTAAGCTGTGGTGCAAACGCAAAATTGGACAGCGAAAAAAAGAAGAAATTAGCTGGATTAAAAGGCGATTTTTGAGATCAAGAAATGAAAATTAATTCGTATAGGACAAAAAGGCCAACCAGACAGGAAGAATGATGTCTGGCTTCAAAAAATAATTTTAATGATTTCTACTAACTCGTAGCATATATCGGGTCGATATCATCGTCTGTCCTGAATTAGAGACTTTTTTTGCCTTTTTTCTCATAAGTTCAGAGCTTCTTCGGGGAGTACTTGCTATATCTGTTTTCTTTCTGGAACGTAAAAATCGTCTCAACTTTTTGAATGTCCAGATTAGCAGTTTTGCGATGCCCAGCACATTTACTACTATAGCACTATTTTCATTAGGACAATCTTGAGTATATGGTACTTGACCAATAACTAATATGCAAGTTAGGAACGTTTATGCAAGATGGATTGCGTTTGAGCTTTCGTTAGGAAAAAAAAACAATACACTTAGGTTAGTGGTTTGTGTTCGTGTTTGAATAAGTTTCTTCGAAAGTTTAGAGAATCGTATATCTTAAAGCAATTTTGATTTTCGGTGTGCATTGAACGAGAGAAAATCGATCGAGATGGTAGTAGTAGTAACTGTAAGACACAAAAACTTGAACGACAAACGTAATGAATTAACACACACACTATTACTATTAAAATTGATCAAAAACGGTAATAAAACTTACTTTATTTCAACATTACGCCTGTTGGTCTGTTTGGCCCTTATGGTCCAGTTCCGAAAGGGTTGTTTATCTTTTTTTACTGTGTTTCGTGTGTGTGTGTGTGTGCGTGTTTAGCTGTCGTGAAACGAGCCATCTCGTGTCTCTCCTGATGATTGGCCCGTGTGAAGGAAGTTCATGTTCAAGGTCGATACTCTCTTGCTTATTTCGAAACAGGTTCTTTTTTCCCGTGACAACAGGTTACACGAAGTGGTGCCGTTTGGGAGATTTTACGTCAAGAATGTAATGTACACGCTCAGGCTCATCCAACCTCCTGTAAGAGTACAAAATGAATCTGTTTTCTTGTGTAGGAAGATTTCTGTTTCTCAATAGAAGACAAATCGGCGGTCTGCTGATGATGGGGCCGTAACAACCACGAATTCCCCTGGGGGCATCATCGTGTGGATTGATGCACTTCAATCGATTACGTAGCGTGCAGATTAAAAGAAATCGTTCTACCGCAAGCTTTTGGCGATCACGAAGGCGCAGTGGGACATGCGAAAGGTTACCTAGGTTACGTTCTAGGGTGTGTTTCGAAATGGACACGTAACTGCCTGTGGTAAGTGGAAATATGTTGTTGCGAGCTTAAAGTACCGAGAACATTTATAAAGATCCTGTAAAGCAAGTGTTGCACGAAATTCTTATTGTTGTTGATTTGTACCGAAAACACCACGTTGCCATGGGTATGAAAATCCCTTTTACGATTTGCCGCGACAAAACAGGTTTATATCACACACACACACACACATCGGCGCAATACATACATATATCCATCGTAAGTGAAACAAAAGTACTGGGCGGCCAAATTCACCTTGCTGCACACTGATCAATGGGTCATGAAAGCTGTGGTGTGGTGGTGGTGGTCGTTCACAAACATATGTAAGCGCAAAGGTAAAACGCTATGCCGCGAGAGGGCTAGGAAAACCCCCAGTGCACGCGTATGATTAGAGGGTTGTTGTTGTGGTCGCCAGGCAACACACCACCGCCGTCAACCATCTAACCGATTCGGTCGATTCGGTCAGTCAATAGGGCACGTTTGAGCAGCACGGACGAGCAGTAGCTGCATGTTTTTTTTTAAAGAAGTGTTTTACTAACGGTGGTGACAAATGTGAAAAAGGATATTGCGCCATTACGGGAAGAATTGGCGATAGTGCTAAAGAGAAATAATTAGTGGTGTAAATTAAATTCACAAGTGAGTTGTGTTTGTTTATGCGCGATCAGTGTTGAGAAGAACATGTTTATTACTTTTAGAGAATTTTTGATATTTTGTTGACTATACTTTAGGGGGTACCCTCCGATTGAAATATTTGATGCATTGTGGCGTGCTAGCATGGAACAGAGTGTAGAAAAGCTAACGATTATTCTTGTCGCGACAGCTTTACGCGGTGTTAATTTAATTAAGGCGTAACTGACAGACACACACAGACACACAAACCAGCCAACCAGATGGAGGTCAAAAACGTGAAAAGGATATTGTCTAGCGTGATATGGTCCTAATTTTTGCATGCTAATCCAGGCATGAAACAGATGTGGTGTGAGTATATTACAGCGAATATACATAAATTGGTAAATGCAAAAAGAATCCTTTTGAAGTAAAAGTTACCGTTAAAAAATTTAGTGCTTTTTCTAGTTATTTTAATTATTGTAAAAACAAGAAACAATTTGTAGTGTTACTGCATTGTACTATATAAATTGCAATCCGATATATTTGTCTAAATAATCACTTAATTAAAAACAGTCAATATGAGTAAATGAAAAATAACGAAGCAAGGATAGTTCGGATAGATAGTTAATTTTTTTATATTTCATGATTTTTGAATGACTAAAAACTTTTCTCTCTGCGTTGTATTGTAGTTAAGCACGCAAAGGCTATGGGGAAAATTAGCACACGCAATAAAAAAAAAAAACACTGCGAGGATAATTCCTTCGTCCTTATAGGGTTTTGTTGTTGTTGTTGTGGTAAATGGTTAACTGAAAAGAGAACTATCGATCAAACCAAACTGACTGGTATGACCCCCGTGCCTTGCTTGATGCCATGGAAACGAGCAATGTTTCATGATTTGTTCTTCTACTCAGGATTATAGCCGAAATTTCTAGAGCTGTTTTAATTCTTCCCGCACGGTAAGGCTTCTTTAAAAAACATTTATAATAATTCCACGTACCTTTCGGCGCATCTTACAACTGCGATGAGCATGTGCAACTCACTATCCGCCTAGCGTTTAACCTACGCACCGTGTGTTTTCGGATACCCTACCACACACACGAGAACAAAGTTTTAGTAAACTGCATTCGATCAGGCGTGCGGCGGCATTTGTTTTGTGTGTGGCTGTTACTGACATTCAGCGCTAGTTTGCGTGGAAGGTTCAGGTGATTCAATCGATCCAATCCTTCCAGTCGGATCAAAGCCTAGGTTGAGCAACAGTGCAGTGCAGTGTGCGTTTGCCCGGGATCGGTATGCCTCATTGCAGGACGGCCAGCGACGCGACCAGATTCTGATACGCGGACGATGATATCATACGGCCGACAGAAGGTGGTACCTGTCGCGCATAATATTTTTGTGTTGTCCCTCGTGGTTCCTTTTGTAGTGGTGGTGATGATGATGATGGTTGCTACGTACACGGAGATTATGACGAGCTTCGCTCCGAAGTGCTGGTGTGTGGGTATGCACTGGAATGCCACCGGCCGATCGATCTCTGGCCGGGCGACAAATGGAGCCCAGGTGGGAGCGAGAAAGAGTGAAGGTAGCAGCAGCACCAGCAACAAAAAAAGCATGAACGACGAGCGCATTACGTTGGTGTGAGAATGGGATGCGACGACGTTCAGTCGAGTGAGAAAACTCCATTCAATACCCGTTTGTTCGCTTCACTGGCCAAGCCCAAGCAGGGCTGTGTTTTGCTCGGGCAAACAGACCTCCGCCAAACGCGCTTATCCGCGGTTGCTTCGCGATTAAGGCTAACGGAGCAAAAAAGAGGATTTCTCGCACTCTGTTTAGTGAATACAGGATTAAAAAATTTAAATTAAAATGACGCAAGCTAGCAGAGGAAGCTAAATTGGTGGAACAGCGGTGGTGATGTTAAAAAGTGAGAAATAACGTGGTCATTTGCTAGATGTGTTTATATTCTTCAACGTGTTTTGCGTGTGAAATTTTTAGGATAAAAAAGGAGAAAAAAGGTGAAGTGACAAAATTTGTAATTTATTAAGTGGTCAGCATATAAGTCCCTCGGTGGAAATGGTTTGAAGTTTGGTGCGATATCGCTATTAAAATAATTGATGTGAGTGAGTAGTGGTGGCCAAGTGATCGGAAATTTGTGTGTACCATGTTTTATCAGTGATCGGCGCCCATATGGTGGCAGCAGTGACAGCAGAAGAAGAGCCGAAAATCAATCATCCACTATCAGTAGTTGTTTGATCTACGAGTGCAATACACAAAACCCGGTGAGCCGACGACGACGGCCATATTCACCATGGATAGCGACACTGATTTCGAGCGAAGCATCAACAGCGCCATGGACGCGTTGGAGAACGCCATCGAGAACGGGTTCGACGAAGACTTCAAGGAACGGTTCAACCGTAAGTTTCTTATCGCTATTTCTGTAGCTCTTATGACCTATCGTAATATTTGGTAGATAAATGGATGGATACATTATATGTTGCAAGAGCACCACAACAAATATGGGGTACATGTTAAAATTGACCCTAACATGAGGTAGCTTGATTCTGGCTTTGCGAAACATCTTTTGAATGATGTCATAGAAAATTGAACGAAGTAAGCTTCAGGCTTCTACTACCATGACAACCCATAATCAAAGAAACGGTTTTTTTATTTTATTGAATTCATCACACGCAGGTTCGTACTGTGCCATCGGAAGCCTATCCCTACGGTGGAGTATGATAACGTTCGGCAAAAATCGATTAAATAAGCTCATAGCAAACCAGCTGTATGAGTATGTCATTTTCGTTTGCCTCTGTTGTAACATGATCACACATCTGCGTGATTGGATAATGGATAAACATGTTTTAGACAATGTTTAGTTGCGCGACGCTTGATCTCAATGTCATCAATTTTTAAACATGGCTGAGGTCAAAATTTAAGTTCCCATTCCCAGTATCATGATAATAGCGCTAGAGTCCATAAACTTGAACGTGTTTTCTTGAGCATATTTGGAGGTTATCATTTTCAAATTAGTGGTCGGTGGCGTTCGAATTGGTGGGTGAGAAGCAATCAATCAATGTTGGTGGTTCCCCGATGAACTGACTCCCGGTGGCTCAGCGACGGGGCGCTCACCCCGGTTTGGTTAACCTCGGATTGTTGGCCGAATTAGGGCCGGCCAAGGATAAGTGTTGAACAATGATGATGAAATATAAGCTCAGCATCGAACGGAGACCACCAAGAACTGCTGGCTTCTTCACGTGTGTATGTGCGGCGTCCCGACCCCTTCCTCCTCGGAGTTCGGTGGGTAAATGATCCTAAATAGCATATTCAAAGCTACGGACAAGAGTCACGTGTACCATAAATGGGTGCCATATTTGCTTGTCCATTGCGATATTGTCGATGGCGACCCAGCAGGCCTCCAAGATGTCCAAAGTGCTAGTATGCTCAAGCAAACAAGCACACCGACTGTTGATCTCAGTTGATCGAGCGCCAGAGAAGGGATGGACGTAAGCTTTGATTCAATCATACGTGTACTTGGGCATATTTATTTGTGATTCTTCGAGCTAGTAGCAGCAAACAATGCTTATGTGTAATCAAGATGTCGGTTCAAACGCTCTAACGAAATATTACTGTAGTGTGAAATGCTTTTGTTGGTGCCCTACATACTGCAAGCACCAAAGGGCACGGAGAGACGCGAATACGTGTACTATAGTTGTCCTTGTTTCTGGGTGGGTGTGATGCAAGACGCTGTACTCTTAGGAACGTT
Source organism: Anopheles stephensi (assembly GCF_013141755.1). Lineage (NCBI taxonomy): Eukaryota > Metazoa > Arthropoda > Insecta > Diptera > Culicidae > Anopheles > Anopheles stephensi. Next base: position 35,464,036 of record NC_050202.1, on the reverse strand, counting down.
AATAGTACTCCCACAGACCAATGCAAGTTGGTGCGCAATTTATGCTCATATCGTCTCAAAGCTACTTCAAATCTAGGTTGGAATGCCATTCGTTAAGCTTTAAACACGTTGATCAGGGACCTGGGCGTAAGCTCTCGTGTGTGTGTGTGTGTGCGGTCGTATGTTTGGGTGATATTTCGCTAACGGAAGAGCGCCCGTCCCGGCTGTTCGACCGTCGTGGGCACAGTTCCGTATTCTTGTGCAAAATAAACAGACTCAAACAGGCTCAAAGAAAAAGAGCGAAAAATTGACTTGAATCCACATTTTGTGGGTGTCGCTTGCTGTGCCAAAGCGCCTGTACTACTACGGCAAGCATGATCATGCGGCAATGGCCGTTCATATACGCCTATACAAACTCGCTAAACCAACCCCACCAACGAACACGGGTAACGCTTTTGGAGAGCCGTAAGACGCAGAAAATGCCAAGACATCTTTGCAGTTAGAGCTGAAAAAGAACAGTAAGATGGAATGGACTGGCTTGCTTGGTGTTATATGGGGCTAATTTATGCACACTAAAAAAAGTTGACTGCGTGGAACAAAATATTTACCATCGCATACACCCAGACTAGATATTCGTCGCAAACACAGTCGGAGAATTGCGAAGAAACTTTCAATTTAATATTCACAGTTTGCTGAAAGTTTTTTTTTTCATTTTTTTAAAGAGAGGTTTATTTTTAGAAAGCTGTTTGAATAGCTTTTTTTACTTTTATTAAGAAAGAGTATTGAAATTGAAACATTTTGAACAGTTTTTACAGCAAAAGTTATGAAATGAAAATTTTGTTATTATTATCAGTAAAAAGCTTAATAATGACATAACATAATGATGCATTAAACCACTCAAATTCTGAGTACTTGTGAAAATAAATACACCGGTACGTCAACATCTTTCCAACGCTGGGGAAGCAGCAGTAAACGATAGGACAGAGGTCGTACAAATAAACAGCATAGTGGCCAAGGCGAGAGGTGTTTGTTTGTTTGCACTTCTCGTAAGATAAGATAATTCATCCGCATGAGTACGGTGTTGGTGTTCCCATCTGTTGGTGTTTTGTTGAACGAGCTAAAGTGTCGTTTGATGAAGTTTTCTCTGTTGGTTTTACTAACTCATCTCGCTTGAAGCTCGACCACCGATCGGCCGTGTCACCACGAGCGATTGACATTGAAGGATGCCACTAACTGGAATTAATTATCAATAATTACCACCACGCCAATGACATCATCAGTTCACACTTTTGTTGTGCTGTTTTTCTCCGCAGCATCTAACGATATAATTGTTAGTTTCGACAGCCCGTTAGCTAAGAATCGTGTTTCGTGTTTTATGGCACATTTAGATTTTTAATTTTAAATTAAATATATTTTAAAGAAATTTACTTCAACAATATTGCATGACGGCTAGCTTTCTGAAATGGTGTTCTTCAAACTTCTGGAATATTTGCTCTGCATTAACGCACTGATTGCCTGTTGCCGGTTTAACAGTTTAACGGTTAAGCGGTAGTTGCTCACTTTTGCGCCTAATGAATATTTCAACAGTGTAATTCTGTTGAAAATTGAGCTCGCGTCCGGCATTTTTGCTACTTGGTTTTGCTGTTTGCAGCGTGATCGTCTTCCATAGGATGGTTCCGGTTTGAACGCGCGACACACACGACGTCCAACAATCACGATCATTCATTGACTTCACTTCTGGGCAAGACGGCTTCGTTTCATTTCACGTCCTTCTCAGAACCGCTGCCCATCAACATCGAAGAGTGAATCTCAAACAGCATGCGCTAATGAATTCAAAATTAAACAATGCAAAATTGGACGGAGCAAGTGCGTCGTCTCATATTCCAGAAAGATCAATACTCTGATGCAAGACAGCGATTTTTTTTTTCTTTTTGACACACACAGCAATCGGATACAATAGACGTCATTACGGAGAGCCAAAAAACCAGTATCGGAACAAGCAAATTCATTACCATCGATAGTCCCAAAGTATCGAAGGACATGTAAATGAAGACCATGGGGAAGAGAAACTGTAACGCTTATCGATTCGAGACGCGTATACGGTCACATTTCCAAAAGATAACGTATGATTAAAAAAAGCATTATTTTCGATATTTTTCATTCGATGACCTTTTGTTGCAGTGATCCACCCTTCTTCCTATCGTCATTTGTGCATGTCTTCTATGTACAGACAACATCTACCAGTTTTAATGTTTGTATTAAGATGTTTGTATTATGGTTATTATCCTTGAGCAGAGAATTTGGAAATAGCAAAGCACTTCCTAACGATCGGTTATATCTGCATCGTGTTTTAAGAATTTTTTCACTTTTGTTGAAAGGCGAAAACTTATAATAGGACACAGATTCCGGAAAAAAAATCGGATAAACTGATGAATAAATTCAAGAGTTAATCGTATGGTAGCTTTACCACCGTGAAATTTAGTTCAAAAAGTCAGAGTATCTAAAAGAGTTTATGTGGCCAAGCATATCTTGGACCAGATTAAACAATGGCGATATGCGTGTCGTCAGTGAAAGGGACACCAGGTCCAAACTGACCATAGTATATTTTTTTTTGGAGAAAGTAATCCAATTATTCTGTAGCCAAGACGGAGTTCCAGCTGATTGCTAGGACCCAATAAGAGCCGAAATAATCACCGATATTTACCGATGAGCAAAGACATGCTCATATTCGATCATAGAGAATTCAGATCCAAACTGACTATAGTCATTTTTTTAGAAACTCATCCAATAATATAGTTCTAGCTAATTTATAGAACCCAAGCAATGAAAAATGAACCCCACTCTTCGCTGAATATCAGTGGGGACGATATCCCCACGTCGCATATCGCCGGTCCCCTACTCTAGCTACCCTAGAGCTACCCTATTACAGTTGGAACGATGCAGTTATCGAACGTAAACACTGTGTCAGGGACTTTGGCATTCTCCTTGACTATAAGTTCGTGCTTCTATGACCAGCTGGAGCACTCTAGCGCAAGTCCAGCGTAAGTTCACGAGGTTTGCTCTACGTTCCTGGAAGGGCTCCTGCCGATTATAGTGGTTACTGTGCACTCCTTGGCCTATCTACGTTGCAGTAGCGTGTATTTAACATGCACAGATCCTTCACAGGGGGGCTTATGGATAATCGGATAGGCTCGTCGGCTCTCCTCTCCGGGAAAAACCTATAAATTCTGCCAAGAACGATTCGAGCTAGGATTTTACTCGACTTAGAAGAACACCTTTGACCCATTTCTTACCATGTGTCGTGAGCACAATGTTGTGTTTGACCTGACGGCTACGTGCCCAACTACACGCGTGTCATATTTTTGAATATTATCTGTTCCGTGAGCATTTGTTCTCGTTAGAGTTTTAGACTTGACCAGAATTTTTAAGTAAACATTAATAAATTAAACAATAACTGTAAGAGCTGAATATCACAATATTTTTTTCTTGAGGCAAATATCTAAGGTCTCCGCTAATAGCCAAAGAGTCACTTACCATGGATTGTCAATAATTTTTTTTAATATGCTTCTTAAATACAGGAGCGGGGCTAACTTTAATGCATCGGGAGGCTGTATACTATAGTTTAGTTTTCATTACAACTTGAAATATATTTAGCTCTCATTTGCGGTTTAAATATAGCTGACAAACGCTGTTAAACGTAATCTTTACCGTTTAAATCTTGTAACTGGTATTACGCAACAATGAGTCAAGTATTATGGAAAAAGTTTACCAGACGAGCGTAAAATAAGAACGAAGCCTCATGCAAACATTGTGTGGAAGGAATGCATGATGTCAATAGTAATTCAGTGTACTTAGAAGCTATTGGCGTTTGCCTTGAATTGTAAATATCGAAGAAAACGTGCAAGAGCAATAAATGTTTCTACGACGTTGGTGTCATTGGCTGTGATGTGTTGGCAAATTCAATTAGTACCAGTGAATCTTTTAGCGTAGGGCTTGGAATGGTAAATGATTTTACAGTGCACCTTTCATTTAAATGTCGCAATATGGTAACAGATGGGATGTACGAGTTGGTTAGAATTATCGAAAAATTATCGGAAATACCGACGCAATTCAGGTTCTTTTAAAAAAAGCCTTAGGAAATGGTTGAACGTGGCGCTGTTTCTTCAGTTTCTGCACATTTTGCTTATCAATACCACAAATATGGCCTGCAAAAAAAACTTTTCTTTGTCGTAACCGATCGCTTGTCTTCTGCGGTCGTTGTTACTTTGACATTTTAATCGAAATTGGCTTTCTCTTCACATATATCTTTCCAACAATGGAGAATCTGTCCCGATTGTTGCCGAAACCGTGTGCAATGCTGTCAGCATCCCACAAATGTAAAACTCTTTCCCAAACCAGCACACACGCACACGGACAACCCCAAACGCAAGAGAAACGCAGCGATGATCGATGCAACGATATTGAGTCCGAAAGCGTAATAATCGATCCTACGCAATTTCCCGATTATGGTAAGACCGGTTCTGGCATTAATAGTCGCTTCTTGCCAGTGACTTGAGGTTTGTATAAAAAAGTGACCACATTACCACCACCAATCAACCAACCAACCGACCGGATAGTGGTTGTACCGGTTTACTGTTGGTGGTGCTGAAAGTGTTCATCGGGAAGCTTCCAACCGTCCAACTAGCCTACATTTTGTGCGTGGCAGCAAATTTAGGAGTGACAGCAGTTTCCGATATTTTCGAACGCCCCGACATCGAAAACAACTGACCGACATGGAGCGTGCGAGCAACCGGAAGTTATGGTTTAGTAAATTAATTTAATTATAAGATTAGCTCGTGCCGGTCTCGAATGCCGGACTCACTTGGATTGGACACGGTGTTCAAACCCTACCGGAAGTATAATGGAACGAGCTCGTGGTCTATCGGCGTAAAGTTTCAAAGGGGTTGAGTTGTTTTGATTTTCTAAGCTAAACTGACGATACCAAACAATATGCCTCGGCATCAACCTACACAAATACGTCTCTGTTTTTTTCGTGGCGGAGAGCTGATGTTGTAAGGAACCACCTTTTTTGCTGTATTTTATTGTGACCTAGTACGCGCTGGCTGAGTTGATTGAATTTGGAAAACGGCGAGAAATGCATATCGTCTTTAATCTAATCGCACGATCAAACGTCACGCAGCCGGCCGATACATGTTTGCCATTCGCTAATTCGCGCCTTGCCAGCTTCTAGTGTTGTACAATTCATACGACACGACAACCACAGCTAATGGTTCTAATTATTAGCCGTTTGTTTAGCCCGCTGATCGAAGTTTAAATACGTCTGCTGACGTGCTTACATTAATCGAGCGATCGAGTAACAAGTTCGTCACGTCGATCAAAACGTTGTTGACCGGTGGACGAACAGGCTGGCCGCCGACAACGCACAGTAAAGCCTCCCGGGCATTAGGCTCTCGCACGCTGAAAGGTGCGGTGTCGGCGAGCTTTTGATCGTTTGGTAACTGCTCACAGACGACGCAGTAAACGCCTTGTGACAGCTTGCCGTGTTGGGTGGGCCTCAGTTTCGGATTATGCTTGCACATTAACCGGCATGAACCGACAGACAGCTGGAAGTGGAAGTTTTACGGCGCGTAATGTCAAGGTTAAGTCGGCGAAGCATTCAATCAGATAGAGAAAGAGCACGTGAAAATTCACGTTTTTTTAAGTAAACAAGCGAGTAAACATTGAAACAAACAGAGTTAAGTTTGAACACAAATATTGCAAAATTAGGTTACGATCAAATGGGGAAATCAAAATTCTAGAGTAATGGGCAATTACTATACTGAAACAATTTAATAGTAGTATCTTTAAAAATTTGGGCGACAACGGCTCCGGTTTTCACACGGCAGGACCGGAGTTAAAATCCCATCCAGACCAGACCACCTCCCCGGACGTAGGGTTGACTCCTTTGCTACGGGTAAAACCAAGTCACAGAAAGCCAGAAATGACAGACCGAGACCTTGCAAGGTTGTAGTGCCAAGGAGGAAGAAGACCTTTAATAATTTTCGCACACACTGATCTGTGATCTCCGTTCGTAGGCTTAGTTACTGGCGAAAGATACTAAGTGAGTAGAGTTTTGAGAGCTAAAAAAGCAAAAAGCAATATCCAGCTTCCAGTTGATCATCGTAATTGAACAGAATATCAAAACTTGAGAATCGTTCCCAAAGTTTTTTATGAAGAATAAATTTAATCGTAAAACAGTCTTCCGATGGAGTCAGTCTCTAACAAATGAGATACATTAACGCTTGACTGAGCTATAGGAAAACGTAAATAATGTGAAACACCTTAGCTCCAACAGAGTTTTTCTATTTTTCTTACTAGGCAGCGTCGCATCGCATAGAAGTATTTCCGGTCGTACCGGAATGATTGATGGAGTTTTGAAGAAGAAAGATTGACTTTTCCTTCCACATTACGCTTGCAGGTTTTTTGGTTTTTGGTGGTCACATTGCATATATTAAGATTTCGAATGAAAGTTTGTTTATTTAAAAACTTACCAATGTTGCAATGCTTGTGTTTGTGTTGTTTAGACGAATTTTAGTTGTTTTGGTAAGGTAATTGGTCAAACAACTAAAAGTCTCTAGTAGCAGCAAGTGCATAGGCTGGCGTAAGGTTAAACATATCTCGGAAGTAGGTTTATGCGTTTAATTTTAAAAGGTTACTCGTTTGCCATTGAAACCCGTTGAACTCAATTATGAAGCAATAATTTTAATTTTGAAAACATTACCATTGCAGATAATGGGAGCGAGCACTGGTTGTGCGCACATTCACGGCATCGCATGTCACGGCAATTGCACTTTTTGCTCACTGAAATGAAGCACACGGCCGGTGTACATCGGTTCCAGTAATGTCTCGAGTCGCGCAGTGTCTTTACTTTGGCCTGTATGTAACGTCTAGGTTACCATAAACCAGCGGACTATGGTGTGATCTTTCTCTCTCCATACCGACCTGTCTCGTGGCCTTCGACACGCCATTCTCGCGATAATGTTTGTGGGCGGTTAATGAGCGTATGTGCCCTGCGTCCCGAGCCCTCAGCAAGCAGCAGCATCCGGTCGAATGGGTACCGCTGAAGTGTGCATCATTTCCGCCTACTCAATCACCGGCATCGAATTGTCATCGCCGGTTTGGAGCTTCATCCCGCGATCCGATCCGGGCGCTGCTTGGTGATTCGTAACAGTCGGTTAATGAGTCCTAAGATTGCGTTTTCGATGCACTCGCATGCTCCGCCTGCTGCCCCGGAGGCAATTCTATTTCGGAGTGCGCTCTTGTCTGTAGCGTCCGCGATAAAGAAGCAGCATTTGAAGTGAAACGACGGCGAAACCGCGTGCACCTTCACTTTCCGTTCGCTGAGGTAACATTGGGAAAAGCGCACCCGCGTCTACACCCGGCGACGAGGATGGAGAAAGTGTCCTCCTCCTCTTGCGCAACGCGCAAAGCATAAACAAAAAGTGACATTTTCTAGGGAGTTTGACGACGACTGTCACCAGAGACCTCCCGAGGTCTGCCGGAATCCAATTAGTTCTTTCTCGGGCCTACAAAATGCGATGCGCTCTGGATGTCGAGCGCGCGCTGATTGCAACGACTGATGACTAAAAATATCGGAACACTCCGGTCTCTGTGATCTGTTTGCTACTACCCGTAGACGGGGTTGCGTGCGAGCGTCGGGCAGAGTGGTCCCGTCGTAATGGAGGCAACCGTTTGATGCTCGTAATTAGTCCAGCCAGCCTGTACCGCTCGGTTGCGGCGAAGTTGAGCGAGCGAAAGAGTTTCTGATGTTCAGAATAGTTGAAATTGATTTTATGTATTGCTAGCATGCCGTCCAAAATGTGTCATTTGGAGGGCAGGATGTTTGGAACTCTTTTCATTCTACAATAGAACATCTTTAAGTGGCCTAATTCCTGCGTTACGCTTCAGAAATGGTTAAAAGTATATTCACGTTGTTTCCCTGCATAAAGCCAAATTTTGAACGGATCTCAATTTTCAGAACAACATTCGATATTCAATCAATTCCAAGCTCTCAAGTACGATTACTATATTAATTTCCTTCTTTTTATATTCTTCTTGCAGATCGCTTCGAAGGCAGTTGGTCAGGTAGAGTATTCACTAGGCATAAGAATAATGGTCTATCTTGAAATTCAACATGGAGTTTGAGATATGTGGGTTTTATTAGTTTGTTCTTATAAAACCATGTGTTTATTCCTCACGGAAGCGTACAAACAAACCAGAAATCATCACGTGACTCATAAACACCATATAAAATCTGGCAAAGCGACATATGCGCCAACAGGGCTAAGCAAGCGACCACCGAGAATATAGTGCGCGTACGTTTCGCAGATAGAAAACGCACTCAGGAATTATAAATAGTACCAAGCGATCCCTTTACGATCACTTGCAGCTTGAATTAGATTAAAATTGTGTGCACAAACGTAAAGTTTTGTGGGAAAAAGTAGGTCTCAATCCGTTTTGATATTTATAGACGACTTGTGATGTCTTCTCATCGTCCGCAGTAAGAGACCAGCGCAAACTGTTTCGTCCAGTGAGTTGATAGCCTTCGCAAAGGGAACGCGGTATAGCGAGCAGTAAAGGTTGGCACGTGAGCTTCTTGCACGGTCAATGGTGTTGTACGTGCGACTGGTGCGTGCGATCCCCATTTCGTAATGTGGCGACCGTTTCCGGTAAGCGGACGACCGTGTGAGCCGCTGCTTCCTGTATTGTTTCCAGTGCATCCTTTCTCTTAACACTCTTCAGCCGGGTACTGCTAGTTAGTATTTGCATAGTCACTGGGGCTGCAAATTGGCGAACGATTTTTCTCACCCGCGCACACCGAACACACGCACCCGTGAATAGAAAAGTGGGAAGAGTGTAAGAAAGTGAGAAAAATGGGGCCTTCAACCTGAGGCGCCGTGGCCACCGTCGCCGCGTCACCCTTACGCTATCATTAGGCGCGTTGCAGCCGAGAGGCTATCAATCGTTCACATCAAATCAGATCCGGGCGTCGCGACTGGAGCAGCGAGCTGGTGGTAAAATGGGTGGGAAATGGTTTTTCGGACCGCAAACGAAAGCGTCAAGGGTTTTGGTAAACTTTCGCTACTTCCATCGTGCCGTAACCGATCATCGTCGTCCACGCGAGGCAACTGGAGGTTACCGTAGCCTCGTCGTTCGTGAGAAGCAATTCTTCTTTTTTCTTTCCCCACCAGCGGAACTCACTTCAGCCAGTTGCCTTGACTGGCACATAGGTTTTGTAAATATTTGCGAATGGCGTTCTCCGGTGAACTCTTGAACCTGCTGCTGCAGCACTAGCCATTAAGCAGATTGTTTATCACCCGGAGGCACGGAGAGGCTTTCTATTGTAGCATATTTTGTAACGAGGTTGCTCGTCTTGGAGACACGGTTTTGTTGCATGAAAATGCATGGATCGCTACTAAATGCCGATAATTGCGTTACATGCCATCCGCTAGACTGAGAGGTCACAGCGCCCCCTGCGATCTTGAGTTAGTTCTCGCTTCCGTTGTTTTCTTAGCAATAGAAGCAACAGAAGCAAAAAAAACTCCGGCGATTTCCACGATGAGCTGTGAAGTCTTGTTAGGAAAGGTGGAGAGTGTCGGGGACTGTTCGGAGTAATGTCGACATTACCACACCGTTAGCATACTGCGCCCCCGGTACAAGTGACAAGCAGGGAAAACAAACTGTGAGGAATAACCTGCACTCTGCATCAAACATCCGCCCAGCGTGTTGTACGCGTGCTTCAATGCAAATTAATTTGGTACGAACGGAAGAACATATGTTCTTGGAAGGATGATGATTTGTATTCGGTTGTGTGATACATCATTCGTTTGTTTGGTAAGCAGTAGAACGAACGAAAAAGTGAAAGAAGATTTAATTTATACAGGATTAGGGCAGCATGCTGAAGAGATGCTCCATGAAATTGAAGCTTACTCTAGAACTAATTCGTACATAAATTATTCAACTTTACCGGGTTGTTTATTAGAACTGAATGTAAGAATGTGCTTAATTTGTTTCAAAATCAGATCGTAAGCCGTTCTTCTTCTTCGCCTTGACCTAACGAACTTCAGTTCTAGGGTGATGCCTTCAAGACTTTATCACGTAGTTGGATTAATACCACGTAGTTGAGGATTTGAACCCGGCCTTCCATGTGAAGACCTGCACCGCCGGCGCCTCGATCGACGAGCCGCCCGGGGACGTAGTGTTGTGTTACCCACAAGACGTTGTGTTACTTTGTACATAAATAGAACAAACAACTTACCAACTATTCGTATTCGCTACAGCGCGAAAGTAAACGATTCTGTACCGAAATGGGTTCAAATGCCGCTGGAGGAGCATTTGGCAGGGAAGAACAACTCGTTTAAACCTGGTGGTGCTTGATTGCAAAACTTCTTACCACACTTGATAAGAGCCCATACACATTGGTATTGTTTTGCCTTCAGCTTCGTACATCAAGGCATGATTGAAAAGCTGCTTAAAGCATTAGTGCGTCATTTGCAAGGCCAAGCCTTTTTTCACTGCACATGTTGCTACTCCCTGGACATGGAGTAGTAGCGGGCGTTAGACATGGAGTCGTCCCGTTCCAGCCATCCATCTTCCACAAGTTATGCAAAATACGGCGAGGCACACAAATTGTGCAACAGACCTTCGCTAATGCACAGACGTCTTTTATGGCACATACCGATGAATGGTCCGTCCACTTTTGCGGCATCCCGCGCGGCGATCTCCCCATATCGGATCCGTAAAGATTTGCAATCTATAAGTTATGTGTTCCGCTTTCCGGACACTGGTCGGCTACCACCTAGCATTGAATGTGGAGTAATAGAGTGGCCCATTTGTATTTTACCACAAACGTTTCTTGGTGTCGCAGGGAAACCAATCTACAGCGAATCATTGAAGCGTGTGCTGAAAACGATTTTATTTCTTGTACTATGACTATACGACCATTATCTAGAGAGAGAGAAAGAAAGAAAGAAGCCTAATAGTGCATACGACACAACGGTGTTCGTTTACGTTTACGCGACTTACCCATTAGTATAGACGAAAGGACGCCTTCACAAATCCAATATTATTGCACTGACAACACCGTTGTTCTATTTCTGCCACTACTCTCGAATGCTTCCCTCGCGCGATACTTTAAGCGCTGGTAAGCTGGCAAAACGGTGGCAACTACGCGATCTGCATCCTATTGCCTCTTTCCTGAAAGTCATGTGTGTGGGAGAGCCTACGGAAAGTATGGCATTGTGTCCGAGAAAATACGAGTTCTAGAATTTCTTGTTTTGCCCGTTTTTTTCTCGTTCCAATGCGCGGGCAGAACGGGCAAAATTAAGAAGAGACACGAAAATCAAAACACAACATAAACAAACGAAGCGCAGCTTACAGAACTGCATCCGAGAATGCTGTGAAGTAGCGCGGACCCAGAAGAAATGTGAGTAAACGCGTTATAAAAATAAAACGACATCTTCAACCGGGAGCACTGAGCTCTGCGATTTCCACCAGAACCCGACCCGAACCGCCGTCCGATGGTGATGATGCAAAGACATTTCGAGTCACAGTCGGTGATGCTTGGTGAGAGAGGGCGGTAGAACCTAGATTATGTCCGGGATGGTCGTCGATTCCCGGCTTGCTCGTGTAACGAGGTGTAATCTGATTTGTTTAACATTATTGAATTGTTTATACAGCACCAAACTATGCTCAGTTGACATATGTCTTATATATGTATTGGGAAAATGGAGTTAAGCGGATCGCGCTACGTAGAAACCGTTCTTGAAACGGCAACTTGAAAGTTTGAACATCCACATTTATTCGCATCTTGAGCGCATATTCTGACAACAGCGCGGCTGAGGGTGTCTCGAAATGGCATCGCGCCTACACGTACCCATAACGATTTCAGCTGAGAGGACAGCGAAACTCAAACAGAAGACAACGAGGGTTTGGGAAGAATGGGGATGTTGCGCGAGTGTTTTATTTACATCACTCAACCGTATAGCGATGCAGGCCGGAGTTGTGTGAAGATGATGATCGTACGAAGCGGAGCGTCAGTTTTCAGACGCCTGTGAAGCGGTTCCTAATCTCATCACATATTCTCATGTTTCTTGCATTAACGAGCAACGAGAACATCGGGTGCCAGTATTTCTCATCGAACATGTTTGCAAATTGCGGTAGCCATCTTTCACACACGCTACGGATCGTGAGCATGAATCCAGAGTACTTGCACAATTAGTGACTGATTCTGCTAAACACTTCGCTGATGTGTGCATAAATTGCTTAAGAATACATTTACCTTTAACCATATGTAAAAAGTAGCCTAACCCATTGATAGATCCTAACACACTTCTCAATCACTTGTGTTGTGTTGTTCATTAACGGAAAACTTTAACGGAATGATACAAAAAACGCACAGACAGATACTCACTTTGCCCAACTTCTTGAACCACCGTTAGCATCGTCTCCGAAGACGATCGTGGAAGCCCTATGCCCCCGAGAAACGGTGTACTTTGCCGGCTTGCTCGCCGGGAGAGATTCCCAAGCCGACCATGTCTGCAATCTCCCCACGCCGAGCGCCGAGTTCCCAAGCGATACCGCCAAAGAGAGCGCCCTTTTTTTCGGTCTCGACGTACGCAATGTGAGCACGGCCGGAGAGCGCGGGCAAGATGAGTTGTCTCGGTACCCACCCGACGAATTTAGTAGCATCGCGACTTCTACGGCATCAAGATCAGCGATAGAAACAGGAGCATCCAGCAAACGTAAAAGTAACAGCTGTGCGGGGTCTGCTGCGCTACACTTATGGCTTTGATGAGCCGGTGTCGCACGCAAACGTTTGTATGTTTCTCGTGATTAAAGTGCCTGTGAGCTGGGGTGATCGTGATGCAAGATCAATAGACCGTGATTTTCGTTCACTCGGGGCCACCGAGTAAAGTGTCTGTGAGGAAGTAGTTACAACGGCGAGTTGCAAGGCGATGATAGTGAAATGTGTCCGATCTATTCAGTTTGTTGTCGTGAGTAGTGTGCGGCTTAGCAAGTGCTGGATGGAAAGTGCATTAAGATAGTGCACGCTAGTCACTCTCTTGATTTGTTGAATGTCACTTGAACCACCAGGAGGGTGTTTCGGAAGGCCGAGTGCCTCGATGTAATCAGTGTAAAGGTGGCAAATGGGTTGGCACTTTGACGTACGGTAATTGAAGGTGTGCTGCTGGGTGAATGATGGTTGCAGAAAGGAATCAAATTTCTCCGGGCGAGTTATTTAACTGTGTGAGAACGGTAGAGTGAAACGTGGCATTTACATAGGAATAGCATCCGGGAGATTAAGTTTCCCAAAAGCCGCTCATCAAAGAGCAGGCTTAACTTGTGCAACAACAATGTTTCCCGCACATAATGATCATCCACGTGTGTTTCTAGAGTGCATGTGTGTGTGTGGTTTTGATGTAAATATATGAGGAAGCATACATTCGTGGATAGGCCGCTGTTAACCGCCGTAGCGCAGGTTCATGACATCTGAGTGATGAATGATCGTCAGCTTAAGTTGATTCTCATGCACATTTGATTGCTGTGCGTTTTTCAAGCTGGAGAGAAGTTGCTGATATTGTTTCTCATACATCAACTCGCCGTTCATGGCAGGGTGCTCCGAAATTCCTTGGCCATCCATTAGGTTTTGTTTTAAAGCTTAACGAAACCGACACTATCCCAACGGACAGTGAGCGTTGATTTACAGGATGGTAAATCGCAGGTATTAATACGAACTCTGGAACTCATCTTACGTGTGTAATATAGCACCCCACTGACCAAAAAATACACAAAGTTAAAAATATTTTTATACGTATCCTTAATGAAATTCCATTCTTCCAAATACACATGGAAAAAGCATGACAATTTCAATGCTTTCTAACATCTTTTGCCCGGCTAATGGACTCGCGAACGGAAACGAAAATATCTATTAGCCTACACCACACCGCAAAAACCCATAAGGAAATTGATCGAAAAAGTGCTACGGCGTTTCGGACGGTGGCTCGCTGTTTAGGTTTAGGTAGACCGAATAGAGTGAGGGTGAGGACTGTGGCCGCCATCCAGCCAGCCACCACCGTGAGGCAGTGAGGGGGAATTTCTATCCGCTTCCGAAATAAAACAACAGCAAAAAATGAAGGGTAAAATGAGCCGAAAGTAAAGGGAAAACTATCGGTTTCGTTGAACTTTGGCGGCGGTGGTGGAAGCGAGCAATGTAAAATGGAAGTAACGCCACGGAACGGGAACCTTCAAAGTTTTGTAAATAGAAGCAGTCAATTATCGACTTATAGGTGACAGGCGTATGGTTATAAGTGTGTGTGTGTGTGTGTGTATGTGTCTCGAAGGCGATGGGCGAACGTTTCCTGAGTTCTGGACCTTTAATTGGGCGCGTTGAATAGTGTAGAGCAATGCCGAATCATCTGTTCAATTACTTGAAAGTAAAGGCGTTGAGTGGCGAAAAGACACTCTAAACTTCCAGTAAAGGTTGATGAGAATAGTGACAAGAAAGAGGTACAAACATCCAGAAGAAAGTGAAATTGGTCTCTTGTTTGTGGACACCGTAGTTAGCATCGAAGGTCTCACGGAGATTAATGAGATTTTTCCATTTTATTTTGTTTAAAGGCTTCCTACGAAAAAAGTGCGAGTGAGTGAGTGTGTTCAGTAACTTTTCCCCGTATCTTGTTGTCTTGCTGAGTGAAGTTGTGAAAAGTGCTACATTTTTGTTGCCAAAATGTGGAACAAACTGTTCAAAAGTAAATCGAAATCTTCGAAAAATCTCTCCAACCGCTCGTGCTCCTCTGGATTGGAGGAGAAGGCACCAGTTCCAGGATCGTCCAAATCCACCGCAAACGGGCTTAACCTTGTGGCCCAGTACGAGCAGTATGGCAGCAGTTTTGGCGAAATGCCTGAGCCTGTGCGTATGCGCGTTCGCTCGGATGCACACGATCCGAATGCACTGGATCTGGCCAGCTCCACGAACCATCGCGATTCCATCGGTGTTGAGATGTGTGGCATACCGATGCGTCGGTCCAAGTTATCCAGTGCATTTAAAAGTTTGAGCTTAAAACGAAGTGCTTCGAAAAGTCGACTGAAATTAGCTACTAATCAGCTGGAAGCGCCCGGTGGACACGGTACAGCGGTGGCTACGGTCGACACAGATGGAGCCGAAAAGAAGAATCTTACCGACTACGAGATCCTAACTGCCGGCAAACGGGCATCACTAAGGCCGTGTAAATCAGGTATGTCCCGTAAGGGGAAACGGGAAGTGTTCGGAGCCGGTGCCGCACAAGAAATCCACAATCCACAAGAAATTGCACCGCTGAAGGAGTAAATTGAAAAAAATAATGGCCACGTATGGTAACCACCACATACGGTGGTGTGGTCCAGCGGTGCCAGAAAGTAACTGGCCATTATGCTTGGAGAAAGCTCGCTCTATCGGTTTTAAAATTCATCAATCATTCGATAATCGCCACTGGGCTTAATTAAGGGGTGGCTTCGTAATTAGAAACACAAAATAACTTGACCGATGTTAATATATGTGGCTATTCAAATTCTTTGCCTTCGCAAATGTTGTGCGTTTCAGTTGCATGGGTCATAACGATTTATAGTTCAATAAAAATTTAATTCTGTTAAAGTAAAGATGTCTGAGGGTTAAAATCTGCAATAAGGTCCGTAAAAAATGACAATCTCAGTAAATGCCTGCAGCAACAACTAACCGGCGTCAACACCTATCCACAGTTCTTGAAAACTTTAGCGCCAAATTGTAAATTTGTTCACTGAGCTTTTTCATCCACCACAACTCGTTAACAGCAAAGTAAAACATACCCGTAAGGGAATTGTCCATAAAAAAATCTTATAAAATTACCTACCCCACGGCAAGTGACTACAATGCGACCCTTTATAGACCCGCAGTCTTGCGCATACTTTAATCTTACCGCCACGCCGTCGTTGGCGTCAGTGTTTGCGCTATCGATGGACACCGACGAGGCGCGCATATGGTGTATGGGGTTGTTTTTTTTGTTGTTGTTTGTGCTCGTGAATGTAGTTTCCTTTTTAACAAATCACTCACTATTTGCCAAGGTGAAAAACCTCACGAGCCAGCTGTAAGTGTGCAGACCCGTACAAGACGTAGAGAAAAGATTGATGAAGGAAATGGGTCAGGAAAAAATTGTATAAAGATAAATCAATCCACTGTAGTGTAAGCGCACGAATAAGTACGAGACGGACGCCAAATGTGTGTTTTGTGGCACCCCGCAGACACCCAGTAAAGGGTGCATGAGGAAATAAAATTCAACATGGTGTCCGATTCAAAATTTGCTCGCTCGTGGACTCCTGGAGTGATAAAAAAACCGTCATTTGAGCCTCCTCTAAACATGGCTACGCTATGATGCGGAGGCCATATGGCACGGTGTTTTGGTACGTCGCGAAACAGACTCAGCCGGCAAAAAGATCCCAACGTCCTGCATATCAGTACGACCATTGAACCAGGGCAACCTCAAGGTTATCCTTGCTACAGGTTTCCATTCTGTGGTGAATTGGAAGGCACGAAGAAGGAAGAAATGTTTCACAACAAACTGCGAATCGTAAAAGATCGCTGGCAACTTAATCATGAAATATTATGTAAAGAAAATGCTTTGATAAGGACGAACAATAATGACAGCGGGCAGGTTTCGGCTGTGATTTTGCACCACTCGCAGCAGGTGCTGGGATGGATTGTTGGTTCGCCCGGTACGGCGGCAACAAACTCGCTTGAATGTTGTTTTTCGCCAGACGGTTCATATCAGATATTCATGAATTTTTAAAACCACAACATGGGCATCTTAAATGATCGTTTCATCAGCGTTTAACCGGTTTGTTTTCGGATAAGGCGACCTATAATGAGATGCGACGGGGTGATTGTTATTTTGTTTTTCTTGGGGACTTGCAGCATTTAATCCGTTTGGCGATTAAACTTCATCAGCATTTATTATTCTATCGAAACATTCCTTGGGTGCGGAGTTTTATTAGAGTTGTTTAGGGATCAATTAATAAGTTCTTTCGATTCCATTTCCATTTGAGTTTGGGAACCCAAACAAGTTAACCCGTATCGCAAGTGGCATTTACCCTCGCCTAAGTTGTTATCGTTTCACATTTGTCCCGAGCGCTACCCTGAGTGTTTTGATCAATCCTATGCGGTCGTGCTGATCGTGATGTAAAAAAACTCGTTATAGAGATAGACCACTTGTAGCGCTTACCTTGCAGAATTGATAGCTAAATCGATAATAAACAAGCTTTAAGTTAATTTGATAGCTGTTACGCTGACGTAATGAATGAACTTACTTTATAAGTTAGATGGCTCTCCCGCTGCTCAGAATGTGTAACGTTTCTCTGTTAATACTTGAGAATTGGTTTTTCGCGCCATCATTACATTCGGCAGACGAAACCGGTTTACTTGTCAAACAGCCAAAGGGCTGTAAAGTTGTCGTAACCATAATGCAACTTAGCATCTGCAAGCAGCTCTGTCGTCGGCAACACAAAAAAAGTTCCCCCAATCGACGAGGATCACGTAGGATATCCTTTTATGATTGAACGCCATGTGCACCATTTTTGTAGCATTAAACAACATAACCAGCTACTGGTATCTCCTTTACTCCTTAATTGCAACAGAGATAGCAACACATGATTACGGATTTATGCTGCCCCTTCTACTGCTGCACACCAAAAGGAAAGAGATGACAAATATCGATCTCTGAACGATAACAGGAGAACGTCGAATGGCAGCGAAACCTGTAGCATTGTTAGCGTGCACCACCAATGTTAAACTAGTTTTCGGCAGTGGCATGTCGAATTCAGTTGAGTGTATGTCCAGCTCAAGTCGGGTATCAAAGCATAGCAGCTCGCGAGCTGGATTGCTGGGTTGAGTGTTGCAATTCTTCTGGTTAATATGAGCCTGAAGTCAACAGTATGGAAACAATCTAACGTTGTGTCGATGTGATGTGAAGTGATGAGTGACGTCTTCTTTCATCTTGGTGAACTCCCTTTTTGTAGAACAATATTCCATGTTTACGCCGTGTTGCTGCGCCTTTGAGTAATGCGATCGGTTTAGAAGTGGCTAGAAGTTCGATCCATGGTTAATAGGAGTGAATTAGGTTTGTACGAATGCTGGATACCACCTCCAAAGAAGAGGCCAGTCAGGCAGAGGGTATATACAGAAGTTGTTAAACATTTAGTCTTTCGAAGTCACGCAGCCGGTATACTGCGGAATGGTGTGACGCGAGACAATTACATTAGTTCGTTGATGACTTCATTCCAAACGATAGTACGAAGCGAGCGAGTTGTGAGCCGTCTGTTTGAATCAAACAGCGTGATGCCTTGACTATATGCGAAGTGACACCAACGCCACAAACGTAAAAGGGATTAACTAATACAGTCTGGTTCTGTGGTTCAAGCTACTAAGTGGGGTGCAATATTTGCTATAGTCATTTGATCTTTGCCCCGAGCGAAATAATGGAAAGATGAGCACAAATTATGTGTCACATATTCCATCGCAATTAACACGCCTTGTAGAGTAAGTCCAATTAAAATGGCAGTTCAGAAATACGATTCAGTCGAACAAATTACATATGCAGTTCAGAATTGTTACAAAAAAAAAATGAAACTAAACTTCTTTCTCCTGTTGATAACGACGATCACCGAGTGATGTCATCGTGTAAATATACTCGTCGAAACAACGGCTCATGTTAACACGAATCGCGGGTTGAAAGATGATGAAAGCGTAAACAATAATAATCCCTTAACTTCATCATCGGCGCACTGAAACAAGGTTGGTTGGTTCGAAGACGGTGTGATAAACTAAAGAACAAGTGTTTCACACTTTTTGAACAACGGCAAAAAATAGAGTATTGTACACATGGAATATAAATTAAGCGGAACCCTCGCCATGTGACCCATAACTGGCTTTGGATGCGTCGTGAGCACGTGTCGAGAAAATGAGTTAGTTCGCTCACACTGTTACGTTTTATTGCAGCGGGTCAGTCTGATCAAATGGGGTCTCTAACGAATGCAAATCAATTGCTTTTATTGTAGCGATCTAAACTCTGCAAGTGGGGTTTACTTATTAGTGGCCTATTTCTGCATCCCCAACCATTGTTATTTTACCAAAATATACAAGAGTACAAGAAAATTTAAAATTGAAAATATTAAACTTTCCGGTGAACAGTAATTGCTGCAATAATTTACGGTTTGCATTTTTCATCGTAAGGTTTACTGACCTTAATCTAAATAGTTTTATAGCAGAGTAACCAACCAAAGGTAATCATGATAGTTTATCATACATGTGAGTTGAAATGGTGCTATAAATTTAATGGTCCTAATTGGAGGTTGATGGTGGTACCAATAGGAGCAGTGAATTAATGTCGTGAAATTAGGGCATGAATTTAAGGTTTAAAATGTGGTTTTATATCTAACATATCGACCTGACTACATTTACCATAACTTAGAGAACAGTGCTCCGATTGCTATAAAAACATAAAAATATTGCATTATATAGAGCATCGCGATAACCAGTAAGAAATCACCCTTATCTCTGGTGGGGTGACATATATTCGTTAATCCGGATATTACGCCCGGTGAGAACGCCCCGCATGATTGGCGTAAATCTGCTTGCTTATCTATACGTAACGGAAAATACTGATTAAATTATGTCATCATACCTCTACCATGAATCGGTTACGATTGTGAGGATATTTTTAGAAACAGAAACAGGGAAAAAACTAAAACAATTAATCATAATCAGTAACTTTCAGGGAGATCATTTCTGGACGTGAATGGCTTAAGTAATTAAAGCATCAACAACAAAACGAAGCTGGGTAGTAGTTTGATCTGTCTCAAATCGAAGTTGCTACGAACGACCGGTTTTTCGTGCTGGACTACTATATTTACTTGGTGTCTCCCACAGGGGCGGTTGTGTCTCCCTACACAACCGGCATCAGATGGCAGTTTCTTGTCTTTGATTGAAGCTACACGATATCAAATAGCCTACGTCCCTTTGTGCTCACTTGCTGTAACCAGATGGACAGGCAGACCGAGACCACGTTCGGACACGGTTGAGTGATGTTTTAATCATTTGCGCTAGTCGTGGTTGGTTGATATGATTAATAATTCTACCAACAGCGCTGAATGTAGTTCACGTGGATTTAATAGGAAGTAACATAATACTCTAGAGAAAATAAAAGGGAATTTGACGATCAGCAGCCGGCGCTGTCAGCCGATCGTTCGGATAGTTCGGACGCGCTATCAGATCGGAATAATCGGGATAGTGGATACAGCTTACCTTGTTCTTTATGCAATGTTATGCGGTCTTTTAAGCTGCATTTAATCATCTCTCGGCGAATAACACGTTTTTCTATAACATTGCTACCATTTGCAGATAATAATCTCAACGAAAAACAGCAGTACACCGAGGTCGAAAAGGAAGAGCCTGTCTACATTGAGCAGTGCAAGTCTTACGAAACGTTCGACCCCTCGTACGAGCCGCCACCAAACCTTGAACTGCAACCATGCCCCATATGCTTGAGGAAGTTTGCACCGGCATCGCTGCACAAACATACCAGCATCTGTGAGCGGGTTCAGACGAAGAAACGGAAACCGTTCGATTCTTCCCGTCAGCGAAGGGAAGGCACCGAGCTTGCGTCTTACTTGCCGAAAAATTTTGGACTCCCTCACAAGACGGTAA
This sequence comes from Anopheles stephensi, assembly GCF_013141755.1. Classification (NCBI taxonomy): domain Eukaryota; kingdom Metazoa; phylum Arthropoda; class Insecta; order Diptera; family Culicidae; genus Anopheles; species Anopheles stephensi. The sequence goes on along the minus strand of NC_050202.1, from coordinate 35,443,308 downwards.
GCTCCTCAAATGAGGTGAGTGTTTGCGTTTTCCATGCTTCTTGTTGCCATAGCTAAAGACAAAAAAATCTAAAAACAAAGGACGGAATATCAACTTTTGATATGTTTTAAAATTTGAAAGCCGGTGAAGTATGTGCCGAAATGTATGTAGCTCAATGATGCAAAGCAACAAAAAACAAAACATTCCCATTTATAGTTTTTCATACTTTTCTATTAACAATGTTGCTAAAAAATCTTACTTTTTACCATTTTTCATTTGCATGTTGTGTATTTCATCTGTTTGCTAATTTTGCACGTGCGTCTTTCTTTGTAAAAAAGCTATCGAGTTAAATCTTTATAATTTTAAATGTGTATTTCAATCTTTACCGCATTCATCAAACAACTACGTTGTTGAAGCAACATGTTGATGCTTTTGTTTCGCCTATTTTCTATTGAATATATGTAAATAACAATTATAAATAAATTATTTCAAAATCACACTAACTATGCTGATACTTTTCAGGCAATACCCGTGCGTAAATTAAGCCTCAGCAAAACCCCTACATTCGAACGCAAAGAATTCAACGCTACCACAATGTCCACGTCGATGCCGAGTGCTGCAAGTACGCCAAAGCCGGTATTAAAACGCAGCATGTCGCAACAGAACGAACCATGCCCATACTGCGAACGATGCTTCGGCATGAAAGCGTACGATCGGCATGTCGAGTGGTGTCGTGAGAAAGCGCTGCTGAACAGAAATGTCAACAATAACCAAAGCATTTCAGCAGCGAAGGAAAGGCTTCAGGCTAGAATTCAGTACAAAGCACCACAAATACGGTAAGTAAACGCAAAAAGCAGAGGAAACGGCAATTTGTCCGAATGTTTTGAAAAAAAAAAATGTACCGTACAATTTCAGATCGAAACGTGCCTTAAATCGAGAGAAGTATTCGGGAAGCTTGAGCTGCGGAGGGTCCACGAACAGCCTTGCCGAATTAGATTTGCACATGCCACGTCACAATTCGATGAGCTCATCCGTCTCAAGCGATAAGTAAGTTGGGATGCCGATCATGAATCACCAAGCAAGTGCAAAAGAGTTAAAAATTTGGAGCATTGCGTAGCAAAAAAAGCAAAACTAATAATACAAATTTACTAACTGATTTTCATTCTCATTTTTCGCTGCTTTCCATTTACTCCAATTAATGCTGCATGTGTTTTTTGCTCCTTCCTGCAAACCTTCTCCTCATCCCCCTCTTCCCTGTGCCCGGTACTGACCACCCATCCGATCCTAGCAGAAAATTCCACCTATCACCAAATTCATTACAGCAAAACTCCTTGGGGAACGTAGCTAGCCTCGCCAAGGAACCAAAGATCATCAAACGCGAGGAAGCCAAGAAGGGCACGAAACGGACCAAGACATTAGCACTCAGTAGTGAACGACTGCCTAGCGATACGAACAATAATAACAATAACAACACAATTAACAAGAACGGTAGAGTAGAGCAGAACTACTGCAACCATAATAACAGCAGCAACGCCTTCAGCAACCGAAATGACGCCGGTTGCCGTACGCAGCTAAAAAACCTACTGAACCGCTCCACTGTAGACAGCAACGTGACGACGACGACGTACAAGCCGCACAAACTACGGACCGCCGACCAGAGGGTTGAGAAGTTCGAAATCATTGGCCACAACAACCATAGCGAACGGATGACCCATCGACCGGTCATCGCGCAAACCGTGCGATGCACGAGCAACAGGTTCGTTGGCCGTTTATCTCTTTCTATGGCCAGGGTTAACGATCGAGTGTGATTAGATCTGTAGTGGCCAGTAAGATATCGCACCACCACCACCTGTCCATTGTCACCGGCTAGTAGTAGCGATGGGGTGTGTTTGGCTTGCTCCTCTGCTCTACTACTACTTTGCACCACCTCTTCGTAGAGATTCCCTTTTTTATTTCATAAGTTGGTCATAGTGCAGTACAGTGTGATTTGTGTAAAGTTGAAACTTATTGTTATTGTGCACTTAGAGTTAGACTGTGGCGCACATTTTACTGGTCCTGGGTCAATAGAGTGATACGAGGAGATCGAAACCATTTCTGCTTTTTATCACTCGGTCAAGAATCGGTAATTTTCTGTTATGTTTGTTTTTCTGGTTTTTAAACGTGTGGTTTTGTTTGTTTCGTATAATAAATAGATACTAGATGTTACTTGTGTACATACATACGGACTTCTTTTAGATGGTGAATGTTCACTCATCCTGTTTTGTATGTGTCATTAACGCTGTTCGCAAATTGCACTCACAATGCTGCTACTGCCATCAACCCAAGCATTCAACATAGACCTTACAAGACGACGACGAGGACGGACACTTTCACATTCATTTGTTCTACCTGTTCATGCTTCGATACAGTAAACTTTAACATCTGCAAAAACCTAAATTGATTAATTTGTACAGTAACGTGGTTTATCACACCATTGGATCCAATTCGAACTACGACTTTGTTTATTCTTGTTTCTTCCCCAACACCCTTTTCACTACCAGTGGATACAGCCCTGACCGGTACGATCCATTCCTGTCTGCTAGGCGACAGCTGGAGGAGTTGTTTTCTCCTACCACGTCGCTGATAAATGCCAGCACCGCAGGGAGCACTACCAGCACCTCACGGCTCAATCAAATGAGCACTAGCGGTGGTGGTATCCCATCCGACAAAGCGAGCAATGGCGGTGCGTCGAAAGCTGCGCACCACAACTCGAACTTCCGGCGAGCGTACTCGTTGCGAATGCCGCGCAAGGTGTCTCGCCCAATGTATGTGGAGAAGGCAAAGTCTAACATACAGAAGGGCATCACCGACGATGGGCCGGTGTCGCCCAATTTCCTCAAATCCTCCGAATACGACGAACTACCGATCAAATCGACATTTAATGCGCTGCAGATGGCGGAACCGAAACCGAAGCTGCGCGACTCCAGTACGGTTCGCAAGAATCTCAAGCTAGACATCAAGGATCCCAACAATCCAGCCGGTGGCGAGATACCTCTGTCCAAGACCGATTCGTTAGCCGTATTTTTGAAGTACGAAAACGAGCTTGCGTTCAGTGAAAAGGACATGAAGGACAAGAGTAACAGTCTCAGCAAGCGAACGTCATCGTTAAGCGCGGATTCGACGCAACAGAAACAGAAACAGGAGCTGTTAAACATTGCGCAAGCTTCGGTGAAAAGTAACGAATCTTTAACAAATGATGAAGAACAGCAAACGATAACGAAGCGAACGGTGGCACAGCAACCAGCGGAGGATGATGCGATGAAAAAGCAGCCGCAAAAATTGGTCCCAATTAAGCTAGAACCAATCAACATCACTTACAGCAGTAATCATACGACCGAAGTCACTAACATTAAACCGATGGTTATATCGCTAGATGCAATAATTGGGAAGCCTAGTATTACAAAACAGAAGGACCCACAGGTGGACACTGATAACCGCGCCGACAACAGCTATATCGATCCAAAGCTTATAAACAAATGTGATAATTTACCGATAAATCTGGTCAGAGCTTCAACTAAGGATGTGGATGATAGTTGCATCGGCGGCATGTCTGCAGAAGGTAAGAAGCTCACGCTGAAAACCGTTGAGCCGAAACAGGAACGGTCGGTTGCTCCACCACCTCCACCACCGCGAGCCTCGATAAGTGTGGCCCCGAAACCACCCGAACGCACGCGTATCGAGACTAGTTTCGATTACAGCAAAACAAACGACGGGCCCAACAGCAGCAGTGCTGAGAGCAGTATCAGTGACAACAGTAGCCCGGCCGCAAGTCATTCCTCCAGCCCAGTGGATCATCATAGAATAAGCAAAAGTAGTACAAACTGTGAGAAACGACCACAGCTTACCCGCCAGGATCGGGAAGATTCGGGATACCGCACCGGACATGAGTCGGGCAATTCGGATGTACAGGAGCAGCCGAAAAAATCATCCATCGCACCGACGCCTCCGAAGGGCGAAGATAATCATGCTCCCAAAAGTAGTACGGTAACGCAACCAACCTACAATCTGACCAGGTTGAAATCACCATCGTCGTACTTGGGCAACCTTAACCACACACGATCACCGTCAAGCAATACCACACCGTCCACACCTTCGGCTGGCCGTGATCGATCAGTCATAGCTTCGGCGCTGGAGCAATTCGATGTCGATGAATTTATGCAGTCGCTGGAAGATTTGCATCAACGTTCGCCACTCAGTGCAAAAGAATACAAACATTCACTGTTTTCTCGTACCGACAGCAGTCGCCGGACGGTGTCCAGCTACGGTGATCATGGCAATGGCAAACGAAGCAATAGCCTGGACAGTGGCGGCCACAGAGAGGCCGCTGTTGTTAACACAGTCCATCACGTACACAGCAATAATGAAAGTAGTGGCGTGCCACGAGTGGATATGTGTGTGCGGAATGGTAGCGGCACAGCCAGTAATAATAACAGTAGCAATAGTAGTAGTAGCTTTAGTAGTCCTAGCCATTACAGTAATAGCCTCAACAGTAACACTTACTATAACAGCAAACCGATTAATACCCAACATCCACACAACCACAGCACCACTGCTGGCGATGGGCACGAGCATTCAAAGGGTACGGAAACCGTTCATCCGCCTGTCCATCACCAACGAAGCAACGTTGCCCGTCGAAGGATGAGCGAAGACTCAGCTGCCATTTCGCTTCCCGCTGTACCGTCGTCGGCTAATAATAATAATGGGTCTAGCGGTACTACTTCCCTGTCGACAATGCAGAATTTACCTAACATTCACAGCAGGCCAACGACGGCAGCGGACCCGTTGCAGAACGGAAGTGGCAAGAATGGGCAGCCAGTCGCACATCCGTACTACTCATCGCCGAGTCCCGTAAACGGTAGGAAGAATAGCTACAGTAACAAATCATCATACCACGCTAACCATACCGGCACATCAGCATCATCAACTCCAACTTCGTCCCATGTAACCGGACACATGTACGAACCGAGGTACCCGGCGGAATCGTTCGATCATTTGGAGCGTGATCTGCTGAAAAGCGTACAGGAACTCAATCGCATGTGCGGTTCCTCGTCCTCCGTATGTTCGATCGATTCCGAGGAATTGTACAGCGTCGAGGATTACCCGTTGAACAAGCGATCGTCCGAACGTTCGCAGGCTAGTGCTGATTCAGCATATCGCAGGTAGGTCGCACCCTAACTCTTTACGATCTTTCACTCCATTCCCACATGAGCTTAACAGATTCAGGCTTTCCACAAATGTAACTGCATCATAGTTCAGCTCATTAGAAAAAATCAAATAACGGATCTTGCATATACACCAAAGCATCGTTTTAACTATAACTACAACTTGTGGAATAGATGATTCACTCGTCAATCTAATAACATAATCTAAATAACATAACGTATGGATAAAAATTGGACTAACGTGGGAATTGCTACAGATATCTTATAGGATTCTTTTTGCCTACACCCCACATGAAGAAAATATTGCCACTCCTTCTAACGCAGCCCATCAGGTCAGTTAGGGACGGACCTTTGCCATGGGTGTCACTTTTTCTTCGCTCAATCTAAATGTTGATTTCTAGTAACAACTCCACTCGGGCCTTTACACGGCAGGACTGAGGTTTAAATCCCATCAGGCCCATTCCCCCATAGTGAGAACTTACTATCCATCTACGTGGTATCATTAAGTCAAGTAAACTAGAAATGGCAGGCATGGCCTTAAAAGGTCGTTAGGTCAAGAAGAGAGAACCAGAGAGTAGCACCTCCGTAATGGCAAAATAAAGATTCGATAAGGTCCTGCGAGGAAGGTTTGCCAAAAAAAAAATGTTAGTCGCTACTGAGGTCAGTTCGACTCGTTCACGGTCAGAAGGATAATTTCCACCAACGCTTAGTTAGTATTTTAAACGACATTTAACTTTCAACAATAATTTATAACAGTATGATTATCCACTACAGCATACAAGTCGATCTAGCAGATCTACTGATTCGAACGGTTTACTGGAGATGATTTTGTACAATCGTTTTATCAAGTTCATTGATCACAATCGTGATTGGACCTTTCCCCGGAAATGAAACCATAGTGATGCAGTAAAACATAACTGAATGCATGCTGTTAATATACAATAACGGTTGCCTCACTAACCGCTTTTCATGATATATCCCGTCGTTTTTTTTTTCTCTCTCTCTCTCTCCGGACTCCCCATTTAACCACTTGATGGAATGTAGCAGTCTATCCACGCAGTCACCACCAGACTATGCACCTCCCGTGCCAATACGCCAGACACGGCCGAGTTCGCGCAGCTCTACCACCACCTGTCAAATCCAACCGGCGCAGCCAACGAATGCACTAGACAGCAGCTCGTTCAGTAGCCTTCCGCTTCACACATCGCTTCCACCGATAACCAGTGCTTCACAGCTCAAGGGCCACAAGCATGAAGCACTGCCCCACAAAGACAATTCCGACGGGATCGCAAATCTGATCATGAATCCCATGTCCAAATTTTGTCACGAGTGTGGTGCACGGTTTATGATTAGTAGCGCCAAGTTTTGTATGTCGTGCGGTGTGCGACGCATCACGCTGGAATAGAGTTTGAACGTTCGAGCAAGCAGTTTCGTTTAAAAGCTTTTACTATTCTAGCTTTACGGGCAAAAAAGGAAGGATTACCTTAAATAGATTGCTTACGTTACCACACAGCAAAGAATATTGAGTATGGAAGTTGTTGGAAGTGTCACCCATGCTGTTTAAAGCAAACAAACAAACAAAAAATCGTAGATAATTAATGTATCAAAACTTTACAATGCACCGCATATTAACAAAGACTGAAAAAAAACTGTTCTAACCACAATTGGTTGTATGTCCTCCCCTTGAGTACACTAAGTTGATAAACTTATCTTACTTCCGCATTTACTACCCAACACACTCACATTTGCTAGGGTTTAAGGGCCGACAGACAGGCAATGAAACACACCCACAAAATAATTTATATTTCTGTCAGAAAGAATTAATCAAACTCTAATAATGGAAGTCTAACAGGTCGTTAATATTGTGTTTCGTTCTCGGTTGGAAACAATTGCAAGATCACAGTTAATTTAAGATTGCAAATTTACACATCGTCACGTTGCAAAAGATGGCAGTACGCTCCATCTTTTTATTGCAAAACCCAAATTCTTATCGCAATACACGTTATCTTGTATCAGCAATTTAAACGTTCAGATACGTTAGAAGTATGATGTTTATGGGCGGCGATAATGATTAGTTTTTGCTTGACTTTGCTGATGCTTTGTTAAAAATTATGTGCAGTAAAAAAAAAATCTTTCGTAATTTTTTAAATTCATCTCAATGCTAAGTGGAAGCAGACGGTTTATCTTCATTTTACAAAACGTTTGAATAAAATCTAATAAAAAGTGAATGTCAATGAATCTTTCTCGCTTTTTTTATAGCATAGGCATACCGAAGAAGCACCATGCAGTTTAAATTGTTTGTGTAGCCTGACAAAAGAAACCAATTTCAAACGAGCTTTGTATAGAACATGACAGTTGATAGATGGAAATTTTTGCGAGGGAAATTTTGGTCTGCAAGACAGCATACATACAACTAACGTGAGTGATTTATCTGATAGTGAAAACTAAAGTGTTAATATTTTAACAGATTCAATAAAAAAGAAACCTATAACAACATGTACCTGAAGTGTTAGAACGAGCTTCCTTCCGTGTCCGAACAAAAATGTATAGAGCGTGCCTTTGAGGTATAGAAACCCCATTGCAAAATCAAGTTCCAAAGTTATTAAAAAATAAAATAAAATGTCTATTTGTTTATTTAATTAAAACCGACGAACTGATTAGCCCTCTCGATATTGTTGACGAACGTAAACCTACATTTAACATACATTTGTTTAACGCACAACAGAAAGGTTTTGTTTCACCGACCGAGTTGAGGAGACGGCACATAGAGACCAAACCAAACCAAACCAAACGACGTCCGGAGAAGACTGGCTGGCACAAATAGACCTACCGACGAGAGGAGCGCTGGACAATCTTTGGTACCGTTGAGAACGCCGGCAGAGAAGGCAAGTTTGGCACGTTGAATGCGTTCGTTGAGCTGTGGCAATCCGAGCAGCAGACACCTGGTCCCATAGTCCAGGCTACGATACTAGCAGCGTAAAACGAAACGCGAAGCTGTAAGGAACGGGTGGCCAGGAAGGCAACCACACTTTAATCACATGTTCCATCAGCAAACGCAGTGTAACGACTTGATGCAAAAGGGAACGCGGAACTCCCGCGCCATTTTTTTAACCAGTCATTGCAATCGGTTACACCTCGTCACGACATGGTCCAGCTGTTTCCTCGAAAGACACCGTCGTATCGATGAACACGCCTAAATCTAAAGGACTGACTGGTCTAAAGGATTTGTCCGCTTAATTCGTAGCTGAAGAGAGTAGGGGTTCGTGATCGGTTAAAGGTGATGGTGACGGATTTGTCATCGCATAGACTCAGGACGTTTCGCTTGCACCTGGAGTCGAACTCTCATAGTGAGTGAAACAACTTTGCATCGTCGGTGTATAACAGAAAGTTCTTATCAGGAAGCACCATCGACAGGTCGCTGTTGTAGAGCACGAACAGCAACGGTCCAAGATTACTTCCGCTGAAGAATACTGGAGCATGCAAGGTACCATCACTCAGGTACGATCGCAGCCATGTCACCAAGCGAGGGAGGACCATGTAAATCTTTCTCAAAGCGACGCCAGAAGCTTGAACACGATTTTCGTACCTAGTTCCCTAGCATGGTCACGTGACACGTGCGTGTTATAATTGTCCTCAAAGTCTTCACACTAGGATGGGATATTTTGCAGGCAAGTATAGCTTCAATACACGGACCACTCCATCCTCCTTTAGTAAAACACTTTGCTCTTCAGATAAGTGGACGTTGCGATAGTAATACATCAGCGTCATTGGACGTTACCAAGCCAAAAACCATGACACTGGTCAGATGATTGGGGTTTGGAAATTCATCGGCTCGTATGCTTAAATACGTGAAATATGCTTAAATATGTGAAATAAAGTTATCCATGTAGCGGCGTCCATTGGAAACAGCGTCCATACGGGTTTTCGCCAGAGCAAAACATAATCGTTCGTTGCTTTTTCGACACACAAAGGCATAAACATCAAGTAACATTTTACTCTGGATACAGAATTTGCTCGCGAGCATTCTTTTGACGAGTCACCGCACAGAAGATGGTTAACTTTTTTGATGAATTTCTCGATGGAACGTGTACAGTCTTCGCACGGTTCTTCGCATTCAGCAAACTCATAACCACTTCTTAATACATTTTGAATTATTTACCCAAGATAATAAACAAATTGCCAACTAACATTAATCATTATTCATCCAGATGAGCTTAGAGAAGAAACCCCAGAAAAGAGCCTCTCCGTATCCGGTACTGACGATCTAGTTAAACCGAAGAAGCAAGTAAGTATGGGACGAGAATATCCTAAAAAATAATACTAACATACCGCTGCTATAAATTACAAAACTATATATTTACCATTTAACAAAATCAACCGGCTCCATTCCCTTACACCTGTATATAGTCGTACAGATATTTGCGAGCCAGATCATGGTTTCCGCTATGTTTGTAGATGAAGCTCAGGTTGAAAGCCGCCTCCGCTTTCAAATCTAAGTACTGCGGATTTTCCCTCACAACCGGGCTGTCGAAGCTTAGCACCCGCTTATAGTAATCGACCGCCAGATGAAGCAATCCCAGCTGATGGTACATTCGGCCAAAGTTGTAGAACACCTCGTTCCGCACCTCTTCCGGCCGTTCAGCCAGATACTTTTCCATAAACACGTTCGCCTGTGCGATCAGCGATTGCTTCTTGTTCGTGAACTTTTGGCAGGCGATCTGCGTGAGCGTGACGGCAATCATCATCGCATGCAGCGGATCATTCGTGACGAGATATATTTTGTTGTACTCGTTCAGTGCGTACTTGAAGGTGCAGCAGTTCAGGTGATAGTTGGCAATCAACACCTTCGGATAGATGCCGATCTTGGACGAGCGGAAGAAAATGCGCGACAGATAGCGATGGTACCGTACGTCGCCGCTAATGAACACGATCAGGTTGAACAAATTCCACAGCTGCGGATGGTTGATCTTCGACTCGAATGCGTCGCCCTTCAGGTTGAACAGCGGACGGATGAGATCGCGCATTATGTTCAGTCCGAAGGTTGGATCGCGGTTGTAAATGCAGGCGGTAAGTGCAAGCTGCAGCAGCTCCGGCCGGTAGCAGTGGAATCGTTTCGAAGTTTGCAGCGTAAACACCAGCTTCATGTAGTACGTATAGTCCCGTTGCTCGTCGGCCACCGTCAGCAGGCGGATGGCAAGATCCCACTCCGTTTCGAGCGGCAAATCGCTTCCCTGCACAAAGTCCGGTACACCTTCACCAAGGGTTCGATTTTTGTTCTCGTAGTACTTTACGTGCGACAGTACTGCTATGTCTTGCCGTTTCTTAATCTGGTAGCAGTGTCGAGCGAGCAGTATGAAACCGGCTCCGAGCAATTCCTGGTAGCGACCGGCTTCATGCAGCATCAAGCACCGCTCATGCAGCACCTCCGGGTCGAGATATTCGTTGTCGGGATCTTGCTCTAACGCTTGCAGTGCTTCGTCGTATTTACCCTGCTTTTTAAGCAGTGCAGCTAGGGCCAATCGTGCGTCGAGATAGTGTGCGAGGGAAACCACCTAGAATTAAACGGGGAAATTAGTCCAAGGAAAAGCAGATCGTTGTGCTATATTCATTCCACCTTTCTGTAGCCCACAATCGCTTCGTCATAGTTTTCAATCCAACGAGAGCAATCGGCGTACCGCAACCAGACCGCAGCCAGGGAGAATTTCTTACTCTTGATCAACGGCACCAGCAGCCGCAATGCGTCACGGTAGTATTCTTCCTTCATGAGTGCTTCGGCAACATCCAGATAACAGTCGCCATCGTTCTCCGGATCGATGCGAGCGAGAATGTCATCGATCACTTTCTCGAAGCATTGCTCACATTTTAAGTGCACAAGCACTACGGCCAGCTTTGTGCGCAGATCGAGCACTATGTTGTCCGGTATTACGATTGAAAAGTTGGGGCTCATGGGTGAATCCTCGCTAGCCCCGAGATCGTAGTTGTACAGCTCGACGCTTGCGTGCATCGCTAGAATGTCCAGCGCCTGCCGGTAGTGACCGTTCGCTATTAGCAACTCGATCAGCAGATTAATGTCCTCCATGCTAAATTTCTCCGGCGCTGTGCTGTAAGCACGCTGCATCGCATCGAGCGCCGCGCCGACGTTACTTTCTTCGTGGAACTTTTTCGCGACGTGCTTCGCCGTACTGATGAGTAAATCGGACTGCTCCTTCGGGATGAACGGTAGCGTGTTGTAGTAGTACCGCAAGGCTTGCTTCTCATCTTTCGTTTCCATCAGTCGGGCACGTTTGAGACGCATGTCCACATTTTTCGGGTTGGCCCTGATGCCTCGCGTGTAACATTTGAGCGCTTCGAACACATCATCGCGCTCGATGAATATTTCGGCCACATGCAGCCACTGCTCCGAATCGGACGGATTCAAATGGGCCGCGATGAGTGAGTACTGAAGATACTTTTCCGGATCGGTCATCTCGTGTATCTGGGCCAGCGTGATGAACGGTTCGTGCGCCAAGGGAAGCTGCCGAATGATTTCCATGCACAGATCTTCCGCCGTCTTTACGTCACCCCTGGCGTAGCAAAGGTTCGCCTGTCCCATCAAACCTTGCAGTGCCGTTGGTAGGCATCGTTTCTGACGACGATACACTGACTTTCCTTCCAGTTTGGTCGAGCCTTGGAAGTTTCCCTTCAAAACGTCACGCCGCGCAGTATTAAAGTCCTGGAAGAAGGTGGACTTTTTCTTCGCGCTCTGATCCACATCAACGTCGTCATCGTCGAGATCGTCCTCTTGCTGGATTTGAGCCTGGTACTCGGAGAAACTAATTTCCCGTGCGACAAGCTTTTTGATCAGCACCTCTCGCTGATACATATTCTCGTCATCCGTTTCCGACTCCGATTGGGCGGATGAGGACGCACCGGCAGATGCGGTTGACGGTCCAGCATATCCGCCGCCCTGTTGCATCACCACGTGCTGTTGCTGCAGCTCAACAAATTCGGACCGCACCGACTCATCGATCTCATCGACGTCGAGTTCTTCAATTTCCACGTTGGACGCATCGTACTCGACATCACTGTCCGACATGGTGGTTTTCGTAGCGGGTTCGTTTCACTTTTCGCTGGCGGCCTTTTTCGGTGGAGCTACTTTTTCGTTTGTAAACAAACACGCACAGAAGAACTAACTGTCAACCGGGCAAAAGCGGTGTAGGAAAGAGACAAATGCTGGTTCCATAATGTTTACATCTCGCAGTGCAAGTACAGGCCCCCAAGGTGAATTGAACGTGTTTGGCGAGGTTTATAGATAAACTGCAGACGGGCTACCCGAAAGGCAAATTTAAACGAATTGTATCGTGAAACCAAAATTTCGAATAAAAATTATGTGATGGAGATTTGATAGAGTAATAATAGCAAATTATTTTGGAAGGAATTCAGAGTAAGAGTTTAGAATCTGGAAAGTGCATATTTCATCGTTCCTAGTTCCATGTTATAAAAAATTATTTTAAATTTCTTTGAACATTTGAGTTTAGCGCAACGTGACGAGAACCATGATTATTCGGACAATGAACGATCTGTTTCACTCGTTCTCAGGCATAGCTGATGTTTTGTCACAAATGCACTGAACGTCGTATTGTGAATGCGTTCATTTGGTGGATAGTTTTATCATTTCCGTTTGCCGAAAAACAGGCGCCCGTAGAAAACGTTCTTCCTTCTCCCATATTGGATAAACTTCAGTAGAACTGTTTTTCCTTGATATTACAATTGTTGTGACAACTTTGAAACACGACGTACATATACGAGTTTTCCGTGGAAATGTCTTTTTTCGCTCTCCGTGTACTTTTCGCGCCGAAAGGCTGGGTGCCCATCAAATTAGTTCTTTCGTTGTTTGCAACAGGTTAACTATAAACCGTATGTTAACTTTGTTTTAAAGTTTATAGTGCGTGCAGTTCACTCAACCAATATGAACTGAAGGAATACTACGGTTCTGGTTCATTTAACAGATTTAAAAAGCTGGCCATCTTATAAAATCTGGCTTGCGAAATATGAAATGATAAAAAATTGTGTTCGATATTCGAAACCTCGCTGATCTGTATATCGGACTTAAGCATGAAAATTTGCGAGTTCTATTAGTGACAATTTTGAATAAAATGTATTGTGTTGTTCTTCATTTGCTCCACAAAAAGGATTGTTTGTCGATCACAAAAATTTATCAAATCAAAATTTAGGGAAAAGCATTCCTTTTTAAGTGACTGGCTGATGTGGACATATGGAATTCAAAATCAAACGTCAATATATTCTACCATCCCACCAGACATTTTAGATCACTTTGAGGCTAGGCCCTGAACTTCTCACCCTACTTGGCCCACAAATGTGTATTCGCAATATTGCGTTCTCTTTTCCTCGTATTGGCTTTGGTCTTCTGTTCTGCTCCTCTGTATCATCGACAACCGTTTTCGATTCAACCAGTCGTGTGTGTACACGGTGATTTAACGCGCATGCGCGGTTTTGGTATGTATTGGAGCGTCGATGAATACTTGACACTTACGATGCCGGCACAGAACCAAAATACTAGCCAAACTGAACTAACCCCAATTCTGATTTCGTTTTAGAAAAGCAATATTTCTGCTGATATATATTAAAATGTCGTCAAGATCAACCCATTACCGAAAGCGCCGTCGTTTTCTGGAAGAGGCAGAGCGTGAATTCGAAGCTAAATACAATCGTATGGAGGCTTCTGGATCCTTTTGCCATATTGTGTATTGTGTATTGTGAGTGTTACAGTGCAGTGGGAAACCATTCGTGATCGCATTGAAAACCAACGCGGAACCAGTGGCGGATTGCTTACACAAGGCCATTAGAGAAATGAAAATCGGGGCCTTAAGAAAGCCATACGGGGGGCCCTATAAATTTGGAATATGTGTGAATCCAGCGAGTAAGCGAACTCGGAACCCCAGCAGCTAATTAGTCCGCGTATCGTGAAACGGGCCGTGTAAAGCCGATACTGATATCTATCCGTTTTGTATCAAAATAACTGAACGCTACCGTGCCGGAGTAAACCGATTTGACAATAAAACTTGCCTATACAAAAAATGTTTCATGTGAACTAGACCATCGTCTATTTCGGAGCCGTCCAAAACCAAATCGATATCACTAACACATGCATACAATATGGCTGCTCGTGCTCACTCACACATTCTCACAGCCAGGTCCTAATTTCAGGGGATATGACACAAAATTAGGGGCTGTCAGTCGTTTTAGATCACTTTTTGTCTGGGGGGATCTAAAAGCCAGGCTACATGATGCGGGGTGCTAACAAGATTTCGGTTAAAAGGGAGGGATTTGCGAAATTTTTATGTCAAAATCATCCCGGTGCATCTACCCGTGTTCATGCATGCAGAGCACTTCATGCTATCTCTTTCTTCAATCGAAAATTACCATGGCAACGCATAGAATGTGACAGAGAGGGCTAGAGTGAAACGAAATCTTTTCGAGACTCCAGCTCTAGGCGGCGAAATCTTTTTGACGAATAGATTTCGCATATCTCCGCCCTCCCCCCCCCCCTCCTTTTCAGCGAAATCTTTTTGACATCTCTCATCATGTAGCCTGGCTTTAATACAAAGTGAGTTGAGAGGAGGTGCCGTAAAAAGCCCGTTTTGACACATGGAAAGAAGTAGAAGACCAGGACCAGTTTGACGTTTACTTGACCGCATTGAATCAGCTGGTTATATGTGTTGTTTATTATTCTCGAAGCAATAACATCATTATAAGATTTGTTTTCTTCCATTCTGCTGTTCAATATCGTTCGGAAAGCTTAGATCAAGTGAAGAAATCAGGATATTGTGGTGTGTCAGTGCTATCTGAGGTGATTCTGTATTATATTTATTACTGTTTGAGGTGGTAACGATTCAGCGCCTATACGGACACGGCAGCTTTGACTGTATCGGCGTCACAGGCGGAGCCGGTTTGCATCCCCGAACTATTGGTTGATCCGAGATATAGGATCGTTCCACTTTTTGGCCGATCTGAAAGCAAAAAATCATCAAGAGCACAGCAGATCGAGCTTCATCAATGTATGCTAAAGATCGCTTGCTTGACCAACAAAGAATGCTTGACCGCAGTTTGTTTACATTTCAGTCAAGTAAACGTCAAATTTTTTTTCAAGATGTCCGACCGAGAAATCGCTATTCCGACACCTCCTCTCAACTCACTTTGCTTTAATAACCGCCTAAGAAACTTCTAACTGGCACGGCAGCACAACGCCGGTCAAGTGTCAACTGTCAAACGTGTTCCTCGGGTATGCATCGGGAGCTGAAGTTCGGTGATGTGACACCGCTTTGCAATTTCTTCGGGCGCGGAGCCGTGGTAGGAAAAGTCGTGAATATTTTCCACAAATGCTGGCGTAAAAAAAGGTGTCCGTGTCGGAAATTGTGCACAGAAACGGGAACCCTTGGTACATGCCAGTTATCAGCCTTACTGTGTGCCAAACCAGCGCCCGATAATTGGCAGAAACCGAGTTCTCGTAACTTTTTTTTTCGGTGGTCGGGTCGGCCTAGTGGATATAATACTGCAGTACAGTTTATTGTGGTGGTGCGGTGCGTGAGCACAGCCAAGGTTCCGTCGAGGTGTGTAGCAGGGTGATATTTAGAACCCCATTTGTTTCATTAGTCGGTGATTTATTCTTGAACGAACCACTGAAGCTCCAATCGGCACCGGATGATTGGTATGCTGGTGCTATTCCACAGTATTGGGCAGTGAAATCTGGGTAAACCGGTAAACGTGTGCGAGCGAAACGGAGCGAATCGGAACGTGTGCGGCGCGTGGTGGTATTGCTGCTGTGTTGTGTTATCAGTATATTCGGATGATTTTTCGGTGAATCATGCCATGGATCGGATGATCGAAGTGCGCCTGCATATGAGGCCGATAAAGTGCTACCAGCACCATAAACGGAAAACTGCAAAACGAGGAGGAGAAAATCATGTTTTACCAAACATTTTAGAAGGCATTAGGGGCAAAAGCATGGTTGTTAATACGGCGCGCCTAAAACTTTGCTCATTGAAAGAGAAGAAGCCGTACATGTTCCAGGTGTTGGATTGCGCTCGCGTCGCATGTGTGGAAGGGCGTATGTGAGCTTCACGTGCTTATCTGCATGAGCCGCGATTGGTGGAAATGAGTCACATTGGCACTAGTGTAAATGGGAATAGTATTTTATGAATACACCTGTCTCCGCTTCAGGCCGGCACGATGCCCGAATATGAAGGTTACAACACTCCGTCTAGAAAGCTCCATAGGCCAAGCCTCTGTGTAGTACAAACTGACCGCAAAGATAAACGACGGAGCAAGGGTAGAGTGAGCTGTTGTACGGTTTTGGGATCAAATCTACCAAAATCTTTGCTGTGGCACGACCGGAATATGAATTAAAATGAAACAAAATATGTATTTCCAACATTGTGAAATACGTTACACCCAGGATGATTTATGGTAAAATATGCAAACGAAGCTCTGCATGAAAGATTATGACCGGAAGAAAATTGTTTACATTGCCCAGAGAGACGAATCGTTGCTTACTTAAGCTGCGTTAGGTTGATTTTCGTAATGTAAACTACTCAGTAGGCAACGTGCGTACTACCAACTGGTTGCCTGGGTACCATTGGCAAGCTTTCACCTCCTTTTTCCTTTTTAAAAACCCCCGTTAACTAGGACGGCGTAGATCCATTACGATCATGAAATTCGTGCAACGAATACTAACTACAAAAAAAAGAAGCGGGACACGTGAGCGTGAGTTTCAGTGGAGGGAAGTGCAAGTGCAATCATTTGCAGTTAATCATTTCCGTATTATGTACATTTTTTTTGCACACAATGTTTGTTGATAAGATGACTCACACAACAAATCAAACAAATTGGATTTACTTTAATTATCATTAAAGCAAACTTTGAGCTCGCTGGCCGTCTAAAAATAGTGTCTCAACATTAATTCTACAATTTACGGCATTTGCATAGTACACAATTGAAGCAGATACAATCTTAACGCCTATTTAACTGAGTAACGTGATCGTAGCTTTAATTCAAACTGCAACGGTCCCCGGTATGGAATACGCCTAGCAACTGGCCTTAATCTAGGCTTAGAAGAATTTTGCTATAGTTAAATAAAATGGCTTCCTTTGTTTAAAGAAATTTACGGTTCAAAATAGCATAACAACATAAAGAAACAGATTGCTTAGATTGGCTGTTTTTTTTTTTTTGTCAAATGCGCTTAGTGTTTTAAAGATGTAGACTCATGCTTTATAGTTTTGAGAGTTTAGTCAATTTGCACATAGTTTGATTTGCAGAGGAAACTCCATTTACGCCAGTAACATTTATTGCGTCGGTTCTGCGAGTCATTTATTGTGCCTTGAACTAAAAATTGCCTTATAAGGCGAACGGGATACGGGGGGGTACGGGTAATCTAGGGCTGTACATTTTTTATGACCACCAATTACCACATCGCTCTCAACATTCTGTAACAACGTTAAACGTTTTCCGATGTGACATGGATTTGTCGAAGCTGTTGTCCATTTAACACATGCACCAGGTTGCCGTAGGTGTTATATGGGGACAAACATATCGCCCCCTATATCCAACATTTTTTTGTGAACCAATACAAATAGGAAGGGGTTAACTGGAAAACAGCCTTGCGTGGTAGACATCTTTAAAATCGACTTTACTTATTTTGTTATCGATTGAAATGGGAAGTTGTGCATATGATACCAATGCAAATTTCCTTCCAATGCGAACGGAAAAGGGGGCAGTATTAGTTAATGAATCGCCCTATCTACTGTCTGCCTGTAAACTCGGTGGGTTAAATGCAAAGTAGAAGGCGCTCGAACATGGATGTCACACGCGTATTCGCTGTACCTGACCCACCTTCCCTGTGTGCCTTTGCATGTTTCACAGGCAGTGAGGTCGTTTATCGATAAACATGAGCTCACGCGATGTAACATACCGGTACAGAAAACAACATCATTTGGGTTGAATTTTGTGTTGGATATTAACTTGAACAGTATTGCTGTCGATGTCCCAGGTTTCTTTAGAGCAACCATTTTTTTGAAGCTCATTTTGGTGTGATGCTATAAAGATTTGGTTTATTTTTCTTTCTTGATAACGTATCGCATTTTCTTATCCGCGCGATAAGTAGGAATCGCCTTGCCATGATGTGTCGTTACTCAATGATTCAGTTTGGAAGAAGTTTGTTGCACATCGTGCCACGACAGTGGGGGATTTCGGTTGTGCATCGGTATATTACATCATTGGATAGAAGAAGAAGAAGAAGTAGAGGTAGAAGTAGTAGTATGACGAAGCAGCAGTAATTCGAATTTAGTCAACATTTATCAGCCAATACGATTAAGATCCTATCGCCGCTACCATTCCTGTGTGCATTCGAACACGAACGAAGCCTTTCGTAGTAGGCTGTGCCTGCTTTGGTGCTAGGAAACATCAAGATCAGTTCAAATGTTCGATGGAGGATGTATACTACTCTGGTGTCTGGAGTGCTGGCTGCCAGCCGGTCAATACTAAAGCCTAGTGGAGCTTGTTTAGTTGGGATTGTATAGAACATTTATATTTCCAGTACTCCAACAGGTCGATTAGCCACGTTCGTTCTAATGTATATGGGAAAAACTAATAGAACTCCAGAGGGCTAGTCATGTCATGAGAATGGCACTAGACAACCCAGCCTTTATACCTGTCTTAATGGAAATGCCAGGATATTGGTGGGTTGGTAGGCGATCGACAGGCCAAGATCGCGAATTCAATATAGCGTCCGACAAATACCATTTTTTGGCTGGAAACATTAAAATGTTTGGCTTAGCGTCAGGCGCTATACCAAGCGCAGTGTCGTCGTATCATCTCGACAGCAAATTGCTAATCAGAGGGCACAATAGAGGCCCCAACGCGTTGGATTTAGAAAAAAGCGATATTTTTTGCTCAATCACCGACCGATTTTTCTGCGATCGTATATAGGGCTTTTTGATAATGCAGAATAAAAATCGGTGAGAAAAATGTACTGCACAGTCCAACCCTTTTTTGGAGCCCAAAACGCTAGGCATAGTATACTACCTCCTGTTAAAAATAAACCTCATGACACTAACAATCAGCCCAAAGCAAATTTACATAGCTTTCGGGGCACGATTGTCGTCATTGCCACGGCTAACAGACGCTAATTGACATAGTCAGTGGGCACTCGCTTCCGAGTCGGTGTTGTGTTTTCTCTTTTTGTTTCGCAAGATAATCTTTTAATGCATTCCGTTGCACTTTTCACTCCAGGCAACTGCAAGCTCCCGCCCTATCTGCAGCGAGACGCACTATCTTCGGGTAACGAAAAGCACTGTGTCGTCGTGAAAATTTAACCATTGAGGGAACCGCCAGAGGTCTCACAGTCAATCACGGGTCAGCATATTCGATCGTGGGCTGGTCGGTGGAACGCACGCACAAAATGGTCAGCACGCCGTACATAATCAATGAAATTTATGACATTCTTCAGAAGGTAATAATATTTAATTAAATCTAGCGATCTGTACACCACGCCACTGTCTATTTCCATCTCTTTCCCCTATTGCAGTCCTCTCCGTTCGAGTTGACATTGGAGGCCTTGTTAGCGCTGGGTTTGATATGGATAGTGTTCTACAAACGTACCACCACCAAGAAGCTGCCCGTGTCCGAGGAAGACATTCTTGCACGATGGACACCGGAACCGCTGGTGGCAGAAGTGCCGCCGGACCATCCGGCACTGAAAACGAAAGTCGTGCACGGGCCTGTTGGCCGCATGGTGAATGTAAACGGCAAGGAATGCATTAACATGGCTACCCACAATTATCTCGGGCTTGCGGAGGACGAAGACATTAAGCAGGCAGCGATAAAGAGCTTACGAAAGTATGGTGTCGGCTCGTGCGGTCCGCGCGGATTTTACGGCACGGTGGATGTGCATCTGGAGCTGGAAGAACGGTTGGCCAAGTTTATGCAGGTGGAGGAAGCCGTCGTGTATTCGTACGCCTTTTCCACGATAGCCAGCGCCATTCCGGCCTACTCCAAGCGAGGAGATTTGATCTTTGTGTAATTATACGTTTTTGCTACATTTTCATCCGGATTCTTCAACGACGCGACGCCTTCCTATTGATCGGCTTTTGTCTTTGCTTTCGCAGTGATGAATGTGTAAATTTTGCCATCCAAAAAGGGTTGGACGCATCGCGCAGCAAGATTTTCTACTACAAGCACAACGATATGGACGATTTGGAGCGGTTGCTGCAGAAGCAACAGGCGGACGATAAGCGCAACCCGGCAAAGGCTAAGAAGACGCGCCGGTTTCTGGTGGCCGAATCGATTTACATGAACACGGGTGAGGTTTGCCCGCTGCCCCGGCTGGTGGAGCTACGGGCACGTTACAAGCTGCGCCTGTTCCTGGACGAAAGCCTGTCGTTCGGTGTGCTGGGTGACTGTGGCCGGGGGCTGATCGAGCACTGCAATGTGGATGTAAGGCGTCCGTTCGGGTAGTGTTTTTGTTTAAAAAAAATCTCTCCTATTAATGCCGTTCCGTCGCTGTGATTTCAGAAAACGGAGGTCGATTTGGTGTCGGCCGGTCTGGAATGGTCCGCCGCAACGATCGGTGGATTCTGTGCCGGTTCCTCGTTCATTGTCGAGCACCAGCGGCTGTCGGGGTTGGGCTACTGCTTCTCTGCCTCACTACCGCCGCTGCTCACCCAGGCCGCCATCAGTGCGCTGGACCGGTTCGAAAGCAGTCCGCGAATATTCGTCGAGCTTCGGGAACGCTGTCGAACGGTTTCGGAGTAAGTGTTACCGCCGTACCAAGTGTCTATACCAGAAATGGGATACTAATTTGCTCGTTTGTTTTGTTCTACACCAGCAAACTTTCTCACCTGAAACATTTCCAAGCGAGAGGCGATCCTTTGTCGCCCGTCAAGCATCTGTATCTGAAGCACAAGCATGAATGTTGGGCACACGAAAAGATGCTGCTGGACGAGATTTCTACCGAGGTATGTGGTAGGGAAGCAAAATGCTTTTCAATTACAATTCTACTAAATTTGCCTTCCCCCCCTAACTGCAGTGCATAGACAATGGTCTGGCCGTTGTTGCAGCCGAATATCTGGAGCACATGGAGAAACACTGCCCAAGGCCGAGCATTCGATTGACGGTCAATCGGCTGCTGTCGGAGAAGGACATTGACGATGCGTTCCGAATTTTGGAACATGTGTCGGAAAAAGTTCTCGCCAGTGCGGGTTAATAAGCGTCTGCTTTGTAAGATACTCTCTCTCTCTCTCTCTCTCTTTCAACCACACACACACACAAATACAGTCATGCCAGCGGTGACTTAAGCACACAACCAGCAAACAACTTATGCCTGTTTCAACGCCTGGCCACAGTCCCCGTGTCAATACCACACACCGTTTTATGAAGTAGAAGCTTACAAGCAACAGATTCCGAATAAATTTTTCATAAACCGTCGCGACATCGGGTGAGAGGTTAGAAAGCACAGCTCTCGGACACCACCACCACCTCCTAGAAGCACAACACTTACTCGTTCTTTCCCGGTGGATGATATAGTTTAATTAAAATTTCCCACTAATTTAAACTAGAAGAAGGAAGCTACAACTACAGTTTATCAATCTTTCGCTAAAGAAAAACGGAGGTTAGAAATAGAATTTGCCACTGCTGCTTGACGTGCCGCGTTTCGCATGCCGTCGTGTTTGGTGGCTCGCTGCATTAGTCAAATTACGTTCCAATGAGAGTGCACAGTAAACAACAGCGAGTGAGTGGTTCGAAAGGGTTGATCCTTGTTTTGTTTTTACTTCCACGACTCTGGGTATTGATGTATAGTTTTCCAGTTTTCCTTCCACCAACTGGCTGGCAGGATCAGTCTGTCCTGACCATTTCCTACCAGCATTTCTTTACGTTAAGCACCTATCGGTTGGTTGGTTGATTGGGTTTCAAAAATCGATGTAACTATGTAGGTTATGTTTATAATTCTGACGACTTTGTATGTAAATGTACAAAAGAAACAAGCATTAAGAAACAAATGAAAAACACAGCACACCAGTATCATTTGATAGCATTGATGATTGTAGCAGATTTGGTTTTAGAGATAAGAGCGAGTTCGTATCGAGTGTGTGTGTGTGTGTGTGTTCGTATCGTGTATAGGGGCGGACCCTAGTAGAGAGTAAGGTCACTTAAGCAAACACGGAAGAAGTATTAGCGAACAAAAAAAAAAAAAAAAGTTCGGTTCCAATCGGTTCGTAAACCAATGCTAGGGCCTTATAAGCTTCAGAAGCAAATGCTTGAAGTTATTTAATAACGAGAACCGAGTGTCACCACCAGAAGAGAGATGGACTATTTATGCGTGTTTCTATTGCTTCGGTTTTCTCCTATTAATGTCCAAACTCCATTGGTAAGCATTTAGTTGTGTGCTGTACGCGCTGCTGCCTGATTTGTTGATTCTCTCGAAGGCTGTCTAGGGCGGTCGATTTGGAGTCGAGAGGAGTGGATATAGCTTTTTTGTTTTTGTTTCGCAACAGATGATCAATAGCAGAGAGCAAAAAAACAAAACTACGCTTTACGAATCAAACAAACAAAACAAAAACACAACATACTTAAACAGCGCTTTAACAGATAAGCTGCTTTCGATCAATGATAGACCCTCTTGTTATGAGATTTTCGTAGATACCGAAATAAAATGGGAAAACACCTTGAAACACCAATACCCTACTGTGGCGTTCGCTCTAGCCCGTTAAGCAAATATCTTGAGAGTGTCTACTGCATCGCCAAATGTATCTTAAGTTCATGAGACACACTGCGTCGCAATGTCCAATGCGGGGCGAAGAGAAGAAAGCGATCATAGGCGCCGAAACGGATTCGGCGATCCTCTACGTCGAGCAACGTCCTCGGGCGAAGCGACCCAAACGGGACGTAAATGTTGTGCTCAGCGAGTAGCGTTGGAGAGTCGATCCAGCAGTCCATATGGCTCGGGGCGTTGCAATTACGGTGGTACAGCGACTCAGTGCTTAAAAGCGCACAGCGAGCGTCGGAGTCAACTTGGTGAACCCTCCAAAAGCGCAACGTGTACCGGGTGGCCAAGCGGACTAGCGGGACCGAGCAACAGAAGGATACCATACAAAATCCAGCACTAGTGTTGGGTCAGGTAGTTCTAATATGTGAGAGGTGAGGCCTCCCGGTAACTCCGCACTCACTGAGGGCGAAGAGGTCGAAGAGTGCGAAGAGCTACCTCGCGAGGTCGACGAGAGCGCAGAGGTTGGAGAATGCAGAGCCCTCATTTTATTGAGGCAAGGCCTCCCGGTAGCTCTCAAGCTCACTACCTAACACTATCCAGCAAGGAGCAGAAGAGCATCTTGATGGAGACCGGGTCCGTGAAGTCGCGAGCGATATGACTTTGGTGACGACGTGTTCCAGCTGTTCGTGGAAGCTCAACTTCTCATTGAGAAGCACTCTCAAGTCTCTAACACAGCTTTTGCGGACAATCCTTAGAACCGGTTGATATATAGTCGTGCACTAGAGGGCATAAAGGGCTTTCTCAGGAGACGGTAGGTGGCTCCCGCCGGGGAGCATCCGGGGTTGGTCGCTTGAGGCACCTCTGAACAAGCGAGAATGCAACGCGACGTGTGGGGTCCCACCTTCACACAGTATGATCGGCCGGGGAGATATGAACATCTGGACGGGTGCCTGGAGCTTGGCGAGCAGCAAGGAGCGCGGGACACTATCAAAGACAGCTTTGATGTCCGTATAGACCACGTCCACCTGGGAGCCTGAGTCGATGGTCCTGTGGCATAGGCTGACAAATTCCAAACCAAGATTGTGGTGGTTGAGCGGCTTGGGGACGAACCCGTGTGGAGTAGTGATGATTTAGTCGAGGCAGCAGCACTGAAACTAACCACGAGACACTGCAGCTAGCGGGGATAGATACCCGGGACGAAACGAGATCAGGATTGGCGCAATGGTGGCACCACTTCGTTTCAGGATAGAAGGCGGAATCGCGTCCAGTGGCGGCGAAACGTGAGGTAAAGACAGCACAAACCGCGGATAGAGTGCTGTCAGAATTTCCGTTGAAGCTCCCGCGTATGATGAAACATAATGGACTAGCAATAGGGCCAAAGATCCCGTAAAAAAGTACCGGAGTCACAACTCCACAAGACGGAAAAGTCGCCGTCATGGAGAAGTTGCTCTCGGCAGGGCCAAACCAATTCCTTCTTGTGGCCGGAAAATGGCAAAGTAAGCTTATAGTTTTCCTTAAAAAAAAACGCCCAAATATCACTCCATTTTGTGCTGACCTCCAAAGTGTCCTGCTGTATGAATAGTACCCGCAAGGCAGTGTCGAGTAAGTGCTTGCTGCTTGTTTAGTTTATTGCTGCTTTCTGATTCTATTTCTAGACTATTACATACCACTGTAACGTTGTAACGATCGATATAACTCTAGCACGCATTCAACGCGAACCGCCGCCTGCCCCAAATAACCCCACTCCTCCTCCCAGTGCCTTGGTGCGTGAAAAATGTCCCCTCTATTTTACTGTGGCGCCAGGATGCAGGCAGTTCGGCAGGGCAAATAAAGCTGCATGTAGTTGCGACGGCCGGCCCAACCCTCCGGGAATGTGTGATGCTCGACGTTCTTATCGATGCGATTGAAGCCGCCGAACTCGGCATCGTCCGAGCTTAGCACAACGCGATACTTACCCGCCAGCTCGACTCCGATGCGATAGTCGGTGAAGCTTTTGGTGCTGTGAAAGTTGAACAAAAACAGCAGATTGTTGCGCTCGAACGCGATCACCTTATCGTCCTCGTGCTTCCAGCTCACGTACGCCGGCAGACAATCGAGCCAGTGGTACTGCTCCTCGGTGTGGTGCATCGCACGATCAAACTCGTTCAGGAAGCGATACTTGAGCATCTGATCATCCACCAAATGCCACTGGCGGCGTGCATAGTGGTACGATTCGTTGTTACCGATGCGCGGGAAATCTAACCACTCCGGATGCCCGAACTCGTTGCCCATAAAGTTGAGGTAAGCCTCCCCGCCCAGCCCGTGCGTGATCAGGCGGATCATCTTGTGCAGCGCCAGGCCACGGTCGATGATGAGGCTGGGATCGGACAGGGTGGACATGTGCGTGTACATCTCCTTGTCCATCAGCCAGAAAGCGATCGTTTTGTCGCCCACCAGCGCTTGATCGTGCGATTCGGCGTACGCCACGGTGTTTTCCTTCCAGCGGCGATTCGTCAGCGTGTGCACAATGTTTCCAATGTTCCAATCTTCGTCGCTCTTCGTCTTCAACACCTGAATCCACTTGTCCGGGATGGCCATGCCGAGACGGTAGTCGAACCCAACGCCGCCCTCCTCCGTGGGGCGACAGAGCGTTGGCATACCGCTGACGTCCTCCGCGATCGTAATCACGTTCGGGTCCATCTCGTGCAGGAAGTAGTTGGCGATCGCCAGATAGATGAGCGCTTCCGTGTCGACGTTCAGCCCAAAGTACTCGTTGTAATCCCCCGAAAAGCCTTCGTCAATGCCG
Source organism: Anopheles stephensi (assembly GCF_013141755.1). Classification (NCBI taxonomy): domain Eukaryota; kingdom Metazoa; phylum Arthropoda; class Insecta; order Diptera; family Culicidae; genus Anopheles; species Anopheles stephensi. The sequence goes on along the minus strand of NC_050202.1, from coordinate 35,417,585 downwards.
CGCGAATGGTACAGCATCGAGGTAACGCCGTCGAAGCGATACCCGTCGAAGTTGTACTCATCGCGCCACCAGCGTAGATTCGAGAGCAGGAACCGAAGCACCTCGTACCTGCAAGCAAGACGACACCAAATTATTGTTACTATTGGGATTTCTGCGAACTGAGACTTGAACGATAGCCGAAAAGCTACTAGTGTCTTAGAATTGGGTATACCAATCACAACATCCTTCAACATATCAAAAGCTGAAAGCAAGACGGGAACGATGTCGTAAAGCAACATACAGACAGAGGAAACTAGGTCTCGAGCATATGTGGGCCAAAGAAGCAACCCACTAAAACAACATTCCTTTGCAGAATGACATACAATGGCCTAATGAATAAAACCTAAGAAGATGTAGAATGCTGAGCTGCTTCATCCCGGTATATCCAAGGCGCTCCATAGTAGTGATGGGAAAAGCGGCTCCAACCGACTCCAGGAGCCATCGGAATGGTCCTGCTGTACGAAGGATCGTACATCCAGCAAAAATTGGTGAGAAAATTCATCGCTAGGCGGATGAAGATGATGTGATGGAAATTACGAAAACCTGAGAATGCAATGATGGAGTGCAGAAGTGACCAGGCCATTGGAAAGATGAAACAAACTAGGTTAACAAAGTTAACAACCGCACGAGAAAAGATAGAATTGAGTTTAGGATAGCAACCTGATGAAACCCAGAATAGGAAGGGTCTTCATTGCTCTAGCATAGTGGCTCATAAAATTCGATTTAATCGGTAGAAATGATGGAATGTAACCGTACGGCACTGCTAATATAAGTCGTAGCAATGTGAGAATCAATCGGTTGCATTACTTGAGCAGGATGATTAAAATCACCCAGCATATAGAAGTTCCCAGTCTCCCCCCGGTTCTTCAGAGCTGTCACCTCACTAATTGGAGAGAAATAGCTACGGTACAACTGTAAGGTAGCAGCAGCTACAGTCACTTACTCTGAGTAATTGAAAAGACGACTGTCCCAAAGCGTATGCTGTCCGCGTGCTCCATCGTGGAAGTAGCAAGCATCCGTCCCATCGAACTGATTCAGCCCATCCTGCGTGTTCTTGCTAGCGTGCGAGTGTACCACGTCGAGCAGCACAAATATGCCGTGCTCGTGCGCCTTATCCACCATGTACTTCAACTCGTCCGGCGTCCCGTACCGGCTGGAGGCGGCAAAGAAACTCGTAATCTGGTACCCGAAGCTGGCATAGTACGCATGCTCCATAATGGCCATCACCTGGATCGTGTTGTAGCCGAGCTTCGCAATGCGCGGGATTATGTTGTCGGCAAAGTTGCGATACGTTCCCACACCGTACTCTTCCGTTGCGATCCCTACATGACACTCGTAGATACGCAGTGCCCGGGGACGGGTTGGTTTCCGGTGCCGGAACATGTACTTTTCGTGTGCCGGTGGATGCCAGACGCGTTGCTGAAAGTTGACACCCAACTCTTTCGGTGGCGGCACGACGTACTTTGCCCACGGTGACAGACGATCGATCAGCGCACCGTCCTGCTTGCGTATGATCACCTTTATCTCGGACAGGTGTTTGATTGCGCAGGAACCGTCCGGGTTGGGAGGGATCTTGAGTTCCCACTTTCCAAAGGGCAGTTTCTCGTACGGTGTTGCCAACCATTGCCAGTTATCTAAACAGAATGGTAAAACGAAAGAAAGAAAATAAATACGTTACGATTCACACACACTTATACCGGAACGGAAAGAGAAAACAGTCATTTTCACGCAAGTTCGAATGAAGGTCATTGCTTTGGAAAAGCGGATCCCCCAAGTTCTTTTGTCTCTTCACAAGACTGATAAGGGCTGCGTGCAATAATAATTATTTAATGTTTAGATTACTTAACCGGCGCGACTCTCTAGTGACAAAGTGATATGATTTCGCTCAATCGCGGTGATAGTATGGGGGTCATGTTTACCCGATGTTCCGCCGATTAGGTGCAGGCGCCTTGTAAAGGACAAAAACACGATCATCAACGATCCGATGATCAGGTTAGAGGTCATTAGTAGTAAAGCATGCTAACGGAAAGGATGTTCGGTAGTGGATGCTAAAAAAGGAAGGAACTGTATTACTTTACTTACTGAAATCTCCTGTTAGAAACACTTCCTTGGCACCGGGAGCCCATTCGCGGGCGACTACACTATTGTCTTGGGCGATGTGCAAACCGTAGTACTTGTATCCTTGGGTGAATTCGTTCAGTCCACCTTCCAGCTCGTTCAGTCGTTTGATCCATCCCCGAAATTCAGTGTTTCTACGAAAGAGGAACAAAATAATATTTTTTAGGCCTTATACAACATTTCTCCTTCCAATAATATTCGTAACACTCCATCAAAATAATACGCGATATTGCTTGATTTGCTTTCTTGTGCATCCGGCTTGGTAATCTTCCCACCAGCTGATAGGAGATGACCGTCAGTTGAACTTCTTCGAACCATGCTGTGCTTATCGTCAGGAATGCACGCATGCTAAGATCAAACCCGCATAGGCGATGGCACCACGTCGTACGCGGCTCATTCTAAGCGCATCGAACGACATTGACCTTCATGTGACATTCATTTAAACGGTCAGCTAAGGAAGGAAATGGCCGGTTTTTCTTCAACGTAATTTGTCTCTATCGTAATGCGATGGATTCGAGCTAAAAGACCAACGACGGCGCACGGCATTAAGTTACCGACGGTGTGGTGAATGAGCGACTTCCACTCACTCTGTACACACTTTCCCGATACCGGGTGGTGTCGTATTACCGGCACGGATGCGGGAGCATAATGCTGGACGGAAAGAAACGAGCTAAGACTTACCTGCGCCGAATCTCCTGCTCATGCGATTTGAGGTACGGGTCCAGTTCGAATAACGTATCCAGATTCACTTTCGGTTCGTTTGCCATTGCGCCAACTTGCTTTTAAACAATGTTGCTGAAAATGCACCGACAATAATGAACACTTTGCGACGCGATGTACCGTGCTGGGTACCTATCAGCGAACTACTACTATGAAAAGTGCAGTGCAGCAGTGAAGTACCTCCGATCTACTACGCGACGAACAACGGAATGATCGGACACATCTGCGCGTCGTCGTCTTAGTTCGATAGACACAATCTGATCCCAGATTGGAAGAAGAACACCGAGATGAACACCATCCGTGCTGATGTTTTCAACGCAGAATCTGCGGCAGATGATGGTATTATTCTGCGCTGAAGCACATTTTGATCATTCCGGTGGACATCACCGTGCAAACGAATCATTTTATGCGGGGTTTTGGGCTAAACGCTGAGCGCTGCGAGCAAAAAGAGGGTGCGGAAGAAAACATCCGAAAAAGTAAACAAAACAAACCGGGTCGAGCGTTTTGACGGCGAAACGCTTGGATGCTCTGTGACAGCGTGAGAAAACGCTTGGAGTCGTCAAATGCTTGTTAGGTCATAATTACACGAATTTAAAACAAAAGTTGTAAATTATCGTGCCTTTGTAACTTCGAGAACCCGCCACAAGGGGATTTATTTGCAGAAACATTTATTTTACCAAAACAAACGAGAGATATTTTAATAATTCGTCGAATTTTGATAATAAAATTGCATTTCCATTCTTATCTGTCAGTTGAAAGCACCAACGAACGCTACCACTGTCTGACATTATCAACTCTGTTTTCCGATTCGTTTCCTCGCGCGGTGTCAAAATCGCACACGAAGCCGTGCGTTGGAGTGGGAAGATAAATTTAGCAGTTTTCCCTTCGCGAGTGGTGTGAATTTACTTTTCAATCATCTGTGAGTTGGTGCGAGATGAGCGGAATGATACGACTTCCAACGGTGCTAGCCAAGAACGCGCTTTCCGCGGTAAGTGCATGCGTTTGCTAATCGATGTGTGTGAAAAGGGCTGCAATTTGCAATTTGCTCCCCACGAGTGTCACGCGAAAAGCGGGGCAATTTTCACAGCCCTTTCCAGATGAATTTGTAGCGGGCGAGATTACACAACGTTGTGCAAATTCCGCAAGTGGGAATAACGGTTGTTACCGTACACGACGGGCGGCTCGTGGCGTTATGTAACAAGTTTAGATAAATAATTATCACGCTTTGCACTGGATTTGAGCACTGTTTTTTTTTGTCAACTAACCTTTGTCAAAAACGTAGAATGAAATAATGTCGCAACACCCAGAACGACCGGAAAGAGAAAGGCAAAGCCTACTCAATCGATCCAGATCATTCCGTTAGCTCTGTTGTTTGTAGGTTATGTGCGTGTATGTGTGTTTATTATCTTTATCCGTGATCTGTTTTGATAATGATGAAGATTTCTGTTTGCTCGTCTCGCAATATCGTAGGTTCGAGGCCTGACTGCTGGTACGTCGCAGAGGAACTTGCATTTCACCGTTGGACAGAATAATGCCAAATCGAACCCAGATGCCATTTCGCGAGAATATCCCGTCGTTGACCATACTTACGATGCGGTGGTGGTTGGTGCTGGCGGAGCGGGTCTCCGTGCTGCGTTTGGCCTGGTAGCGGAAGGCTTTAAGACGGCCGTCATCACAAAGCTGTTCCCCACGCGCTCGCATACCGTGGCCGCACAGGGAGGCATCAATGCCGCACTGGGTAACATGGAGGAGGACGACTGGAAGTGGCACATGTACGATACGGTGAAGGGTTCCGATTGGTTGGGCGACCAGGATGCCATCCACTACATGACCCGCGAGGCTCCGAAGGCTGTCATCGAGCTGGAGAACTACGGAATGCCGTTCTCGCGTACGCCCGATGGCAAAATCTACCAGCGTGCGTTTGGTGGCCAGAGTTTGAAGTACGGCAAGGGTGGCCAGGCGCATCGTTGCTGTTGCGTGGCGGATCGTACCGGCCACTCGCTGCTGCACACGCTGTACGGCCAGTCGTTGAGCTACGACTGTAACTATTTCATCGAATATTTTGCCATGGATTTGTTGATGCAGAATGGCGAGTGTGTTGGTGTGATTGCGATGAACCTGGAGGATGGTAGCATCCATCGCTTCCGCGCAAAGAACACGGTGCTGGCCACCGGTGGATACGGTCGTGCGTACTTCTCCTGCACCTCGGCACACACCTGTACCGGAGACGGTACGGCAATGGTGGCACGCGCCGGTTTGCCATCGGAAGATTTGGAGTTTGTGCAGTTCCACCCGACCGGCATCTACGGAGCCGGTTGCCTGATTACGGAGGGATGCCGCGGAGAGGGTGGTTATCTAATCAACTCACAGGGCGAGCGATTCATGGAGCGTTATGCACCGGTCGCGAAGGATTTGGCATCGCGTGACGTCGTGTCGCGCTCGATGACGATTGAAATTCGTGAAGGGCGCGGATGTGGCCCGGAGAAGGATCACGTTTACCTGCAGCTGCACCATCTGCCCCCAGAGCAGCTGGCCCAGCGTCTGCCAGGCATTTCGGAGACGGCGATGATTTTCGCCGGTGTAGATGTGACGCGCGAACCCATTCCCGTACTGCCGACCGTGCACTACAACATGGGTGGCGTGCCGACGAACTACAAGGGCCAGGTGCTGACCTCGGAGAACGGTACGGATCGTGTAGTGCCCGGATTGTACGCTTGCGGCGAGGCCGCCTGCTCGTCGGTGCACGGTGCCAATCGGCTCGGTGCTAACTCGCTGCTGGATCTGGTTGTGTTCGGTCGTGCATGCGCCAAAACGATTGCCCAAGAGAATCGCCCGGGCGAGAAGGTGCAGGACCTGAAGCCAAACGCAGGCGAAGCATCGGTTGCCAACCTGGACTGGGTGCGTAATGCGGATGGGCAGGTGCCGACGTCCACACTGCGTTTGAACATGCAGAAAACGATGCAAACGCACGCGGCCGTTTTCCGCGAGGAGAAAACGCTGCAGGAAGGTGTGCGCAAGATGAGTGACATCTACAAGACCATCAACGACGTGAAAGTGTCGGATCGTTCGCTGGTGTGGAACTCGGATCTGGTGGAAACGTTGGAGCTGCAGAATTTGCTGCTGAACGCCAACATGACGATCGTGGCGGCGGAAAATCGCAAAGAATCGCGCGGAGCCCATGCCCGCGAAGATTACAAAACACGTTCGGACGAATATGTAAGTAATAATGATACGTTGCGTTGATTGAGTTGTTGTCCATCGAATGGTGATAAGGTGTAGTTAAACTGTTTCATTTTGACAAAATTCACATTCCGTACAGCAGACACCGTCCGTGGGCTTGTTTGTTTTGCGTTTAACATTCGGCATACCAACGCGTCACGTGTCGACGGAGCGTTTGAATTTCACCATCGCTGTACACAATCGCTGCCTTTGTTGTGCTTTCCCATGCGCATACGCACCCACTTATGACTTTTTTTCTTCCCAATTTCTCTCTATTTTTGCCGCAATAGGACTTTAGCAAACCGCTCGAAGGACAGCAGAAGAAACCGATGGAAGAGCACTGGCGCAAGCACACGTTGACGTGGATCGATCCGGCCACCGGTAACGTCACCATCGGTTACCGTCCAGTGATTGACGAGACGCTCAGCGAGGAGTGCGCTACCGTGCCGCCGGCGATTCGGTCGTACTAAACAAAGTAAACAACAACCGCCCGCACGATGTTTGCCGCTGCCGTGTGATCTATTTTTGGGGACTGCGACGCTACGACGAAGAAACTGAAGATCAGAGCCGCACGTCATCGGAGTGGCTAACCGCTGCCGCCGCCAGCCTGGCTCTAGAAAGTATTATGTGAGTATCAAGGGCACCGCCACGAGTTGCCTTATCGTGTATGACCTTGACCCTGACCAACAACTAGGCAGCAACTTAGTTTGTAATTGTGAAGAGTTAATGAGCCAGTCAATCGGCTGATAACGACCGAGACAGGCGCCTTCGGATGACCGCGTACCTAATCGCTAGGTGCATCGCTGATCGTGTGGTTAATTGAGTGTTTTTTTTTTCTCTCCTCTACCTTCCTTTCAGTAACAGCGTACAGATCAGATCCCAAAACACACCATCACTGTTTATTTATTGCATCTATAGACTGTGGACATTTTGCGTAAGGTCGTAAAGACTAAAGACCACGCGACAAATAAATAAAGAACGAACGAACGGGGTTATGTTTTCCGCAGATAAGTTTCGATCCTCAACCCAACTGCCTGCGCCTGTATGTGGAAAAGGGATGGAAAAGCTTCGCACAATACTTTCTGCGTGAGTGTGTGTGTGTTTATGTGTGCGCTCGTGTGCTGTGCATCTGCCATTTGTTCCTAAAGTCCCCTCAATCGTGCACATAACAACATGTTACGATAACCAGTGAGCGGTTTACGCCGCAATATTGCGACGATACGATAAGATTGGATAAGAGGCTGCTGTGTTGTTTGTGAACCACAAAAACAAGCCGGACCGAAAGATGGTAGTGAGAACGTAACGTATCTTGAGTATCTTGAGTTTCAAATATTTATTTAAATTCGACCCTTCGTTTTTTAACTGTAGGAAACCAAAAACTAAACAATCCTTAATTGGTGTACTTCATTAGCGTTAGTGAATGCGAGACGAAGCATGCAAAAAACTACCTTTAAAAAAATAGCCCTTGCAATTTGGGATGTCGAAAGTGAACCAAAAGATTGAGATAATAAAGCAGCTGAAGCAGCCTTTGCAAAACCACTGCAGACCACCATTCAGATTGGATGTGTTCTACTGATGTGTTAGCTGAAATTCAGATTTTTGAACGAACGTACAAGTTCTGTTGTCCGCAGTAAAGATTATTGGTCCGGATTTTTTTTGAATCATTTGCACAGATTACCCTGCCGTCGCCGGAAACGATCTTTCAGTGTAGGATTAAATCATTTCATATCGAGTGCTATTTGAAGTGATGCCGTGCCCAACACGGCACACTTTACAAACCAATTATTCACAAAATAAATAAAACAAGTACAACACACACATCCCTGAAAGCGGTTTTTTTTTGTTTCGATTGGCAAAGTGAATATGGAGAGAGGGAAAATGTTAAATGATATACCTCATATTGTATCTATCTAAATACGATACCTAATACCCAATTCGGTGTTGATGGGGAATCGAGAATTTCCACGAAACTTTGTAGAAGCAGCACTGGCAATAAAAGGTAATAAAATATTAATACAAAAATTGCTGCAGTACATATGGAAACATTGATTTCGAACTCATGCTCTAACATCTCGGCCTTTAACGTATCGATCATCAGAAAAGTTGGTTTTAAAAATTCTTCACACGATGACCATTCTAGTTGTTCTAGCGATGCACCTACTCGACGATGAACTTTTCTGATTCTATTTTTTTTTGTCAGTGACACACACGCAAACTAGCAATCGTTAAGAATCGCTGGGAGCGTTACAAAATCTTTCAACTACTGGAAACAGACGAGAAGCGACTAACAGGGGACAAAGAGACTTTAACGTCTAGTAATTTGATCTATTGGTATTGTTTTCAATACCCATGTTGGTCTGAGACGGAGAAGCATTCGACGTGTCTCACTCACTATTACGCTACAAACGAACACGATCAGTGGTGTGGTGGTGTTTATTACTTCGAAGTTCTTCTGGTATTGTTGCTTCATCATATATTATGCAGTAGTGTGTTATCCAAAGATTGAATTCGATGTACGTTTACTATGTCCGTCAAAGTCGTAAACGGTCTATCCGAGTTTGGACCTTACGGCTATCGGTTCTCCCCGGTTGCGGAAAGGGAGTAACTAAAGCAGCAAACAGTTACATGTTATACAGACCGATAATCATACATCTTAAAAATTTCATCTACTTCCGTCTTCGGCTTAGGCAGCATATGGTCCGATGCTGCGAAAGTCCGATACTGTTTTCAGCGAAAGTCTCATTGATTTATCATCCTCACGCCTGATGTTCTACGGCCCCGAAACATTTCGTAACTACGGAATCCAACAGTGTACCCGTCGATCCTTCATCTAGGAAGGGGGCATCGTTCCGTAGAGCATAGTACCCGTACTTGCTGTTTGTGAGTGGATCTGTAGGGTTTCTTCTGTGTTCTGTGAAGTGTATAAGTGCTACACGAGATTGGTCACCAATAACGGTTCGAGTCAGACGATAATAAAGAGTCAAACGAAAAGGAGTCAAATCAAGTCCGAATACTCCCATCGGTCATTACATTCTGCACAGTGGAGTAATGTATGATTGCTCAGATCGCGGTTAATCGACAATACTTTCAACTGACTCCAGCAGAGATCGTGCGTTATTTCTGGATGAACATCTATTCTGTACCAATGGGGAAGGATTAATTAAACGTCTAAGTTCAGTAAGAGCTAAAAGATACCTACTGACTTACTTATCAGGCGCTTTGCGGTTTTGGCCTGCTGCAACAATCCTCGATACCGCTCACGGTTTAGCGCCGTCGTCTGCCAATCCGTTATACCGGCCGTTCTGGCGGATGCATCAACGCCATCACTCCATCTCAATTTGGGCCTACCACGCCTCCTCTGTCCGTGTGGGCGGCCGAAAAGGATTTTACGGGCTGGGTCGTCCGGTGTCATTCTCATGACGTGACCAGCCCACCGGAGCCTGGCGAGTCTAATTCGCTGCACGATGGTGAGATCATCGTACAGCTCGTAGAGCTCGTCATTGTAGCGGCTCCTCCATTGTCCTTCCACACATACGGGGCCAAAAATATTTCTGAGCATCTTCTGGATGCATCTGTCGAACGCGGCTAAGAGGGCTTCGTCAGTTTTGGACAGAGTCCATGTCTCAGAGGCGTATGTGAGTACTGGGACTATAAATGTTCTGTACAGTCCCAGCTTGGTCCGTCACGACAGGTGTTTAGAGTGGGAAAGTTTCCTCAGGCTGTAGTAAAACCGATTGGCGGCCAGCACCCTTGCGCGTAACTCAACATCAATGTTGTTATAGTGTTGTTATGTTGTTGATAGTCCTCGAAGTTTCTAGCGACAGATTGAAAAGGAGACAGGCAAGCCCATCTCCCTAGCGTAGGCCCTTGGTGGCAGCAAAGGGCCCTGAGAGTTTCCCATCCACCTTCACCTGGCATGCGATGTTGGCCATTGTCATTCTTACAAGCCTGGTAGGCTTGGCCGGGATTCCAAAAGAGCTCATTGCGTCTTATAGATGTATCCTGGCTATGCTGTCATATGCGGCTTTAAGATCAATGAAGAGATGGTAGGAGTGGAGCTGCTGCTCCGCCATCTTCTCCAAGATTTGCCGCATCGTGAAGAGCTAAAAGATAGGGACCTTTTATTGCGGCCGCCGTCCTTCGGCTGTATCTGCCAAAAGGGCCGCGTAGGATTCTTGGATTTCGGAAAAGCGTCAAAAAGGCTCGTGATGATACCAACAATATCTGGGATAGAGTTTCGAGTTAATCTACTGGACAAGATGGATATTGCTAAACAAAATTAGCAGTTAATGTCTGAGACAAAGACATGACTAGTCTATCATCGTCGAAAATACTTCCAACTGAGCTCTACGTAGCTTCTTGGATTTTGTAGTTCAGTTATAGGGAAGTTTCCGAAGTTTTTTTTACGTTGTCCCATGGTTTCTTAACGGTGCCCCAAATGATTTTGGTTCGGTCCCATTGTTTTTTGACGGCTTTCGCGGATAATTTTGTTTTGTGGTAATTTTGTTTTTTGATGGGCTTAAAATTATTTTTGAAACTAGCAGAGGTGTTTCAACCCTTTTTTTGCTAAGATTTTTTAAAAATTTTGTTCGTTCCGATTCCTCCTTAAAATTCGTTCATATTTATTTTATTACGACGAATTTTCTGCCTAATGAAATAAATATTAATAGTGTTCTTCAATTCTATTCTTTTCAAATTACTATAAGTTATTTGGGAATTGTTTAGAAAACTGTGGAACGAAAAAAAAAAATAGAGAAATGTTGTAGACCCTTTACCAAAGGACGAAACCAAAAACATACGAGAAAGCGCATGTAGTGTCTGAAGTAATTTTATTTTAATTGCCATTCGAAATAGGTCAACGTTTTTTTCACCCTCCGCTCTTTCACATCGTATTAAAACTTTTGCAATCGCGCGAACGGTGCCACCAGCTTGATCTGCTGCTCCTGACGGTGCTTTAGCTTGTGGTACATTTTCCGTAGGCGAAAAACGGCGAAAAATAGTACTTCGAACAGCGAGAGCACACTTATGCCGAGACACAAACTGAAAGCTCCACCGAGGTTCGCTGCAGGAGGACGACAGAATGTTCGACGATCAGTATAAGTGATGGGTACGTAAGAGTCTTTCCGGAATCGACCCGGAGTCGTGTTGGATCCGTGGATGGTACAAGTCTGGGAATTTCTTGCATCAATGGATTATAGATCGAACGCTCTATTCGCTTTGCAGATACTTACACAGTAGCGAGATCCACGACACAACGACAATGCGCCTGTTGGCCGCCACCACCTGATTGCTCATGAAGATGTGGAAGATAAACTCAAAGTCGGTCAGATTCGTTTCCTTGCTGTAGGTGCAGCAATAATCGAGAGGGCGCACATTAAAGGTGACATTAAAGTGACGATCATCGGTGTGGTACTTACTAGAATGGATTGATGGAATGATTGTAGGCAGAAAAGTCGGACACGATCGATGTGGTTTTGTACGTGACATCACTGCAGGACGGCAAACAGTTGCACTTTAACCGCTTGAACATGTCTGAAACGGCAACGTAATCAAGAGGAGGTAGGGTGACCAAGACCGATGATGCATCGATGCGCCACTTACAATAATTTTCCACAAAACACATCGAATCGTACACGGTACAGTTCCTAATCCGTTGGCCCAGTTGGTTCGGTTGTTGCGGCAGATGGAACGGATGGCAGCCACATTTCCGGTGCACCTCGTTCCGCAAGCATTCCAGCGTGCAGGCCGGCTGCCGATAGTTTGCGATTGGCGGATTAAAGTCACTGCCCACGATGCAATCCCGCTGGCTTTGGGGCAGTGCTAGCACCTGCTCCGAGCAGCGCGAATCCGTCGGCAGCACGTTAACGAACGTTTCCTTACGCAACCGGAGCAGCGTCAGCGGAGAAGCTTCGACGGCGAAATCGTGTGGATGATGTATCATGAGCTAGCTTGCGGTAGGCCGATGATTAGATTAGAGTCGAAACTGAATTAAAGGGCTCCGAATCCGTTACTCACCATAAATCCTTCCGAGTAGAGTGCTCCCGATTTGCCGTCCGATGCCTGCGGGTATCCCGTGCCGATGACGCTCAGCCCACCGTGCATACCGTACGTGTTGACCACGAACGGTTCCTTGCTGCCCCGCACGCTTGGGTGATAGTTGAACGAGCAACAGGCACCGTAATGGCTGGTGGAACCAATCCACCCAAGAAATGCGTGCTTGGCAAAGCAGGGAAACTTTTTGCCCGCCCAGTAGCACACCAGTATGAAGTCCTCGCATATCATACCCAGCTCGTCGATGGCCCGTTCGATGGTGTAGTTGTTAAGCTGCAGCACCTGGTCGATCATCCTCAAATTCTGCGGTCTCGGGAAGGTCCACTGGTGCTCGGTAAAGTAGCCTAGCGATGGTAACGATTTGAGCACCGAAGCTTTCGTGGCGCCCAGTGGAAGTTTGCTGAGATAAAGAGGCCGTGTGTACAACATTATCCAGATCTTCAATCTCATCACTTAAAGGTTTACACTTACATCCTTTCGACGAACCGTTCCGCTTTATAGTCCACAACGCTCTGCGGATGGCACAGCGTTATGCCGGGAAAGGGAACCTGCACGATCTTCATCTCCGACGCGATCGTCATGCGAGTCGGCGAGTCGACAAACTTTTGCCACAGCAGATAGATCAGCACCGTGCCGAACACGAAGAACGCCACTATGATGCAAACCCACAGCAGTCGCACGAACCCTCGCGTAGTCTGCCGTTGCAGGTAGTACATGCCGTGAATTTTGGACATGGACGCGAAATCGTAAAACGTATCACGAACGGCTTGCCAGGCGAGCTGTACCGTGCCGACCGCTCGGCCAAAGTTTGACCTATTGCGCGAGCGGTTTCGGTAGTTTGGTAGTTGGGAAACTCGAACGGGCCTTGGTTGGAATACTGCCGGACCTGGATGAATGCTGGACGGAACCATTTTGTTGGGCAGGTGTGATGAATGCGACTGAAACTGTAGATATGACGATGCGCATCGTTTTATATGGAGATGGGAAGGATGGTTTTGTGCTTCGATGTTCATGTTATGGTTAATAATTTATGTAAAAGATTTGGCTAAACATGGTTCTGTAATTACCTGTTCAATAATGCTGAGTGAGTACTTCATTGGATGGAGACTGGAGGACGACGCAGGTCAAGAAGTATCAGCATGGAGAGTTTATGTAGTAATGCGGTACGATGCCCTGCTCACCCATGGTAAGGGAGTTGTAAGGCAGGACGACTTACTAAAATGTTCGAGAGAAAGTAAAAAATCAAATATAACAAATATAACAACAACAAAGATCGACAGTTTTTATCGATAAAAGTCAAGGAGGTCAATCAACAAAGGCTCTCCACACTTCACTTCGACTCAATACGTCCTCGGCGTACAGAACGGTAACATGTCTCTCCAAATATCTGAGCTCGGGTATACAGGGAGCGCCAACCCCATGGAACGAAGATATGGCTAAATTGAGCGGAGGAGGATAGCTAGCGTCTGTTCTCCATGTTAGGGGCGGCTTCGACGACACATGAGGTTGGGAGAGAGGCCTTGCAAGCCACCCCCAAGACTAAAGCAATGAACAGAAACCAAGCGATTTCGAAGCGCGCAGAGCGAGACGTACACCCGACTAAAACGTGAGGCCGATAGGATTGGATTGGAGGATCAAAGCGACCAAGACAAAGTACCTGATTGCCGGAGGCTCTGACCGGGATAGAGCACGACTCGGAAGAAGACTATTGGTTGACGGTGACGATCTTGAGGTAGTAGAGAAGTTCTGCTACCTTGGCACGATCGTAACTTCGGACAACAGGAGAATCGTGCCTACTACGAGCTCCACAGACTCCTGAGATCCAGAAGACTCCTACAACGCACGAAATGCGCCATATATCGCACACTGTTACGGCCGGTAGTCCTCTAAGGACACGAGTGCCTCCTGTACTATGCTGGCGGCGGACTCCAGTGCACTCGCCATTTTTGAGCAACTAGTACTACGGACTATCTTTGGTGGTGTTTGCGAGCAGGATGTGTTGAGAAGGAGGATGAAGCACGAGCTAGCTCAGCTGTTTGGCGAGTCGTACATCCTGATGGGTGCGCAAGCCGGAAGGATATGCTGGTGATGAGGATGCCGGACTCATTCCCCGTCCTGGTAGGTGCTCACAAACGACCCGGCATGAGGCACACAGCCGAGAGGAGCACAGCGAGCTCATTGGCTGGATCAAGTGGAGTTAGATCTGAGGGCGATTTAGATGCAGCCGAAGGTGGTGGAGTGCAGTCATGGACCGAATTTGCTTGGAAACGAATTGGACACCGGGGCATGTCTTTAAGGCGTGCTCGATAGGAGTAGACCAAGAAAAAAGAAGAGAAGTTCAATTCTAGGACGACGAGGGATGGTCCTCACCTTTCTTGCTGGGGTGCTGGGTGGATCTACCAGATCGTTTTACAAAACGAGGCGAGTGTTAGCATGAAACAGTGTTCGTGGTTTCGATCATAATTGAGACATGCATACGAACGGGGGTGTTAACTAACCGAGGTCCTGGATCAAATCTCACTCGGACCGTCACCCCCGTAGTGGGGTGGGGGCTGACTATCCAACTAAGTGGAATCATTAAGTCTGTTAAGCCAGAAATGGCAGGCATGAGCTAAGAGTTTGTTGCTGGGCCAGTAAGAGGGAAATATATTCTAGATAAGCATGATTTGCGCCTGCCTAATTTACACATAATTTTATCCATTTCCATTTTCCCCGTTATTTTTTGACCATTTTGACCACCATTTTGACGGTTTATCATGTCCTGACTACTGAAGCTTGAAGTGACATAAAACTACCCAGTTAATTACCAAGTATAATTGTTGATATTGGGACGCGGGACAACGTTAGCTAACGATGACTGTATCAAGCGGAAGCGATCATGAACTCATTGCCAAGATTGTGTGGTTTAACTTTGCCCTCCCTTTGTCTTATGGGCTTATGTTTGATGCAAGGTCATCATGCCAATTAGTCGCAAATTACTGATACTTCGAATTGCAAAATTACACAAACTCTCAACGATATTCAAAACGTCATCTTATGCGGGAGTGCAATGTCGAGAATGACCTCTCAAAACGTACGCCTTCAAGCCAAGTTTAGGCGACCAATGATTACCTCGCCCGCGGGGTGCGTAAG
Organism: Anopheles stephensi; assembly: GCF_013141755.1. Lineage (NCBI taxonomy): Eukaryota > Metazoa > Arthropoda > Insecta > Diptera > Culicidae > Anopheles > Anopheles stephensi. The sequence continues at coordinate 35,402,306 of NC_050202.1, read as the reverse complement.
CATTTTAAAACGTGCATATAAGTTTGAGGATTACCTTAGCCTCTAAAGGAGTCTCGTATAAAGTCAGACGCTCAGACCCATTCAGCAGATTCGATGTGGGTCCGGCCTCCAACTATCATTGTGTTTAGGCCCTCCAAGGAATTTGATCTGCCACTGTCTTTCTCTTTTAAGATGTTTTAAAAGGTGCTGATCCACATATAAGATTAGCACCAAGAAAAAATGATTATCGATAGCATATCTTACATACTGCAATTGTAAAAAATAAATAAACATATTTAAAACTTCATACTATTGTTTGTGATATTTGATCCCCCAAAAAACGGATCTGTGCTTTTTTATGCAATATTATGTGCAGCCGTTCCGGTATGGTTCCGATTTTTCCACCTCAAATTACATTACAGAAGCGGTAAACAAACATGGTGCATCATGCACAATAATACCCGCCGTGGCAGCATCGGCAACAGCATCAGCATTGTGGTACCGGATGGCATGTTTTATTAGAAAATGGGGAAAATAAAATGCTATTGCCACATTCGGTTGCAGCTTCGGGTTGGTTTGGTCACGGTTTCCCGGTTTACCCCGGAACTACCCGTGGCAGTAAGCAAAGTGGAACTGGTTCGCTTCCGCTGTTTGCCGCCACCGGATATGCGCATTGGCTGTAATAAATGTTCGTAATGTTGTGGTCGGCGTTGCGGGAGCTGCCGATGGTTCGATCGGGGCGCTCTATTTGCAACAGGCGACACATACTTTCTATTTTATTACCGATGAAGGAAATTATTTTCAGCTTCGATTTGAGGTTTTTTTTTTGCGCAACTGCTCGGTGGAGGCCACGGCCGGGTAGGCAAAATGGGAAATTGAAAGGGATGTTTTATGTGATAATTCTGAACTAGTGCCAAAAGGGGCAACGAACGGTGGCAACGATGGTTTGTGTTACTCCTACCTGTTGGTGTAGTAAGTATGGGCAACATCGTAAAGAAGAAAAAAAAATCTACAAATTTCATGACATTTGGTTGGTTAAATAAGCTAAAAACCCTTTTTTTCTTACACTTGAGCGATCATTTTCTTCATCGAATCACTTGCTGAAAGAAATTGACGTTCAACTAGTGAACTTCAACTTGTTTAGAATATTGTTGGAAGTATTTAAAAGTAAAACTTTTAAACTGCTTTGATGTACAAATCATCGCACATTTAAGGGTATGAAATTGAATACGGCCGAAAAGTTTGGCGGTCATTCATCATTAAAAGCTTTTGGAGTGTTAGAATCCGAAAATGGCAGTTCATTAGAGCACCCTATTTGCTTATTTACTTACATACTGTTATGTCCTTACAAAGACTGACAACAAACGATATTTCTTATTTTACCTTTATTAACAACCGCAACTTTACGCTCGCTCCCTATTGTAAATGTGGCTCAATCTAATCGCAATCCTGATCATGCGATGCCGCTGCCGCATCGGTTGCGGTAAGCACCATCTGCCACTCACGCATTCTGCTTATATGCACTAGCGATGCTGTAAAAGGCGACTTCTTTTTACGGATCGACCCGGAGTGGAGTTCCATGCTATATGAATCGACCCGTGGGTGCAACGAGTTCGGGAACTCGTTGGATTTAGGCATAGACCTGCCTTCGCTTACGGATGACTTTGACCCGTTCTGGTCGACTCGTTCATCACTAACCCGCACACATTATACCATGACCATTGACTGTTATAGCTAAGTGACAACCAATGCGTAAGGAAGTTTCTACCGTCAGGGGCTACAACAAGTTTGCGGTTTTGGCCTGCTGCAACAATCTTTGATACCGTTTACGGTTTTTATCATGAGCGTGTGCCAGGATCTGGATTGACTTATAGAGGACGATCCCCGAAGTTTCCACCCCCAAGTCATGGATGGTACTCTTCATTGATTGATTGATTGAAGCGAAGACAGGAAACCCCATCCACCTTCACCTGTAATGCGTTGTTGGCCATTGTCATTCTTAGAGGCCTGGTAAGTTTGGCCGGGATTTCAAAATAGCTCATAGTATTGAATAGTAATGACCAGCTGTGGTCACATAGTGCAATACTGCTTTGCGCTAGTGTTCGTAGGATGGCACGAGATGCGGCAGCCCAAAGATCGGTTTCGGGCGCCGAGGCGAGATCAGATCGGTGATAGCTTTTGATGAGAACACATGCAAATACTGCGACTAATAAAAAAGCTTTGGTTCCACTCTCTTGACAGTAAGTTTCGTTTAACCCCGGGCTAAATAGCTAGGAAATAATATACATAGTTTTACTCTTGACGCATGGGCCAAGTCGATCTTCTAATATCAGGGAGTAAATCTGATAGGCGGTATTTGATGCTGTTACTGCATTCTCGCCTGTCTCGTTTCTTGTATAAGGGATAGATAATGGCAACGACACTATCCCATGCCTCAGTAATATTTTGATGACTTTCCTGTTCGAGTAGTGCACCACCGTTTTTTATTAGTTCAGCTGCTATTCCTTCAGTCCCTGGTGGTAGTAGAATGATATCATCTGCTAGTGGAGCCACCCTTACTACAACAGCAGGCCACCTTAGGCCCCCCACGTGTAACGTGTATTTACTGCTTAAATGCTTTGATGAATCAAGCTCTTTCTGGACGGTAGCTCCGGATCGTATGACCCATTACTAGTCCGAATTACTTCTTCTCAACTAGAACTCTTTGCAAGCATCGACCCGGAGTTGTGTTCATTCTAGTGATGTGCAAACTGAATCAGAATGAGTGATTGGCTTAAATCTTAGCAATGAATTAGCTGATTTAAATCATCACGAAGAGTTATTTCAACTCACCTTTGATTTAACTCTCCGTGCCGACTAACCACTCACTCACCTCGTGTTAACTCACTCACCTCGTTTTAACTCACTCACCTCGATTTTACTCACTCACCTCGTTTTTACTCATTCACCTCGTTTTTACTCACTAGAGAGTTAAATATCGTATTGGCATATCGCGAGTTGATTCCGATGCTCATTAACATTTTTTTTGCTTCATTAACATTTTGCGATGCATTAACAAAGTTTTGCCCAAAGATCGCTTCGATATCATATAATAACTGACGAGCAGTATAGTTGAAAATTTTAGAGCGGGCGTACACAAAAGCGAAAGATCTACATAGTCCCTTTCAAAATATTTGTTTGATGAACAATCTATCCTTACGGCTTGTTACCGAATTGTATTTTCTTAAATCATCGTGTGATCGTGACCAATGCGCTATACCAATACGATATTAAACTCTCTAGTGAGTAAAAACGAGGTGAGTGAGTAAAATCGAGGTGAGTGAGTTAAAACGAGGTGAGTGAGTTAAAACGCATTGAGTGAGTTGCTAGTCGCCATGGAGAGTTAAATCACCAATGAGTTATTTAACTCATGAGTGAGTTAAAACGCAGTGAGTGAGTTGCTAGTCGCCATGGAGAGTTAAATCATTATTCAAGAATAAATTCTTGACGAGTGAGTATAATATGTAACTCACTATTATAACTCATTCACTCTGACGCTACTGAGTGGTTATTCCCATCACTATTTCATTCCGTTAGGAGTCTAATGTGATTCGTTGGTGCAACCCACGGGTCAACGCGACCCAACAGGTCGAACTCGCGTATGATTTGTTGCGCCTATGGTTCGACCCAAACTCGTTGCATCTACCGGTCGTTTCGAACTCGTTGGAACTAAGAATACGACCCGAACGATTACGGGCCGCTTATGGATGGCTTCAACCCGGTAGTTTCTGGACGACCTACTCAGCACTAGTCCGAATCCCTAGAATGATTAATTCTAGGCTTTCCAAAGCTTTCCTTTGTAATAAACTTAGCTAGTTGAACTATTTAAATTAAATGTTCCATTTAATATGAAATTGGTAAGCTACACTGGCCAGTGTTTGAATTCAAGCTTAGTGAAAATATTAAAGGAATAATTTAAACACAGTCACTGGGTCACTAAGCGCATCATAACAGTTATGTGACTCGACTAATTTGGGAGGATACTTTGCTAATGACATGATTTTTTGTTACTATTAAATTAACAAAAAAAATGTAAGAATTTAACCAAGTAAGAAACAAAAAAGTATGAGAAAAGATCCAATTATTATGCAGGTTTCGAGTAATACGAAAAAAAGGCACGGCTATAGAAAGTGGTATTTTGTACTATCAATTGAAAAAGTCGCAGTAAAATAGTTACATTCAACAAATTCGTGCACATAAAACAATTGCTTGGTCAGCAGTTCAGGTCGGGTCAGGTCAGTTCAGATGTCACTGAATGCACCAAGCAAGCAGGTATCGCGGGGCCTTTTGGCATAAAACATCCAGCTACAATGTGCGAAAATCCTTGCTTCCCCCGTTTCGACGGTACGAGGATTACGTCCGCCCGATTCCAGGTGAACCGCTTCCATCCGCCACACTCGACCGGAGGTGCTAACGAAGGAAGTCACGTTTATCGATCCTTCAATCTGATAAAATTTATGTAACCTCATTAAACCTATCAACGTTATCTTTAGTTCTGCTGATCCACGGCGGTTAGAGTGCTGACCGTAGAGTAGTGGAGGCAAGCAGTAACCGCTTTTCCGTCCGTTAGGGTCGGTCGGTTGTTCTGGAAGCTTTATTTTACGTAACGGTTCTTTACGGCGGTTGGTCCATTTTTACGAGCGATATTCATAAAATGGACAGCTGAAAGCTAACCATTGGCCCAAGGATTCCAGATTGACCCGGAGGGAATTTGGCGTCAACGTTTTTTTCTTCTTCTGCCTCTGCTTCTGTTGCTTGCGGCCGCTTCTTGCAAGGGTCGTTTTCACGCTTTCGTTTCGGTTGGATTATGCCGGATCGTCGTCGTCGTCGTCGTATCCTCATCTGAATTTTTGTATTACGATGGCATAAATATGACCTGCCCGACGCCACCATCCTTCCCGCCCATCCCCCGGGCCTGAGCCCCAGGATCGGAAGGTTTTCTCCGCGCAGTGTTTTTTTTACACTAGGTCCCATTTATTTGAAAGCACGGATCCATTTCTCATTTTCCCTGGCATTTTCGGGTGGAGCGATAGTATGGGGGTTGAAAATTATCGTTCCGAAAGGTCCTGGCCGATATTTGGCTTCTTTTGGATGTTAATTCTTCCCCACTGACCGGAGTACGGGTGTGTGTGTGTGTGCGTGTGCTAAATGTGAGGGAAGAATTGGTAAATTTATGTAACGAGCAAATATTTGACCAACCAATCCTGCTAACCCTCACGGGCAATCGTACGCTCACCGAATCTGTATGTACTATGGTTGTGCAAAATATACAAATTTGCTTTAGTTTTGCCTGTGTTGATTAATGTTTGACATTCGGCAAACATTCTGGACTCGGGGCCGTCCCTCGAGGGAATTGTAATTTTGTGTATCATGAAAATCAGACGAACCAGGAGGGATTTCGAAGGAAAGTATTGAGGGAAAAAATCGGTTAAATGTTTTCCTAAACCCCAATTTGGATTTCCAACGAAATATTGGGAAGCGTCGGGATCTAATGAACTCTAGTTTCATTTATGGAAAGCAATAAGAAACTGCCTGCTAGCAAATGGCAACACCGAAAGAAACGGAAATATTCAAAAATAATTTGGTGGTCAACATTATTATTCCATGATTGATTATACGTTTCCTTCAGCTAACCAGTTGGGTGGAAGAGGCGGCAGTGGTGCCGGGTCAAATTCCATCCGACCGGGGTTCAAATCCCATCCGAACTGCCTCTCCCCGTACGCAGAGCTGACTAATTTGCTACGGGTAAAATCAAGTCACAGAGCGTCAGTTATTGGTAAGCCCAGATCTCTCGAGGTTATAGTGCTAAGCAAGAAGAGAAGAACCTGTTTAGATGGTTACGTAATGGTTGGTGATCTTTTTTACATTTTATTTGTATGTTTGCTTTTACGGCATGACACCATAATGTTATTTTTTTAATGTACTGATGGCATCCTGGTCGTATCGCTCAATTTTTGTAATATTATAAGATTTACCTTTATTATGCTTTTGGTGATGTTACTTTTACATTTTACATAAAGTTTCAAGTTCGTTCGTATTAGACTTCTAATAAAAAATCGATAGAAGCTGAAGTTGCAATTGTAAAATAGGACCAATGCATTGCAGGAAAGAAAATCCACTCTAACTGCATGCAAGATTCCATTATATGATTGCAAAGGTCCATAATTGGCCAATGGGTATTCCAGTACCTATTTGAAACATAATCTAAATGATTCAACAATTCTGTTGTATAGCTCAAATTCCTGTGAGATCAACTAAAATGCCTGCTGAAATAACTTTTTAACGGTAAATGCTCATCATCAGCTGTTCAGATGAGTTCACATTAGAGAACGACACAATTGGAAAAATCGCGGAAATCGAAACCTATTCTAACCATAATTAATAGGTTCTTTAGACCAACTTAAACAGCCCAACTAAAAATTGGGATAGTGAAAATGTCTACAAATAAAACAAAAATAATAATGTGGAACAAGAACAGATACGTGTTGAGTTTTACCGTAGCTCAAGTTCTTTAAAAAGCACAAAAATAAAAAAGAGCAATCGTCGACACTTGCGTTGCCACTTTCAACGTCGCAATCTATTATCACACAATTGTGAGGAGGGATAAAGAATTGAGAGTGCACATGATAACCTTCTCACGCACAACAAAATGTAGGTGCAAAAAGCATACGATGTGATTTTCTTTGAACCTAGGTTCGAGCATTGCATTGAAGGAACGGAACGAACCTAGCAGGTTCGGAGCGTATTTCCTATCACTCGGTACAAAGGTTTGGCGATTTCACGGCAGATTTTGATGTTTTTTTTGTTTTGTAAATCTATTTTAACTGTTTTCTGTTTTAATCTGTATCCCTCAGCCCCCCCAGCAAATCTGTTTGTCTGAAGCCCCCCATATATATTCTACACACACTGATGACTGGCGCCAAAACAGAACTGGTGTGCCCAACACACTTCAACCTTAACGGTAATTTGTATTATGCTCCCGTTTCCAAAAGTTAGGTTCGGTTGTAGTACGTTCACTTGTTTAGGAACATTATGCCAACAACCATTAGCATCAATGGTGGTGAACCACAGACATAATGGCTTTATATTTGACGGTTGAGAAATGATTAATAGTACTCCTCCTCCTTATACTTTGTGGACAATTTTGCTTTCACGATTAGCAGAACAAGGACTACGGAAACAAATGGGGGCAACAACAAAAAAGAAATCCCTACGAGCGAACGTCCTTTCCCAGCCAGGAATGGTCGATAATATGTAGACACCGATGACCGGTCACAAATGGTCCCAGAACACGATCGACTAATACTGACCGGGTGCCGCATCGGAAACGGTCCGGCATGTTCTGGCATCTGCTTTCCGCGTGATGTTTTGATTGTGCTCGTTTTAAATGACGAAGCGTCCGGGGCCCGAACGGACGCCATAGTGTGCGAAGAAAAACGAAAAACCAATTTATTATTGAACGCAACAAGAACCGGGCACGACACTAATATTGGGGCAGTGCGATTCCACGATTCCAGCAGATGGCAGAGCTCCCAGAAGGACACTATGACCCTTGTTATCACAGTCAGGGTAACAGCCCGGACCCAATTCCCTCGAAGGCATACACAACTTGCAAGGGAAGCGTTGTTTTGTATATTCAGTGGTTAGCTGGGCCCTGCAACGGCTTTCGAAAACGTGGAACCGGTGGACGTGTGAACGGTAGTGCGTGATTCGTTACGATGTGCATTGGCTCGTGAATCATAACAAACCCTGCCACGGGGCCCATATTTTCTGTTGCTAATACTAAGCTTATCGATGCTGACTTCCATGTAGCATAAGGTTTGAAAAAGAGTTTGTGAAACTATTAAATGATATATTAAATTACCCAAACATCGCTCACATGGACTGTTAATTGAAGCGTTGGTTCCTTACCAAGCGTAAGCAAAAATTAGAGTTTTGCATACCAATCAGCTTCTGTGTTCCATCGATAATCCGTAATCAGTGAAGTCGAATACGAAATAACCTTTTTCCGTTCCGTTCGTGCAAAAGTATCCCGGTGGTATTGTGGTGGTCAGTCATCAAGGCAGTGTAATTAAAATTCATTTTCAATACACACACTGCGAAGCGTTGGGAAATGAGCATTGTTGGGTTGTAATTAAAACGCGTGGCGATGCGCGTTTCATGCCGTACCTAACGCAATTAGATAATAATGAAGTTTGTACAAATGTTCTAAACACAAAAAAAAACTTTGGATTCTATAGCAATGCTCGAGTCCTTGTGGAGTACTTGGTGCACGCTGGAATAGCATAATTCATGATGATGATGATGGAAAGCACTAGACTTCACCTCTAGGCTAGATAGAAAAGAATGGAAATATCGTTACGATACTTTCATTCCGGTGATAATAAAGGGTAAAAAATAGATAAAACTATGAGTATGGTTATATTATAGAAATTTTGACTGTATGGGCAAATCTGCTCTGTTCTACAAGCAACCTATAGATATTTGGCGCGAGATCCTGGAGATACAAAATTGGATAAATTGCGTTACTGCTCGCTTGTTCGACCCCTGGCGCGTCTAGAGTCCATCGAAAATTTAAGAGGTTTGCTTTGCGTTCTTGGAGGAGCCTCCTGTGGATTACTTGGTTTAGCAACGCTACGGCCTCTTTGTAGAGGGGCTTAACGACAATCGGATTGACTCACCGACTCTGCTCTTGGCGATCAAATTGAACGGTCCGGCTAGATGCGCGTAGAATTACTGGATACAATCAGTTACATGATTTGCACTCAAACTGCAACTGTTTCAAAGTCTATCATTTCTGACTTTCCTGGGTTTGATTTTACCCGTAGCTGAACAGTCAGTCCCGTTTACAGGGAGGTAGGTCTGGATAGGATTAGATCTCTTGTCCTGGATTATGAAGATCGACGCTGCTATCGCCTCAGCCGGTCCGATGGCCCCACATCAGTTAACCTCTCGGCTTCGACATCTGAAAAACATTTTCAAGTGAAAAAAAAAAAATTATTCATCTCACCGATGAGGGGTAAATCACCGTGGCGGGTTCTTAATTAAAGCACAAAAATTGACTTGATAAAGGTTATTTGGTTCACACTTACTTTACATTATGCTGGCAGCTGTTGGTTGTCGTAGATGCTCCACATGATAAACAAAAGCTGTAAAGTAAGTAAAGTACAGACTTCATTCATACTTTCCAAAGGATCTTACCCTTACATAATATAGTCTGAAAAGACTTCTCCGAATATTTGTCGATACTGCCGAAGTTAAGATTTTAGAAAACATTCACAATCGCACCCCTCACATACGCCTGTGAGGCACGGGCTCTGTCCAAAACTGGAAGAAATTGTCATAGTTCCATTCGTGAGGGAGATGTTCAGAAGGACATTAACCTCTTATTTGTGGATGAACTGCTCCAATGAATGAATTGTGTAATAAGCACGGCAATCACGATTTCTGAAGCAGACCTAGACCGGGAAACGGTTGAACGCCTGATCAGACAGTCAGTCCTCACTGGGACTGGTCCAGATGGGATTTGATCCGCAGTTCTGTCATCGAATATTCATGTATGTGTTATAAGTAAGTAAAGTAAGATGAAAGCAAATAAAATAAGATAAGTAAGTTAAGTAAGATGAAAGCTGAAAAAATAAGATAATATTTAAAAAAAATGGAAAGTTTGAGGAAGGAAGAAGGGAAGAAGAAGAAGATTAAGAAAAAAAGATGAAGAAGCAAACGATGAATAAGATACGAAAAATCGGAAGATCACAAAAATGGACGTACTTATACTTGCGACACTGAAGTCCTGCGTTAGTGATTTAGATCTGTAATAAGGAAATGTCTTTAGAAGCAAATTGTACAAAAAGCTCACGTACTTCTACACAATCTTATCTTCGTATCACTATCTGACGATATCATCAAAAGAACTAAAAGCACCGTATGGAGAGCATAGTTGAGAAGGTGGTTTTTAGCTATCCTTTCTAGGTTCTCCACAACAGCGCACAAGACCACAATCACATTCCCCTAGTAAATTCTGCCACCTAAATGGGTCTGCAAACGCTTAAGCTAAAGCCCGAACCGAAAGGTTTGGCCTCCGCTTGGCTGGAATTGATGACACTGATTTAAACTGTAAATCTCTTCGTGCCGTTTCGCCGGACAACTTTCAAACCGTGGCACGAAAGGCTCGCGCTCGCCGTTGGAATTTTCCGAGCGTCACATCGCACCGCACCAATCCTTTAAGAACTTTTGCCTTTTGCGACTAATGTGCCCGTTATCATCGACGGTACTTCGCACGGTTAGCAAGTGTCACCGAAGAAAAATGTCACCGAGGGGATGTGGTCTGGGCTTGGCTGGGCTGCGATGTCCCTTGTCGCAAATTTTTCCCACACCGCTACCGCAGCGCGCACCACCCGATGACCGTTGATTTGGCAGTCCCGAAAATGTTTCTTTCACCCTGTTTGTGTCACCCGATTTTCTTTGGGCCGCCGTGTTTCAACGGGCACTTTTGAGGAAACGGTTTTGGGTGGGAAAGGTTTCTTTTGGAAAGATTGCAGCGCACAAAAACCACAAATCTTGAGAGAGACTGCAGGAACTCTTAGCGAACCACGCGGTTGCTCGCTGGCCACGCAGAAGGTAGTCTAGGAGGTGGAGACAGAAAACTTGCTACAACTGTAAATTCAATTCCGCTGATGGTGATCTTTTCGACGGGCTGCTGGTGAGTGGTGAGTTGGGTAAAACAAGGGACTTCCCGCTCGTAGTCCGCCGGACGCGGAACGGAAAATGGTGCCGGCACGGATGCAGCCACGGTGGAAGCCACGACATGAAACATACCATGGCGATCGTTGAGTTTCGAATCGTACTAGGGGAGATAATTTATTGCCACTGACGCTTGAAACGGACCGTGAAGCAAACAGCCAGCACCAGCTCGGACAGGTTTTTGCCGTGGCCATTGGATTGCACCGTCGACTAGTGGACGCACACTTCTCGAGTGTTCCTCCGTACGACTCGTTGACAGTTGACTAAGTGCTGCATGCTCGGCCCGACACGACACTCAGCAACATGGGTTGGCCGGGCTGGTGAAAGGTGTTGGGTGGATGAGCTCTAACCGTCCAGACTCGGCCCCGCGGTATATCTTCGAAGGGTTTGGGTGCGTACAGAACCAGTACGGGCAGCTTCGTGCAAAAACGCCATCACGGGGTGCGACACGGGTCGCGTGGTTGAAGGTGAATTTAATTATCGTTCAAATGAACTACTTTCACGGATATATTAATGCTAATAGAAGGCATAAATTGTGTGTCCTTGTTTGTTGATTTGAGAGTCTCGTGGCGTCGTGTTGGTGCCATTTAGTAACGGGAAAACGGCGCAGGTCTAGGAAGAAAAAAAATGTGTGAGTGTAAATGGGCGAAAAAATAAAATTTATTTGGAGAAAACAGCACGATTTATGATAGGGAGGTTTGTTTTTCTGTGCCGCCCGTGTGAGGCTGTTAATTGTTGATACATAGTTACAACGCTAACTGGTCGGTTGGTTAGTCGGTCGGTAGGGGATTGCCGTTGAGTAGTTTTAATTTATAAATTGGCTCTTTCCAGAAGGTTTGCGTTTGTGGCTAATTTTGTCAATAGCATTTGTCGTAGCTCGTGGAAATTGATGGCTAGTATAAATTTGGCATTAGACGCTCAATTAACTAAAGTAATGGCAGTTGTAATTTTACGGAAAAAATCAATACTACCAACATTTTGTGAGGTGGTTTGGCTGGGAATTCAGTATTCAACGAGTTTATTTACATAATGATACAAGTGTCTCCATGTCTAGAACAATGTGCCTTTTGAGACAATTAAGTCTTTCTTTTGTTATTAAAACTTGCACGAACGACCCATCCCGTAATTCCGACCAACATTACATGTCAGATGAAGGTGGATGGAAGACTCTCAGGGCTCTTTGCTGGCACCAGGGATCGTGGCAGGGAGATGGGTTTGATCCGTGACTCGAAGGTGAAATCTTGGGGAATCATCTTCTATAGGTCCATCCAGATCCTGGAATACGCTGATGATATAGACAGCGTTAGTTTGTGGCTCCAATACATAGCAGGCTGCAAACCGGTAATACTACAGCATGAGGATACTTCTTCCCACAAAATATCTGTCCGAGGCTGATGCTGTCATGATGATGTCATGCCCGAGATCATGGCTTTAGTCCAACACTGACAAAACCCTCTTAGGCGCGTTGGAGAGGAAGATGCTCAGAAGCAAGTTTGTTCTCGTATGCGTTTAAAGACACTGGAGGCAGGCACCTGTACGGTGATCTCTTCAGCGTATTATATTCTCCTTAGATCATGTCTGCCTTTTCTGAGTTACTAGACTCAACGATACCACTTAGTTGAATAGTCAGCCCTCACTACGGTGGTGTTTGCCGTGTGAAGACCGTCGTCGTTGTCCGCCGGCCCGGGATCGCCCCCTCCGTTGGGAATTAGACTCGCCAATATCCGTTGGGCTAGTCTTGTCATGAGAGTAGCAGCGGACAACACAACCCGTAAAGTTTTTTTAGATCGTCTACATGTACAGAGGAATTGATGTAAGCCCAAATTGAGATGGAGTGATAGCGTTGATGCCTTGCAGAACGGGCAATCCTAGATGAGGAAAATATGTAAGTGTGTTATGCCACAGTTGCTAATTATTTTGATCACCATTGAAACACTTGTTTTACGATAAGGGTAATGCTGTAATGAAGAAGAAAGAACGGTAATTATGATTTATATAAGGGTGTTATTTGAAAAACAGCTAAATCAAAGATTGTTCGATTTCATCCGTTAAAGATAAAACATCGAGATCAATCTATCAATCAAGTTGAGTGGATTCTAAACCTAACAAGACGTAATAATAATAACAATGTAATGATAGTTAGTGAGCAATGATGTCTAGTAACTTGAGAATGAGACGGACAAGACAGTATCGTATAGATCAATAATAGATAGGTCTTTATCCAGATATTATTCACTTTTTACAGATAAAATAGATGTGGTCGGTTGGTGGAGGCACAGGTATTAACACGGCCAAACTGGGTTGCATATCCCATCCGAACCATTCCTTCGTAGTGAGGTCTGACCATCCAACTTCATTACGCCTAGTATGCTCCGTGTATGCTGAACCAGGAATTAGAGAGGCGAAGACAGGAGAAGACTTTGAGTGAGTAGGAATCTTAAGCTATGTTGCTGATTTCAGGGATCCTATGTAAAGTTTTCTCCCCGCAAAAAAGGATCGCGGTATGCGGCAGGCTCGGCCACGTAGGTCATTGAGTCGAGAAGAAGAAGATACAATTTAGAAGATTTCCGGACAAACGGACTACCAACAGAGTTAGATGTGGCTTGTCTAGGTTACTCATTCGGCGCTTTAACTGCTGATAGTCTTTGTCAGCTGCAAAAATCCTCTGAACCAGTAACTATCGAGCAGATAACTGTCTTACTAACGAGCGAGTCAATAACGTCACTAAATCTCAATTTGTACCTATCATACCACATCTATCCATTTGGACCGCCTCAAACGGCTCGATGAGCTGAGTCGTCCTTCAAAATTCCCATGAAAAAACACTGGAGCTTGGCGATTCTACATCGCTGGGCAGTAGTAAAGTTGAAAGATACTTATAATCATAAAGCTCTTCTTTTTTGAACAAAGTATATGTTTGAGGTTGAGGTCCCAGGAATGTTAGTTCAATCTCAGTTTCATTTATCAGGATTTTTTTTGTGTCGAGACACACTATAGAGGAATTTTCGTATGACTCAGGAATTCAGGTGCGATTGTCTATCTGTACAAAATCCTTTTGAAAATCAGTATATCAGTAATGGGTGAGGTCAAACTCAAACAAATTGACTTATGACAGAGAACTTATGACAGTAGATTGAAGTGACTAATTTCAGTTATTGATCTCTGAGCAAGGATGATAGGTAATTATTTGAAACATCCAATATTACAACGTTTATTAACGTACATTGAAATTGTATGTTAGATAATTATTGATTGTCTACACTTTTGTGTCAGAGGTCATATTTTCCAAGACTCCCGTGCCCATAAGTCGAGCGGAATCTCTATGTCGGCGGTAGGTGCATTGTTGACTTGAAGAGTATCAGAAAATGTCGCAAATTATTAAAGGCCTGGAGTAAGAAAAAAGGGTGGCACGGTTTGTCCACAAAATCTTAATTTCACGCAACACAATCATCATCAGTATACGGACACGTTGAATTCATCGACCAGAAGAGAGTCATCGCTTGTCGACGGTTTAACTCAAGAAGATGCATACCCAAAACGGTAACTTGATGAACCTCTTGAAATCTTGTATCTTTTATAACTCTCTATATTTCTTCATGATAATTTGGAAAACCAAACTGTACAATTTGCCAATCTAATTTGGCAGTTGCAGTTTAAAAAATTATGACTAAATCAGCTGTTTTTTTTTATTCATGAGGAACGGCCTGGCCGTATAGCAAGCTGTTAAAGTTGATGTCTGCAGGAAAACCTACTGAAAATTTCCCAGTAGTCGATTATTTCAACATTGCTTTGCGGGCCGTATGTTTGAGGTGTGCGCCTAATACTTTATTAGAAAGCTAAAGAAATTTGTGGTTTTACTAATGATTTGAAGAACAACGGTACATGTTTTGCTTGTTTTACATAATATTAATCCGCTTATGCTTTCCTGCTCCAAAATGTTGTAACATTTTGAATGTTTTTGTTGCTATTATTCAAGGTTTGCAGAAGCTCAGATCTCGGTCTCAGATATTTTTCTATTTGGTTTTCGAGCAACACTTTTGGTTCATCCAATAGAATGAATTGGGCAGATGAAAGTTGTACCTCAAGGCATCAGCTGATATAACGCTCCAGAATTCATTGCTCCCCACCACGGCTGCTAGCTGTTGTTTGAGACTGCGCATTGGAAGCGTAGCTATGCATGAACTTAAGAGCCGTGAACGAAGCATACCTCTAGATGAACGAAACTATACTTCATCCGGTGTACTTAATGTCGAGACCACATATTTCTAAACTCTACAACTGTTCAACTGTAACAGAGCAAGCGAGTCTTTACGGACACCTTGAAACAATGCTGCCCTGCTCATCTGCTTTTATCCCACTTCCAAGCTCGCAATAGTCCATCGCAATGCTCAATGTCGATGGTTACGGTAGAAAGCATAATGTTCTTTTTATGTAATGCCTTTAAACGATGTGTCGTGTTTTTGGTGGGGCTGAGAGGGGTGCTAAATGAATTGGAAGTGGAAACGGTATAAGGCGACCAATGTTTATCGACGGTTCGGGCAAATTGGTGAATAACGTCACGTCCTGAGAAAAATCACTGGAACTCCGCTGGGAGCACAAAACTGCAAAGCACGGGAGAAGGGTGTGAAGCGTGGGGATGGGGTGCAGGGGAGATGGTAAAATATATCTATAAAGAAATTTCAGGTCAACAGCAGCAGCAGAAGCAGCAGCACCGAAAAAGGACCCGAGGGTAACGGTAGCAAGCAGATGGTGCGAGCAGACAGCGTAAAATGTTTACAAAGTCCAACCGTCCAGTCCGCCACTCCGCGCTCCTCGCTGACATGTCGGTTCCATGTCGGAAAATGCGCATGTCTTGGGCTTTGACAGTTTTAGTTCGTTCGCCCTCCTTCTGACAAACAAAAAAAAAAATACGCCAATAGTCCTTGCAAGGTCAGCTGGTTGTTTGGCGAAGGATTTAGTGTGCGACCGAGTGCGAAGCTGCCCGAGCACACGAGTCAACTTTTCGGGATATCTGATGGTGCGAGACTGTGCTGTGGGATGTATTTTATCTCTGCAGCCTTCAAAACACTCCCGCCTGTAACACTGGCCGCTAGATGTATTGGCATTGGCGAACAGTTGAACAGTTCGATAAAATGTAAGCGTATTCAAGCTACATCGGAGCGTACGATAGGTTTGATGTACAAGTCCGTAAAACGGAACGGGTGTCACTGGAAGCGTGGAGCTGTTTGAAGTCATTTTCCTGACTGCTGCTCTATTTCGTTTGAAAGTGGTTCCACTTGAGCGCTTTCTAATTAGCTTGAGCAAGTTGGTAAAATACCGATATCGGACCGGGCCTCCAATACGCATGGCGACGAAGCAATGGGAAGCGATATTTTTGGGGTGATTAATTGTGCCCGAGATATGGTCTCGGGAAAAATCTGTCAACCGCGCGAAAAGGGTCTCGGGAACGGCTCGGTAGCTTGGATGCTTGGTTATTGCGTAGCAATACAAGGCTCGCCCCCAACCCAATAAAACACGTCGCAACGGTGGTAAGGAAAGCCAAATCGATGCTCTTCTGGGAAGACCGTCGATAAGAAAGTCTTTGATGCTGTCGCGAAGATATGACGAGTTTTCTACGAAACTGTGTTATCAAACCCGGAGATGGGTTCGGCGTTGGCGTTGGCAACAAGTGCATTATTATTAGCCGCTTCAAATGGAGCGCCCTTTACCGTGTGTAGGGTGGGTACACGCTCAACCGACTAGATGTAAGATCTTGTCAACGAGCTCTCTTGAACCAAACAAGGGAAGGGAAAAAACACGAATTGCACATTGAACGATCAAAGCAAGCGGGCAGTGTCGTTTGTCGTATTTTGAAAGGTAAATAAAAAAACCCATTGAAAGTCGGGATCGTTTGAGTCGCGATGGAGACGCCCGGTGTTTCATTATTGTTAGTGCAGTGAATTATAGCAACTCACGTTGAAGTACTTTTTTGTGCTGTGTTGTGTGTGTGTTTGCTATCCATTCCCAATTCACCAACTCGTGATATTTTTTCTTCTGTAGCTGTTGTGGTAAGCATCTATCCAGCTGCCGGGGTTCCACGGGGCGAACACAAAAAAAAAAACAAACGCCGGGGCTGGAGGCCACTGGGAGATAGAAATACTCAAAACTTTTCTTTGATGAACAGGAAAACCACGCAAGAATTGTTTCCGTTTATGAGCACACTCCCGCACCGGAGGTGTTTTTGTTTCAGTGGCGCGCGAGAATGCGCTCACCTATATATTCCCTGCACGGCAATTCACGGCCCCGTGCAGTGGCATAACTATTGCAGTGCATTAAGTTTTGCACTGGTGCAGTTCACGCGAGACGGTACCGAGAGGCTCCCGAGAAAGGGGGGTGGTGAATGTTTTGTTTGAACTTTTGAATATTATACTGCTGATGCTGTTTTGCTCTTTTATTTCTTTCAAACATCATTATGCTATCTCGCACAATGGCTGGCCGCTGCAGTTTTCTTCCAAGAACCGACCGACGAGACGCCAAGCGAAGGGGAGTGAGGCCGTGCGTGTGTGTGTGGAGCAGACGGAAAGGAAACCATTTTTCTTCCGAGCTTTTGTTGTTGAATGTGAGAAAAATGCCATCCACAAGCGGCTGTATTGTGGGTGTTATTTGTTAGCAGGGCTGGGGGGAGGAACAGTTACTGTTTCGAATTTCCATTGTTTCTCGCTCGAAAATCCTTGGGTGTGGAAAGTCGTATAGGTTTTGGATGGTGCCGGTTTTTTTTTTTGCCCTATTCCTTTTTTGTAGTTGTTGTTTTGTGCCAGTCATTGTCAGACATTCTTTCCGCTTTCGGTGTTTGTGACCGCTTTTTTGTTGTTGCTTTTGTTATCCAATATTTTCCTTCCATTTTCTCGAACGGACACACAGCCGGTTGTCCTGCGCGGTTCCGAGGTTCGAGAGGATTCGAGAGCCGATTCTATTGACTAAGGCTACGGTGCGATGCGTCGTATTGTTTATTGTGATAAAATCCCTCCGAGCAGTGTGGCACAGGATTTTCTGGTGCCATTTTTAACGGCAGGGAAACAACGGTCACATTTTCTTCTAATGCCTACCAAGCGTGCATTGATGAGCATCGGGCAGAGAGAACAACTGTGGCAGGGGGAATGAACATGACGGAAGCCGTCAGTCAGCGGTGATGGATTTTGTTCGCTTTCACATCTCCTCTGCCTTGTACTGTTTGATTTGGTTAGTTTTTAGTAATAGTTTAAGAAAAAAAAGATCTAAAGGAGCTGCATTTAGTGTCATTTTTGCGGTGAGTCGTATTGAAGCGTATTAGGGTTTGAAGCTGGGTAACAAACATTTTTGAATTGATTGGGATAGTGTTGGAAGTGAGAATGCGACCAACCACTCACGCACTTTCTCTGCAGTAAGTCGCTCTTACTGCAGTTGACGAGAATTGAGTGGAAACGATCTTGGTCGCAAAGATCGTGTCCTCGGCTCGGGGACTTGACATCGGGACGGCACGGCGAACACATACAAATAAACGGGATAAGAGTAGTGCCCCATAGCATTTAGTAATTTGTGTTCGTGTAGATTTAACTCTCGGCCCGTTTTCTAATATCACACGGACATAAAAGCTAGCATAAATTGGCGATTGATGATAATGTTATCCATCCTTAAATCGATGCATAAGATTGAGATGATCGATTAAAGATAATGTTATTGCACTTGACACATTACAACCTTTGTAATGCTCTAACCAATTAAACCTGGAAAATTTGCATTGAGTGCCATCAATATAAATATCATTATCTGATACATCACCCATCCCATTCATTCACTCGCATGGCAGTAAAGGTGGTCTGCCATACATCCAGCCAAGAATCTACCACATCCAGCATTGTTTTGGAGCTTTTAAAGTATGTCAAGCAGTATCAAGCAGCAGTCGCCTCGGAGAAGAACTGGCAAACACAATTCTATGTAAAGATCCACTCTATCCAGTTCATTTTTTTCAAAGAGTTTGACATAATTTCTTATTCTATAAGTGATACCAATTTTTTTCATTGATTTACGACAAACGCTATAATAACTGTGTTGACCATATTGAAATAGATTAGTTTTTGATTAGCCATCAGTATGGCGTGTCTGGTAATCGTTTTTTGAAAGAAAATTTCATTTAAATTGAACCTCAAGACAGTCGTGTTTCATTGACAATGTGCATAGAGATGGCGGTAGCCAAAATGGTGGTGGAATTAATAAAAAAAAAAACACTGATTTACAATAGGGTTCGGTACAGATAGATGATCGCACCTTTGAAGTCGTCAAAAACCGATAATCCCAACCCTCATTTACGCCTATGGGACATGGAATATGCCTAAAACTAATGAAACACTATCAGCCGCATTCAAGAGGAAGATGGACTGCAGGACTTTTGGTCTAGTATGCATGGAAGAATATTGGAACAGCCATTACAATGACGAGCTTTGCGAGTAGTCTACGGTGATCTTATCATCATGCTTACGACGCAGCCCGAAGAATCCTTTTAGATCGTCCACATGGACAGAGGAAGTTAGAAAAGCCCAGATTGAGATGAAGTAAGACTCGACGTAGATTTGCCCGCTAGAATGGCCTCGATAATGGTTTAGCACAAGAAGGCGTTAGACCATGAGGGGTATTGGGAACTTCTGCAGTAGGCCAAGACCGCGAAGCTGTTATAGCGCCTGATAGGTAAATACAAGGAGCGTACATACTTGTAGCTCCTGCTACAAGAGTTACAAGGAGATCGTACAGTATCTTATCACAGGTTCAAATTAGGGACATTACTGAAAAGGCTTATTTACGACACGTGATATTTATACAGTGTCATTTGTAAGTTCCCTCGATTTACACCTCGAATTACCTCGATTTAAGAGAGTCCACCCAGTTTTTCACAAGTCAGTCACACTGATTCGATCGTCCATCTCGTCATATTGAATTGTCATCCGTCTCAGTAAATCGACCACATATATTAGTGGCAGTCTCACTATCCAGATGAAATCGTAACATTACTCCAAGAGGATCTTTTTATTTCATTTATTTCTAGAGGCTTTGGGTCTTTGAGCCCTCAAACGCCTATTACACTCTAAGAGAATCTACATCAAACACTAGATGTCCTAGAAAGCCAGCACATTTTCATTTTTTTTTAAATTTAACAAGACATTATTTCAATTCAATTCATCAAACGATGTGTGAAAATTGGTTGGATCAGATTTTGTTTTTCTTTAAAGTAAAATCCTATCTCTCTTTGCCGTGACAAGTGACAATCATTTCGCATAACCATTTCTGCACTAGATGCCTCCATCTTTGTGTTCTTATCGTAACTACCTTCATCGAATTTCTAGTTGCTACAGTCTATAAAACACAATACTTGCTTAAATTTAATGTTCGCGACTTCTATTACCCACTGTATTGTTTGTTGGTCAGGTCTTTGCTAGAGAGTTGTCAGATGACCACAATACTCAACGGCTGGTGGATCGTATTGAGCAAATTGATCCTTCTCCATATTGTCCTATTTTGAGCCTTGATGTCATCTGCTGCGTTTTGACCCTTTCGAAAATTATCGTTCAAATTCTCAAACTCTATTAGCTGCTTCGCAATTGTTCGATTCTATGGATGCTCCTTCTCCACTCTGCTACATCCGGTTGTATGTTACTAATTGCTCCTTTCTGATTTACCTGCGTAGTCATGCCGGTCATACCACGTAGAGTCCAGATGAAATTTGATCCCAGACCCTACCGTGTGAAGATCCGCGCTGCTACCGCTTTGGCCACCAGAACGCCCCCTTTGCCTTTATCTTTCTTTAATTAACAGTTCGTACAACTCCTCGTCTTATTTATTTAAACAAACCTTCACCGTTCCGATCCTGATTATGATTCATTTTTTAGCTCCCAACACGTTTAAGCTCTCACCATCAAGCGTAGCATGATTTGTAATTAGTATGGAAGTTTGTAGTTTAAACCACCTGGCAGACTCTATCGAAATATAAATAATAAATTCAAGTGTTTCCTATGTACGCACATGCAAGCCCATAATTAAAACAAAATTCCACCAACACCAAACCGCTCCTAGAATGATTAAGTTAACCTTTCCAAGGCACGATTGACTTCAGTGTTGTAAGTTTCACGAAACTATACATAATGCTCAGATAATTGGATACTTATGTTGAAGATCGTTCACTCTCACGGTCAGTGCCATTTAAGTATTGTCTATAGCAGGCAGAACCGACCATAAGGCTGTGTCACTCATACCACCGCCACTGTAAGCTGTTCCAGCAAAATCCCTTTCCACGCCTTTTCGCTCTACTCCATCTACTTATACTCTCGATAGTTGACCTCATTTTGATAAGATGCTATTCAACGGAAATGACGGTCCAATAGAAAGAATGGTCCACTCCGAAAGCTAATCTGCTTCGCCATATCCTTCCCTCCATGTTCTTCGACGATGTTGTTGAGTGAGGCTGTGTTGTGTTGTGTTGTGTCGTGTGCTCATTTTCATTCTCATTCTCTTGGCCCTCCGCCCTTCTTGCCTTGGTTCTGGCAGCCCACGGTCTTGTCTGGGGCCCAAATTGTGCTTAAGATGATGATTCCACGGCAAGACACGCGTTTGTCAGTCGTTTACTTCGTCATGGGCCGTCGTCAGATATCCACGATGGACACGATAATCGATGTTTACGAGCATTAGGAGTAAAATGTGGTCGATATTATGTGGTTAACTACAATCTCTTCGTTCGGCTGCGAACAAAAATGGTTCGGTGGAAAAGTTTTTTTCTGCTATTTGCAGCATGTTTTCAGCTTTGCTCTTTCAATCTGGCGAAAATGTTGATTTTGCTCAATCTAGATTAGATGCAGAGGGCACGGTTGATGGTTTGTGCGAATGGATATTTAATTCGGTGCGGCTTATCGTGCTGCTGTTCGGCAAATGCTGTTCTCAATCGGCTGGAATGTTGCTTCAGTAGATTAATCTGCCCTTGCGGAAAAATTGGATATACGATTAGGCAGAAAAGCGAGAAGGAAAAAAAAACACTCCCCATAAGCCTATCAAGTCCTTCACGCAAAACACATTTCGTTGAGACATTTATTAGGTTCTACGAAAAGTTTTAACCATTAACGTGAATTTATTGAGCACGTCGACGGGAATGCTTAAAGCCGCGCTTAGCGTACGAAATTAGTCCTGTTTTGTTATCTGCCGTGGATGGGATATTAAAGGTGAACCAACCGTGTGGCGTACGATCGCAAGCGCAAGTGTCACCTTGGGGCTTTTGCTCGGTATTGCGTGTGGAAGAAAAAAGAAAAGATAGATAAAAAATTATGGCCCAAAACTTTCATCTTGTGCTGCTGCTGATGCCGTCATTGCTGTAAAAAAGCGAAATTTATGATTACATACAGCACTGGTTGGTTCGTTTCTTCGTTGAGCGCGCCCCATAAACATTATGGCGCTTTTGCCCCAAAACTTGACGATGCTTTGGACGCTTGTGTGTGTTTGTGCGCGCGAAAACTTGTTTATGAGCATGCGGGTACTTCCGTTTTAACAACAATGCTGATTTGCCTGAAGGTAGGCGCAGGCAGATGTGTCAGTTGCGTGGCATTGTGATAACAATAATTCACCTCGGGACGAGATGATAGGCAAAGTGCGGTTAGATAAACGACAAATTGTAATTGTTTTAGATGCTCTTAGATGTAACGTAGCGTATTCTGGGAAGTATTATTATATTCTATTTTGGATAAATTACATTCCTAGGAGCCCTTTCCTAGAAGCAATGAAATAACAGTTACTTAAATGACACGTTTTTTTTATCCGAGGACAACTTCATAGAGGATTTGTACTGACTAAAACCACCTCGGGGTCTTTCGCTTAACATTATCAGATTACCTGGTATGATATTAGAATTGAGTGGTGTTGACGGTTTTTACCTAGGGCAACTCGTCACGGCGTCGCACTGGGCCAACTTGGTGATGATTATAGGACGCCTTGTCTTAGCTTCACGAGTACGGTTGATATCCTAAGAGCTAATAATTCCCTTCCAGCTTCCAACGGTGATCTAGCCTGACAATGCAGAATGTTCTTCCACACAGATCATAGTCACTTATAGAGTATAAAGCCGTGACCACCATTAATTTTTCAAAAACTTAACAAACCCTTGTCCCTTACCTACTTCCATGTTCTCGAAGGCGCTGTTAAAATGGGGAGATTAGCCTCCAGTTGTTGGCGATGTAGGTGGTGAAGGGGGCAGCACACATCATCGCTCTTCTCAGGTTACTACACGCTACCGTCTACGAGTCCTGCTGCTTCAAGAACGGATCGGTTGGCGGTCTTGCAAATGCTGCTCTATCGAGCCGAACTCTGCAGCAAACAGGTGCTCTATTAACTCCAGGGCAACTTCCTGCGCCCCCTAACTCGCCGTTTCCACCTCGTCTGGGTATCGTTGGCAGTTCCAGGACGACATGAAGCCCATCGTTTTCAGGTATTCACGGAAAAACCGTGAATAGAGGGTACCTTGTGAAAGTTGGAACGTCACGTCTCCATGTTTCTCATACTGCCATGTCTTTACGTCTGGATACATGCACACACCGTGTACACCGACTGACCTCCTAACCGGCGGCATCCACATCCCACTATTGCTGCCATTGCTCGAGGGTTTGCTAGGGTGCTACTGGACTCCGTCCGACCTGCCGCATGGAGTCCGCGTAGGCAATGGTTTCTATTCCGAGAGCGAGAGGAACATCGAGCACCTCGTCATATAATAGATTCTACAGTGTCGGGCCCAGAATTAACACCTATGGAAGACTCCACAGAGGCATCTTTCTTGATAAGTCCCTCAATTGTCTTCACCAGCAGTTTGCGGCCCTCAAAATGGCTGCGGATGATGGTGACGTCTCATGAACCGTACTCGCTTCGATGTGAATACGTCACTGCTGCAGGCATCTAAAGATCACTTTGATGGTCTCGGCTTTAGCGCACCAGTTGTTTCGGCTGGTACAACTGGCTGGATGTTTCCCACAATCACGTGCTCCGGTGGCCCTGTCAGCTGTGGACATTCCGAACTGTGTTCCTCCTAAATAAGGTAAATTCGCTTAAGATGACCTTAGAAAAACATGTCCTGTCATAGGTCTTCTGCGATGGTAATGTGAAGCGGCATCCTTCCCAAAACCACAAACTACAGGATTCATGAGATGCCGTTCGGAAGGCACTACAGGCTCTCTGTGCCATTTTCTTAAAGCAACTCTTCAGGGTTTGACGAATAACTTTACGCTTAAAAAGGTTTACATAATATCTTAAAAGCCAAAATCATCAAATGGAATCCCGAAGAGATGGGGAACACCAAATCTAAGTGTTTTGCGATACGTGCCACTAGAACCTGAGAATCTACATCTGCTTACGTTCCGTTCACACCGTTGTCCAGCACGAAATTTTAAATAGCAGAAGAAGCAATCAGGTTTGAAGGAATGTGTGAATGAATTTTCTAATTTGCCTTCCCCGTCAGAGCCGCGGTCATCCACGTCGGGGTTTTCTCCCGCAAGCCCAACACTTATCGGTTGGGAGTGAAAATATTTTACCCTCAAAACTTTCCTCCGTCTGTGGTCGTCCGGAGTTGTCGCGGCTGAATGGCTGATGGAGCAGCAATGCGGGAATGGTATTTGGTTCGCATTCTGATTTGATCTTCTAGCAACCATTGAACGGATCTTGAACGAAACGTGTGCCTGGAAGAAAACCACCACCCCTCCACCCCCTCTCGTCCCGTGCCATGTCTGGCGCTGGTTGGCGTTAAGCAGAAAGTTTTCTTCGCACTTCGCACACGAGCGGTCGGTTTCGGCGGTGACGTCGGCATGCTTATGCACTTTGGGGACGTGATGAAGTCATTTCAATAATTTCAATAGAAATTCGTGTGATGTTCTACCATTTGTCTTACGCTCTTTTCTCGATTCAGAAGTGGCCTTTTCCATTGCTAGATAAGGGGTAAACTGGGGCACTGGAAATGGTGGTGGTGGTGTAAGAATTCTTTGAATTGGTTAGAAGTGTTTTGGGAGCTGGCAGGAAAGTTTGGGAAAGGTTTGATTAACAGCAAAAACTTTTATCTACCATCATCTCAATCAAATACCGATTGTTATTAGGTAAATCAGTCTATTGTTCATGATTTGTCGGATGCTTAGTGAGAAATATCTCGTAGCTAAACTATTTCGGGGTTGTTTTTCTTTAGTATGTTGTGGAATAATTAGCAACTTCTTCTTCCTTGGCACTTTAACCTGGAGAGTCTCGGCCTGCCATTTCTGGCTTTCTGTGACTTAATTTTAGCAGTAGTAAAGTAGTCAGCCTTACGTACGGGGAGGCGGTCTAGATGAGATTTGAACCCCGGTCCTGTCGTGTGAAGACCGGCGCCGCTGTGGCCTCGGCCACCGGACCGCCCCAATTAGGAATAATTAGTGAGCTAATAGTGAGCTTAAACTCTTCGAAATTTGAGTCGATTTTTTCCGTTAGTGCAAATGGGACCGCATATCCTTAATGGAAAATCTTCTTCCATTAAATAAATTTTAAAAAAATCTTCCATTTCATTCTTGGATAAATTAAATCTTTTTCATTTCTGTCTGACAAGGGATATTCTCGCTGCTTCGTTCATGTAACGATCAATTCGAATTGGTTTTCAATTTTGTTCCTCTTGACGCATACACTGGCTCTTATTATACCGACAGGTATTATTCTCTCTTCCGTTCATTTAAATTTGTTGGTTCCGTAATTTTTAATTGCACATTGTTCTATTTTACCTTATGGGCATACTAGGGAATAATAGCCCCACAATTAATTTAAAATAGTATATTCGTTCCGTTCCCCGAAGCTCATAGGATTGAACTGAGGATCAATATGACGAAAACATAGTACCTAGTTGCTGGAGGCTCTGACCGTGATAGAGCCCGGAACAGAAACCGATCAGCTATCAGCAGAGAAGTTGTGCTATTTTAGTACCATCTTAGCTGCGGACTACCAACCTAATCGTGCCTGCCAAGCTATCCTCTATGGGACGATCCTCAAGAGTCTTCGACTATGTTGACGGAATGTATTCGCCGCAAGCAGGGCGTGTGGAGAAGAAGAATAAACCACGAGTTAGCTGAGCTGTTTGGCGATGTTGGCATCCTGACGGTTGCCAAAGCCGGAAGGAAACGCTAGTCGGGGCACGTGATGAGGATGCGTACCAAGAAGGTGCTTCATCAAGTGGAGTGAGACTTGAGGGAGATAAGAAGCAGCCGGAGTTGAAGGAGTGGAAACGTGTAAAAGTTTCCTGGAAAAGGATAGGCGACCTGGCCATGTTTTATGGACGTGCTCTTCCCTGAGCAGGCTTAGATGGAGAAAATACGTTCCGTTAGATATGTTGCTTCTCCCATTGAAGTTTGAGGTTGCACAGCACAAAGACACGTGTTGTTTAATCCTATCGAAACACAGCTCTTTTCGAGCTGCACAGATGTTATGGGTTGTCTCTCTTCCACACCGAATACACGATCTGTCTTTCCATCTATGATCACTAATCTTCTACTGCTTGATAGTCTTGCTAATCGTAGGGCTTCGCCCCTGACTTCAGCGTGATGCTTGCTCGATGCATCATACCTTGGTTGCCAGCTTATACATCGATAACCCGTTTAATGTAAACAGCAATTATCGGGTCCACTCGTGTAATGAAGTGACCGCTTTATAAAAATTGCAGTATTCAAGGCGGCAGTTTTCACCGGTCATTTTGAAGCTAGGACGCCTGTTTGGACATTTTAATTCTGAAGTACTCTAGCTGGTTATCGGGAAAAGTTTGGTGAAGTTACATATAAAGTTTAGTCGGTACCCTAGAGTACTGACCTGACCTTAACCTGGTTAACATGTGCCTTGAAAATGGAGGGTTCCCTCTGTGGGCCTCGTGAGTCTCTGTTTGCAGATTTACTCCATGAAAAACAAAGGTCAGCAACAATAACGTCTTTTTCCAACTTGAATTGGTTATCATCGAAAAATGTGGATATTCGGCTCAATTAATCCCTAAAGGATTCACCTTAGACAAAAGGATTAATTGACCGGACTTCGATTTTGAGCACTGAACCAGGTTTTAACTTTTTTTATCCGTCGTTAATAATGTAGTGATTGATCAACTCAGTTTTATAGCTTTGTCCAATGGATTGTTTTGACCAAGTTGGATGAAAAGTATTTTATTTTATGGTAAGGATTTTTTTTTACCGACTACGTCATACACAAAAGTCATACAAGCTGGGTATCCAGATTTGAGAAGTTGCAACGGGAATGGCAATGAGAATGAATTTTGAAAGGTTCGGATTCCTGTGGACAACAAGACTTGCTCCGTGCCCTGCACAAGATACCTTATAAGGTGATGAGGCTCTTTCTGCTTCTTTCAAGGAGTTTTGGTTTTTCTGATAAGTACCCTTGGGCTCTTAAACGATAAAGTCTTGAAGGCCACATAGTTTTGTTGGTGAACAAGGTCTATCCGATGACAAAATCTCTTCGACATTAAGGATTCTTCGAAGACTATGTCTTTTCTATTGGTATCTTGGTGTCTTGGTTAGCCTAGAACGACAAAGCCCTTTGGTAGTTAGATTGTTTGGTATCTATATAGGTTTAATATAGGTATCTATTAGGTCTATATATAGGTCTATATATAGATTTATCTTGAAATATGGATGGCTATAAAATTCTGTGTGGGGCGGTCCGGTGGCCGAGGCGACAGCGGCGCCGGTCTTCACACGGCAGGGCCGGGGTTCAAATCCCATCCAGACCGCCTCTCCGTACTTAAGGCTGACTACTTTTCTACGGGTAAAATTAAGTAACAGAAAGCCAGAAATGGCAGGCCGAGACCTCTCGAGGTTGTAGTGCCAGAGAAGAAGAAGAAGAAGATAAAATTCTGTAGACGAGGTCTTTTGGACGATTAAGTTATTCTGTTCCCGGTTGCAAAGTGTAGCAGAATTACTTTCTCTGCTGTTCTTCGTAGCAGTTATGCTAAGACTACTTTTGTACTAATTGCATATGAATTAGATAACCACACTTAAGTCCAGTCTAAATGTTTACAAATATGGAATTATAAAGAGAGATCAATACAGCATTTCCTGTAGAGCTACAGTTTCGGGAAAGACGTGAAATTTTTATAAAACCCACTTTACCTCACACATTCAACAGAATCATTAACAGCATGGCGTACTAGGCACGCCGCGTTACGGCGAAAGAGTTATTGCCCGGGCGCTGTTGGAAACAGGATGTTGCTCATAAACACCGCTGTCCAACTGCGGTACGCCGGATGTCATGAGCAAAACTGTAGCTTTCCCGAAAATTAATACAATTCCAACGGCAACGGCGGGAGTCTGCAGGCAATGGCCACGGTTACGAAACATGAACGCCTGTTTGGAGTTATTTGGTGTAGCCTTTTTTTTGTTCTCTTTTTTTTTGTTCGTTCTTGTTTGTTTCATTCTGCACAGCAAAACGTAACGTAATTTACAATTCAATTATCTTCGTACAACTTCCTTTATGGTTGGTGCTGTGCCACTTCTTTTAATTTCGAAGCTCATGTATCGAAGCGCGCCAAAAGTGCTAAGCAAAAACGAAGCGAAAACTTTACACTTCGTCCAGCGGTACCGAAAACCGTTTGCTGTGTAATTGTTTTCACTCTGCAAGCTACTCTCCACGCTGTTCGAGGGAACGTGGATGCTGTACATCATCTGAAGAGCTGGTACCGGTATTTTTCATTTGCTTAAACCAGCATCCAGCAGCAGAAGCGAGCCCCGCTATCGGAAAACGGAAGCCGTACCGAGGAGTGGAGCCGAAATTCGAATGTGACTGTTTCAAACATGACACGAAACGTAATAAATTCCTTGCTAAAACTAAATTAAAACTTTGAGCGTAATTAGCAAGGCTCGTTAGCAGCGCGCAGCCGCACTTGAGCCACTCCGCTCAGCTGCAATCTTCGCTAATCGCGCGTCTGACGCCCCGTCCTTGGCAGGTAGTTTCTCCGTCGAGCAATTAATTTACCAGTAAACTCTTCTCCACTATCTGCGTAGCTGACGGGGGTTTTCCACTAAAGCGCCCCGAAACACGTGGCTGCGAGCGAGCGAATGGTTGCCCGTATTAATATACACGCATTGGTCGGGTTGGTTAGCATTCGTAATGGAGAAGCCACTATCGTGCAGGGAGAAAGCGAGTCCAATCCATTTAATCGAAAGCCCGAATGGATGGCACCGAGGGCATGGATGAGTTTACCCGTGGCCCGTGATACCGAGGGAATCCACCGAAAAGCAATGAATAATTCTATACCGGTTGCATTTATCAAACGAAGCTCAGAAATGAAATAAAAAGCCACATCGCTCCCGAAAAACCCCCAATCAAGCTGCTGTTTTCATCCGACTGCCACGAGTAAATCATTACCATTTGGGCAAAATGCCTTTTCCAGGGTGGTGTTGCTCACAGCTAAGCAGCTGTGGATGTGATGGTGGTGGTGCTGGCCCATCGTTTCTATCAAATTTAGCGAAACACTCACAGCGCACAGAGTAATGACCCATGAAAATGATATTTTAATTGACGGTTAAGCTGAAGTGCTTTACGTTTTGTGTGCATGGTAATTGAAGTATCTCGTTGGAAGACATTCCATTAGTGTTGTTCGTTTAATGGTACGGTTGTTCATTTCGAAATGGGGCAATGGCACACGTCAAGCAGCTCGATTGGCTAAGCGAAGTGCCACATGAACTCATTGCGTCACGTAGAACTTTGAGATCGAGTGGGACGGGTTTCATTTAGTGGAGAGGACACTATTTTTTATATCTTGCAGCGAGTTGAAAACGACGAAACTATGCCGTAGAGCAAGGCTTTAATTTCGTTGCCACTAGACATCATTTCTTATAAAACTGATTGTTGTTTACTATTAACAAAATTCTATCTGAAATGTTCGAAACTGGATTTCAAAATTAACTTTAAGGGAAAGGTAAGAAAAGGGAATCACGAAGATAGGGGCGCTATGGTAAGGATCTACGTAAGTCTAGTGAGTCTAATAGGGTTTAATGTTTAACCAGACCAGAGAAAGACTGATTGGTGAAAAGAAAAGACCTGGGAAAGACAAATTGAAATGAGAAAGACGGGTTTGCAGAGATTCAAAGTATTATAAGCGACAGCGTTAAGGAAAGAAGCTACGTCCTGAGCGTAGTTGCTTTATGTAGCGGGAGGCCACGTCCTCCATGAACCGTCGAGGATTCTTCTGCCGCGCTCAGAACGCTTGAAAAATTGCCCAAATATATGGACGGATTCATTCCACGATCCGGATTCCGATAGCTGGGAATCGGAATCCTTGGAGGACCTTTTTACAAGTTTCTTCGAACAGTCTCTGGGGCTTGGCTTCTGTCATTCACTGCTTTCGTCTGCGGTCAATTCTAATTCAGCTGGTGGCGAGCTGCTGTAATTGCTGTGGTGGCGAAGGTAGTCCGCTTCGGCGTTTCTCCCTTCGGCGTACTCTCGCTGACCTACAGATGGCATAGTACCTCTCACCCCAGGTTCTAAGATGGGATATCAAGGCGTCACCTGATCCGCAGACGAGGAACACCTCTCGAACATTAGTGACTCAGATACACTCGAACGCTGCGTGTTCTGTGGCTTCCAGGACTCTTAGGCGCTAATGGCAGTTTGCTGACGTAAAGCCTTTGAGACAGAGATACTCTCGGAATAGTCATGTCCCAGGAGTATCTGGGTTTAGGGGAAGGTAATGCCTCCATAACTTCGAAACTTCCGAGTAAAAAGGTAGCAGATGACGCGTCCACCACGAGACCTGACCGGGTGTTGACGGCGTCGGCGTTGCACTTTTGCTACCATAAACCAATTAGAAACTTCACTATCATGTTTGAAGATTGATCTATCCGCTAAAAAGATTACGGAGAGTTACTTGTTATTTCGTATTGAGCCAACATTCGAGATCTTCGATGGGATATACGCAATCAGTGTCAACGGCACATAATGTGTTTCCCAAAAGTATTCTATAAGTAGTGTCATCAAACGACCTCCAGTCCATTGGAACAACACCAAACAGAAACAGAGAATAATTTTTAAATTATTACAATCAGTCCTCATTTATTGATTCCAGGAAGACAGATTTTGAGATCACCCGCTTGCATGGACAGTTTCCAATGAACGACCAACGGTCATATTCACACAGATAATAAGAGGAAAACGGACGTTTCAGCATAAGGCCGTCCTGTTGAGAAGAAATGTCCCAAGACACTAAAGGCAAATGAGAAAATAACGATCAAATGTCACAATTGGTTGCTTCTTTCCATTTGCCCTTTGTGTATGGTCTAATGTTGCTTCAAATATGTCAAAGTCTAAGAAGTATATATTGAGCCAGGATTCACATGTCCATGAATATTTTAAATTCTTTGTCTTTGTTCGTTACTTTTTCAGCTCCATATGATCCCTTTTAACCGTTTCGCATAATTTCGGTGAAATTTGATCCCTACGCGAAGCGCTATTTGTCCAGTGTCACTTCTTTACGATGAATTCGCAGCTTCAAAGTAAACAGAATCGGTGATCGTAAATCGGTTTTACTCGCTGTTTTTTTCCGCATTC
Organism: Anopheles stephensi; assembly: GCF_013141755.1. Classification (NCBI taxonomy): domain Eukaryota; kingdom Metazoa; phylum Arthropoda; class Insecta; order Diptera; family Culicidae; genus Anopheles; species Anopheles stephensi. The sequence goes on along the minus strand of NC_050202.1, from coordinate 35,370,962 downwards.
CGCCACTGCAAAACGACACGACATAAAAATTCATTTATTAAAGCGATATGTCAACCAGTGCGACGACTCTTGATTCGTATTCATATGCGGAGTGACGCATGGAGTTTTGCTTCTTTTCCTCTTTCCTCTTTCCTTTTTTGTTTTGTTGGTTGGTATGTTCAGCACATAGCAGCATGGGCCTGAACAAGATTTACGAGCCCACCGGCGATGTTGACACGTTAGAAAATGTCAAGTTACGTTTCGGTTACCTTTTCGGTTCGCAAACGGCCCCGTTACCGTTTTGTCGCTGGTAGTAGCTGCTCCTTGCGGCTTTACTCCTGCTGTTCCTGGCTGGGTGACGGTGTTGGTCGTTTTGTTGATACATAACAGCAACAGCCAGGAAAAAAGGTCACGTCGCCTGCCTACTTCTTATCATCGCTCGAAGGATTCCGACGCACATGGTTGGGGTACTGGGAGAACGCTGTGCGCTGTGCGGCAGACGTGCGGCAGAGGAGAAAGATTTGTGAAGCTATTTCCGGTAATTTATCGGTGTTCGTTTTATTTGATACAAACAAATTTATGAAACGAAAACGGTGCGTGCGTACCTACCGAATGCGGTGTCAGATGGTGATAGGAACCGATTCGATTCATGTGCCATCGAAGATGTTTTAATTTTAAATGTTTTTCTTCGCTCTCTGCATGCATGCGTGTTTGTTAGTGTGCTTAAGATGATTTATTACGAGGTGGATTCAAAATGTTACAAACAAGTGTCATAAATCACACGGGCATGTTTTACTCGTACTGTGCGCGGTGAGAAGTTCTTGAGCTATAAAATTGGTGTCAAATAATGTCCTTTATGTGTGATCGCGCCCACCGTTGTCAACTTTGGATTTCGTTGTCAGAGTCGTCTCAGTATCAGTTACATCTGTAGTTGAATTATTCGTTACAGATCTCTTTATCAAAAAAATATTTCAACCCTATACGAGAGCTGGCAAACAATTTGTTACAATGTGAGCCAAATCTTCTTCGCCTTCTTGGTCGAACGCCACATCCCTTCTCGAAGCGCCCTCAAATACGCTTCGTTATGTGATAGCACTCAATAATCATTTACGAAACTATCGCTTTTTATACCCGACTGCATCGACCGTACACGACCGCAAAGTGCTCTCGGCAAACTCGGGGCGATGAAGATAATTGTGCGGATCGGTCGGATAAGATCGTCTTTACAGCTATCTATAGCTTCAGCTGGATGGAGCTGCAATATTCATAGGGCTCGTAAAAAGTTCCCGTCCCCTGCGTGACACGGAAATATTATCTAATGCAGGAGGTCATAAATCCTTGAAGGCTTTTCTGCTCAATTTACGATAAGATACTTATCCTACGCATACGGGTATGGGGTTTGGGCTTGGTGGTGATTCGTGCTGCTGTGCCATTTGCTGTGTAGGTTTTGTGGGCCAGCAGTATTCGCAGGAAGTATATCAATGCGGTGTTGATAGCTTTCGCTTTCTATTCTATTCGTTTTCGGGTATAGATTTACATTATTGTACAAAGGGTTTCAAAAGCATATTAATTAACTCAAGTTTTAGGATCAGGAAAAACTAGAACTATGTATCGAATATGGTCCATGCGCTGTAACTAATGTCCCAGTTCTTTATCGAAGTAGAAATTTCTCATAAAACTGAAGAGTTGGTAGAATTCATTTCTTTAGCAAAACTTTTAAAGCCACGTAGAATAAGTCAACATTTTAATGAACTAAATGAACGGTTCAATCAGTTGCGTCATACTAGGGGCTTCTTTATGGCTGTTTATTTAAACTCTACATCTACGCTGCGGGAAATAAGAATAGCAGCACCATGTTTTTAAGCGACATCTTCAAAATTTACTTACCGATATTTCTTTTTTAAGGTCAGAATGTCATAATAATCTATTGAATCCTTTTTGAAAAATTGTGTTGAAATTTGTACGAAGCATGTAAAAAGAGCAACGAAAACGTGTGGGACACAAAGTACAGCACTCCTTTTTCTTTAATCAACGCATGCCTACAATGCAATAAGAATCCTATCAACTTATCAGAAAAGAGTGTACGAGTAATTAGCCTTAATTGTTTCAATCAGCCGTGATTTCGTTGCCAACATATTTTTTCCATACAGCTTGACCAGTTCTCAGCATTCACGTGTACAATATTACAGCGAGTTAAAATTGTTCAATTACTTGCTGATTTCATATATGCCATCAGAAAGGATAAACATGAGGTTGTGAAATGGATTCAGATCCGTGTAACATGCTGTCAGTTAAGAGCTATGTGTCGTGTCATTCTCCAGCTGCTAACCAAAGCTTGAACCCTTCAAAGACTTGCCATGCTCGAATAAACTTTTTTCTAATATTTAGATATCCTCCGACTTCAGTCTCGTTAAGATTCGTAATAAGCGTAATGTATAAAATCTCTGCGTTTACAAACGTATAGAGATCACTTTCAGCCGATCACGGGCGCCAGGTGCAACGGACTGTTCCTTGAAAGTCAACAGTGTATGAAGGAGCTGGGCGTTTTTCTCGACACAAAATTCTCTATCAAACAACAGTTCAATCAAGATGTCTTAAGATGTAGTCGACTGCTAGGGCTGGTTATAAACATGACGCGTGAGCTTCGTGATCCAATGTCAGTAGAAACGTTGTGCCGTACCCTTATGCTGTTATGGAGTACGCCAACATAGTGTGGTAGTCTGCTGCTACAAGTGCTGTTGCGTAGCTGTAGTCCATAAGATCTCGCGCTTTGTACTCCGTTCCTGGGATGACCGTCTCGAATACAGGACTAGGTGTCTGATGCCAAGGCTGCTTCTTCTTAAAGAGCGTCTAGAGCAGGCACAGTCATCATTGATCAAAGGGCTCCTCAACGGTAGCATCGATGCTTCTCCCTCCACCCAGCACTACTTACCGCTATAAACTGGTACGTGCCGGCCGGATCGCTTTACGCTCGAGCAATGCTGGTAATCATCGAACCACGGACTACTTTTGGCTCCCGTGTTCTACTACTTCGTATGCGTCGAGCATTCAACGTTGTCTGTGATGTATTTGAGCCTAGTATTCCCGTTACTGAGTTCGTCAATTGTGTCAATGTCCAGCGTTTGTCCAACCCTGACCGTTAAAGTCTCCCTTGTGATTCCGTATAAAGTTAGTAAAATCTGTTAAAAACTGTGCTGTCAAGAGAGCCCTCTTGCAGGCCATCGAATCATAATAAATATAAGATTAAATTAAATTAAAATCAATTGGGGTAACAACGACACCGCGCTTCACACGGCAGGACCGGGAATCAAATCCCAACAAAATCGCCCACTCGTACGCACTGACTGACTGGACTGACTGACTATCCAGCTACGCGTAAAACCAAATAACGGAGAGTCATAAATGGAAGACCAAGACCTCTCAAGGTTGTAGTGACAAGAAAGAAAAAAAAACATGGGGTTTCTTCATGCAGATCTTGTCAAAAGTGTTACCAATTATGTAAACCATCCTGATTGCTACATCATTTTATTCTTTTATTCTATGAAAACGGTTCATTAAAAGTGAGCAATCGGAAGCATTTCTCAAGAACTAATCCGCTTGAATTTGCTTTTGATTAGGAGATACTATGACCAATTTCACCAGGACAAGTACCTGATCTATGATATGTCTACTTTGGTTAGAATTTACGAGGCTTTTCTCATTCTATTGCTATAAAAAAAACAGGAAAACAATGGTCCCTTCTTCAAATACTGCATCTTCAATGGGAACTGACTGAAAGCCGAGCAAAATATTTTTATACAAAATTGAGCATGCTGTCTGCATATTTTTAAAATATGTAAAAAAAACTTCTAGAGGTTTCACTGCAATGTTTCAAAAAGCTTTAAAATAGATATTTTAACATACTACACTCAAAAAAGAATAATTGGTTTGTAAATTATGGAAATATTGTGAAAAAATGATGGAGCTATGCTTATTTTGCTCAGTGTATGCATTCATATCTATTGTCTTTCATCCCACTTTCAAAGAGATGATTTCACTCGATATCGCAAAAATAAAAGGCCTAATAGCAATTAAAAAGATGGGAATACGGCCTGTGGCCAATTTATTTCCAATACAAATGTATTCATTTCAAAAAAATAGTATTCAACATCTAAAATTCACAACGAACATAAAAAATCGTATCAAATGTAATAACACGTGGCGGCACTATTCGGATGAAGAAGAATAATAAAACAGCCTTGTGTTTTCGCTTGTTCCGTTCACCTTTTCGACACAACAAATAAACAACAACAAGAAAGGAAATTTGTTCAAGAGATAGCGATGTTCAAAAGGGCGATGAAAAGTGCGAAACCCTCAAGGTATATTAATCAAACAACGGCAACATTTTGTTAATGCTACGCATGGCTTTGTCTGCGTTCTATTCTACCGGCATAGCGCCTACCCTTGGAAGCGGTAGACCGTACGTACTCCAGCACTGTACAACAACATAAAAAAGGAAAAACATGATGACTCTTAAAAACGGATACTTGAATTCTGGTCGTGCTTGTCAGATCCGTCTGTGTTGATTTCTTTTTTTTTTGTCCGATTGTTTCTTTCCATCTCGGGGGAGCGGAAATGGTAGTTGATCATTTTTCAAACTCCCTGTTTTTCGCCAAGACAAGTTTAGATCCACGGAAACAACCTTGGCAGCATTCGTCAAGCTTGATGGCAGATGGATGGATGGCAGCAGCAGCAGCAGCAGTAAGCACATGAATCGTTATATTTGCCCACATGCGCATCAATGCGGGTGTCCTGTCGTGTGGCACAACAGTTGTAAAAGCGTGACAAAACATTTCCCTCGAGCCGATTCCGTTGTTTGCTCCGTGAACGAACGGGCCGTAAAGAAATTGTCATTGCCCTTTAAAGTTGAAAGCCATCAGCCCGGATTCGGAGTGACGTAATGGATGGATGGATGGATGGATGGTGCGATGTTTTGGCGAAAATGGCATGCATGAGGCATGCTTTTGCTTTTTCTGTCGTTATCGCGTCGGTACTTCCGTGCTTAGATTGTCAGTTGTTGTTGCTGTTCTGTGTTGCTGAGATCGATTCCCATACATATTCAAATGACTAGCCGTCACTTTGCCAAATGGGTATTGTTTATTGAAATCTTTTCATCGTGTGACGTGGTCGTTGTCGAATGACAAATAGAATCTTCCATGAAGAATCAGTTCAAATTTGACAGCATTCTTGGCATGCTGTCATTTGAGAAACGATTTAACAATGTTACATTCTTTTTTTGCCTTCTCCGAAGCTTATCTTCCCAGAAACTATCGGTAAGAACTTCCTGGTAAGAACTTTTCTGTTTGACAAAGGATTGGCTTTAACAACCCAGTTCCAAAAAGCGAGACGGGGGGATTCCTGAGAAGTCGTCAGCAACAGCAGCAGCAGCAGAAGAAGCAGCTTGTATTAAATGTCGATTTCTTTCCCACTAATTAAACAAGGCTCGAGCTTTTCAATTAGAACAGTACAACTCATCAACATATATGGCTGCAATGGGACCACTTGAGCCTTGTGGTAAACGATTTCACCCCAGAACCCCCCGCCAGTGTAGCTCTGTGTAGGCCCCGTGTAGCATTGAAACACAATTTGACTTTTCTTGGGATAGTGTTTAATTAATGACATCGACATCGTTTGGGTTTGCAACCGTAAAGGGTATAGCGTGAAAAACGATAATGGTTACCACCACCTCGAGCAAGGAAAAGCCTGGTTTTGATTAATTATTGCCAGCTTAACCTAAGGGTTTAGGCGAATGCAAGCGTTTCGTTAGCATATTAGGCAGGCGAGCAGTGATTATTTAGGTAAGTTTGGTATTTGGTAATGTTTCCTGTTTTGTGGTAGTTTCTGTATAGAAATAAGTTTAAAAAGGTTTAACATTTTGAATGAAATCAAGTATTTGAAATATCATCCTATTCTTACTAAATCATCGAAGGTATTAAGCTGCCAGATCTTTATTTTATTTACAGGGTGTTCAAGGTAAATTAGACAGTCACCTATGGAAAAAGGAAAACAAATCGTCGTTGGCATCAATTACTGGTAACCGAGACCCTGGCAATGATGCAAAAATTGTCTTTTTTTATTTTCACTAGTTCTGCCTTGGTGTTGAGGGTTTTCACTTGAGGATTTAGATCTGGCGAGCTAGGTGGCCTCTAATTCGGTGCGGTGAAGTCCTACAAATTGTCAGTCAATCTTTGATGCTTTTCGTAGCCGTGTGGTAGGAAGCGGAATACTGCTTGACACATACGGCCTACCATCGGCCATTCTAGTAATCCAAAGCATCGCTATCGTATCCATCGTTCTAATGTAGCCTTCGGAATTGAACCGGATGCCTTGTGGCATCAGGGCCCCTTCTGAAGACACGCACCTGAACACCATCACCGTCTGGGGAAATTTGGTCTGCGGCACCTGCGGAACGTCCGAAGAGCAGTAGGCCAGCCATCGGTTGTCGAGGCCTTTATATTTTTGGTTCTGACCAATCCAAAAAGATGGTTTTAACAGTGCTCAGAGAATTCAGAATAAGGACCGGTTAAACTTTTTTTTCATGAAATTTGTTAGTATATAACGTTAGTTGCTGATTGACGTATCGCTTGTGTTGATATGCCATGGCGATCACGAATTCTAACCAGAGCCGTAACTATCAAATTTAACTTGAACACCCTGTTATTAACCGTGGTTGGATAGTGAGACGAGTGAGTTGGAAAACGGTTCGGCTGGGATTTGTTATCGATTTAGTCGGGTAAAGAATGAACCCCTTACACTATTCAGCTTTTGGCCTGTCCCGGTCTAATTGCACTCAAGGGTATAGAGTTTAAAGATTTGGGAATGAAGGATATTTAAGGATATTAGCGACAATACCGAAAGACTATTTTTAATCTCTGGTCTAGTTTGAAAACTTGCGCTGGAAGATTATCATGAATAATATTCGAAAAGTATAGGTAAATATTCATGATACAAACCGTTTATGATTTAAAAAATCCGTTACACAGCAACAGCTTTAAGCCACACGGATGAAAGCATAACAGGTGTGCAAAGATTCCAGTGCACATGGGTGAATAAAACATCCTTCTCCTGATAATTACTACTTGGTTTGTGCCGGCCCGGTTGCGGGTAGCTATCATCAGCTCGGTACAATCATGCATTTTTAATCTGCCCCATCAGAGATTATAGCCCGCGGCCATGTTTGAAAATACAAAACCGTGGTCATTTGCAGGTCGCGCTTGTGCCGTCTGCATACACCGGGAGCAACCGTGCCGAGGGTCAGTGCTCTTGACCAATTACAAAACGGTAGAGCTGGAAGAAGGTTGGGTTGGTATCTTATGGTAAATAATACGGTATGGGCCACCGTTGGAACTGAATCACGGTAGGTTACACTGTGGTATATAATTTACGACTAGTTCTCGGCCGGTCGAGCACGAGGTTCAGGAGGTGCTGGTGTGATATACACGGTGACAAAATTAATGGGCTCGCGTACTTCCGTCCTTTTGCCAAATGCTGATTTACGGATTCGGGATTAGGTCCCGGGCTTTGGGTCGGCCAGGGGAGTGTGTATTAAAAATTCTATTCATATTAATGAAATGCAAGTAATGAAGCATGGCTTAGGGTTTTGAACTGTAGGTTTAGCCAATCAACAAGTACACTGTGGCGGGAATGTACCAATGTACATTCATTATAAAGCATTATAAAAATTGGAACACAGCTATACCGAATTTTGTCCGTAAAACATAATTATATTCTCAAAGGAATTTTAAACTTGTTTGCCATTGGTTTACACGGTGCAAACGCTCTGAGTAGCTAAATATACCTGGAAAGTTTTTGGCCCAAAACACCTCTCCAGTTGTTATCAGTGACCCAGGGAGATATCGGGAGCAAAGTTATGAAGGTGGTGCTGGTGCTGAATCTGGCATGTTTAAAAATAAAACATCCGATGTATTTGTTTACCGGTGGAAAGCCACCTTACCTTGGCGAACTTTATTTCCGTGTTAGGCGAATCGTCCAGAGTCCTGGCACTAGTGGCCTCTACATATTTGGTCGAATAAGTACAATCGAGGGAATTGGATATCTAACTTGGAAGGGGTGAGTTAGAGGAATTTCTATCCCAAATGTTAATTTATCCACCTGTCTGATCACTTCTTCGGAAGAGCATGCATGAGGTCGCTTTCTATTAAATCAAGAAATGGTCAGCGTTGCACAAAAACAGCTCACAATTGGGGATAGCCTTCCGTTCGATTCGACGGTACTGATATGCATTTTTCAAATTTTCATTTATTCAGGCAGGATATTCAATACTTTCTGATTTCCCCCCGATACGGGGACCCAAAACACTACAAACAAGGCTGAGTCAAAGATCATCTGTAAACAAGGTTCGCTGCGCTCCCGTATCGCAACGCTGAGGATACGGGAAGTGCAAGCCGTGGAACCGAAGGCAGAGGAGATTGAATTGCAGAGTCTTGCGGAATCCTCTTGCGACAGTGGCTGATGACATAAGGATAATGCTGTGAGCGAAGCGTCATCGACAATAAGAGACTGTCGTAAAGTTTTTTGCTTTCCCGACATGATTTAGTGCTTTACTGCTCCGTCGCTAATGCAACCGGGCGTTCGAAGACACGGCACACACACACACAAAATGGTACCGTCCGCTCCGGGTCCAATTCAAGATGAAGAACCCATAAATCATAGTACGGAGACTTGAGTATAGGATGGCAGCAGTAGCAATGGACGTACGGTAGAGGGAGAGAGAGAGAGAGAGAGAGAGAGAGAGAGAGAGAGAGGGAGGCGAAGCAAAAAAACTTCTTAACAACAGTGTTACGCTTTCAAAAGATCATCTTCGGCCGGGGCCTCTAGTGTAACGACCGAATGAGCCTTCTCCAATCGCCTCCGGTGTGTGGCGGATGCGAAAGGTTAGACGCGTCCAAAGCGGATAGAAAAACCTCGGTCATTTGATATGCCACTATTTGACAGTCAAGTACTGATAGATGGTTAAATACGGTGGCATCGTGATGTTCGATCGATCGGTGGGTCAGACGAGCAGAAGAGGGCTGTTGGATGCTTGATCGAAGAGTCTCTTCGGTGAATTTACAGGGTATCCCGAAGTTTCTTGACGAGTTCTCATATTTTACTATTTTATGTCCTCTACGTATTTCAGTTTTTTCCTGTGTTTTTTTAATGCTTTCCCATTTAGTTTTGATTTGGTTTTTCTGATTTTAATTTCATATTGGCACGCTGTAAGTTGATCCAAAATTTTTTGTATAAACTTTAAATAGTTCTTTGATGGCTTACTAACCAAGCAGTAAAGACGTTATGTTATTTTTTTTATAATTTATTTTTGAATATTGCCAAACATGAAATATTGTGATGAGGGAGTACAAAAAAGGTGGTCAGGTGGAAGAGACGGTTTCAGCGTCTTTGCGGGGCAGGGACGGTTATAGAATCTATTCCGGATCACTTCCCTGTACACAAGATGAGCTATCCATCTATTTTAAGTCTAGAGAAGCCAATAAAATTATGGCAGACCGCTAGAGGCTGAACATATACAATTAATAATACTGCTAAGGATGAATAGCATGAGCGATATAAATTTAACTAATTGAATTTCGATGCAAAAATAGGGAGGTTTCAGGTTTGGTTTTAAGCAACAAAACAAAACCAGCTGGCAACGTGCTAAAAAATCTCGAGACAAGAACAAAAATATCTTAGGGAATGCTTTCCCGAGTAAGCACGAGCTTTGTTACTCGCCTGGAGTTCCGAAAGGCAGCGTCCTAGGACCTCTATTTTATATCCTTTTTATGAATAACCTAAGCTACCGGACTTGTACTGTTTTTGAGTTCCATGTGCCGAATTGTACGCTCTTATGTGCATCAATGGCCTCCTTATGCACTATACCAATAGGGTGTTGTCCCTTTATCCTCTTTCGATATTATACGTGTTGCGGAATGTATCCCAACATCGTCCGGACTTTATATGTGCGTCTAGGGGTTCATATTCAGCATCTCCCACGATACTCCCATCTAATGTACACTGACAACGTGAAAATTTGTCTCCCTGTATCGCACTCCCGTGATTTCATATCCCTGCAAAAAATTTTAGATTCCTTCCCTCTAAGGTGCTCTTCTAACTGTCTATCACAAAGCCTAGATAAGTGTTCCTTCATCATTAGGTCTTGGCCTGCCATTTCTGTCTTTCTAGGTCTTGATTTAAACCGTAGCAAGGCAGTCAGTCCTGTGCTCGCAGAGGTGGTCGGGATGAGATTTGATTCCTAGTCCTGCCGTGTAAGATCAGCGCCGCTGTAGCCTCGGCCACCGGACCGCGCTTTACTCCATAAACCCACAAATCCTCTCAAGGTCCAAAGGCGTATGAGACCCTGGAACTTATTCGCAAATATTTAGTCGGCATTACTGATCCCTTATACCTGAACTCGCTTTACTACAGCTTGGTTCGATCCTTCCTTGAATACGTGAGCATCAGCTGGTTCTAGCTTCTTCAGAGAAGCGGTGGCCTGTGGCTAATTCCGCTGGTCCGCTTCTGCACGTTAACGACGCCCCTGATCTTATGAACCGGATAGGCCTATACGTTCCCACCCGATCACTCTGTCCTCGTGCTCCACTAGTTATCGTGTGCCTACGTACGTGCTTCGGTCATAATGACCCGCTCCTTGTTTGTCTGCGCAGTTTCAATACTTTCTCCGATCTCTTCGACTACAACTCCTCTACCTTCGCTTTTTTTTAGTTTAGTATTTGCTATGGCGGCAAATATATCTTTTTATTTCAATTAATATATAAACTAATAAAAGAACATGGAAAAGCGTAAAAAATCGCCGGGATACCCTGTAAGTTTTTATCAGCTTACGTGACACTTAAGCTGTGTTGATGTTATCGCGATCAAGTTATGCCACGTATTAGCGAATACACATTGTTTTTTGCACTGTAAGTACATTAGAAGAAGATTAAAAGTGTAAGTGCCTAACAGTGGAAGTCCACAAACAATCGACACTAATCGATGCCTTGAGCAACTGTACAAGCAATTTGCTTTATTTCATCTTATTTACAGCCACGTTTAGGTGGCCACATTGCTTACCTTGCACCGGTTCAACGAGTTTCGCCCAACGATTTTTAAAGTGTAAGTAAAAGTTGCTCCACCTCGCACAAACAATAGACTGCAGCTAAGGTAATGAAGCTGAAAACAAAACTCGTTACTTTAAATAACAAACGATACTTTTTGATCCGGTTCCAGCGGGTGCACTGCCAGCTATCACAAGGTGTATGTGTGTGTGGCAGAAACAAAAACCAAAAACAACTTCGAACAGGAGGTTTACCGTGTGCTTTATCGGTTGGCAAAAACAAACACCGCTCGGCTCATTGTCCGTCAAGTGCGTACACGGGGCACAGGCCGGAAGTAATGTGCCTTGCAAAAGCCCGTCGTCACCCGTCAGGACGAGGCTGCTGCTGTTACGTTCTGCGATCGACGTCGTCCTGTTGGGTGGTAAGACTTGATTGAAAAAGTTTTTTCATTATTATTTGCGCGCTATCGATGACGACGGCCTTTCGTCAGAGCAACCAGCCAACGAACCAGTACCGACGGTACTGTTCGGGATATGGTGAAAATGATTACTGGCGTCGCGCTGTAAGTAAGTGATGTGGAGGCCTTTGTTGGCAACTTTGGTGTGTTTTTTCTTTCTCCTATGCTTCATCAAAACGATTCCGATGCTTACGCATTGTAACAAATTGTAAGCGTAACCTTTGTACTCGCCAATTTCTGCCCTGGTGTGGCCAACATGTCAGTGATGGTAAGGGGTCGATATCTGCAGACAGCAGGATGCTTTAGCTTTTGGAGTTCGGCTTGTACTCGTCTTGTACCTGCGTAATGAACAACTCATAATGAAGTGAAGCACATTACAGGCATGGTCAGTTCGATTGAGTTTGGGTCACTTGAACAATGGAATTGTTAAATTAGAATTGATTACTTGTTTCTTTCAACTCGCGGCTTCAACCACTACATGGGACAGACTTAATTTTTGACCTTATTTCGATTAGTTCAATCGAACCTCACCTTGAACGATACCCGCACAGATCCCCTTACGGAACTCGTTCCACTTCCTTAGAAGCGTCCCCGTGGTTGAAGTCGGCCACCGCGGCTGTTGCTTCATAATTTTAGGATTACTTCGCATTTCTTTCAATCGTGACTCATTCAAGTTTATTTTCCTTTAGTTTGATTGATAGCCTTCGGCGCTCGGGAGAAATGGTAGCGTCAGCGAAACTTTTAACAGTTAATTAGCCATGGCCAGAACCGTCTTTGCTGCTGCTGCTGCTGCTGCTGCTTTGGAGTTATTACTTGGCATTTTAGCTAACAGCGGTGAAAGAGGGTAATTTTTTTCTCTCTTCTTAGCCCTTTTGACGCTGAGAATGTTTTTTTCCCAGAAGGCTTATTCATCATTGGCACTGGAGCTTAGGGAGCGCTAGACGCTTGTGAAGAGGGTCGTGAGGGACGTGGCCAAGAAAACGAATCGCATGGAAGTTAAAATTAAACATTTAACACAGCTTTTTACCATTCCTGCTCCGTTTCGTCCTTCGACGACATTCGACGCAAAATAGGGTTCGACCGCTGTTTCTTCAAACATCCCATGCCGTTCGTGGATGAATCCGGTGGACGAGTCTCTGTAAGCTTCAACGTGCTTCCGCAGTACTTCCGCATTAGTTCACTATTCTGCTGCCTGCCGGCCACCATAAGCTCGTACTTACGTGATGAGAGACGGCGAGAAATCGGAAACGGTTTCACCGCCACATATATATTGCCACCTTCATTTTCCATCCGAGCTTCCGACGGGTTCTTCCGTCTTCGTTCGCGCTAATTGGATGTCACAGTCGGGTTTCCGGGTGGTAACAAATGAATACAATTAGCAAATCTGCGCGATAACCACGACGCGGTACAACCGGGCCGGTCTGTGACAGATGATGCCCGGACTAGTACGACTCGTTGTCGACTCGTTGTTTTCTGACCGTTCCGCCACCAGCTCTGGTTCCGGGAAAACGGAAATAGCTACAATTAGCAAAAATTGTCATCAAGCGCAAAGCTGCCGTGCTAGGATGGCGGACCGACCGGTAGTGGTTGTATTTTGCGTGGCGTTGTGTGGATCATTTTTGTTCTCGGGTCAATTAAAAAATTGCACTTGCCTTTTTCAACACTTGGTGGAAATTAATCCAATAACTACAGTGTGTGTTCGTTCGTGTGTTCGAAGACGGAAGAGCGCAATTGAAAATAGTTTCACTAATACACTGCGCGAAATGCAAATAGCACCAATATGTTTTTTGCTAATATTGGCATCATTTTCAAGTTTTTCTTCGTTTCTTCTACTTTTATTTTTGAATGTTAAAATAACCTACTTTAAATTTTTACCCTACTTAAATCGTAACTTTGAAATTTTTGACAACCGTTAAATTTTTAGCCAAAAAAATATCATGCAAAAGGATGTGTTGACATGTTGGTAGAGCTCTATACACGAATACGAGAATAGGAAGAGAAAATGAAGTATGATTGGAAAAGAATACAATGTGCCTGTCCCGTTATTGGAAAATGAGCCAGTGAAAAAAAATATTTCCTCGACGGATTAATGTGAATAAGTGGATTTTTTAAAGGATGAATTAATGTTCAACCATGATGATTCAGATAATGGGCAACAATTTTTTTAAAAGAGCTGTGTAAAGAACCCGATTTTGATATGAGTTGGAATATTAATGCTGGAAAACTGATAATTTGGGGTGCATTTTCAATTCCAGCTCAGCTTCTACTAGCATAAATCTAAACGAAAGTAAAGTCGCAGAGTATTTTAATGTTAGAAATAGTCTTACTCGACCATGACGAGTCTTGTAAGGGCCTAGACTGCGTTTTGTCATTGCTCTAAACTGACTGAAGCATGATTTTCACACAAAGTATGATGGACATCGCATGAGTGCGATTTTCTTCGTCTACCTTGTTTCCTTGCGCACTTTAACCTCGAAAGGTCTCGGCCTGCCATTTCTGGCTTTCTGAGGGTTAGTTTTACCCGTAGTAAAGTAGTTAGCCCTACGTAAGGGTAGGCGGTCCAGATGTGGCCTCCACCATCGGATTGTGTCACTATGGCCTTACTGCCCACGCCCCATTTAGGCAGACTATGAAAGGTGAAGGTATTACGCGATTTCATCAAACAAAATATCTCTAAATAATAGTTGATTCTGTTTCAAAGGTAATTTTCTTATTTCTTACAGTCATCAGCAATACGTGAGGGTTAATGAATGTGTTAATGATGGATGTTTGCAAGACACCCACGAAACGCGGACTGTGACACCAAATGCGTACATAGAGTAGCTTTCGTTGAATATTTTACACCTGAAATGTAAGGGATCTGAATGTTCTATCACTGTTTTGTTGTGTCTTATACGAATTATTTCGCGTAGCCTTAAAATCCTACATGCTCCAACAGGCACTGTGTTGTCGATCGTTGCACTACCAGCGACTCCTGAGAGGTGTGCCAGTAGTAGGCATTGAGTACTTGATGATGGCATTGAGTATGATGCTTATTGCATGGTGAACAGGATCAGCTTTTACCGGGTTGGATGATCTTATTCTATGAGGAAGGCCCTCCACCTGTCAAGATCACTCTGTGCGTCCTCAGGCATTGCGCAGAGCAGCAAACTCATGTCATTGCTGTTTGTGCTATACATAATTGATCTGTATATGATGCTTCCAGACGACAAATACTCGTCTTAAGATGTAATCGACTGCTTGGGGTGGTAATAAACATAACGCGTGAGCTTCGTGATCCGATGCCTTTTGAAAATGCGGTAATAACACTCCCTCATTCGGTCGGTTATGGAGTAGGCCATCATAGCTAAAACAATACTAGCTTTTCTAACCCTGATCGAAATAGCACATTTAATACGTCAATTGTAGTCAAATAATGCTAGCGGATGAATCTCGGAAAGCACATTACTTGAAATTTCGAAACGAAAAACAACAATAGGTTACGACGACACCCAGAGCTAAATATGTCAAGCGCGTGTTGAAAACCAACACAATCATTTCTATGTTTTATCGTGCAAAATCGCAGCATCATTGAGAAACAGCACTGGAACTTGGTTGCTGCCCTGGGGAACCCGTAGACGGCTCGTGTGACACTTCCTCCAAGATCTGTACACGATATGATCGACCGGAGAGATACGATCTCATCTATTCGACTGTTGTGACCGAAAAACCTTGATAATAATTAAAAAAGAGGGTTTTCTTTGATTAAATGTCGGTCATAAAAGAACAATGTACAAAACCTAATAAAATATCGCGTTCTATAGTTTTTGAGCAAAAAACACGACTGTGACTGTTCCTCAGTTCCTTACTTGCGTCAAGAACGACACGTTAGCTTTGGCCCATTTCCGTTGAGTGATGAAAAAAGTTTTTCAATTTCTGCCCCGGAGCAGACCGTCGTCTACGAGGTATGCATTCGAAAGCTGACAGCTTTGCACAGTTTGACGTGGGATTGCCGTAACACGTAATTTCGTTCGATGACAGTTCAGAAAAGCTGAATATGATGAAGCCAAGGCTCAGGCTCAAGCAGGCCTACCTCTAAGTGAACAAGATTAAAAAGAGCCTTTCCTGGCTGGATGGATGACGGAGTAGGTTGTCATTGGCCGCACACAGTATAATGTCCATCACAATCCAGTTCGGTCAGTTTGTTTGCTTGGAGTTGCTGGAGCTGGAACCTTTTTTGCATAACTGAATGATAACAGGGATTTGGGACGCCCACGATGAACCTTAAGACGATAAAAAGTCAAAATTGCTACAAGCCTTATCGAAAGGGCGTCACTTTAGGGTAAATTGTTTGTGCTAGGGGCTAGGCATTAGTAGGCGTGAGTTTTGGCACGTTTTATGTTGACTGGGGCAGTTTAAGTATGAAACTTTGTGATGGATAAACATAGAATGAAATATTCTTTACATTGACAATAGTTTCGGCTTGTTGGGCAATCTGTTGAACAAACTTTAAAAATAATTTGGCCAGAAAAGGAGGATCTTTCAGTTGTTCTCACATATAGGATCGGTCGGAAAACTCTATCAAATATGAAACGAATGATAAGTAGAATTCCATCGACTCGGATCGGATATGAATCCTGGAACTGGAATAATTAAAAACTCGTTAGGATCTAATTTAGCTCCTCTTCAATTCAGCCAGGTGTCGTTTTAATATTATTAGTGGCCTCAAGCGACCTGTCTGATTTGATCCCTCATCAGCAGGGATGTCTGGTATCTTTCTGGACGTTGTTATTGTGTGAAATAATTTAACAATCCTGAGATCTTGTTTTGAACTCTAAAACATAAGCCTTATTTCATTGCTATGTGCCATTTACCGGAATTTGCAAAAAAAAATTGCTGGCATGCTATTTTAATATTCAATTTTCAATAATTTCTCTCTGCCTGATTGCACACTAAAGCACTGCGGTACACACTCACACAACACGCTCCATAGGGAAAGGTGCCATCCTGAATGGCATTCTGTTCTGCATGCAAATTCAATGGGAACCATTGATACGAGACAGTGACCTTTCCTCTGGACTGGGTAAACACACCGAAGGAGCTTGTTGACCAACGGGCTTAAGAGCTATGGTCTTGGTGAAACCTTAGCTGCACGAACGATTTATCAGGCTTTTAACGACAAACCGAAACCAAAACCAACAATTCTTCACTCCGAAATGCTCCTGGTACGCTGCTGGTATCCCTGGGTCGGGCGAGTAAGCATGTGAAATGTGTTGGCAATCTTTTTCACTTTGCGTGGCTGTGTGTGTGTTTGGGTGTGTTTTGTGTGAAGCATCTATGTGAAGAGAGCTGAATCTGCCCAGCAAGGTTCAACGATTCTAGGGCCATTTAAAACGGGTTAGGTTCTCGAGATATGGGAGCAGGGCGTATAAGATACATATGATTGCTTGATACACAATTTTGCTTACGAATGGAATTGACACCGGTGCTATTTTGCTGAAGCGTTGGACATTCTTTGCCGTCTGCATGATGCATGAATCGATGCGAATGGGAATAGAGTAGTGTGTTTGCTAAATGCTGGACGATTTTCAATCAATTCCACAAATTCATTCAATTGAGCGATATAGCCGATACAGTCGGCTGCATGCTTTGGCGTTCTATTCTTCTTCTGACATTCTTCTGGGATATCTTATTTCTACGTGCAGCTTGGGTAAGGGAAAGACTATATCAGCGACTTAAATTTTATTAATTTTTATATGTTTATCAGTATAACGGCTTGACCCCGAATTGTCGAGAGACTTATTTCTTCGTGAAAAAACAGCATGTTTTGTAAAAGGTAGTAGGCATAAACACAACTTTTGTTTTTCCGTAAAGTAATATTGATCGACTCCAACCGTCGAACTTTGATTTTAGTGTTTTTTTTTTTCACTACTGACGCCCTGGCCGATTGGTTTTAATTATCCTATAAAAAAGGAATTTAACAAATGAATTATTTTGAGAAAAAGTGTTAGAATATTCGGGACTCGGAAGATTCAAAACCTATTACTTCATGGAAAAGTTGGTCTCGGACTGGATTCAAAGTGGTGGATTCGGATTTGATTGGGTTTCGATTGGGATCCAATCCGAATAGGATGGGATGCGGATTCTGATTTGATTGGGAGTCTAGTTTGATTGGGATTCGAATGGAATTCGATTGGGATTTGATTGGGATACGACTCGGATACGATTGGGGTTCGATCCAGTTCGGAATGGAATGGGACTAGATCCGATTCCGATTCGATTAGGATTCTAAATTGATAGGGAGTCGAGTTTGATTGAGTTTCGATAGCGATTCTATAAAATAAGGATTCGGTTGGTGCTCGATCCGATTAGGATTGGATCCAATTATTTTGTGTTGAATTGAGAGTCTTCCCTTTGTTTGAGATTCACTGGGGATAAGATTAGGATTCAATAGCAATTCAAATGAGATTTATCCGAATGAGATTCGAATTCGATTGGGATTCTGATTCGGTTAAAAGTCGGGTTTGATAAAGATTCGATAGGGATTCGATAGAGATTCGTTAGGGATTCGATGGGATTGGATAGGGATTCGATAGAGATTTGATAGGAATTTGAAAGAGATTCGTGTGGGATTCGATGGAGATTGGATAAGGACTAGAAAGAAACTGGGTGCATGATGATTCTTGAATGTGGAGTCCGAGTTTACAAATTATCTGTCACGACTAAGTTGTTAAAATGACATCTAACATGTAAAGTGAAATCAAACATTATTAGGACAAGGTTTTTGTCTTATTTTAGATGGTTCAATGACCTTATTATTCTTTTTCTTTAGCCTAGTCCTCATTACGGGGGAACGGTCCGGATGGAATTTGAACCCTGGTCCTGCCGTGTGAAGACTGGCGCCACTGTCACCTCTAACACCGGGCCACCTTATAGCAATTAAGCACCCTATAGAAATTGAAGCATTGTATGCTTTCTTCATAAGCTTATCAATATCTGGAGTTAACTACCATGAGTTTACATTTAATCGTAGTTGGACGTGTTACTCTAGCGTACGGGGCAATTATCTGGAAATAATTTGGTAGCAGTCCTATAACACGACTTTGCATCAGAGGGATACGGCACTGGACTATACCACTGAACTGCATATACTTTTGACAATTCCAAACATATTCTATAGTACATGAACATTGAATTGTTTAATGAGACTTTGTCCAATTTTTTTAATATAAGTTTCAAAAAATGATACTACTAATGCCTTGTTGAATAGATTTCACAGCGTGTTTATCGAGCATTATAAAGAAAAAACCTTGTTGCAACACTTCCTGGTTTATCACATTTTTATGATCACTCTGCTGTACTCGTAGAACTTTAATTTATTCCGGAGTACTACTTGTTGGTTCCTGTTTTTCTGGCACTGGTGGAAGTATCGATACCACCATACTACACTGCACATACAAGAACAACCCACAGCGTACAAGTTCAATTTTCATTAACCAAAAACAAACTACAAACATGTTTATGGCTCTGCAATTACCAGCCTTCCTTCCTTCAGCCGCACCCGCAAAGGTCCCTCTAATTGTTTGGTACGACACCATCACGGTCGACGGCTTGGGCCAAGCATAGGACCAAAGAAGCGCTTTTGGCAGGTTCGGCAGGCACAGCACCGTTCGGTTGTTGCTTCGATAATTTATGCAAAACTTGCTAGAACTATCATCATCGACATCATCGTCAACTGAGGCACCTTGGCCGAGTTAGTAACCGCAGCGCACTGTTCATTTCGTTCGTTGCTCGCAAGAATATTTTGGGAACCGAAAACGAACATTTCGCGGTATTTCACACAGTAGGAGGTACCTCTAAGAAAAAAGGATGAAAGACTAGAACCCGGAAGAGAAAATGCTCAAGACATACTGAAAGAAGGTGAAACAAAACATGAACAAGCTTTGCTCGAAGACCACATCGGCAGTGGCTTATGGACGGTGCACGAGCAACAACCACCAACTCGTACCCCATCTGCTATTGCTTCAGTTCCACATGACACGAGGTCTAGAAAGCAACGTACTGCATGTTGGATAAAAATATGCTAATTTAATTCATTTTCCACTCAGCCATAAACCGTTCGTTCGCTTCCGTCGATATCGAATGTCGTTTGTGGTTTTGCATGATTTGGGTTTTTTTTTGCTTGCTTTCTATTTCTCTCTCTCTCTCTCTCTCACTCTCTCGCTTCGGTAGATGGTAGAGCTTTTTTTCCTTAATTTGTCCTTTCGATGTGAGTGCCACTCTCAAGAAACATTTCTTTTGGCAGGATCATTTAAATGCATGAGTAGTTGGAAACCACTCACTTTCTAGTCGGTAACCATTCACATTCCGTAATGCATGGTGGCGACGATTTTGTCTCGTTCTATGGTTTTAAATTTATAGTTTGTTTCACTCATTTTATTATTTTCTACAGTTTCACAATTATGGTGTTTAGAAATTTTTATAACCGTATGGCTAAGAAGTTTGAAGAGAAGAGGCGGATCTTCCTATAAGCGGACTGAGCTGCCAAATGATACCATCAGCTTGAAGGAGGTCCGGAGTACAAACAGCAAACGAAAAAGTTCTAGCACCCATCAACAATCAACGGAAACCATTTGTTTCCGTGGAACATACGTAACAAAGTTAAATTTCATATTCAATATCACAAAGTTATTTATTTTGAAATTTAAAAAAAAAAATTAACACTTCAGACTAGTTCAATATATCAAAGAGATATATTAGAGTCAATATATCTAAGAGCTTAACCGAGTTTCGTGAGATTCAAAAATTTATTCCTAAATAAGATGTTCCATTCTCACCGTCCACCCGTTGTGAGGAATGACTATGTAACAGCGAGGTATTAATAACTGTAGTAAGCAATTGTGCGGTCCGGTGGCCGAGGTGAAAATGGCGCCGGCAGGACCGGGGTTCAAATCCCATCCAGACCGCCTCCCCGTACGTAGGGCTGTTTAATTTACTACGGGTAAAATTAAGTCACAGAAAGCCAGAAATGGCAGGCCGAGACCTCTCGAGGTTGTAGTGCCGAAGAAGAAGAAGAAGCAATTGTGCTGATGGCCTAATGCCATCTAAACAAAAAGTGGATGTCGAACAACCAGGCAGAGATCGCCAAGCCAAGAAGAAGAATAAGAAGAAGATCCAGATTATCCTTTCGTAGGAAAGTATTACTTCCAGGTTATCGGCTAATATAAGTCTACACCTATATATTACCTGTTTAATATGTCATATATAAGCTCTATTATAAAGAACAATATTATCTTTAAAGCAACAAGGAAAGGTCCATGTTTTATACTATAATTAGTAAAAGGAATAAATGTTCAACTTCGTACTCTGATTTTATGCATTAAGATTCAAGACAGGTTTGATAACAGATAAATGCATGTTCGATTTTGGATTGATTAATTAATTTTGCATCAACATAATTATATCAAAATGTTATCCTGCATCAAATATTTTTTGTCTTCTCTAATTAATTAAATAAATGCCAGTAAATATCTTTCTCTGGCCCGGTGCTAGTTCTGGCCCTGTTCATATTCTCCATGTGGTGAACATACGGCTAATGTGGCGAGTCCCAATCATGGATGTGGAAGCTAAAACACATTTGCTGGACAATTTGCACGCTGGTTAATTTGTAGAAGATAGCCGCAGCAATGTTGTCCGTAACATCTTAGACGAATCTCTATTAGAGCGCCACTATACGCTGTGCATTAGTAAAACATAATTAATATAATCCAATGTGAATGTGGTTAATTGGATCAAACAATATGATCTTAATCTTGTTCCGTAATAGAATTAAGAACACAATAAAGATATCTGCAATATCTTTAAACAACTATTATTAGAGCTTGAGCTAGTGGTTTTCTTTGTGCCAAAATTTGTCGAAAAATTAATTTCAGATAAAACGGTTGTTGGTGTCAAAAACTTGTTTGAGACGGCAAGGCAATAGCCCTCAATTTTTTATACAGCTTGGGGCCTCTTGAAGAATAAATCCACCTCTGTTTAAGTGACATGAAAACTATTTTCAATTCTAAGAGTCCATGTGGTCCTTGATAGTTATTTTGCAAACCTATGGTTTCAACGATATATTTTTATTCTCTCCGCTCCGTAACCTTACTGTCCACAATAAACCATAAACAAGCTAGAAATCGAATTATAGAAAGCTCACATGACTTATTTGCCAAAGTCTACCGCATGCCGGCGCTCAATGATCCGTACCATTATTCCAGCATAAATATTACATTTTTCATTGCAGTTGAGACGTTCGATAAATTGAAAACCAGATTCGGTGCCAGTCATAAATTGAATTCCGGGCACACACACACACATACACTGGATGCACTAAAAGCGTTTTTTCATGAACCAACATCTCTAGATGTGTTGCAATTCGTGAAATGTTCTTGCGTCCGTTCAAAATTGCACCAGAGGCAGCCCAAAGCCATCAGGGCTAAATTTATTTTGCTATAAATTTTATCCAAATCCTACCGAGCTAACGGGGCCGTTAGTTTCGTCCAGTCGGTGCCGTCGGCGTAAGGAATGCCGAAACTTCCTTACCATTTTCACTTACCTTTCCTCGGCTAGTCAGCGGAATCGTAAGGTAGCCAGAGCATTTTTATTTCCCATCTCCTCGCAAGCTTACCTTAGCCTGTTCTATGCTGTTCCCGTCGCCATGCATATGGGCAGGTGTCCGAAAGGAATGTATGCAATTTTTCTGCAATGCTTTTAGTACACATTATAATCCAGTTCCCATTACTGGGACGGTGATTGCAAGGTGGGAAGCATGTTTCTACTCTGGTCCCGGGATGCAGGATAGGGAACGGGCTGCAAGATGGAAATTGGCGAGAGGTGGGAAGAGGACGTTACAAATGGCTCTCCAGTAGTTGGAGTTCATTTTCGTTGCAGGGAGATAGAGAAATGGGGTGAAGAAAAGATTCACACCAAATCAGATAATCAAGACACAATGAACCACCGCATTCCGTTCACGAAGAATTTTTGTAGAACGAATGCAACGACTGTCACACGGGAGGGCAGTGGACTCTATCTGCATGTGCATTCTCAGCTGTTGGTACAATTTGCAGTAGTGAAATGATTCGAACGGAATTGGGGAAAAAACTCCATTAATCAAAATTAAGATACTATACCATATGTGTCAGGGATGCTATTTGGGATGATTTATTGTGCGCCACAATCGTATAGAGAAATTCGATACTCATGCAACCTGCTTTATCATGCATTATAACAAGACTTCTTGATACACGCGCTCAGTGCGTGGAAACGAAACATACGATTATGCCGCTACCATAGTTGCGCTCTGCACCGAATCGTACTACCATTAACCCTTCACGTTTTTATCGCACCCATAACCGTAAAATCTTGCGGCCGAAGGAATCCATTTCATTTATTTACCTTGGACCCCGGGAAAAGCTGTTACGAATAATAATACATTCTCATTACGATCAATCCCGACCACCCAGCGCTAGTCCGATGCGGTGCCGTGGTCCGGCTCGGGCGTCCATTTATCCGAAATTAATTCCAGCCCAATTAATTAAGCCATGTATCACCGGCACGATGAAACAGATTTACCCAAAACGCACCAATGTGCAATCTATATTCATTATTTCCACTGTCCATGGGTGGTTTGTCCATCGTGCCGGACTCGGGCGAACGATCTTGCCGGAATAGCAAATTGGTCGGAATCCTCTGCGATTGTGTGGCGTAGCTCTGTAGCGGTGCACGGATTACACGGAACAGACTATTGTGGTGGCAGCTTTGGCGCGTATGGTACAGGCGGGGTTAGTTTAGCGGATTGTCGGTTAGCGTGTAACAAATCGTATTAATCGCGCATAATGATGCATTGGAAAACATAATTAAGATCTACAGCAAACCATTGGCATGTGCTTGAACGGGATATTTGTAGAGTTATTGAATATAAACAGAAAATAGAAACAAAGGTATGTATTTGCTGTTGGTTATGTGTTGAGGTAAACTCGAGTGGGGATTTTTTTTATTATTCCAAAGGTTTAAGTTTAAGCTTAAGATTATTGTCGATCTCTTCAATGTGATCGCATTTTGAAAAGGCTGCTTCCTTTATTAATAATAGTAATATTCCCTGAACTGAGAAATACTTTACTAAAATGAATACTAGAATTAATTTAAATTATTACGAGTATTCCCGAGTCCTCCAGTTCCAAGCATTCAGTTTGCTGTCTGTTAAGAAGATTTTTAATACTAGGAAGTGTTCAAGCCTGCCAGGAAGATTTTGATACATTTTCTTGGAATCTCTTGTCATGAAGATGGTTTTAAGGCGAATCATGGTATGGTTTGGATTTTTCTTCTCTACAAAGCGATCCGAGTAAGGCACGGAGTGTGTGAAAACGGACTTCTGATTAAGATTTGGGCGGCTTTTCTATTTACTAAGAACTCTTCGTTTTAGAAATATTTCTGGTTGGTAATTCAAAGAAAAGATTCCACAGATTTGAATAAAAATGTTGTTTAAGAAAACCATTTTTGACTGGTTTTATCTTCATCGTAGATGTTCTTGGTTTTCTTCAGAGTGGAAGAGGACTTTTTAAAGTTGAATGGCTATGGCCAATGGGGCGGTCTGGTGTCAGAGGCTACTTTACTACGGGTAAAATAAAGTTATAGAAAGCCAGAAATGGCAGGCCGAGACCTCTTGAGGTTATAGTGCAAAGGAAGGAGAAAAAGAAGAAAAAGAAGAAGGAGAAGAAGAAGAAGGCTATGGCCAATACCTGTGTTCAGCAAGAACCACCATATCTTCAATTTATAAACTCAGGGTTTGCGTTGATAGATTGTTCAATCAATAATAAAAACGCTAAACATCGTTGTTTGAAGATTATATACATTGGTAAATGCCTACCGAGGAACATGAACTTTATTGCTTTTAGAATCGCTAATACAACTGAAGTTTATCGAAGGATAAAGCATAAGGCAGATATTTTTGGATTATTGGTCTGTATCGAAAACATCTATCGTAAACACGAACGAAGTGATCAGTGATTAAAATGAAAGGCACAGATGTTTTACTAACATTGGCAGTCCGGCTGAAGTGTGGATCTTTCACAAGACAGGACTGGGTTTTGAATCCCGGCGGGTGCGTCTCTCTGTACACATGACCGTTTATTCAGACACGAGTATAATCAATCAATCAATCAAAGGAAGCCAAATAGCAGGTCAAAAATATGTTTTTAGAAAAAGGATTCTGAAAACTAAGAACATAATAAATCATTGCTATCGGCTGCCTTCCAGAGTAGTATTCGCAAAACATGTTTCAGCTTGGAATAAGAAATAGGCCAATCTGCACTCTCTGCGGTCAGGTGTCTTCTTCTTCTTTCTTGGCCTAACGACCTCTTAGGTCATGCCTGCCATTTCTGGCTTACTAGACTTTCTGGTTTTGGATAGTCGGTCCTCACTACGGGCGAAAGGTCCAGATGGGATTTGAACTCCGGTCCTGTCGCGTGACCGCTGTTGCTTTTACAACCTTCTGTTTTCTGTTCTGTTTTGGGGCATCGTGTAGCATGCAGATGGAGACGCCTGGTCTTTCTCATTCAATTTATTTTCTAGGGAAAAGAAACTTTAACAAATGAATTGTTAATTATAGCAATTCCATTTTATTCCATACCATTTATTATTCCATACCATTCTTATGGAATACAAACATTATTTATAAAGTGTTATTTATAAAGAGGAAATTTTTGTACACTAAACGAGCTGACTTTAGAATATAAATATATCAAAATCAGATTGAAACTACATAAAACTAAACAACGCCATTGCTTACAACTTGGATTCACAGCATGAAACCATAACACAGTAAATCGTAATTGACGACAACATTCAAACAGTGGATGGTGTGAATGATGGTATCGTTACAGTGATATGTGAAGGAAAGAATAGATATGTTTACCAACCGCCTTTGACACAGTTTGTGCCGAGCGCATCTCCACGTCAACCACTCTGCGCTACAGTAAAGGAACACAGGTCCTGTTACTATTCCGCGAATAGTAAACAGTTGTGAAATAAGCAAAACAAAACAACAATGACGGTTGTTTATTTTCATTGAACATCCTTCGCATCCTGATCGTTGTCGTAGGAAAGCTTTTGCTAGGGTTCACCGAGCAGTATCCGAAGAGTACAGCAGCACTGCACAGTTAGCACCCGTAGTAAATGAAGGCTATTAGAGGCCAAATAAAATGTAGGCACGGAACACACCAATTTTATGTTGTTCGCGTTCCACCGTTAGCTGTGTTTTACGATCGGGAACGGTAACCTACGTTTCTGCCATCAATCGTCGATGACGGCCGACAGTTGCCCGTAGCAAAGTTTTACGATTTTTACGACTCTTCAAGCTGAAATGATGGAATTGCGTGGGAAAGTGTTACTTGCAACACTAACAACGCTTTAGAAATTAGATTCCAAGTTATCGTGAGCTGATCATGTTTGTTTAATTATTTTCGTATCAAGCGGTTATTGCACACTGCTCCGTGAACCAACAGACCCTATTCGTTTTTTAACTTATAAAACAACTATGTTACATTTGGCTGGCTTTGGAACGGATAATTTATCGCACGCGAAAGTGGGTTATTTCGATACCGTGGGTGATAATCCGATAACGATTCTGTTTTCAAGCAGTCTCATTTCTTCAATTAAAGTACATCGTTAGCGGTAATGAGGTCGAATCGATAATCATCAGCACATTAATTACCAGTGGGATGATTCTTGATGAGAGTGTGAAACAGAGTGTTAATACAGGTTAACATAACCGTTATCAGGCTGATGAAAGATGCAGTGAATATTGATCGCAAACTTAATAATTATAAGTACTATGCTTTTAACACTAACTACCGCAAACAAACCAGATATGAGGCTGTGTATGAAGTATTTAGGAAAAATAGTTAAAATTTTCTCTTACTTGTTTAAAATGAATTTCTATACTGCAAAAGATTGCATTCAGCGTAAATAATAACTCAATTATGTTTCGTACGGTACGAAAATAATTCATCGTTTCGATGCAACATTTATCACGGAAAGCTCACGTGCTCATTCTAGCACGTAACCGAAGCCAGACGTTGGAACCGCGTGGCCATTACTTTTCATTCACTGCCGTATGAGGTGCTGCAGTCAAGCAGTGACTGGTATTTTGCTCCCAAAAAGCGGTCCCACTGCAGATGTCGTAACGTTAAAATACCGTCATAAAGTTGAAGTTGAGATTGGGAAAAAGAGCTCAGAGCAAGGATGTTTCGCTTGTATTACAATTCATTATCCAGGGGAAGTTTGGTAAGGAATGACGGGGTGGGTTTTTTTTCTCTCGATTCCTTGTACTTAGTTGCTCAACGGTTATTATTCTCCGATGAGGAATTACATCGGTATCCAATAAAAATATTCATTAATCATTGCGTAAGCACAGTGGCTTAATTGGACAATGAAGCAAATAACTTTAGCTTTTTCTTATATTTTTGAAGAGAATGATGTATTGTTCGTATATTTATGGCATCATTATCGTGATATTCGTTAATTTATGGTAAAAAAGTTTGGACAGAACTTGTCATTTCATGTTAGCACTGTTTTCAAATTCCTTCTAGACCGTTCCCTAGAAACAAGAATTTATTTGATTATTTATTTAAAACCCACCGTCTGGTGCGAATTGGTGTTCTCGGTTGCAGAAAATTTACAATATTTTACCTTACATTCAACTTACATTTTTAACGCAAGGGATAGGTTTTGTTTCAAGACACTTTCGGGCGACGATTCCACTGATATCAAAATGCCGTGTCAAACGCCTCACCGACCGAATTGAGGAGATAACATATGTACAAGCGAACTAAACGAGGTTCGGGGCTCTGTAACTGAGATCATTGCCCGCGATCGTAACGAACTGGTTGGCACAGATAGACCCACCGAAGTGAAGAGCGCTGGACAATCGATGGTACCGATGGAGGCAAGTCTGACGTGATGCGTTCGTCAAACTGCGGCAACCCGACCAGCAGACACATGGTTCAATAGTTCAGCATACGATTCCAGCAGCGCAAGGTGAAGCGCGTAACTCTACTTAGCTCAATGTATTCAAGCCATGTCAAGAATTAAGTCGGTTTGGGCCACCACACTCTTGTCAAGTTTGAAACCAATCGTAGCAAATCGTTGCATCTTCCCGCGATATGATCTAGCTGATCCTCGAAAAACGAGCTTCATATCACGCCTGGATCCTAGACGTCGATAATTTTTTTCATCGTCGATGTATTACAAGATCAGCAGTGGACAAGATTACTTCCCGGAGGAAAGCTGGAGCAAGCATGGAATGATCTTGAAACGCATGAGCACGTAAGAATGATCAACCATGTAGAATGGAATATGATATCTGCTTTAATGTCCCTTTAAAAAGCATCAATCTAAAAGACAGCGTCTAATTATTTATGGAAATTGCTCACGAACTGCAATAGATTGCACGAACTGCACTGCGTCATTGTAGACCGTTTGAGCACACAGCCCGTGTTGATTAACGCTGATGAAGCTGCGTACTGAGGTTAGTAGAGGCTCGTGAACCTTGAGCTCAAACACCTATGGCACTCATTGAAGTTATGCCACCAAAGTTTGAAGTTTCGTTTTTGAAGCCCTTCTTGTAGATAGGTGTTCTAAAACAAGGATGCTATCCAGGAGGCTGGATAAGTATTTGCGCGTAGCTATGCATTGAAGATGTTTGGTAATACAGGTGCAGTTGATGTAGCACACTGCTTAAGGATTGTCACTGGAATATCATCAGGGTTCCATGTTAACGATGAATTGAGGTTGCCTATCGCATTGTGAACTGACGTGACATCGTGCATCGGCGAGTTGGGTAATCTTTCAGTTACTTATCTTGAAGAAGTGTGTTATGAATCAGATACCACCACCATGAAAAGTAAGGCGACAAATTTAAGCAGTGCTGCAGCTAAAGATCGCCAATTGCTTCAATTCCGGCTAGAATGCTATGTATATAGATATAGAATTAACATTATAGAATGAATGTATTTATAAATAAATTACTCCATCGTACTACCAATATTGTTTACCACAATTATTGTTATGATTAAAGTGTTATATGAGTTATCCCCCGAGTTGTCCAGTTATCTAAACACAATGCTTTCCCTTTTAAACATATTTTCGAGGACCGATACATGCTAATGGTTTGTTCGTTTATGCTACTCTGCAATCCTGTTTGGATTAAAATATCCAATTGCCATCAGGCAGCAATCGTGAACATCATGCTAATTTGTTTGTCCACGTGTGTCGAATCTATGTCAAATAGTTCCATCAATCGTGCAACGTTTTGGGCCAAATCGAAAAAAAAAACATAAAAGTTGCCTGCACTGCAAAGCTCGCTGTCAAAATTATCTCCGAATTGCTTTCGGGACGAGCATCCGTCCATATTGCGTCTGACATTGACGAATGGTAGGTACAAACCGAACCGTTGATCTAATGCTGATAACTTGTTTGTTTGCTTGGATCGTCCGGATTGAAATTACAGTTTTTTGACAGCGCAAAGTTTTTGGGTATTTTCCGTTGTACTAGCAAAATTTGCGCAGCAAATTGCGAACTCAAGGAAGCACAATGTCGTGTTTACTTTGGCCCGATGGGTTTTGATCATTTGATTGCTGGACAAATGCGAAGCATATTGATAAACGCGTTGATTGCGTATACACACCGTGTGGGCGCAATAAATGTTTGTACTTCGAAACGGTCAGAGGAGATGAGCGTAATGGTTGTTTGCAGTGAGTGATTTCTGCTTCCTTTAGGTACAACCAGGGCTGTTTGTTCGTTACTAACGCTCTGTTTGATGCTACGCAAAAAACTCTCTTGAGAATGGATAAGTATTTAATAATAAAACTTAAAGGTCCACAAACCACGTAGATAAACAATCAAGAATAAATGCACGTTAAGTTAGGTGTTGTACAAAATGGTTCACAGTAAAGGCATAATTGGCCAAAAAGAGGAATAGCTTCCGGACGATTAAAAAAACATTGGAACCAGATCCAAACGGTAGGGGTAAACAAACCGTCCGGCACTGTCGGAATCGTTTGGAATCGTCTGAACCACCCAAAATTGACCAGAACCCGCGGAACCCTCGGAGCCGTTTGGATTTGTCGTAACTCCCGTAACCGTCAGAATTAGGTGAATCGTCCAGAATTGGCCAAACTGTTCAGAACAGCATTCTGTCAACGCGAGCCAGAACCGTCGAAACCGTCCGGAACCGACCGGAATCTTAAGGAACCGTCGAAATCATCGGACTGTCCGAACTGTCCGGAACTGTCCGGAATTGTCAGAATTGGTCGAACCGTTCGAAATGGGCGGAACTGTCAGAAACCGCATTCCGTCAACGTGAACCATGCCGCATATCATCCGGAACCGTCGGAATCGTCCGGAGCTGGTGGACTGTTCGGAGCTGTTTTCCGTCAATGCGATAAAAACAAAATAACGTGCGAGTAGAAAAACAATGGAGGAGCCGCTACAATGACGAGCTCTACGAGCTGTACGATGATCTCACCATCGTGCAGCGAATTAGACTCGCCAGGCTCCGGTTGACTGGTCACGTTATGAGAATGACACCGGACGACCCAGCTCGTAAAGTCCTTTTAGGCCTTCCACACGGTCAGAGAAGGCGTGGTAGGCCCAAATTGAGATGAAGTGATGACGTTGATGCGTCCACCAGAACGGCCGGGATAACGGATTGGCAGACGACGGTGCTAAACCGAGAGCAGTATCGAGGATTGTTCCAGCAGGCCAAGACCGCAAGCCGGTGTTACTGATAAGTAAGTAAGTAAGAGAATCTTAATTGTTATTCTTCAATTAACCTGCATGGTCTGCCACTTCAATTTGTAGAAATTTGTTAAATCATCAATACAGCCAGGCCCATCCTAAATGAATTAAAAAAAATCAAATTGTTTGGTTATTTGTCAAAAGTGTGCATAAACTCAGCCTACTAAGACCCCGTTTTACGGTACCGGACGGTACCGTCGATTCCGGATGGTTCCGAACAGTTCTTACTATTCCGAAGGTTCCAACAATTCGGGCTTCGGACAATTCCGAACGGTTCCGCAAGAACCGACGATTACATTTCCTCGGAATCGGAACCGAAGTCCAACCGGCCGGATCCGGAGTGGTACCGTGGGTGCATTCCAAAATACCCATCACTAGTTCGCAGAAATCTGATTTGCCCAGGAACATGATCTGAGAATCTTGATAATGTCTTGATCTATACGATCAGTATCTAACAAACTGGAGAATGAAAATAAACGAAAACGCAAATATTGTTCAACTACTAAGTCTTGAAGGCATGCAAAAAAGATATCTGGTAGATATCGGGTTGAAGTTTAATTAAATAATGGCTTGCATTCTTCCACTTCATCGGAGTCTTCCCCATCTTCACAAACGACGGGCTGAATGGTTCGCTGTTTGTACAGCACATTTACAGCACATATTTCGGGCTACCCAATACCGAGGCACGAGTGTTAATATCGTTGAATTAGTAAACAATGGTAGCAAATCAGGCAGTTCAAACATCGACAAACCTCAAACAACGTGCAGCAAAACGGTCGGGCAACATGTTGCATTGTCAGTTGAGCGCGACAATATTGATCTAATTTGGTGACGACGTACAAATAAATCAAATCTCAGCGTTGTTTACTATCATCGCTAATTGATTGCTTTGGGTCGGTGTACATTTATTCGCTGTTACGCTCCATTACGACCGCAAACACACGTGTGAATATAGTTTCCCAGAGAGGCTGGGCTGCACAGAGAGCTACAAAGTAAAGGAATAGTTTAATACGTGATGAAGTGTAAGTTAGTTTCCATGTTCAATTTCAGGTATTATCGATCGAAATCGTCTTATCCGGCCTGTTTAGTTCACACACTGTTCTATGTTACAATTTTCCAATCTGCCCTTATGTCGACGGGGTATGTATACATAAGGTGCAGTACAAAATCAAGGCCAAACCAGGTCGGGCCAACCAGCCACCAGGCACGGCTTTCGATCGATGCCAGCATCCGCGCATCCGAATGTCTGCGTCTTGAATGCAATCCTACACAACTCGCTGTACACAACACCAACAGCATCATCAGGGAAAGAATCCGTGGGAAGAATGGTGCAATCGTTCGCAGCTCCCTGACACGCTCTGATTACGGCATCAATTCTTCCCTGTCATTAGCTTTCTATCGGGTGCCAATCGAGAATGAAATCATCCGCACTGGGCGAATACCGATTTCATTATTCAATTAGTGCCTTCAATTTATTGGCAAAACCCCGTCCAACCATACCGTCGAACTCGTCGAAGTTCTGTGTTTGATTTGAAGCCGACGACGACGACGACGATGACCTCCAGGAATAAAACGAGGCGACCTCGGGAAGCGATGCTTTCCAGCGTTGCTGCGGTCCGGTGTCACATTGCGCTCCGACACAATGCGATACACGATCCGCTCACCACAAAACCAGCGTGGAGATTCTCTTTCCGGCAAACATTGGCATTGCGGATCTGCATTTTGTTGCCCGTTTTCGATTTTTCTTCCCACTAGCCAAGCGTGGTACATCCATCGGTACACACGAACGAACTGCCATTGCCAGCGGCGACGATCTACCGTAGCTCCGGCACTACCGGAAAACCGATTGCGAATTTCACTTCCCGATTCAACGATGTGTCTGTGTGTTTCCCCGAGCCCTTTTGCTGCTTCTGCCAACATCCAACATCGGTCTATGCCCCATCCTGCCGTGACTTCAACGGCACTGAACGATGATACAAGTGGGCGAGCCGGGTGGGATGGTGGGTGGGTTGCGGTGGTATTAGTTCTTGTTTGCATAAGCAATCCCATTTTCGGGCTACCCCTTTCGTGCTAGTGTGACAGTGCGCGTTGTCCTTTGCTTGGAGCGCATCTTCGCCGAGGCAACTCGAAACACATGGAATCAGGATGGAATCGGGTTCATACTTCATAAGAGCATACTGACGCACTCATCCCAGCAATCTCGTACCATTATGCGCTTCCCCCGCGGGTTTGCCCTCGTTTTCCTTGCCCAGTACCGCAACTGATTCAATTATCCTTGGACACTCCTCAAGAAGGCAGAAGGCACCAACCGATGGACCGAGGAGAGAGCGGGTAGCAAGCAAGTGGAACTTAGCCACTGAAACAGCACTATCGAGCACATCGTCTGCTGGAGCAGGGTGAAATCAATTAAAGTATTCTTCCTTCCAGCTTTTGTTCCGGCTGGTTTTTCGGAGGGGGCTTTGCTTTATGTTTTCCCGCCAGCTTCTTGCTAGTATTTCTTTGCATGTAAACACCGAGTTGTGCTCTCGTTTTGCTACCACAACAAACCGTTAAATGATACGCGGTGGGGTGGAATGAGATTGTTTTTCGCAATATGGCACCGATACGGTGTGCCCTAGCTCGGGACGGTTATCTGTGGCGCTCAATGATATGTGTAATATGTATAATGTGGTGTGCTGAGATTCCTTCAAATCACGGTTAGAGTCTGATTTGGTTGTGAGGGTGTGACGTTTGCGGCACAAACATAGTATCAGAAGAACATGCTGGAAAGGATGTCCTTGAGCCGTGAGGAAAGCAGTGAACGTTGACTGTACATAGTCAATACGTTTCTTTGAGAGCAACAGCGTGCCATGACATAAAAACCCGTAAATATGTCCAATACTTGCGGATATTTATCAATAAATAGATTTATATCGAACTCGATTGGTCATCCCGACCAAGCAAGATTCGATTTGATGAAACCTTCCTACTGTCCATATCTAGCAGAAAAGAACTCAATTATAGCAAACGAACCGTTACGAATTAACTAAGTTAGATCGTGAAAACGAAACAAAGAACCATCGGAACACGAATCACACAGCAACCAAGGTTAATATCATTCCATACTTAACTGGTCACCAACGGCGTTGCTATGACGAGGTAATAAAAGAACATCTCAAGGGCTGTGGAGTATGTCTTTCATGCTATCCATTTTCATGTGACCACCCTTTTGACACATAATGGCTTCGGTCCGTTCGGTGTGTATCCAACGGATGGGATTCTCATGTTACCATGTATCGCAATGATTTCGAACAAATATAACATATATTAAAGCAATACAACAGCAGTAAGGAGCATAAAGATAGCTAAGGGCTTGCGAGACTTGACTCTTTAGTTGGGCTTGTGTATTGTGTATGGACTTTGTACAAACACTTTGGAATGGTTTTTGTGTGATTTATTGAATTTGAAACAATATATTGTTACACACTAAGCATTATACCATAAGCAATACGGCCAGGCCGTTCTTTATGAATAAAAAAAAAAGCATTATACCATACGACATGCATAACATAATTCAGGAAACTCGATCACATAATAGTGATCATCTGCGTAAAAAAAAAGTGTAAATCAGAACTCTTAATTCAAGTACAAGAATAAACATGCGGGCATGTGTAAACACACTAATGATTTTTTTATTCTAATAAAACGACCTGTTCGACAATACGGCGTCGTGCCGTAATACTGGAATTATAAATAAATAAATAAATAAATATAAAACGACCTGTTCGTATTGCAAATAGATTTTCGAGTAGGCTAAAATCACTCAAGTTAAGCCAAATGTAAAGTAAAATCCCCATTGTTCCAGCATATCATGAGAATGTTTTATGCTTTCTCATAGCTTCTATCTTTTTCTCTCTTGCTTTCACTCTCCATTTTGTTATTGTCTAATGACCTCTTATTATGATCATGCCTTCCATTTCTGGCTTACAAGGCTTAATGATACTACGTAGTTGTATAGTCAGTCCTCACTGCGGGGGAACGGTCCGGATGGAATTTGAACCCTGGTCCTGCCATCTGAAGTAAATATTGATGGTTTGATCCTGTTGTTTTTTGACGCTTTCTCATATCGTTTCGAGTTTTTAGGATGGTTTCCCAGATATTTTTAGGATAGTCCCGAGGATTTTTGGACGATTTCTCAAATGTTTTCATTTTCGTTTTAAACTACAAATACCGTTGGGATATCGAAAAAGCGAAAGATGAGCGTCATGGGCAGAACGAAAAAACATCTCGATTACGGCATACGGAATACGGAAGTAAAGTATTGTAAGATTTTTATTTTCTTACTAAAGCAAATCTATCTTATCTTACTCTTTCACATTGAATGGTTTCTGAGATGAGCTTGAAGAAGTTACACTGTTACTTTTCAACTATAATTTTTATGTTATGAAAGTTTAACAGTGGGTAATAAGGCGTCCGTAAAAGTTAATAAAAAATCAATAAAGCTTAACAATCTTGCGTCTTCTGCACAATTAGCTATCTGTTTTAAGCTGTGATATTTTAGTTTTTTCTGTATTTGTAGATAGTAGTTGGGTTGAAAAAGGGTAAAATCTGTGAAAACCAAACACTTTTAGCTGCCACTTTTCAGCATGTGGATCTAGGTTTCTGACTTAGACTTGCCAAAGAGCTGGCGAATAAATGGCACTGAATAGAGGTGAATTCATCCAACGAAAATAGCATATTAGAATCCCTTAGTTCATATCCCATGAAGAGTTGAGATCGTAGCTCAGGTTAGGATTAGTTACAGCATAAAGTCGTTTGTATAGTTGTAAGGCTAATAATGTAAATGTATTGAAATTGATAATTCGAAAGTGAACCTTGAAGGAGTGAATAGCCCAAGAGTAATATATAGTTTATCTTGTGATTTATTAAACTCCTTAGAAACGTGAATACCGTCGATAGCTGCAAAAATGATGAAGATGTTAAGAATAAAATTGTATATTGAGTTATGCGCCAAATAGTACCACGCCATGTTGCATCCGACACCATAATCTCGAGTTGCGCAAAGTGACCTCGGAGCTTCAGCGTTTAACCTGATACTCTAAAAATGTCATGATGCTATCGTGGGATAAGAAGATAACGGGGGAAAACTTCTAGATCATCAGCCGGCTCATCTTTTTCTTACATTCTTCGCGGATGGACTCTTCAAGAAAAGTTTATCAGTATCATTTTTATTCTCAAAAACAAAGTGTCTTTATTAACAGTGGCAAGCTGTCGGGTGGCCTAGGTAGAAGCCTAAGCATTCATAAGGCTGGAGCGAATATCTTATCTTATCAAATATCTTAAAATCAAATCAAAGGAAAGCCAGAAATGGCTGGCAAAATCCTCCTGAGGTTGGACAGCCACATAAGAAGAAGAGGATACAATCATAGGATATTTTTCGCAAAAAATGGAATCATAGAATCATTGCTTACTGTTACCCAATTTTGCGAGTAATCAAGCTTATTTTATCCTTTAACTAAGGTTTAACGATTTGTTAGATTAAAGTAAAGTTTGTTTAACCAAGTTTGTTCAAGTACCAATAATTATTTAAGACTAAAGTCATATGCTTAATCGTGTATCCAAATCGTGACATTTCTTGGTCCTTGACTGCTGCAGAAGTTCCCGATACCTTTTACCTACATTATCGCAACCTTTCTGGCGAACGCGTCAATGCCGTTACTTGATCTCATTTCAGTGCACCACGCCTCCTCTGTCCATATGGACGGCCTTAAAGAACATTACGGGCTCGGTAGTCCGGTGCTATTCTCATGACATGGGCAGTCTCTTGGAGCTTGGTTTAGATTGGTGTGAAAGATCCGTTGTCCTTTAACGGGGCCAAACATTTTCCTGAGCATCTTGCTCTCGAATGCGGCTTGGAGGGTTTCGCTAGTATTTTACAGTACTTAGGCTATAGAAATTCTATACAGGCATAGCTTCGTCCGTCGCGATAGATATATTGATTGGAAATGTTTTTTTCAGGCTATACTATGACTGTATTTATAATGAAGTTATGATCTCAACACTCATGTTAATGAATCGGTGCTGCCTTTTTTCCCGGATAAGTGAAATTTTGTACGACTAATCGTAGTAAAATTGCGTACGAAGGCCATGACGGCCCTTTTAATGAATTACTAGACTTATTTACACCAAGTAGCTGGATAGTCAAAACTTTCAACTAAGGACTGATCGGGATGAGATTTAATAACCAGTCCTGCCCTGTGAAGATCAGAGCCACTAACGCCTCTGCCTCCGAAGTTCTTAATATAGGAAACTTTAATAAATTTAAATATAAAT
The DNA here is from genome assembly GCF_013141755.1 of Anopheles stephensi. NCBI lineage: Eukaryota > Metazoa > Arthropoda > Insecta > Diptera > Culicidae > Anopheles > Anopheles stephensi. The sequence goes on along the minus strand of NC_050202.1, from coordinate 35,334,305 downwards.
TAATAAATTTTGAATATTAAAATTAAATAATTAATTTTCGGATATGATTCAACGGCCCTGCCGCTTCTTACGAATAAAAAAGATTCAACCTTTCAACAAACTAGACTATTACGTATCCAAAAAGGGGAGCAGTGTTGCCAAATAAAGATCGTATGAATAAGTGATAAAATATACCTTTCAGAACTAGCTAAGATAGTAGTAATTTCCAAAGGTACATCTTCATGGGCCTTAAACCACCATCCGTTCAACACGAAAATCCACTTCTCTCGGCTGGCCGGCACCAAAACAGGCACGAGGTGCCATCACGGGTGCCGTACGAGCTTGCCGAACAGCTACAGTTACTAAGTTATCGTTAATTTTATGATGATTTTTAGTGTTATTTTTATGTGCTTCCAAAACTGCCACCCTCGTCTCATTTGGTTCGGATTCGTTCCGATGGTTCTCACCCACCGCACCCACCCACACACATCACGGTTCATTTGTCCTTGTACCTTGTACACACGAGAAAAACGCGCCAACCGATGCACGGAGATGGAAAATCTAACGTTAGCAATCTCAAAAAATAAAAGCAAAAAGCTCACCAGCACGATATGATACCCTTAACGATCATTTCCGCCGACGAGCGCCACTTTGACGATGCCTCGGTGAGTGCTTAGCGAAGCAGCTGGAGCGTTGAGGTGAGACTAAAATCACCTCGTACGACGGATGGATTTGAGAAGGGGGCCTTTTTTCGGGGGCTTGGTTTTTATACCAAACCCCAATCCACCCAAAAACATTATCTTAATCGACCGTAAAGCTTTCGCCTACCATTTTCTGTGTCTGTCAGCAGCTCTGACGCTCGGCGGGTAACTACCCGGCGGACATTAACTACCCGGGCGCACTGCCGAATGTGCTCAGGGGTCGAGCAGCCGATTGGTTTTTGTTCGTTGTTTAAATGCCCTAAGGATATTGGCGGGGTAGGAGGGAGTTGTCTATGACCTATATGAGGCGAATCTATCGTTACAAGCGTATGAGCTAGTACGGTAGTATCGATTACTATTTGAAGTATTTAGAGCTTGCAATCAGGAAGCATCTGTTGGAAGACACGAAGACTCTCTTTTTAGGGGTTTAAAAGTCCTGGAATCTAATATTGAACATCCGTGAATTTATCTTACTTTTTTTCATGTCCTTCAGCATCGGCTACACAATACCACTAAAGCCTAGAAGAAAATTTTGGGTATGCCATTTTTCCAAACTCGTGTCACACGGCTTGCATATTTTCCGTACAATTGAGTTAGCAGTTTCACAAACTTAATCGAAAACTTTTCCCTACCTCTATTCACAATTTGTCGAAGAGTTGCTCCAACAAAACAGTTCGAACAAAACATGAGCAGGCACGGGCAACGGTCGAGTGAGGAAGTGAGGCCGAATACATGCGGGCAACTTCGTCTAAACGTGACCATGGAGAGCTGGAGCCGGTTCAGCGTAGTTTAGCTGCTGGAACCATGCCATGTCGTCCATGTTTGCCGCTGTCGTACGTACTTGCCGTTAACTAGCGTGTCAACAGAAAAGTTCTACAGCTTATTCTCGGTCGAGGTGGTAAAGGCCAAACACTACACACGCACAAAAAGGCACAAATACGGACGGTGAAGGAAGTAAGCAAGTTGTACCCATTCGATGGATCGGATCTGTGTGGCCGTACCGTTTTGAAGATTGTACGTACGTACCATCAGCGGCATCAGGCAGCGGCGACCGAGTCGTTATACTTTGTGGTTATTCAGTTTCGATACAGCTCGGCGCGTCACTGCCAGGCAGCAAGAAATGGTTGACGTAGTGAAACTTTCTCCTGCTCACTCTGACGAGTTGGGAAAGAAAATTTGTGCCACAATTAAGATTTGCAGCAGACGACAGGTAAGGCAGATAGAGTGAGCACTTTACAACGAATCGTACCTATTCCGCCAATTGTGGCTCCTGCTTGCGCGGCGCACTTTACACTAACTAACTTTCCAGCCAATTTTGCTTCCCTTTTGGCAAACAAAAATACATTACCTAACAATGAAGTGTAAAGTGAAGGGAACATAATTTTCGTGCAAGCTACCACCGTTTCGGGGCGACCATTTAGTTTTTTGAACGACCGAGATCGAGGGCACCTGGTCTTGGGTAGAGCAAGTTTGAGGAGTTTAAGAAGCAGGAGAAGAAGAAGAAACACTCCCGGAGAAGAGTTACATGCTCGACGTAAAGTTTTGATACGATAAATTAAACTTTGACTGAATTTCGTCGATGAAGTTCGATGTCCGATTTGATGCACCGTGAGTACGTGCATGGTTTTTTGGGCATTATCGTGAATAGTTTTATGCTTGATTACAAATTTACAAGAATATATTATTCACAGGAATATGCTTTGGATACATAGAATGGAGCGTTAAATAGGCGTTGCGTTATAAGGTCCGTAATGCACAGTATAGATACATTATCGGGAGGTGGAACCCGAAAAATGTACAAGTCCGGGTCACGGAAAAGTTCCCTAGGAAAGGCTGGGGATACAATTAATGATACAAATAATGTGCCTAAGAGTACATTTTTTTCCCAAAAATCCGTCACTGAACATATATAATCTTCAATAAATATAATCTTATCTTATCTTTGTTATCTATATAAAATAAAATATAATCTTTAATTATTTATTCAAATTACATTTTTTTCTTTAAAGCTTAAAATATGGGTTATCATAATATTAAACATACTAATCAAATATAAAAAAGATCCTGAAGGTCACATGTGAGGTCACATGTCGGCCTTTGGTTTTACGAGTTAAGACCAAACAGAAGTTGAGCAGATGCATACGACTGCTAAGGATCACAAAAATGCGTTTATAGTAAACTTGAAAGAAATGTCCTTGGATAGTTTCAATTCTAGTAGAACCCTCGATTATAAATGGACACTAAACCTGTAAATGGAATATGGCTGAATCCTCCAACATGGAACGCACGAGGCTACAGTACAATGTCCGAAGACAACCATAACAATGAATCCAAGATTCTGGTTAGCTTTCTTTATGACTTCGTGGACATGTTTTTTGAAGTTGTGCTTTTCGGATAGTATTTCACCAAGATAACGATAAGAAATAACAAGGACAAGTAAAGTTTGTAAAAGTGAATAATTGAATGAAGTCTGTAACTCTTGTCTTAGAGAGGGAAAATACAGAACATTTAGATGTACATAAAGCAAGAACGTATGAAGAACACCAAGTAGAAAACTTGGTTCGAAACACTGTCGGAACGGTCTAAACCGTTGGACCCGTGGGAATCGTCGGAATTGTCCGAACCCGTCGAAACAGGTCGAACCGTCAGAATTGGAGAAGCGCCTGGAATCGATGTCGGTAAGCATTAATGAGCCCACCTTAGATAAACTGGTTTCACGTTTCAAAATCTTAGTATGAGTAGATGATTCTCACTTGAAGTTGACGTTGGAGACGATGCTACAGTATTGCCTGATGCATTAAAATTCAGAAGAATTAAAGGATAACTAATGTGTTACAGCAAAAGTAAGGTCAAGCGTCATTACAATCGTCGACTCATAGAAACTTTTAAGATCTTCGATCGGTTCACCAAAGTTAGACATACTTCTAGTTCTTCATTGTTGGCCTAACGACCTCTTAGGTCATGCCTGCCATTACAGGCTTACTAGACCTAATGATACCGCATAGTTGGATAGTCAGTCCTCACTATGGGGGAACGGCCAAGATGAGACTTGAACCCCGGTCGTGCCGTGTGAGTCCGGCGCCGTTGTCGCATCTACCACCACCTATTTCGGATCTATACCACCGATTTCGGATGAATGTGGAAGGTTCCACCGATTCCTACGGTTCTGACGCTTCTGATGGATCCAACGATTCTGACTTTTCCCTCAGAATTCGTCTCTTTATTTCGCTTTGACCATAGCAGGAGGTTAGATCGGTTCTGGAGTTTGCTTTTGTAGAATGGTGACCCACAACTGCTCATCCCTGGTCCTGTCTTGGAATCCATCCAATGCGAAATCATCCAACTCGCCTTGCACCTCTGTAGAGTCCAAGTGGACTTTGGCGGACACTATGCGTTGCTGGGCCTCGATTCGCTAAACCAGCGAAACTGCAACGCCCAGAGACTGTTTGTTCGACGACTCGCCGGCTCTGCTCTTCAGTCTCAATAGTTACTTCCCGCTGATATCGCACCGTACAAGAACGTTGCTCGCAGAAGCGGATCTTCGAATTCGATTTGCTGCCTCTAATCCTTTTGTGTTATGCATGTGTACGTCGTAAGCTCAACGCCGTTTGTGATCATCACCAACCGGAGATGTCGTGCGCCGTGTTTTTGTACTGCATTCATCGCTCGCAGGAAGAAATATTATATGATCATTTAGTAGGAAATTTAGGAAATACATGAACCCATTATAATTTCATTTATTTTCTTTACGTTTAAGTTAATTTTTAAGTTGTTTTTTCCTTCTTCAAGAGGACTTATCGCTGTCCATTGAATTCTCATTAAAGTCGGTATGGTCCAGCCAAGAAGAAGTTCACATTCAACCATCTCAGGAGTATTATAAATGTTAGTTTAGTTTTTGTGAAACCTCCTCGGACATGCATTTACTTATAGTTACTTTAGGTGTATCATGAACAGTCCGGATGGGAATCGAAATCCAATCCTGTCGTGTGAGAGACTAGACATTCCGGAGAATTCCATAGTCGTTAAATTATAATGATGATTTATTGTTTTTCTAATTCAAATTTTTAATATGTTTCCAATATTTTAACGTGACGAATGAAACAATTCGAAACTAATGAATCTGCTACTCAGTTTCATAGGTTCCCCACCGATGGTACAATAAATGATGCGGTATCCATTATCCAGAAAGCTTTACCCCGACCAGAAAGCCAGAAAGCAACGGCAAACCATTTTGTGCTATTCTTCAGAGATAGCTCTAGCAGCGTTCATCGCCTATGATGGAAGCTCGTTCAGTGGACGTAGCCCTCCCCGTCTAGGTTATGTTTGTTCCCAAACCCAATACGATCGTTTGTATTCCCTAATCACTCTCTACACTCGCGGCAAGGGTGGGCATTGCCCTTGAGTGAGAAAGCGTGTTTTCGGATAAAAGCATATCCCGATATCTGACCTGCGGTGCATCAATATCGAGCTGAGAGTGGGCATCTGCTTGCTGTTTAGGATGGCGTTTAGAAGCAACAAACGTTCGAGTGTGGTTTTGACGGTATCTCAGCTGTGTGTAGCAAGTGCATAGTGATGTGGAAAACTATCACTAGTTTTTAAAGCAGTTTTCAATGATTCTCATCATCGATTTATGTGTAAATATTTGGTTTGATTGTTCAAGGATATAATTTAAAGTTCTATAAATTTACATCACATGTTGTACTTTTTCAAGGATTCCCTCTCTCGTTCCGATAGCACAATCGATTCGCTACGCCGATTGAATCATTCATAAATATCGCCCCGCAGTTTTTGTGTGCTTTTACCACAAACGTGTCATTTCGTATGAGCCACAAAATTGAACCATATGTCACGTGTTTTTTTATTGTTTGTTTCGTATTTCACCGTTCTGTAATAAATGAAAGGCACAAATTTGACAGCTTTGTGCGTATGTTACGCTGGTGCTTAATGTGAAATCGTAATGCGAAATCGTTATGCGATGACATTTGAGCGCGTTACTGTACTCCCGTGTCATGCGTGGTGCGCCAAACAACTACCACCAATGGCAATGGCAGTTATGAAACATTGTGGTCCATCGTTTCACGTTCGTTTCTTTTGATAAGTTTTCTCTCCCGCCTCGTTTACGTTCCTTAAAATGTCATGCGAGGCGTACCGAATGGCGGGATGCTGTGTCGTTGGTGATTCTGTGCTTGGCTACTGGTACCGCTGATGGTTCGTAACGATGATTTGTGAAATCATTTTACATAATTTATGACATGCCGTTTAATTTGATTGGAACAAATTTATTTTCATGACAAACGTACGGCTTTATGCATTCATCAGGGGAAGGACGTTTAAAGGCAGAGTCGTTCTGCATATAATATTCACAGAAAATCAAGCATTCGTTTCGTAAAAAGTTCTGTGATTTAGCTTGAAATAATTTCGTTATTTTCTTAAAGCTATGTAGCAAAAGCGGATTCTTATTTCTCTTCTTTAAAAAAAAAATGATCTGATAAACGTACACTTCACTAACAAATCCTTCACTCACACAAAAAAAAGACCGATATACCTGTTGTCAGTTTCAGCATTCGGCTTCAGCTTGCAATTTCTCGGCTGGGCTAGTTGTGGGAAGCAACGCCACGTATGCATGCATGTGCCAAACACACAAGAGCATTAAATTTATGCGTAACATAATGCACAAGAAGGGACTGCGTGTTTGCTTCCCACCCATCGAACCGTTCGGTGAGCCCGGCATATGTTACACTCGGAAGCATCAGGTTACGGATTGCTGACTTACACATGTTTTAGTTTCTTGCATTGGATCTTGCCGCTCCCTCCCCTTTTTCAGCCGAGTCCGAGTCCGAGTTTATCGTATGCGAAAATTGTTGTCCTTTGATCGGGGTGTGCCGTATATTGCCGTTTATACAGGACACAAACTTACCAGTGGTAGACGAATATCTGGAATAAATCTTCATGCACTGAGAAAATCTATTAACTTACCAGGGTGATCTGCTGTGCTTGTGTTGACTCCTAGTTGGAATTCGAAGAACGGAATGTCCTGTTGGAATGGGCTATATATGTGTTTCCAAGTTTAACTTGAGGTGCTTGTAATTGAAAGATAATGTTGCATGAAGGTATAGAACGGAACATTGGAAAGAATTTTTCGGTTGCTATATCCATTCTCGGCAAATTGAGTAATGGGTAATATAATCTATTAAGATTTCTTGAATAATTGATTGTAGTGCAGACATTGAAAGATGCACTATATTCTGATAAAAATCCAAATAAAACTGCTATAGGCTATGGAATAAACGTTTCTCCGATCGTACATCATCACCTTAGTCCTGAGATTATTGGCTGGGAAAATACCAGTTACTCTAGCCATGGAACTTGGTCCTATTCCTATTTTTAGCTCTTTCTGGGACCAGGGTTCAAATCCCATCCGGACAGTTCTCCCGTGGTTTGAAGACTGACAATCACACTACGTGGTATCATCATTAAGTTTAGTAAGCCAGAAATGGCAGGCATGGCCTTTTAAGAGGTCGTTAGGCCAAAGAAGAAGAAGAAGAGACATGTTGTAAATCTCGCAGAGGTTCTAATTGGCAGTGGCAGATCCAAACTCATGTAAAGATTCCCGCCAATTAGGTTTGACACTTGCGGCGACCTATGTTGCGTAGGACTTTGACAATCTCTCTTGAAGTCTTTAATGGCGCGTGCACAAAAAGACCTCTTATACAACAAGTACACAACATGTACAACAAGTAGCACTGCATGTTCATTGATCATAGTTGGAAGGTGTGTACTCTTACAAGATATTTGGTCTACAACATTCTTTAGCGATAAGGTTTTTTTTTGGAAGATAAGGCATCTAAGAAGATAAAACGCCTTAGACAGCGAGCCTTCTTAGATATCAAAAAGGCCTCTTGCTATTGGTCGTCTCACTTGTTCCTTCTTCTTCTTCTTCTTCTTCTTCTGTAAGAGTTAATCTCATGGTAAGACTAGAGAGATCATGGGAACTACTTGGGCCTTCCTAAGTTACCCGGGCTGGTATGAGTGTGTGCTGCACACCTTAACTACCTCTAAAACTTATTGGAGGACCGGTAACTAATAGCCATATTTCTATCTCTGTTAGTCTTCATAGGACGAGAATTGTGAGAATTCCATTGCCCATATGTTCAAATGGTACAACAGAAACCTTATTTTATACTGACGGTACCTCCTCTGAACAGGGCATCGGTTTTGGCGTAGATAAAATACAATCTGAAGTACCCTTCCAACTACGCCGACCAAGCTCAATCTATGTAGTGGAGCTCGTTGCAATCTTTTACGACTTATTGATCTAAGGTGCTTTTCCTCCAAAAGAATAGTTCATCTTCTCCAACAGTTTTAGAAGCGCTGTAAATGCTCTGAATTCTGTGAAGGAACTCGCTCATTACGGTATTCTTGGCCATGAAAAGACAGACCAATGCACCAAACATCCACATTCACTCTACATGGCTCAGCGGCAGAGTATGTGGAACACAGATAAGCATGAGAGGTTTTTATGTTCGTATACTCCGCAAGTGTCTTTGAAGCCCTGGTTCCATGGCATTTCAGGAGATCGTGCGTTCATTCGAATGATATCTAAGCTTAGGTCTAACCTTTTCGCATGGAGCACGCATCTAAAGCGTATAGGACAGGTCGAATCCCAAGCATGTGACTTCGACCTCGGATACAATGACATCGATCATCTTCTATGGTCTTAACTGGAGTACGAGGCTGCTCGACCCACATTGCTGAACGCAGTTTTGCATTTGGCAGAACGCCCAACGTTCTCATTCAAGTTCTGCTGTGGGGGGCGAGGATGACACCCACCTGAGGTTTATATTTGAGCTCTGCCGAGTAAATGGTATAGTGGTTTAGTACACTCCCTTCCTTCCAATCCTATTGTTTGTCTGTTATATGTGTTGTATCGCACCTGTATGGATGATGAATGACTGGATGAATGAATGAATGTATGAATGAGTGCGATGATAGAGGGGTTTGCTATAATGCATGACAAAGACAAAGACAAAGCAGCGAACAGACAAGGTAGAAGGCTGGAGGATCACTGACTCTACTACCCATGGAGGAACAGAAGAAGAACTCGCTCCAAGAACGGACGGGATGTGATGTCTACTGCTACAGACACTGATACACAATACAGACCCTCTCTATTATCAGGACTGCGAATTCGGATCGCGAAACAACAATCGATAGATCGTCCGAGCTCACCCAGGATAAGGTGCCCTTTCACAGTTGGTGGAAGGAAATGTCTCCAAATCCACGTAAAAGTTGGGTCATCTCACTGTATCATAGGTTAAGAATATAAAAATAAAGCTAATCTACTCTGCTTTAAAAAAGTGTACACAAGTGTATTGTGTGATATGATCGAAATGTAAAATAAAATTACATTACATTCTCTGCGACAAGCCCTTGACAGTAATTGTGATGAACAGTCATTTAAACCTGGTAATTGCACAAAAAGATTCGTTTAGAAGAAAAAAATGTTTAATTTTTAATATGAGTAATGAACAGGATTTCTGCTTACTGAGTTCTCAAACATTGCTTAGATTCCTCATTTTTCCACCTAAATTAAACTCCATTGATGCAATGAGATTCGTTATATCGGCATTCACATGCCAGTTCTCTTTATTGTTCACCTGCACCCAACAGGGGATCGCCCGATCGCACACATTCACTACATACTCAATTTAATAACATTTTTCGTTCTATTTTTTACGCCTTAACCGCACTCGTTAAACAGCTTCCACGGCTCCTGCGCTCCAACAATGTACTACGCTGAATATATGGCATTCCGTTTAGTGTTTGTCTTTCACTGTGTTCCTCCCTGCCACCGTTGTATATAGTAATTGAAATTGATTCATAATATTCCCTAGATTTGTGACTCCACTACGGATTTCCCCGCTTTTGCCGGTTGAATCGTGTTCGCTTTCCCTTACGTTTCCTACTTTGGCCTAAGTCCACGCTGGTTCTTATTTATTTGTGAGTGTTTTTGTTTTGTTTCTTAATTAGGATTTCTTAGTTTTTTTTCATTTGTTTTTACCTATGTACAAGTTGTGCAAAGATTTGTTTTATTTTAATTCATTTTCGTTATCGTAAAGAATTGCCATTTTTTATTTGCCTATTTGTTTAACGTCATTCACCAACACACGCCTTTCAACAATACTCGTTTCAATGAAACGATTCGTCACACCTTCCACTGTACGCGCACCGTTCTGTAAGCTACCCGGCAATACGTATTGGTGCATTTTGCCAACTGTTTGTATCTGTTGCTCTCTAAAGTTTACCAGTTGTCTCCAACAATTTGCCGGCTCTTCCCTCGTTTTTGTAACCCTGCCTGTAACTTGTTCGGAATCGAATCGAACCGGTACTATTGTTTACTTCCAAGTAAAGGTAAAGAAAACTTTCCCTAAACTAGTTCAATTGGTGCAGAAAACGGTTTCCCATCTGAGTTTTTTTTCTACTGAGTTTGGTAGTGCGAACTTGACTTTCTACGGCTTGTTTTTTATGTTGTTAGTTTCCCATCATGGGTCATTATAATGAACCACCGTTTTGTGAGGATTGAACGTTTGCACCAAAACCAATGGGGAAATGCCTCGATGCAAGTTCCGTCAAATTTTGCGCCAAAAGTACTACGGTTCTCAAAATAGTGCTTAAAGTAAGATCATAAGAAGTGGAGTGTTTTCTATGGTACTAAAAACCGTCCTACGTGACATGGTGTGCCCTCGCTATGTAACTATAGTTTCGTTTGCGCAACACACAGTAAGCTCGCTCGTTGCGTCTACCCCACTGCTGATCAACTAATATGAACGGGAGCGAAGTGAAAGTGGTGTCGGGAGAGAAAAGGAGAGACACACCCACACACACAAGAACCTAAACTAAACTTACCTGCCCATCAGAGATAGTGTGTGGACCGGAAGCAGGGACGCTACAGCCAGCGCTAGTGCGGTTCCTCTCATTCGTAGTACTTCTGCCCGTACAGCCGGCAGTAGATGACGAACGCCAGAATGATGAGCGTGCTGACGACGATGCCGGCGACAACCATCTGCGCGACCGGAAACTGGAAGCACTCTACTACGTCCGGCAGCTCAACCTGGCCGGGCCTGCTGCCCGGTATGTATTTCGTCCGGCAGAGCTCGGGCGACTCGTCCGTCAGATACTCGATGTTGAGCAGGAACTCCTTGTCGAACAGTCCGGTGCGTAGATAATTTTCCTCGATGTACTCGTAGTTTTTGTCGATGTTGCTCTCCACCACGCGCAGGCCGGTCACGTTCGGGCAGTTTAGTACGCCGTTGCACAGCAGATACTCCGGTATGCACACGTGCTGATCGCCGGGGCAGTAGAAATCGCAGCTGTCCTTAAACATGGCCGACGTTGCAAGCGTGCCGTCGGCATTCCGAGGTAGATGGAACAGTTCGGTCCACACGAATTTAAAAGCATTTTTACCAATGGCACTGTCCCCGGTGTACTGAATCAATACCGGCAGCGGTTCATTCTCGTTCTCCACGGCACCCAGCTCCGCCGCCGACAGTATCGGTAGATCCCTCGCCAGGCTTACATTCTCCGGACAGATGATAAAGCGTGGCTCAAGCCGTCCGGCAAGATACACTTCTATGCGACCATGCTCACAGCTACGCTCAGCGAACCGTGCCTTGTCCAGATGAAGCCATAAATCGCGCTGAGCCGCCACCTTAAGCTCCCAGATGCACTTTTCCTTACGGTTTTCGGTCAGCTGGAATCCTAGCGCATTTTTGTACGGAAACACTAGTTCCCCGTCGGGCGACGGGCCTAACGTAATCGGACCGCAGATAGGGCCGTGAGCAAACTCGTAGTTCGCCTCGAACAGAGTGTTTGGATTTTTGAAGTAGCTTGTCGTCGCGTGCTGCCCCTGGATGATAAGCTCCAGGTTCATCTGATCTCCGGAAGAAATGATTCGTACTGGCCGGGGGATATTATCACAAAAGCAGGCCAATCGGTTCTGGCTCTTGTCCCGTTCTTCCCACAGAATGAGCTTATCGACCCGTTCCTCGTGACAGCGCGTGCAGGCATTCATCGAGTACGGCACCTCCTTGAATGTCACCGAGGTCACCTCGACCACCACACGCGAAAACAAACGCCGGTCCGTAATGAACTTGTACTGGCAGCGAACATCACTGCCCGAAGCTCGCTTGTAGATGAGTGTGTTCCGCGGAGACTTCAGCTCTCCTCGGCTATACTTCCACGCGTAGAACACCTCATCGCAGAGCGTGTTCGGTACCGGGTCACCAAACTTTGTGTTGTTGAAAAAGTCGTAGTGGGCCCAGTAGTACAGCGAGCTGCCACTGTACGAGCCTGTTTTGCTGAGGAACTTTACGTACAACGAGCGACCTGTGCTCACGAAGTCGATCTTCTCCATTGGCCGCGAGAACGTATCGCAGAACGTTTTGATAATGCGGGCCGGATCGGGATTGTTGGCGTCGTAGATCGTGAGCGATTCGGCACAGTCTTCCTCGTGCTTGATGATCGGTGCCTCGATACGATTTATTCGAAAGCTGAAGCCGATGGGGATCAAAGAAAATGTGGTGTGTGAATGGAGTGGGATTGATGGATTTAAAGTGTACGCTAAACATACCTCGGGAAGTAAAGGCGCACCACCTCGTCCTCGTTGCCCTGAATGTGGTAGCTGCAGGAGGTGTTTGGTGGATACCAGTGAGCCACGCTGAGGAAGATGCCTTCCGAGGCACTGGTGGCACGTAGAGCATCCGAACTGAGCAGCCAATCGCATGCGCCATGTTTGGTACCGACCGTTTCCACATGCCCGGGCCAATTACCCACATTGAAATGGAACCCGGTGTTGAGCAGTGGTCCAGCGGGCGAGGATACAAACTCCACATACATATGCTGAGATGTTCCTGTGAGGAGAGAGAAAAGCATTTTGATATAACTGACACGTAACGCCGCTCAACGTTACTCGATAGAGAAAAAAAAAAAACGATCTCCATAAAACGCGACTCGTTGCGAATTTGGTCTGTTCAACCCTAGCAAAACTGGCTAGTTACACACACACTTACCAATAATACTGAAGGGAAATTTGCCCATCCCGCAGAATTTGCCGATCGGAGGTGCGTGCTCGTCCCGTCCATCGTACACCGCCAGCCAATCGTACGGGCAGTGTTCGGACCCGGACCCTATCTCCTTCATCGGACATGTCATGATGTTTTCACACCTGGAACCGGACAGAGGGTACCGGGAAGAAGCGTTCGATACATTATCAATATCAAAGATCAAAGCCCGCAAGCTTCACACACATACACACACACACCGGGTGCGCCCACTTACCTCTGGCCGTCCACCGCAAACTGTTCGTTCTGGATGTAGAGCTTGATGAAAGGCAGCCGCGTGTGTAGCCGATAGCGACACTTCAGCGCTCGCGGATATATTCCTGGATAAGCGGGCGATTGCACGTAGCAGGTCTGCAGTCGACAGTCGCGAAACTCTCGCTCGCAGTACGATCTGGTGCAACCGAAAAGCGGTAGGGCAAACCATAATAATAAATGCATCGGAAAGCAGCACCAACACCCGGAAGAGCAGGAAGAGAGAAGGGACCATATATTAGTGCAACTGGGCTTAGCTAGTGCAAGTGCACGGTTCCGGACCCAAAAACGGGTCGGAACGAACAAACATGGCTCGCGGACCTAAATACGGGCCCAGGAACGGATAAAATTTAGCACCACCCCGCGCAATACTTTCAATCAACCCTTAAGTAGTCATTTATATTCATTGAATAAATCAATTTTGGGCGATAGTTTTGAATAAATGAATGCACTCGCGCTAAATCCTCCCCACCGCCTCCCACACGGAGCGTTGCTTATTGAGGGCCACGCTGCGGTGGCTGGCTTTTGACTGGGAGACTCCTGCATATCAAACATGGACGCGCTTCCGTCGTCGTTGGCGTCGTCGTCGTGAGCAGCAGCATCTAGTCGGTACTTACCCTTGAACCACTTCACCGCGACGATTCGGATAAAGTTCCGGGTGGGGACCGTATCGGTTGAATACTTCCATTTGTTGTTCGGCACCAGAGTCGAACGCGAAATATGTCTGCAAAGAGAAGAACACAGCCGCGTGTGCCCGGGCCGTAGGGCAACACATGCACAGACTCCTCCATTAGTGACAGGTATTGATCGATCGAATCGTGCATGGTGCCGTAAAGTGGCAATCAGGTTTCCACTCAAATGCAGCTTCATTTGCCGAAATGAGCAATGCAGGTCGGTAGTTGGTAGGGCAAGGGGAATGCATGGATGCTGGAAACTGACACCGCACCGGCCTTTTGATTGATTCAAAAGTGCTCAATTGGTGAAATCAAAGCGCAATCGACCAGACTTGCAGGGATTCGGGGGCGAAATTTGATCAGGATCAGGAGACATGGTTGCCAATGAGTTGGTAGTTTGACAGTCCCGTGAATAAAGCTTCTGCATCATTAAAGCATAAATAAAACTAATCTTATCGAGGCTGCTTGATATCAAACAGAAGATGTACAAATATGGTTTCCTTCTAGAAGAAGCAAACTATCCCAATTAAAGACATGTTTCTTGAGTCTTCTACAAACATATTAAACATGTTAAGTAATTATTCATGTAAGTTTTCCGTTATCCAGTAAAGTTTCCAGCCAGCTATACGCCTTGTGTTACCCCGGAGAATAGCAAAGCGACAAGCGTCGTAAGCCAGCTGTCAAGATCTTCTACTACAAACATTGCATTCTCGCGTAAGCTTTACTAATGTGCTAACGCAAACGAAAGCTCTCATCACTTAAAACTTTTTCTTTCTCGTTTTACCCATGGGATCGTAGGAAAGCATTCACTGGATGTGGGAAACAAAAAACGCACACACAGACACACTATCATTATGCAAACAATTGCAGGAGATGGAGCTAGCTACTCAGATACCATTTAGTCGGCGAACCGGCAATAAAGCAGTTTGTTCGGAGGTGAAAATCCTTTGGAATTACCAGAGAACAAGAACGCTCGGGTGAACCTCCCCTAACGGGATGGAGTTTGTTAAACAGTTCCATGTGTTCGTTCTGCCATTTGGAGGATATTGAGCTCTCTCGCTTTGGGGGGCATGAGAGTGCGGCTCGTTTTGACCATGGCTACACGCTATTTTTATCTCTATCTTGATTCACAACCTAATATACTAAAGGCTTGGGTGTGTTCCTGACCCAACACGCGAAGTAACAGATCGTTGTGATAAAAACCATCCACGAGTGAGGGAGGTTACTGTTTGACATCTTACAACTCATTTATAAAGAGAAGAATTTTCATTTCCACGTAATTTATTTACGTACTGATAAGCAAGCTAGTTTTTATCGTTTTCGGTATCTATACTGTGCGAAATAAGAATAGCACCATGTTGAGTTTTTGGCAATATTTTCAACATTTACTTACCGATACATCTATTTTGCAATTTATTTATTTATTTTTAAGTTATTATTTTATTTATTTTTTAATTTTATTTCTATGTATTTTAGGATTGTTTGCATTCAAGCCAGAAAATTCATGTTAAAGCGTGCGAACTTAGCAATCGAAGCTTTTTGCACAATTTTTTAATGGTTCTTTTCTCGTTTTTGACTAAGTTGTTGTAAGTTTTCATTGAAGATGCAGTTTTATACCAAAACTAGTGAAAAAAATTGTTTGAAACATCTCCTTTACTATATCCAGTACTAGAGCAAAAGGTCGAGAACAGCGTTTAAAGTTCTAAAGGAGGGTAAAGGTTTAAACAAACCATAAATCAGGCATTTTATCAAAAAAATTGAATGAAATATCTGCCAAATACGTATATTTCTTTAAAACCGTCTGCTGCTAGCTAGCTAACTGATCTCAAATCTATAACTCAAGGTGCGTTATAAGCTGATAGTTGTAGAAAGTTAGTGAGCTAGTAAAGCACATCATCGATTATTCGTTAAGAATTGCAGTATCAATTGCATAGAACGACGGATCCTCGGGGGATCAATGTGAATATATATATGGATTTATTGTGTTAAATTATGTTCAATTCTTCTGAATCATCATTCAGATACTTGGCAACATTTTGTTTTAGCCAACAGTGATGCTAGTGAACTGAAAATTTAAGGCGCTTTTTTAATTTCAAGCACAACTTTTATTGGCATGAATCTGACCGAAACTGAATTCGGAGGGTATCTAAAGGTTAGAAATAGTATTACTTGAACATGGAAAATCTTGGAAGGGTCAAGACTTCGTTTTTGAGCTTAATAATGCCGCGTTTCTCAGCTCTAAACTGACTAAAGTATGATTTTCACCCAACACTTTAATAGATTTTAAATGGTCACGGGTCTTTAACCATCACAAAAGTTCTAATTTATCCTTTCTTTGAGCAGTTTTGATAATAACAAACAATTGGACAACTTCAATAAAGTGTAGCATCGTTCCCATGGATGCTAAGAACTGATTGAGCTGTATGCCTTTGAAAAAGTTATATTGGCCATATAGACACGGCTAAGTAAATAATTTGGGTTAATTACTTATACACGCACTTCTGATATTTTGAAAATGTTGTTTTTTCTTGTAATTCTGGCATCTATTGATGTCTGTTATTGTGGTGCTATTTTAATTTCGCACCCTTTTCCATGATTTTTCTTGCAAACCGATCGTAAAGTAAATGTGTAATGTTAAGTAAAATAATACCGAAAGACATGGTGATGCTATTCTTATTTCGTGCAGTGTAACAGAATTTAAAAAATAAAACCTTAGTGAAATAGTAAGCTGAGCCCCAAGTCTTACTGTCCACATTACTAACCATCCATTTGCGTTTCCAGAAGATAATTGTATGTTTCCAACACATTCCCTCACCTCCGTACCATTCCGGTCCAAGAACAACTGATTGCAAGGCACAAATAAAAACGGGCGTAAATTTCATACACTTACCTGGTCGGTGAAATTATCGGTGTGAAAGACTATTTTGACGGCACTTGTTTCGCTGATGAAAGTTTGCGGTTGCTCCGACTCGCCACAAAATTGACCCGGCTCTCTACGGTTTGACACATCGGTTTTGGCATTGCCGTCCACTATCTGCAGCGCCCGGGAACGAGATTAATTACATAAAATTCGATTAATTAACACGACACAGTGCTATATTAAAAGCGGTTGACGGTGGAGATGTTGTTTTTTTTTTTCGAGAGCAATTAAAACTACTACTGTCTGGCTAGGTTGTGAAGCGTATGTTGAAATGAGTAATTGGAAATGGTAATCAATTACGCATTAGAATGTGTCTCACACACAGGAGGATTTATACAATTGTTCAATTGAAATATTTTTTTTATGTTTGCTCGAAATCAGATCGTATTAAACCGGCGAATGAATTGATTTAAGTGAACTGAAAATGATTTTTTTTATAAGAAGAACAGTAGTCCTGTCAGAACAGAACAGTAGTCCTGTTAGAAGAAGAACAGTAGTAGAGACGGCAGCGGCGCTGGTCTTTGCATGGCAGGACTGGGGTTCAAATCCCATCGCACATGATATCAATAAGACTAGTCAAAGCGTTAAACGAACAATAAGAAGATAGTTGAAAATATTCATTTTCGACAGTCTATATCCAGTAAGACGGGTTAGACGGTGTACGAACAGAGCGGCTGCGGAGGAACTCATTCAGGAAAGGAGCCTCGAACTCACATTTAACTCTCCCTCGACCAGCAGGTTCAATGTGCTTCATTTAGCTTAGACCCAGATCGCAAGAAACTTGATTCGGCGCTGGTCATGTCATATGAAAGGTACCGGGCAACCCAACCCGTACGATCGCTTTAGGCCGTCAACAAGGATAGCGCGTGAAGCGTGAAAAGCTCAAGTTGAGCCGGAATAATGGCGTTAATACGACTACTTCTACTTTTTCTTTTTTGGGTCTACAATCTTGAGAGGTCTATCATTTCTGGCTTCCATGCGGCCTGGATGGCGTTTGAACAACGGTCCTGCCGTGAGAAGACCGTCGCCGTTTTCACCTCGGCCACCGGACCGCCCCAAAAGACTAGTTGAAAAAAATGTATGAGAGATTTTGTGAAAGACGTCATGCAATCAAACTGTCATCCGATCTCACCCATCCCATTCATGGTAGATCAAGGTATGTGATGGGACAATTCATTTTTTTTTCAGAACAGAACGGGAGCAGTTTTTTTTTGTACAGAACCTTAGGTTCAGAACCTTAGGTTCAGGACGACATTCCCATCGCTATTCACGGTGCTAGATCGTGATCGGGGTTGAGGATTTCTATAGCAGACCAATACCAAGTAAATTGCTACGTGGAATCTATTGAATTATATTTAAATGACTGCATCAATTCAATACCTGATTAGATTAGCTTGGGTGCTCCTTCACACAAATTTTAAATAACTACATTATGGCTGTTCGCATGAAGGGACTGGTATCAAAACCCACCTGGAACCGTACGGAGGCCTGAATAATCAGAAGGATAAGACCTCTGGATGGGGCGGTCCGGTGGTCGAGGCGACAGCGGCGCCGGTCTTCACACGGCAGGGCCGGGGTTCAAATCTCATCCAGACCGCCTCCCCGTACGAAAGGCTGACTACTTTTCTACGGGTAAAATTAAGTCACAGAAAGCCAGAAATGGCAGGCCGAGACCTCTCGAGGTTGTAGTGCCACAGAAGAAGAAGACCTCTGGAGCTTTAGACGTCTGAGCAGCAAAATTTTTATTCATTGCAGTGCTCGGGTTTGCACATTCTTATGTCTCATAAATTCCTCATTGTTACCATTTTCCTAACGTCGCCTATCAAGCGAACCTTGAACCTAGCCCGGCAACCGTACCTTGAACGCCTTCCAATATCGACTACCGTGCGTCGAGAAGCACCGGCTGAAGGAATATGATTTCGCTAACGAACCAAAATTGGAAATCAGGGCACCATTTCACCACCGCCAAGGGAATTGTTCATAATTTATGAAATAATTTCATCTCATTAAGAGGATTATCCGCATTTCGTCGTCGTTGTCGTGAAATATGGTGCCGTTAGGTGTCACGAGTGGCGCGCGAACGAAAATGCAAAAACGACCAAGCGTTCCGAAGATGCGGCAAACGATGACGAGGTCAATTCCGACGGTCCATTTGCCGGTGGCAGTTTTGCGCATTTCATATTGCGGGTGTGACGCTCCCACTGTTTTTTTCCACGAGTCGCTGGATATGACTCGGCAGTTGCTCGGGACTGTGCAACAAAGGGAATTTGTACGTTGTGTGTGGTCTTTGGATTTTCGATATGTGGTGCTATGGTTGGGTTGAGTTGAAGGTGTTCAATAGTACGATCGATAACACTGGGCTAATAAACACGTGGGAAAGAGTTCCAATCTTAGTCGTCACTTTACGCGGAATGACCTAGTCAGACATTTTTTGGGTCTTGTCTCTTTGTTCTAGACTAAACAAACTTCTAGGTCATGTTGGTCATGGAATGACTGACAATCAATATTTCAAACCACGTAGTCGAATAGACACAAGTCACAAGTCGGAAGGCCACACTCACTTAGCAACTATCATTGATCCTCATTATTACGCGATTAGTGGATTAAACGAGCACAACTATAATTTCATCAGTTCCTTCCGTATAAAGTGGCGAAGTTTATATGTTCATATTTTACAAGTGTAGTTTGTCAGAAGTTAATTATGCTCCTTTCATCTTGCCATCGACAAAAAAAATGAGCCAGAATCCCAGCTCTATCAGCATTCATTTAAAATCCATTTCGATCAACTACTTCCAACATTTCCTTCAACGTCAGTCGTCAGCGTTGGGAAAAGAAATTTTTCAACTGTCATTTTCAGCCAATAGCACACATTCAATGGTAGCTGCTGGTACTGTTGGTACCGGAACCGAGATTACAGCGCACGTAAAACGACAACCTCCATCAACCGATGGAAACAGAACGGTTATTCTGATCCTGTTCAGCTTCGCGTGGAAAAAGCAACGGAACGGAATGCTGCTGCCACCCGATGGAACGATGGAACTTTTGGCACCGAATTCCACCGGTTCGATCGGTGGCCGCTGTTGCACGAAAGTTGAGCACGATGCAAGTTGAGTTGGACGGAGTAAATCGGATGTTGCCGTTGGCGTACGTGACAAGTTGCTCGAACGAATAAATAATGTACAATCCATTGGATGAAAATTCATTTCCTGGAACGAATGCCAAATCGTCGCACCGAACTGCCAATTCAACGGATCGGTATTTTATTTTGCTCTTGCTGGCGTCGTACTGGTGTAATGAAGAAAGATGTACCTTTCTCACAGACTGGGTGAGTGTTTTTTTTTAGTTTGAGTGAACTGTGGAGATGCATTTTTTGGAACGAAAGAACGAAGGATTATATGGCAAAAAACAGCTCAACAATTCCGTCCCGGAACACCGATCAAAACGAGCGTTATTTACGGATATGGAAATGAATCACAACCAGTGACGTAAGGTTGATGGGTTAGTAAATAATCTCACCTGCAAGTAGCCGCCATCGCAGTGCGTCGCATTCAGTAGCGTTCCTACTTTGAACTTTTTAAAGTTCAACCGCAGTACCCAATCGCGTGGCGCTCCGCGGAAGCTGCGAAACCGGTACCAGCATGTTAGTGGTCGGTTTCGGTTCAGGTTAGTCACTTCCGGCGATGAGATGTCCTCGTAGATATCGACAGTTTTGTTGCAATGGTCCTTGGCGCCATCGGCAGTGTTACCGGCTAGAGAATAGAGTAAAGAGATTGATTTAATAAATTTTATTGGTTAGCTGTCGGAATTTGGATACATCCATGGGTGAAAAAGTATAGGTCATCTCGCAACGATGTTCTAAATAGAAGGAACGAAGAAGAAATGGTTATGGATGTGGCATATTTCTTACTTCTTCGCACTAATATCTCATTTGTATTTTTAACACACAATAAATATCTGATAAATCGGTTAAATCCAACAGAGAAACTGACGTCAGTCTTTTCTATGGCAAATCCATTTATTTTATAATTTCGACCCCGGATGCTGTTGCTGGTGTCGACTTTGACCTCGGATGCTGTTGCTGGTGTCGAATTTGACCCCGGATGCTGTTGCTTCGTCAACGGATCACCCGTGGCACTACAAACCCCTCGCAGGACCACAGAAGGTGATCCACATCGTGAAATCCGTCACCGCAGCCACACACCTTCGTCTGAGCTAGAGCTATACGCTGCAGGTGAGCATTCAACGCGAAATGATTCGACATAAGTCGAGACATCATGCGGGCCCACCGAACCAAGGCCGCAGGGACACTTGCGGAGAGATCGAGAAAAGGAATCGCCCGAGATCGTCCGCCTCCCACATGCTCTGCCAGCGAGACAGGAAAAGTTGCTGTGGCAGGCGAAGAAACTCTCGGGCCGAGATTGGACGGTCGTAAAAGGCGCCTTGTTGGGCACCTGTTTTGGCCAGTGAGTCTGCCTTCTCGTTGCCGGGAATTCCACAATGAGAAGGTATCCAAATTAGCGAAATCCTGAACGCCTTGTCGAACATGGAGCCAAGCAATTCTATGATTTTCATGGTAAGGAAATCCTGACTCTTACCAGCCTTCGGGGATCTTAGTGCTTCGATCCGAAGGTCTCGCTGCTATCATCAATAGTGCGTACAAGATTGCGGCTAGTTCTGCGGTGTAAACACTACACGGCTCCCGCAATTTGAAAAATGCTTGGGCGAACTCACTAAAACACCGAAGCCTGTGCTTTCCTTAGAGGATGATCCGTCAGTGTAATACTGGCTTATTTGGTCTAAATGGCCATACTTATCCCTGAAAATGACCGGAACTAACATCGGGCTAGAAGGCAAAGTGACAGCATTTCAAAACGTAGTTTCAGCGGCATCACTCCGGTCATCACTTCTAGGGACATGTTGTGTGTTGATTCCATGCTCCCTAGTGCGAGTCTAAGACAACGATAATGCCCAATGGAAGCATATGCTTCCATATTCCAACACGGATAGAACCGTTGTCTTATACAGTCACAGGACGTCTGATGGATGTGCGCCCCACCAGAATCCTGTGACTGTCCTTAGAAAGTTGATTCTTTTACTGCATTTTTGCACCAGATGGGTGATATGTGTACTCCAGTTTAGCCTTGAATTGAACCAAACACCAAGGTATCGAAAATTGTCGGTAGTTGATATCTTTTCACCGTACAAAAAGACATCAATTTTCGGGTCAAATAGTCTTTTCTTCCTGTTTTTTGTCGTCTCGCTAAAAGGAGAAAAGACTACCATCTCAGTTTTCGTTGCAGAGAACTTGATACCAAGGTTTTCAGACCACTCGACAAGGTTGGCCAAAGTGGTTTGTAAAGCCAGTTCTATTTCGGCGGCGTCCCTGCTTGCAAAAGATATGACGCCGTGGTCAGCCAATTGTCTAATGCTGCAGTTCGGAGCTAGGCAAGAATCTATTTCACTTACATAAAAGTTGTATATCAGGGGGCTCAAGCAGGACCCTTGTGCTGGTCCATGGAAACTGGTCCGCTTTAACTGAACATGACCATTGTTGAAATTCATAGCTTTCTCCGACAAAAGGTTGAACAGCAAGTTGTTCAACTTTGGACCCAGCCCCACATTTTCTAATTTTTGACTCAGCTTGTATGGTGATACTGAGTCAAATGCCCCCTGTAAATCGAGGAAAATAGATCCCATGTTCTGCTTGCGTACCCGAGCAAGCTCTATTTCTGTAACCAGAAGGGCTAAGCAGTCATTAGTACCTCTGGCTTTACGAAAACCAAACTGGGTATTTGAGAGAAGGTTGTTTGATTCCAACCATTCTTCTAACCGGAAAAGAATCATCCTTTCAAGGAGTTTCCTTAGACACGACAGTAACGATATTGGCCGATACGAATCGTATCTTGATGGTGGTTTGCCAGGCTTCAAGATAGTGACAACTTTCACTTCTCTCTACTCTTGCGGGAGCTGTTGACCTCCAACATATTGTTAAAGATGCTTAACAGACGATATGGCAAATTCATCTATCATATTTTATTTATCATCGGTAGATCTCCCCTGTTATTTGTTCATTTGGTTGTAGCTGCTCATAATACACCATACCTAGCTGATCCCACCTGTATTTGGTGACATGATCTTCGCTCCAAGAATGTTCAGCTTAGATGTCCATTATGAGACACGGTCGGGGACATTTTGGATTCCCCAGAATCAACTCTCTCAGTATCACAGTAAATATCAATCAATGTTCTGGATCATTTTCGTCGCTTTTCAAAGACTGCAAATGGCTGGCAGAGTTACTCAAAATGTTTTCGTTAGTTGCATTTGAGTTTTTGATGGATCTGCATGAAACGTCTAATTCTTTATCCTCAAACTTTGCTCCAGTACGTTTTCCGTCTTTCAAAACTAAATCCGGTGACCCAGGCGTTTGTGGCGCCGGACTTCACTCGACAGCACCGGGGATTTAGGTGAAGGCTGTAACGCCAAGTAAGAAGCTAGAGAAAATGAATATCATTTGTTGACATCAACAATAGACAGAATAAATAGATTAGAGATCATTGCAAAAAGTTCACTAAAGAGAGCCACACTTTTTTACATGGCCTTTTTTACACTTTTTCACATGGCCGAATCATCCTTGCTGTCCTTGTCCATACGATCATTCCCCTGTCTATTCGCCAGGCATAAGCTCATGGAAACATTCTCCAATTAGCCAATTAGACTACTATAACGACCAGTTTTCTAAACTACAACATGTTGTTTTAGCGACTCAGTTTCACAAATGATGAACTGATCCAACGCACTCTATTTGGGAATTGGTAACCACGTGGCGGTTAATCAACTTATAAATGATTTTGACATCACTTCTAAATTTTCCATGTTCTTCTTTCTTTCCATTAAACCCGTTTTCTTAAAAAGCATTAACGAGAAGAAAATTTTTCTGAGACTTTATGGGACAGTAAAAATTTTGATTGTGCATTGTGCAAACAATAAAAAGTATCGATTTTCTATACAGAGTTCATAAACAGTGATAATTGTGTTGATATTTCTAAAACTTGAACTTACTTTGCTTTCAAAAGCAGATAATTTCTTGTATGAAGGGTATGCATTTGAAGTTTGCTTATGAGCTAAAATTAATTAAAAAATTTTTTTTTTTTGGATACAACACGAAAGAGTGCAAAATAGACAGGCTAGAAACAGTACGATGAAAATTTACACGTGCATTCTTTCTTCTTCTACCTTGGGCTCTTAACGCCAACTTAAATGGAATCCCTTCAACAAAGTCGATGGTTCAGTGCATTTTTTACATAAGCTTATCGGCAAATAAATTGAGGCCTGACTTTCTCGAGAAAATTAACATCCAGGCAGATATCCTAAGATAAATAGCAATGAATTAAAAATATGAATTTGGCTCAAATGATCTTGTATCGAACATTGTTAACTTCTATTGCTCTCTAACTAACCCAGTTTTTTTTTCGTTTATTTATAGAGGCTTTGGGTCTTTGAAACTTCATTCGCCTCTTAACTAACCCAGTTGATATCGGCACTAGTATAAATAATGCAAAATTAATCTTATGTTTATTACAAGATACTTAACGAAATTATCCTCTCTTTTATTTTTTTTTACTTGTTTTCTGTGCAGGTTTTATTCATATTTCGTTGTTTGAGTGACTCCCAAAAAAATATTATTTATGCTAGTAAAAAGTTAACTATGTTGACCATTTTAGATTGGATAACGCTCATATTAATAAAAAATAAGGAAATCTACGACTACAGCAATGTGATTGTAGCTGACTTTAAAAAATGGATTGAATCTCCCATCTCCTATTATGAAAATAAAAATCAAAACCGATTAAAAGAAAAAGCAATTCTACCGTACAAAAAAATCATCCGTCTACTTAAAATAAATATTCCCTTTCCATTTCCTTTTAAAGCACGACCATCGGGTTCTGTTTAAACTTCATTATTTACCCGACATTCGGTGAGAACGGCACGTTTTTTGAATTAAATCCACCATCCTCAAGTCGCACGGTTCGCTTAGCATTTGTGCGGGAGACGAATAGCCCTCTTCCGGTGCTTTGAATCACGTCACGTGTACCGTTTGGTCAAAAATTTGTACCTCGCCGCTGCCTGACTGCTGTTATTGGAGCAATCGAGAACTAAGTGGGAAACGACGAGGAGTTTTTGCCCGTTCCGTTCCAGGTTGGCTTAGATACCGCTTTAGGACACGTTTCTTTAAGAGGCATTCCCAGCAGGCAATGAATATCCGATGAGCAGCAGGTTTTCCACAACCGGAAAACCATATTTCACAAGGGATTTCGGGGGTCCACATACACCGCACAGCGAAAGGCACTGGAACGATACACGGCTACCCCACCATATGTAGCACCTCTGTGTGGTCGTTATTCAGCGCTGTGTTTCGTATAAATTTAATTACCAGCGCAAATTATGTTTCGCCTTTTTATGAACGTATTAATAATAACAGGAAGCATAAATCATACACAAGCGGTCGAAATATGTACGTGATCCTTTAAGAAGCCTCGCACGGGTGAAACTGGCTGGATCGAAAGCAGGTGAAGCAAAGGAAAGATTTTTGTCCAAAGTTTCAATGGCACGCGGCAGGGAACAAAAATTTTCACTGAGCCAAAGACGCTCTCGATAAAATGGAGGCGCATGGTCGTTCACGATTAGTTCGTTCGGTTCTCTTGGCAGTGTGCTCCGGTTCGACGAGAAGCGCCTGCCGGGTGCAATGATTTGTGGCGCTGCACGAATTTGTGGGGCGTAACGTGCGCTTATGTTACGAATTTTTGGCACCGAAGAAATTAACTTTGATCCTCTGGTGCATTCGCACTGGTGGCAAGTTTTTGTTGGCCATATTTCTTCGGGGAACAATAAATTTGAAATTGTAGGGAGGGTTTTTGGCTACCAAAGTTTAGTTTTCGGCTTGGAATAATGGAATAATTTGTTTTATAAAAATTCATTTGAGATGTTTATGCTATAGTCATAAAAACGACAGTAACAAATAAAAATCTTTTTAAGCTATGCCACCTCCTCCGGTTTACTGTTGAATTCGAAAAGCTATTTCTAAGCTCCAATCATAACACAGAGTAGAAAAACTGCTGTTACATACTGTTTTGGATAATTTTTGGGAACCGCTGATGTGTCTTATATGACTTGAAGCAATGCGTCGAGAACTATTCTTATAATCTGAATGTTCTTATTCTTATCTCAGCTCATTTGTCTGCTGAGGCATCTACTAGAAGATCTAGAAGATCTGCAATCATATAACGTGCTCGATTAATTGCTTTTTTGATCCCTGGTGGGTATTCGGAAAAAAAATCACCAAGTTTGGTTTATGTTACTGAGGTCATTGTACGCTCCACTGACAATCAGATCGACTCGCCTACTTTGCTTACTCTCCGCGATTAACCTTTATGCCCCAATACGAACGCTCAGAGCTAGGAGATGTCTCGGCATAGAGGAATATCGTTCTTGTTTCTATTCGCGCTTAACAAGCTTTTTGAGGTTTAGATTTCATTTACCATTCTTCACCATTCAAAGGGATCTTGTGCTCCGTTGAAATGTTTTTTTTTATTCTTAAAGAGCGACTCAGTGGTAAAGGTGACAGTGGCAACGATCTTCACACGGTAAGACCAAGGATCGAATCCCATACGGAGCATACTCCCGTAGTTAGAACTGACTATCCAACTATGTGGTGTCAAGAAGTCTATATTAACTCAAAGATGACATAAAAGGTCGTTGTGCCGAGAAGGAAAATTATTTTTATAGTCGTTTTATAACAACTTACATTAAACAGTATTGTGTTTAAAACACCTCAGGTCAGTAGCTACCTTTAAAACATATATGGTAATAACATGAACCTGATGGGGTAAAATCAAGTCACAGAAAGCCGATGGCAGGTCAACACCTTTCGATGTTGTAGTCCTGCCAAGGAAGGAAGGTTGCATCCGACTATTCTATGAAATAAAACCACCTTATAATTAATTGTAGTCTAGACAACAACCATAAACTTAGAATGAAACTTTAGACAACAGGTATGAAAAGAAACTTCCCTTAAGATAATAAATTATAACTACAACTTAGCAACTTTATGAACACGATAAACGGTACAGACACAATTTATAAGACGACAAAATAGGACAGTGAATTATATCAACGGAAATCGAAAGACGACAGAGAAAATGTAAGTACAGTCAAAATTAAGTCCGAGTCTTGTCCAGAAATATTACCAGTGCAAAATACTTAGTCCTAGTTTAAATTGTTTTCAAAGCCAGAAAAACTTAGTCGAACCTTAGTGAAAAATATTTGTAGGACTTTTAAATTGAGAACGCGAAAAACTATAGATAACAGTATAAAACCAATCATTCATGGATATGCACGATATTTGTATAGGTTGGACAAACCTTGTAAACAAAGTATCGCTCTTCAAGCAAACAAATTCCGCAAGACCTTGACGGGACTAATAACTGTAATTTTACATACAAAACCGCATGCCAAACCAACAACCCGAGATCAAAATAACAACTTCTTGAATAAACTATTGCCAACCCTTGTTTTCTGCCAACCTCCTCCCCTACTCATCAGCGATGTATCACATGATTCGTTCAAGTGTCAAGCGACAGAACAACCCCCTATTTTTTACCCTTGCGCGAAATAATTGCAATGCAGTCAAGTGCACGGAACACAGAAGAAACAGATCCCGTCGTCGACCAACGCAATCTAGCCGTGTTCGTGTTTTCTTTATGTGTCTACGACCAGCCGAACAAAGAGCGAAGAGCAGTGGATCATAATGAAAGAAAAAGCAAAGTTACAAGCCGGCACAACAATTTTCATCCGTGAGATCTGGCCCGTTATCTACAGCAGCAGCAGCACCAGCAGAAGGGTTGGGTCCTTAAAACGGCATAAAGCAACGGCAATCATGCTCGTGGTGTACTTCTGCTGCCAAGGTGCAGTAGATTACTTTTCCGAGTGAATGCAGTGTGCTCTCGTTAATTATTTTTTCATCATTCAACCGCAAGTAGTCGGGAAAAACACAAGGACACACGCTGAATGGGAATGGGGCGAGCCAGAAGGTATCTCTGCCCTACTGGGCAGGTGCACATTTCTGAAGTGAAGCATCGCACTGCGCCATGATTGAGCTGTTCTACGGGTTGCTGATAAGTTGCGTGATTCTAGCACGATTGTTTTACGTTTCTTTGGTTTTGCTTTTATGTGTCGTAGATTATCTTGTTTTTCGAACAGCACATGGTGTGAGATTGAGAAAAGGAAGATTTTTTCGTTGTTGCTACTCGGTGCATGCCCGTACAGTACAGTTGCGATGCATTTAATTCCTTTTTTAACATTTTTAATACTTTTGCTCTTAGTAGATGATTGTTTAAATGCAGTGCATTGAAGGTCGCTAGTATGTAAAGTTATACTTTATTTAGTTTTACTTTACAACCTTATCTAGTCCATGGAACCTCGGGTTGGAGATTAACGAGGCGAAAACCAAAATGATGGTGGTACCACCAGCGGCCCTGCTAACAAACACTGATTTACGCAGGGGTGATGTACAGATAGGTGACCACACCTATCGCACCGAAGTCGTCTAAATCTACACCTATCTGGGGTCATCATCGACAAGAACATTGATGTTGAGCTACGCGCAAGGGTACTGGCCGCCAACCGGTCATACTACAGCCTAAGGAAACTTTTTTCTCTCTAAATACCTGTCGCGACTGACGAAGCTGGGACTGTACAGAACATTTAAGGTCCCAGTACTCACATACGCCTCTGAGACATGGACTCTGTCCAAAACTGACGAAGCCCTCTTAGCCCCGTTCGAGAGGAAGAACCGTGAGCGGTATCGAGGATTTTTGCAGCAGGCCAAAATCGCAAAGCGCCTGATAAGTAAGTAAGTAAGTCCATGGATGATCTGGTAGATCAGGTATCGAATTCAGTTCGGACCATTTTCACGTAGCAATGACTAACTTTTTGTCTGCATGCTATTAAAAAAGCGTTAATACATTTAATACATTGGGGTACAGTGTTGGATATAGGCTTAGGGAAACTTTCTTTGGGACCCTTTTAAGAACCGTGTATTAAAAGAAATTTAATGTGACAAGGCCCTTCAACGGAAAATTCTTTTGATAAGTGGGACTCCTCGGGAGATGAGGTCTCTTCAAATACTAAATCTTTTAGGGTTTTGCTATCTTCATCTTTATCATCATGTTATTACCCATCTAGGTGCCGTCTTATGGGTCTTCAGCCTGTTTCAGTTAGAAGACGTTATGCTCAGTGGACCTTCATCACAGGTCCGCTGAACAGAAATATTGATTCGCCATCTCTGTTTTCCTGTATCGACTTTAACACCCATCGCAACCATTAAGGACAAGAGACAATCTCTGTGTAAGTCAGCTACGTTCCTGTGCTGGTTAGTCCAACCCTATGCTAGGCATTTCGACAGCATGTTAACAGTGTTTCGAACGCATTCGATTTCCACCCATCCATTGACTTTCTCAACGACAGGCTCCAACCCTTGTCGGGACTATAGCTAATTATGTATTTCAATTATGGTTCAGGGTTTTAAATTAATAAACAAAATAAATAATCAATAAATTATTTGTTAAATTGTAAATTGGAAGAGCCGACAACGGCACCGGTGTTCTTACGACAGGACCGGGGTTCAAGTCCCATCCGAACCGTTCCCACGTATTGAGGTCTGGCTATCCAACTCCGTGGTATCATCAAGTCTAGTAAGCCGGAAATGTCAGGCATGACCTCATTAGGCCAAGAAAAGAGAGAGAGAATAAGAGTAGAACGAACTTCATCGTAGTACTTAAAAACCATAAAACAGACACTCAGCAAGAGATTGGGTACCTTTTACGATCAGTAAATAATAAGATCTATTAAACGACAAGGCTGTGGGGATCAGACCTCTTAAACGACAATATCTCAAGGTAGATGAGGTTGCTGGGACTATGAGGTATCTTTGATTACAAGGTCTCTATCCCTATTAAAATGATATTCACACGGCAGGGCCGGGGTTAAAATCCCATCCAGACCGCCTCCCCGTTCGTAAGGCTGACTACTTTACTACAAGTAAAATTAAGTTACAGAAAGCCAGAAATGGCAGGCCGAGACCTCTCGAGGTTGTAGTGCCAAGAAAGGAGAAGAAGAAGAAGGAAGAGAAAATGTAAAGCCGAACAGGCCTTTCCTACTACGAGGTCACTTGGTAGCTGAGAATAAGACGACGAAACACCTGTAATTTTACCTCCGATTTTTTTTTTGTAGATTACAGTCCTTTGTCTATGATGTCTATGAGTCTATGAGAAAACTTTAAAAGTCAAGGACTTTTGGATTATAAGTTCCCCCCTAATCAGGAAGGCTTTTGGAAGGTAAGGGCTTCTGATGGCAAGACCTCTAGGCTAACTAGGCCTTTGATAGCAACCACGTGCCCACATTTTTATCCACACTAACAGGAATCCCGTATAGAATTGATCTTTATAAAATCAACATAAAATTGTGCTGTTGCCATTTTCAAAATACTCTAAGGATTTTGGAATCTAATATTTCGTATAATCTAATATTTATTTTTAAACAAAGCCATGTTCAACGTCATAAATAAAAAATAGTAAAGCAATCAGCGCTTTATCTAATATTTTTTTTTATAGCTGCTCCTATTTTTACTCTCAAACGCAAAAGTACACAGCTTCCTAAACAACACCCATGTGCTACCATCAAGTGGTAGAATAGCCGCCATGTTGAACGTGCAAATAGCGACAAGGCACAAAATACCCCTTCGAGTCCATCCTTTTACACGCCGAAAGTGTCACGTACCTGCGTAGCCTGGTCTGGCTTTTCCCTCTGGGCGTATTTAACGCAATAAAAATAAGCGATACACTCTGTGTTGGCTTTAGTGCCTAGTGCCATTCCGCGAAACACAGTCTCAGGAATCCTTTCACGAACGGATGGAATCGTTACGTACCGGAAACTAAATCGCAACCTGACACATTTTTGTTGGCTTTTCGTTTCTGTGGATCAACCAAAGGGCACCCTTTGGGAGAAGTATTGAACTATGGAGATAACTTTGTTTTGAAAACAATTGCTTTATCTCGGCAATCATATAAACGAAATAGAATTATCTAAATATATGTAAAAACCACGTCAAATAGCAGAAAGTGAAACGATAAGCCTTGGTAGATGTGCTACATTGCACAAAAGAAAAACAATCCTTGAGCCTGTATTCATCACTCCCAGAATTGATAATTTGAATCAAGTCCAATCAAGATATGTTTACACCAGACCCAGACATGTCTGCTGTCCACCAATCATACAAATTTACAGATGTAGTTGTGTTACTTGTGTAATACGCAGTGAGACGCAAATTACCTACTTAAGATCAATTTCTTTGCTTCGTAGGGCGGCGAGGTTCTGTGAACATGTTACACTGATCAGATTTTCAAGTTGTGGTGTTATTGTGTTGAATGGACTAATTTCTGAATAAGGACATCAGAGGGATTCCTACCAATAAGAACAATATATGCATATAACTGGCTGATGGCTAATCACAAGGAAACAACACTCATGTAAAATGTAACTGTAGCAAAATGTATAATTTTTAAAAATCCCTGAACTTTTTCTGTACCACAACTTGGACTATCGATTAAAATATTTCCACTCGATGCAATGGGGTCCGTACTGAAACTTGTGTCTAAACACGGATTTAGCATTAGCATAATTTTGGACGAGTTCAAATCACGTACGGTTTTTCGGGAAAATTGTGTATGCAGTACAGTGTGTGCCAGCCATAACGCGGATGGCGCGGAGGTCCAGGAAAATCGTACCAATTCTCCGAACAACGAACCAGCAACGCAAATTTTTTGTTCGCTTTTACCTCGCAGCGAACGCGTTGAGATGAGATGTTTCGACTGTGCTTAAGATGAATAAAATTAGCATACGCTTATCATACGTTATGGTACTTTCGATGGAGGTGCTCAGTAGCTTTGTTTCGTCCCACACATCAGCCACATCCGGCTCTGCTCTATCTCTCTCCCTTTTTCATGCTTTAAAAAACAAAGCATATCTAACACCGCAACCACTTGCACGCATGGCTCCAGGGCAGTGGGACATTTTTTATCTTAAGTATTTTTCATGCATTATCAACACGACACCTAGCATATGGATGCTGTACGGAGTATCTCTTTCGCTGTTTAAAACGTTTCAACTGCTAGCAGAACGATTGAAGCCCAATCCTTATGAAGCAACGCACCTGCCGAGTGATGAAGATTCACATTCAACTGACAGGGGCTTGCTAATTACGACCTTCTTTTTCGAGACCTCATGGGGTGATAATGAGACGGTGTCTGTAAAATTATACAAAATACATTCCTGTGTGTTTAAATAACGTCAAATACATACTTCAAGCGGTTTTCATGCCTCTAAATAACAATTTTCACATCGTCTTTAAACAGTGAGTCCTATGAATAAATAAAATTTTCGATTCAACCATTTACAGCACATCAGCCGGCAGCAGATAGGCACTCGAGCTCATCTCGTTTCATTCACAAGATTAAATCGTTCTAATCCTGCCACACAACAAACTCGCCAAAACAATCTTCATCCTAGAGACAGATACAAAACGTGAGTTTGTCCATATTGGCTGCTACTTCATCCAGCTCCAGCTCCGAAATTGCCCAACGGGATCGATCCATGTTTTTCCATGCCTCGTCACTGACTTCAAAGCTACGTAGCAAAACGTAAGGGCCAGCCGACGAAAAATTGGTTACGATTCTTGTCTCGTAGTTTGGGCTGGGAAAATTGGAGCCAAAGAGAGAGAAGGAAAAAACTGCCCAAACGCACATTCTCACACTATATATAGATAGTATAAACCTTCAGGTTCGCAATGCACGACAACCAATCAAGAACCAAGGCTTGGGCACTGAACGAAGCAAGCCGAAAGAGATGGGTGAAACATCAGCATCATGCCGGACAGTATGGTGCGAGATCAAAACGCGCATTAATTGAATTTACCGTTGACGAGGGTTTGATGTTTGCTGTCGCTTAGTGGAAAGGGTTTGTAGGAATAAGCTGTCTCATGAAATTTGGTCCGAGCTGTATTGGGACATATAGGGATACTGCCAATAAGTGTAACCTTGAACAGGGAAAGCAATAGAAAATTTGTTCCCAATCTCTTGTAGAATGAGAGCTTCATCTTACTAATAGAATTGGTTTTCTGCTGGTAATATGAGGCGTATTGATTAGAAAAAAATGTATAAAAATGACATTTGGGAACTCCTTTGAAAACACGATCTCAAGGTGGATGAGGTTCGTGAGTCTCATTTTGATCAAGAAGATCGTAGTCCAAACTTTCAATCATATCAATCAAGTTTATCTGTTTGTTTATTCAATTAAAGTCGATGGACTGATTTGCTATCGGCGTTGTTATGTTTGTCGAATATTGAACATACATTTGTAATGCACAACAGATAGGTTTTGTCACCAGGTGTTTACTCGCATCAATGTTTTTGCCGCTCACATACCCGAATCAAACGCCTAACCGACCGAGTTGAGGAGGTGACAAATGCATTCCAAACGGTCTCGCGAGCCTAACGATGACCGGGATGACCTGGCAGGCATATATAGACCCGCCGACGAGTGGGGCTCTGGACAATCTAAAATACCATTGATGATTCCAACGATAAAGGCAAGTCTAGAATGGTTGAATGTATTCGACAGGCTACTGGAAATCGACCAGCAGACACCTGGTCCTCGAGCCGCGCCAACATTCGAATCGAGGAAGGCTACCACACTATGCTCGCATACTCCATCAACTATCGGACCCGGGAGCAGAATGACAACTTGATACAAAAGAGATCCTGCGTCATGGTAGTAACCAATCGTAGCAATTGATTGTACCTTGCCACGACATGATCGAGATGTTCCTCTTAAGATACCCTCATATCGATAAATGCGCCTAGATCTTTGTCTTTTGTCACGAGAATCTGTCGGTAATAGGTTGCTAGAAGCTAGTGATTGGCTAAAAGACTATAATACCTCCAAATTTATTTTCACCATTGTAAAAGGTTGCATGGACTATGTCCGAAACTGACGAAACCCTCGTAACCGCGCTGCGAGAGATGGATGCTCAGAAGGATTTTTTGTCCCGTATGTGTGGAAGGACAATAGAGGAGCCGTTACATTGACGAATTCTTCTAACTATACAGTGATTTAAATCACTAGGGTCCAGTATTTTGGTCATGTAATAAGAATGGCACCGGACGACCTAACGCTTATAGCCGTTTTAGGCCATCTACACAAACAGAGGAAGCGTGGTAGGCTCAAATTGAGATGGAGCGATGGCGTTGATGCATCTGTCAGAATAACCGGGATAAAGAATTGGCAGACGATTGCACTTATACATAGTGCATACATAGAGCTTATACATAGAGAGCCTTTAACTATATTGTAGACATCTTAAACGATCTATGTTTAATACTCTTTGCAGGTCATGCGTAATTCAAGGTTCAATTGGCTAGTCATTAAACATTCTAGCCCATGACCAGCCTCAGAGAAAAGTCCACCGATTTGAAAAATTGTGGGATTTCTTAAACAATCCTCACGATTTATTGTCAGATTCACAAATTCTTCTTCACACCACCTTCGTCATTCTCTACGTTTACCATTCATCGCTCAAACAATGTTATTGTATCTCACTGTATGACAACCGCTAATAGACATATGAGCGCTGCTAAAGTTAATTGATGACAGGAGCTTTATGTCACTTGGCCTTGTGTGTAAAAAAATCCATTTAAAAATCATGCCTAGAACACGAAGGCCCTTCCTTGCAACGTTTTAATGCCTGCAATTTCTCATGGACATAACAAATGGTTTAGAGACCGAAAGAGAAAGAGAGACGAGATCCTTACCAAATTCACGACCCTTTATTAAATCAAGATTAATTAGCACCATCAAAGGGACAATAGGTGAAATTGATGTCGAAAAAATGCTAATGATACGTTTAAAGAAACGTTAACATTCTCGTTCACTTAACGATGTGCTTAAAAAATAGGCAATTTACCCGCTGTTTACTATTTTCTATCTTATCTGACTGGCTATAAATAGAGTCATAATGCCTTTTAAAATTCATCCAGCTTGATGTAACTTGTTGCTTGTCGGTCAAAAGATAGCAAAAAACCCCTGACATATCATACTTAGTGCTCCCATACTTAGTACTAAATGGTAAAAAATCAAAGAACGCCTGTTTAAAAGAAGGTTGAAAGCTCGGCCTCGACATCACAAGCCATATCCCTGTGCGAGGAACATTTTCTTTGAAGGGTTGTTTGAGTGCCTTTCCCACAGAAACCGCTACCGCCACGGAGTGTCTGTGTGTGTGTCGGTAGCTCATCACCAGTATCCCCTCCCCCCCACCCCCCCTCTCTGACAGCACTTTGATTTGCATATGAACGTTTCGCTGCTCGGACCGAAACATTAAAGAAGCGAAACACTACGGCACTCTAGCACAAACCAGCAAGAAAAACTACCATTTTCCAGCAGGTGGGAGAAAAAGTGCTTTCCCCATCGGGTGAGACCGAAAGGTTCATTCACATTCATAACTTTGATGCAGTTCTCGCATCAACTGGCTGGTTGGATGGCTCCAGTGCTTCGTTCGGTTTATTGTTGCGCGTATCGTTATAAAAAAAATGGATCGGTATTGATGATGACGCTAGGATGTCTCGTCCTGCTTCCATGTTGTCGATCCTTGTGCTTCAATTTAGTATTTTGTTGTTGTTGTGTCACGTTCCATTTGTGAGGTCCGGTGGGGTTAATTTTTATTTAAAAAGCTCGTGGAAAGCCCCGGGTTGTTCAGACACAAATACAGCGAACAGGCGATACAGCGAACAATCAGTGTGTGTATACACACACTTCAAACAGAAATGATTTCTTCGGAACGCTTAAAATGTGTGTCAAAGCCAACCCATTCACACACACAAACGCACAGGACCGTGTGCTGTGCGGGTCTCGGGAAAAAGGCCCGGAATTTTCACGCCGAGCGCTTTCCTTTCCTAACCAACGAGCAAACACACTTGGCTTACCGCCACCGGGTGGTAAGCACCGTGGCAGTGGCGGTGATGATGTGGTGTTTGGCCGCGGGAATGTGCGTCTAGTGAGGAAAAATGAGTGTTTACCTCGTTTTTGCGGTGATGGTAGGTTTGTCGGCAAAAGCTGCTGCTGCTGCTGCTGTTGATGTTGTTGCTGCTGCTGATGCTGGTGTTGGTGCTGCTGCTGCTGCTGCTGCTGCGATGTCACAACAAGCACATGCGCATTCAGCACGAGTATAATGAACAGAGCTTTTATCCATACTTTTCGCGATTTGTGTAAATTATTCACTACACCGTTCGATGGTTGGCACACCATATTTTCACTAGCCCCTGCCTGCTGCATTCGCCACCTACCCGGTACGGGACTGACAATGTGAGCCCGCTCACTCACTCACTCCCCGAGCACCCGCTAACAAGGACAGGCCACCGGAGCAGCACTGCACGAACCGAACGAACTGAACCAACGAAGCTGATGACGTTTTACGGCGATGACATCAAAACAGCGTCGTGCCGAGCGCTTTTCCGGATCGAAAACTGGAACAATGCTAACGCTTCACCTGCTGCTGGCCAGCAGTCGAGTTTTCCGCAGACGGGGATACACGTGCGCAACGGAACGGAAGACCCGTATTGGACTGACGACACGACTATTGACACCGTGGCAGGCGGCCACTTGGAACATTCACTCGGAATACGCTTCCGTTTGCTGGCTGTAACGGGAAGCTATACATCACTCACTAACTCACTCACTGGCGCATACATCAATCGATTGATATTTGAGCATTTGTAATCACTGTTTCAAACACTTCTTGCGAGCTGAGGTAACTTTGGCTCTTTGCCCTTTGACGTCAGGATGTGGAGTTGTGGCGAATTTTCTTTTTTCGGGCACTTTGGTTCTGGACACAAAAACTGAGAAGAAGTAGGGTAATGGAATTTACTCAACAGAGAACACACAATCGATTGTGTACTAATTGTGAGTTAAACACAGATACACACACACACACACCTT
This sequence comes from Anopheles stephensi, assembly GCF_013141755.1. NCBI lineage: Eukaryota > Metazoa > Arthropoda > Insecta > Diptera > Culicidae > Anopheles > Anopheles stephensi. The sequence goes on along the minus strand of NC_050202.1, from coordinate 35,297,560 downwards.
CAGCAAAACTTTGCACAGGTTCGAACTCGACTAGCGGACGAAAACAAACAGCCGATACTTATTGCACCAGCACACGGTACAAAAATCGATGAAACGATGGCACACTTATCCTTACACATTGAGCCTCACTCCGTTTCACTTTCCAATTGCCAGACCAGCGTTGGCTAGCGTATCGTATCGACTGAGCTACCAACGGCGTGACGTGCGTATCCTTGCGTACCTACGTTTCGAGGGGCAGAACCGTTTCCATCCGAGTACAACGCGAAACTGAAGTCCGAACGGGCATTCGGGCTCAATTGGAAGTGGCTGTTTGGGATCCCGCTTTGGTCCCAATCGTACCATACCGAGTGGTGGGGATAATTCGGGCACAATAGAGCTCACATCTCTTGATTCCCTGGGCAATGGAAGCTGATTGACGCTGTGCGCATGATTACGGTCGAGTGTTGTGCGTTCGTTAAGGGGAATATTGAAGAATGAACTTCTTACAGCTGATGGAAACGCTTAGTGCTGGAATTTGTGGACAGCAAGCCAGCGTGAATGGTGAGGATGTTGGGCATACGAGACACGCCGAAAAAGAACATTACAACAGACGTGATGAGTGTTTGTGTTTGTTGGTTTTAAAAGAGAGATCACTTCTTTACTGAACGTCCTCATAATCCAAGTTTCTTATTAATTTATTCGCTTTTAGAAATATTTATTTTGCAATTAAGTCAACAAGAATCTCCATGGCTGCTGATGGGGTTTAGTCGATTTCAAGTATAAACAGCTTACATCTGCACTAGAATAATAGTTAACCTAATGGGAAAATGTTAAGACTGCTTCTTGGAACTAGGAAAACGCATCCCTCTACCCATACGAAAATCGGTTTGCTGTTCTTAAAAATATCACCATGAATGAAAAGAACCATCACGAGCCGGTTCTAACAGTAGTAGTGGTAGTAACGAGCCGGTGAGGATTTAAAATGCGTAGAATTAAATTAACATATTTTTCCAGTCCAGCGAGCAAACTTGATAGTACCACGGTGCGGACGAATGGTCCGACCGGCTCGTGCGACCGTTTCCAATCCTCGCCTGTCGGATAACTTTGACAAGGGTTGTAATAAGTCGTAGTCGACTGTAAGGTAGTCGCCGGACAGAACGGGCTACAACATGACGTTGCCTTCACATTGTAATCTCGTGGAATCAGGAAGATTTGCTCCAGTTCCGGTTTGTTGAGATAAGAGGACGAGAAAACATTTCGCTTCCCAGAACGAGGAGATGAGCACGAATTCGTTAGAATGATTTCAAGCGATTTTGTGTTATTTAAAGAAAGTAGTTTTAAGGATATGGATAAGAAAATAGAATAGTAAAACTACTTTTGAATTCCAACATGAATAACTTGAATCCCTCAGAAAAGCTCTCCAAGAACTACACGTGCTTGAGGTGATGCAGCAGATTATTTACTATTGTCAACTCCATTCCAATTGAAAGGAGCTGACTCATCGTTGTCGTCCTCGTTTAGCAATGATTGTGCCCCGTTTTCCCATTTCCGAATCGTCTCCGACCCCAAACCGACTACAAGGTCAGTGAAAGTGAAAAGACGAGCACGGGACTCGTCGTCTTGTGATCTGTGCCAGTCTGAGATTTATACGCTTTATTTAGATTAATGTGGCCCCGGGAGAAGTTAATTTTGTCTGGTAATTAAATTCATCGCTATCGTTAGATGGCGAACTTGTCTAGCGGTGTCTCCGATCCCGGCTGAAATGGTGAACGAACTTGGCGATGGGTTAAACTTTTGAGCAGTTTAATGGAATGGATCATCGTCTGGAACGAAGTTCACCAGCGGAGTTGGTACTGCGAGAGATCATGCTCTCTATTTTCTTCGCGATAGTGGGCCATAAATTACCCATGACACGCTGTGCCTGGTAGGCAGCCGGTAGCCAAACTCGACTGGAAACTGCTGAGAGTTGCACAGAAGTGATGCAGGTTGCGATTGCTGGTTTAGTGATTAGCAAGGAAGCATACAGTGATGAGTTATGCTCTTAAATTTGTCGTATTTACTAGCAAATTGCTTGTTGCCCAATATGGTATTTTTGTAAATTTATAAAAATGTTAATTTAACCTTCTACATCGACATCCTCTTGATTAGATGTCCCTGCGATTTGCAACATTCTTATCATCTGCATCTGTGGGTAAAGATTCTCGGTCGGACCAGGAATATATCAACAGATGTCTTGAACTTGGCTACATCTCCAACTCCAACCCTCCGGTCAGCATTTTCAATGTGGTTGGAGCGCAAGGTGCTAAATCCGCTTCCTATTAACAGTACGGTCGGAAACGTATGACCTTATGCGACTGGAACAGTTTGGCATTCACGCGGGGCTTTCTACCATCTATCAGTATCGCAGATTTAAGCGGTTATTAAGCGAGTTTTGGAGCTTGAATAGCGTTCAGTGAGAGGGGGCGGAAAGATGTCAAAAAGTGGAAGAGCGGAAGAAGAGGAAGTCGAAGAGGTGATACAGGCGATGAAAGAGTTGAATGCCTTTCACAGTTGAATGCCAGAAAGGGGTCATTTGCGCCGTACCTCGTGTGCCATGAAAGATTAGCTAGAAAATCGCAGGAGCAAAGCGAACCTGAGGGAATATTTATTAACAGGAAAGGAGACATCAGTGACACCCAGAAGCAACCCGTCAATGAAATAGCCTGAGCACGATTTTGTTGCACCTCCGACGAGTGCAGACCAAGCATTTGGCACCGGATATTGTATGCAGAGAGTGAGACTTGATCGAGACCCAGAAATTGCTGAAGAACATTAACCGTAAAACATTTCTAAATCTTTAAAAAATTGGCAGTCCAGACCAGAGCGGCAGGATTCCAGACAATTAAAGCTAATTCGGCAGGATTTCAGGAGTCATTTAGGGAAGTTTTATGACCCCTATACTCTACACCTTCACTCTCCGCTACTCCGTTTCCATCACTACTCCCTCTTGCGATGGAAAGCTTTTTCTGTTCACGGATGATCCCGTCATAGCGATAAGAGACAGGAGACTAGTTGAGCTCAACCGTAAGATGCAGAAGAAGATCACTAATTTTTACATTTGAGGGTTTTATTCCTACCCTGGAAAGAGGTGCTTTCCCCTGTCGTGTGGGGTTATAGAAGACGGTACTGCTTGCAGGATCTCATTCTCTTGAGCTATGTCTGTCGCTTCGACCATCGCCACAAGCATCGCATTTACCCTGCACGGATTCGAATTTGGCGGCTGTCCTCTTCTCGACGTGTCGCTGCATTGGTCTCGGCATTTTCGACTGCCTCCGTTGATACTGGCCAGGCCCACGTGATCAGGGCAGCCATGTTCTTTCGCTACAGCTGCTGGCGTATATTATCAAATTACTAAAACAGGACGTGGCCTACCGATTCAACCACGTGCCTGCACATCAGGCATAGCCCAGGGATGTAGTTGAGTCGCACACATGCAGATACTCGCGGGAAACCCGAGTCCCGTAAGTATTTGGGAGTGGTAAATATCCACCTCCCCATGCTTCCTTTCTGTCTACGGGAACCCATCTGACATATCTGCAGGCCGCTGCACATCCGGGCTGCCCGATCTCAGGATTGTTGCCACTCTTGCTGCGTTAAAGTACGCTCCAGACGAACATTTTTTCGTCTGATATCCAGGACAGCTAGTAAACTCTAGTGATATCACAGGTAGTCTCTCACCAGCAGGTGGAGCAAAAGCAACCACCGTCTGATAGGCCACGAAGCGAAGTGGGTTGTCAAGCGGCAAGCGGATTCTGCACCTGAGCGAGCTTCTCTCTGCAGCACTGCAAACTTTTTTGCCTTCACCCAGCTCGGATGACGGTTCATTTTTAGATGCTTTTTTGTGGACAGGTGGAGTACGTTTTAGTTGCAAGGCATAGGTCCTTGAATTGTCAATCCCGGCTTTTCCGACCCACCAAATTATCAATTAGCATACCGATAGTAATAGCGATGGCTGTTTACCCAAGTACAGGAGTGAGAATCATGTTCAAGGACTCACGTCAGAAGAGTCCGATTCATACTTAACTAAATGGTACGCATGATTATGTATGCAGGCCGTTTCACAGAAAACGCTGATTTATGTTCCATGACGGAAGAAAAACCGCTACTACCAGATGCTATAGAATTCTCTCGTTTGTGGTAAAATGTGGTAAAATAGCTATAATCTAGATGAATTCCTGGATGTGTGTAGATTTCGTTATGATCAACTAATATTTCAACGGTTGGATAGCAAATAAACAGTTGAGGAATTCGGTTAAGATAATCATTTCCATCGTTATTTGGTCTCTTTTTCTCCTTCCAATCTAAATAAATGCTTTTAACTAACATTATGTGAATGACACTCACACTTTAATGAAACGAAAACAAAAAAAAAACCAACACAATAATTGTACCCATAAAAGCATGCCTTTGTATCCCTTTGTACCATTGTAAACTTTTCACCATACATTGTTTCGCTCACGAGACGCTCAACTCGGGTGGTGCACACCAGACACGTGCGCCATTCCGAGAATCGGTCTATTTTAGTGAACCGGTAGGTGGTAGGTACGGCATATGTATGCCACCAACTTCACAGCGTGCTGCACGATTCGCCAAAAACAAGTACCCATTCATATGTGTGTCCATTTGGGGAGCAATGTGTGGGTGAATCACCCGGAAGCCGCTCACCCCAGCCGGGGATGGAAAAGCTTAGCCAGGACCATATCGAACCATAACCGCCCAGTAACCGCCCAGCGTGCCACTGGCCTAAAAACCAAGCTGTATGGAAGTAAATAAATTAAACTTTTATTTAAATTTCACCACCACCACTTTTTGCATTGCCTGCATGCCTGTCCGTTCGTCAACGTTCGCCCTTTTTTATTGTTGCCCCGTTCGTTTGGCTCTTCGTGGTCCACAGACTAAACCACCGGAAGGCTATCGTTAGCTAAACCGGACCAGGATTTTTGCGCTACGGGGAGAATTGGAAAAGCTCGTTATTTAAATTGAATTAAAACACCACAAAACTACACATAAAGTTTTGCAGCTGGCCGGCCACCGGCTATCCCGAGTGCTGTGCCCGAGCTGATGAATTTTATCATTTTGCCTTGCCCAGATGCGTTGATTTAATAGCCGCCGCCGAGGCATCCCACCCGATGGCGGCGTTTATCGATCTGCGGGAATGGCAGACAGGTTCAGGATCGTTTTGTTCGCCGATTTTATTGCGGATACAGTTTTGTAGAGTAATGTAATATTAGTTTGAAAAATAAAGCAATATTCATCCCGAGTGGAATTGATAAAAGAAATGAAGATTTTCTGCTCATTTTCCCATGTCTCACACGGTACTTTGAAACTGCTAAAAGTAATCTCTTTATATCGCTATTGTTTTGTCTTTCTGCTGATTACGTCTTAACCCTATGGCAACATTCTTACGTTTCCGCGCGAGTTCCGACTGAAAGGATTTAAGCAGCATCCAATAATGGCCTCAGACATAGGAAGGAAAGATAGATTTCTCACATTGTTCCGGATCAGATTTGATGCTGCTGCACACGGTGAACGGTGGGAACACCACATGTTGACTTTAGAATATGTGGAACTGGCCGGGCTTAAAAGCAGTAAGCTGACGTCGATTGTATGTTGACCATTATATTTGCTCCACTGAGAAATCGGTTGTGGAAACAAGATTACCTGCTAGGTTCCGTTCGTTACGTCCGGCTGTCATGGGGCCGATGCTGGACAGCACTTGGTACCACTGTTGCTTCCTTCCGAGCAGGTCAGCGAAGAAGAGTCCTAAAGGCTTTGCTCCCATGCTCTGGCTCCAGCTGGGCAGGACCGTATTTCTGACCTTGTGCAATAATGCGGGTAAGCAAACGGCACCCAAACGATGTGGTTGGTGTCGTTTTCTTGTTAAGCTTAATAATAAATCGTACTTCCTCCTGCTCGGACAGCGCTCTGTCGGATCTAGCTCAGCCCCTAAGAAGCCCTATCGAAAGCACTCCAAAGCACGCCAAAGCTATGCAAATGTGTATGCATTTGATTTCTGCCTGCATTTGCATGTTACGGTCAGCTCGGGCGCCTGTGTGTGTGTGTGTGTGTGTGTGTGTGTGTGTGTGTGCTTTGGGTTCGACTTTTCAATTTCCTGTCCACAGAGCATATTTCTCCCGGCATGCTACTGCCCAAAAACGCACTCGCACGTCACGCATCCACATAGAAGGTGCAAATGTTTGAATTGGAGTTTTGTGCTAGTGAAGGTTTGACTTTATGCAAGGTGTGAGCATGGGTTTGGATATTGCTCTGGTGGTTGATCCAGCAAGATGCTATCGAGGCAAAATCTATCGATTGTTCATAGGGGGAATTTCCTTGTTGCCAATATACTACCAGAATAGGTGTATTGATACTTAACATTACAATCAATCATGGCTTGAGTAATCTTTCAATTGTTTCTTATTGAGGTGAGAAACTAGTTATAGTGGAAATTGAGGTAAGTGTGCCACAATGAGCAGTTGGTTCTGCATCACTCTTAAATGTATAAATCTTTTTAAGAAAACTAGAAATGCTTTCCTTGCCATTTAACGATATTTTTCACGTAATATTGGGGCCCAGAACAAATAATTGCTATAATATTTTGTTTTTGTTTTTATGTAGTTTAATAATTGAAGTATCATAAAATAATACCCAATGTTGCTGCTCACCATGAAATAGGTGATAAAAATGAGAATAACGGACTTTTGTACAAGAAATTTAGAGCACTATTATAAGTCACAGGAACTCTGTATGCTATAATGGTTGCCTGAGGCTGGAGTTGCTGCTCAGTCGTATACGACTAGTAGTAAAAACTTTATATGGGATTTAAAGGATGGGGTCGTGCAATTAAATTTTCTTCTAACCTCATCTGACCTCATATCTCATTAACAGATTATATGACTGACGACTATCTTTCCAGTTCATTGAAACTCAATCATTTAAATTCAATATATCATTCACTATAAACACTGCTTGGCATGCTGATTGTTTAATTTCATTGCCTAATAAAAATTAAAAAAATATGGTGGAATTTTTAAGGTAGAAGACTTTTATTTATAACACTTCTATAACACTTTATAGACTTTCGTTCTATCTATATATCTCTCTTTCTTTCTTTCTCTCTCTCTTTCTCTGTCTCTTTCTCTCTATTTTTCCTTTCTTAGCCTAACGACCCCTTAAGGTCATGCTTGTCATTTCTGGCTTACTAGACTTAATGATACCACGTACTTGGATAGTCAGTCCTCACTACGGGGGAAAGATCTGGATGGAATTTTAACCACGATCCATCCGTGTGAAGACCTGCGCAGTTGTTGCCTCTACTGTCGGGCCTCCTCCAATTATAATAATTTTAATCCTTTAAACGTCTATTGAATAGCGCTGTTTGATTTACTAAAACACAACACAATTGCTTTGTTAAAGAGATGAAATTTATAGTTCAATATCCTTTGATTCTAACCACTCTTCATGAGTCCCTCCCTGAGTACCTTTGATTAAATGTTTGACCGGAGGCTTGTAGCTCTTACTGGCAGTGTCATTGTGCAAGTGGCTTGAAAGTGCGCCATAATACAACTCACTTCCCACATCTCACTTTCAACTAAATTTCTTCCACTATTCTGTTTATTGTCTAGAACTCCAGCTGCTGCTCATAACGATACCAGACTATCATACGGCACCAGACGATATCATACGGCACCAGAATAAAGGTCCAAAATTGACTAAGAGTTGCTTACCAAACTATGCTCTTAACAAAATCTTTGATAACATCGTCTTGTTTTTTTGATAAAATAAAATAAAAACTATAAGCTCAGAGATGTATTAGTAGTCGGATATCGTGACTTTAACGCAAATAAACCATCCGTATCAAATGGAGAGAATGGTTTTGCCTTGCAACATATCACAAGTAAGTTGGAAGTTCGAATATTGTATTTTATTTATTTTAACTTTTTTTTTTATTTTGACGGCTTGAAGCCGTATTGTCAGCACCGTATGTGCTGACGAAATACAAATGACAAAAAAACAAAGGCATTTCCTCCCTGATATTTCGCCTTCTCCCAGGCGTGCTCGGTTATTCGACTATTGTAACTGACAATTGATAATTACGTTAGGATCTTGTGTTCAGGGAAATAGTACACATATATCACACATCATCATATCACCCTGTGGAAAAGGCCATTTAAGAGGCATCTGTGTTTAGAAATGTAATGAACCAGTTTCAGTTATTGATCTAGAGCTTATCTCTAGCAGTGATGAACTTGAACCCGTATTTGACATAGGATGCAATAGGTTGGCGAGCTAATTACGATTTATAATTTTAATTGAGTCATTTCAGGAAGAATTTTTAAAGGAGTTCTTAAATAGCCTTCAAGCTAGATAAAATCTCTTCTTCCTTGGCACTACTACAACCTCGATATCGTATTCATAAAAAAAAATGTTTATGAAAATGATCTCTGGAGTACCGGTCTAAATCAAGTCAAAGATTTGCCATCACCCGCAACACATCCGAAGGGTTGCAAGGGTTTTACTGCTAATACGTGCGGCTTACTCGGGTGGCAGCGCTCTTTGCTTACGGAAGGATAATCGTAAATTGTGTTGCTCTGTGTGTGTATATATGGATTGCGATACAGGTGGTGCTGACTGGAAGGTACAACGTGTTATTTTATGATGAGCGCGAGGACACCAACCCAGGACTGTCCCAGTGCGGGTTAAGCCCTTCGCAAACTTTACGTACGACGAAAATGGCATCGTTATAGAGATTTGTGGGAGCATTTGAGATAATTTATCGGTGTACGTTTTGCTTGATGGAAGTGAATTTATTTCGTGCACTGCAGTGAAGGAGTTTTAGGCTGAGCATTTGGGGGAGCTTTCGTGTGGCTATATGAGATAATCATATTTAAATTAAGAATAGTTATACCGGTTTATACTTCGATGCTTGAGAGTCGTCCAATATTTGACGCTTATCATTATTACGTTGTTCCTCTTTGCCGGTAATTGGTGAAAGCTTTTACTGTAATTATACCAATCTATTTTCCCTCGATGGAGCAAACTTTTCGGATTTCCGCCTCATATCAAGAAGCGAAGAAACAAACAAAAAACTTAGATAAATGATAAGTTATTACTGAACGCAAGTAGCGCATCAATCACGGCCGCGTATCTTCCGCATATCAGACACGTTCTAAAAAGGTTCGAACCTGGTGTTGAGAGTCGTTGATTTATGGGTAGGCTTGGTTGCACCCTAAAACATACGGGAGAAAGCATAATCTGGAGCGAGTGGGAAATGGAATGATAAGACCCAAAAGCTTCAAAAGAGTGTACGAAGAGTGTAGTCATTTGTTTGAGGAAGAAAAAAGAATATTAAGCTGGATGTAGTAGGACTAATGCACGCAAACAAGTATAGCCAGTTTAGCTTTTTTATTCCGTATAAATTTAATTTCAAATTCAGACAGTAAACCTGGCGAAGTCTACAACGCGTTCATGTAGTTGAGCGTCCCTCAAAAATTGATGTAGGCTTACCGTACCCATTGTCAGCCATTTATCGTTGCCAATCGTCATCATCACAGTTACTCTCATCGACTTCTCTGAATTCTGTTGGGCAAGAGGAAGCAGATTAATGATCATAATCACTTATGCTGCGGGTGGGCGTGTGTGCCTTACTATTATTTGGTTCACACTTATTGTGGCCCTCTAGCAGACATCTGTTGGAAAAGTACTGAAATTTTCGTCCATCGGTTGCACACACTGGGTCGAGTATGTGGGGACACGGGACGGTGCAATCACTTTCTTCACCAGCACTCAGTTGGAAAAGCACAAGCACGGCTGAAATTGAAATCCCGTATTCGTCGCTCAATCTTTCTTGAACATTTTGTTGGTAATCAACTTGCTTAAAACCTACCGATAACAGTTAAACAACACAATTTACTAGCCATGTTTGTGCGGTTGCCACTTAGGTTCAATTAGACACTGGTGAAAAATGCATCCACTTGGTTTGGTTTTATAGCAGCGAAATGAAGAATTGAATGACTCGACTTCCCATGCACTGGTGTGGTGTCAAATGCGTCAACTTAAGAACCAGATAATAAAACAGGTTTTGGAAGTCTTAAAGCGTTGGGTAACCTGGTAGTGCAGTACTCGGTACGATACATGCTATCATTCGCACATAATGCATGTTTTGTAGATATACCATGCGCTGTTCCGTTTTGAACAGAAATTTTCAGACACCGATCCAAACTTACCTTGAGTAATTTGCATTGACCCTGTTGGAAAAGAATGAAAACGAGTATTTGGAAATAAAATAAATCATTCAATGAAACCTGTTTTCGTTAATGCATTTATTTTATTGCTCTTTGTTTTTGTTTTTTCTTTTATCTTTCAGGTCAATTTGAACGAGCGAGTTTAATTACTCATTACATTGAAAAACTTTTTGTACCTAAATGAAAGTGATGAAAGAAAATAACAAAACTTAGTTAATTACTATCCTTCTATGGTGGTACGGTATGACCTTGAGAGGCCTTGGGCCACCCGACGTCTTGTTTTAAATAAGGACGGGCCAGCTGTGGTTTGATACCGGATAACAGGTTTGAATGACCTATCATAGAATCAGTATTTATTACTGTCTCTAATACGGGTTGGTATTGGAATGAGAATGGCACAAGAAGCCGCAGCACATAAAGTCTTTCAAAACCAACCACATGGACCGAGAACATAGACAGAAGAACGCTTGTAGTGCCAGATAAGTTATAAAATACGAAAGTAAGTAAGTAAGTAAGTAAGTAAGTAAGTAAGTAAGTAAGTAAGTAAGTAAGTAAGTAAGTAAGTAAGTAAGTAAGTAAGTAAGTAAGTAAGTAAGTAAGTAAGTAAGTAAGTAAGTAAGTAAGTAAGTAAGTAAGTAAGTAAGTAAGTAAGTAAGTAAGTAAGTAAGTAAGTAAGTAAGTAAGTAAGTAAGTAAGTAAGTAAGTAAGTAAGTAAGTAAGTAAGTAAGTAAGTAAGTAAGTAAGTAAGTAAGTAAGTAAGTAAGTAAGTAAGTAAGTAAGTAAGTAAGTAAGTAAGTAAGTAAGTAAGTAAGTAAGTAAGTAAGTAAGTAAGTAAGTAAGTAAGTAAGTAAGTAAGTAAGTAAGTAAGTAAGTAAGTAAGTAAGTAAGTAAGTAAGTAAGTAAGTAAGTAAGTAAGTAAGTAAGTAAGTAAGTAAGTAAGTAAGTAAGTAAGTAAGTGAGTAATTGTTTAATAAAATGTTCATATCTCTCCTACTATATTTATTCCTGATGGTACAGTGTCATTCACTTAGTCTTACCAGTCCGCACATAAAATCTGCATCTAGCACCAGCAAGGAAATGTGTGTATGAGCCTGTAATAAAGCTTATCTTTTTGTTTATTATTGACGCCTATGGGCATACGTTATCAATTATGAATTGTATTTAGCGGATGCCTGGGAAGTAGCAAAGTAGCAATCCGGTAATAGATTGCTTATTAATTTGAAGTACCAGTTATTTAACTGATGGAGACAGCATAAATGTCGTATCGAGAATCGGATTTTTTCCCACGCATACGAAGCAAAATCAGTATCGTGTTTAGTGCAGAACGCATGTTGAATTAAAAATTAAAAGGTTTATTGTATTGTAATTGAGTATAAACGAAATTCTACACATTCCAACGGTCGTTTTGAAAAAATCACAGTTTCGGTTCATCCGGGAAGTTTACCCAGATAAGGTTCAATACTTTATTATACGAATGTGGAAACTCTTTTTCAGTTTATTTATTCTACAATTGGGGTTTTGTATTATTTGATTTTATTCAGTTTGGAATGGTTGTGATATTGAAATTTTATTTTACAAAACATACAATAACTGAATAAAACTCGCTGTCACCAACGATGTCCTGCACACAACCTAGGTGATGTGAGAATCGCTGTCAGCAGTTGTGATCGTTCGAAAAATTGTGGTTCTCCGTTTGTTTACAAGTAAATTTTCAATTGCTTTTAGCTCTTTCCGTTCGCAATGGACGATAACGAAGAGTTGGATTACGTGGAGGAAGATTACTACGCTACCTTAAATTTACCACGAACTGTAAGTTACCCCCGAAAAAGCAACGTTTGTGAGCGCCCCAAAAACGCGCATGGTTTCATCATCCGTGCATCTGATTACATCAACAAGCTAACCTGCCACCACCCGGCATATTCTTGTTCGATTTGCTTTTTAGGCGACCCAGGAGGAGATTAGCAAAGCGTACCGCAATTTAAGCCGGATCTTCCACCCGGACAAGCACGGCAATGGAGAAAACAAGCAAAAAGCGGAACTTATGTTTAATCGCACGAAAAAGGCGTACGAAGTGTTGTCCGATCCTCATCAGCGGGCCATTTACGACTCGCTCGGAGTGAAGGGTCTCGAGACGGAAGGTTGGGAAATTGTGCACCGTACCAAAACGCCGAACGAAATACGGGAAGAGTACGAACGGCTGGCGCAGGAACGCGAAGAACGCCGCTTGCACCAGAAAACCAACCCGCGAGGAAACATTTCGGTGCACATCAATGCGACCGATTTTTTCAGTCGCTACGATGATGAGTACTATGACACCGGACTGCTGCCGTCGATCGAAGTATCCGGCATGAGCATGTCCCAATCGATTGAGGCTCCATTGTCGCGAACGGAAATAGCAACACTGTCCGGAAGTCTTCACCTGCAAAATGGTGTTGGTAGCGGTAACTTTCTGCTCTCCGGGAAGCGGCTAATCAACAAGGGTTGGTTCGAGGTGGACTGCGGTGCCGGCAATGGACCCGTGCTGGGTGCAAAAGGTTCCCGTAACCTAACGAATAGGATTTTCCTCACCGGCGGAACAACGTTTCATTTTCGGCCAAATGCAATCATCCCGGGATTGACAGGAAGTACGGCGGTTGAAGCTAACGTTGGCGATCAATTCATCATTTATTAAGCATTCTTTCAACTTCTGGTTTCAGCTTCAGCAATACAGCTTGATAAGAACACGGTAGGATATCTAACGTACAATGCGGGGCTGCAGAACTCCATGTCAACCGTTGTGGAAAGGAACACGGAAAAGTATCATTGCAATCTAACTATTACGTTGGGTATTCCTCACTGCTATGTAGCTGCGTCGTACACGAGGAAACTCTTAGAACAAGGCCTAAAGCTCAGAGTAGCGCTAAAGTAAGTACAGGCCGGTACGTTCGAGAAATGGCCTGTAACGTTTGCTTTACCCTTGCAGAGGTGGTACGTTCGGCTTCCTGTCCGAATGTGGAGCAGAAAAGAAGGTTTCGAAGTACAGTGCTGTTTCCGCGACGGTTTGTGTCGGTGTACCGTCCGGCGTAATGCTAAAGATTAAGTATGGATCATTTTCTACCCCCATTTATAAAGTTCGCGGATAAAGATTTGCACATTCTTCTTGCAGAATCATTCGGTCTACGCAAACGTACTTGTTCCCCATTCACCTGAGCGAGGAAATCATTCCGGCAGCCATATTTTACGCTACCGTAACGCCGCTCCTGACGTACTTCGTGCTGAAGAAAATGCTGTTCGATCCGATGAACGAGGCAACCAAGCAGAAAAACATCGAAAAGGTGAAGGAAACCAACAGTGCGCGGATGGCCGAAAAGCGAAGAGAGGCCGAATCGGCAATTTCACTGATGGGCGCGCTGTACGAGCGCATACGCAAAGACGAGTACAAAAGTCAGGGACTGATTATCGTGTCTGCGTTGTACGGTAAATTTTCGGACGGCGAAAACGTCTCACTGGAGGAAGCGGACGATATGGGCTTTGTGCAGCAGAACCCCTACGTTATTGACGTTCGGATTCCTCTGCAGTGTCTGGTGAAAGATTCCCAATTGATTTTGTATTCGTCAAGCAAGGTAAGCTTGGCTGCAGACTTAAAAACTATTTGAAAAGGAAATTAATTTAATTTAATTGTTTTTGCAGAGCGAACTGCCCGGCTTTTACGATCCATGTTTCGGCGAAGAGAAACAGCTTAAAATTGACTACGAGTTTAGAAACGTTTCCTACAGCTCGGTCTTTGCGGACGCGGAACCCGTACGTCTTCCGGTGGTAACGAACGACACGGCACAATAGGAAAAATGGAAGCGCGCAAGCAACATCGAAACATGAAGTAAGCAAAACTTTATTTTACAAATATGGTCTAAAAACAACAGCTTGGAGCTTGAACCATCAAATAGCGACCGTGGTAGTGGGCCTGTAATGCGATTTTTAGTACGGCGTAGACGCAATTTGATTGTTACCCGTGGAAGGGAAGAGTAAACAAAACAAAAACAAAAAATAGCATATAAAACTGTTCAATGAGTTACGTAGGATGTTTATAAAATCCGAATCGCGACAAGCTTCAGACAGTCAGTCCCCGAAAACTAGGGTTTCTTCACCAACTAACAGTTGAAATCGTTTCGTACAGCGTATCAATTTTGTTATAAAATATTTTGTTAATTTATTTTAAAAATAACCAAGACCCTTCATAAAACTATTTTTTGCCATTGATAATATGTACTTTGTACATACAGTGCTTCAAACGGCAATCCGGAAATTGGACCATTGGTCGACTTTAAGGAAGATTTTTTTATTAGCTAATCCGTCGGGTCGAGCGCTTTGGAAAGCTTCTGCTCCTTTATGTAAGCAAAAAAAGCATTATTTGTGCTATCAGTTGTACAAAACAGGTACAAACCGATTAAACTAATAACTTATCAGATTTTCGTTTAAGAAATAATCTCCTCAGACTAATATTCCGTACCTTTATCGCCGTAAATGGTAGCGAATTCAATTCTTCTTCTCTTTGCTTGGCACTACAACCTCGAGAGGTCTCGGGCCTGCCATTTCTGGCTTTCTTGACTTGATTTTACCCGTAGCAAAGAAGTCAGCCCTGCGTACGGGGAGGCGGTCTTCTGGATGGGATTTGAACCCCGGTCCTGACGTGTGAAGACCGGCACCGTTATCGCCTCGGCCACCCGATCGCCCCATTTAATTCAATTCTAAAGTTTTATTAATACGGCGAGATATCGTCGTATACCAATGGTCGTACTCGTCCTGAAACGCAAACAATTGTTTTATATCCAGGTGTACGAACTTCTGCTTGAAGCACTGTACGGTTGGGAACCCAAGCAACAATTCACCACGGCCTTAATTCATCATTCCCTCTTTTGGAGGGATGGTTGGTTCATGTTTGCATCCCAAGCAAGGTAAATGGATATAGGAGGTAGAGTTGTTTAGAGCAAATGTCAGGTCCAAAGAGAGTTGAGAGGAGGTGTCGGAATCAAACTGTTTCCGGTGTTGTTAAACACACCATCCTGATCGGTAGCGATAGCGGTGGTAATTCAGTCTGAATACCATTTTTTGCGAAACAATCCCAATGGATAGTAACCAAGACGGCGCCCGGTGATGCATAAAACGATTCCGTCAAATCCAGTACGGTTTTATTCTTTCTGCACAAAGTTCATGAACAGCTGCACCCATTCCGCGTGCGAGATATCCTGCGTGTATAGCATCCTTTGCAGCAAAATCTGGATTTATTTGTTGCTTGCAGATCGGCAAAAAAGTGGTAGTGAAATCTTATTGGCATCTCGCATCAAGTAGCCTAGGCTTAGCGTATCACAGAGTGGGCGTATCGGAACGTTGTTGGTAGCGGTGTGTAATGGTGTTCCAGATTGGAAACTCCTGAAACTTTTATGTGAGGTTATTTGCAACAAGAATATACCTCTTACCTTTTGCGTGACGGTGCAGTTGACAAATCCAACATATTCGGTATTCGAATAGGCATTCGGTGTACTGCCGGTAAGAACCAGAGCTCGTTCAAAACTATTTGCGGGTTTGGCACAATTCATCTGAGCCGCGCAGTGTATCATCGGTGCCGGCCGGCGTTCCCAGATCAAAAACGAGTGCATGCGTGGGTGGCTTACAGTTAGCCAGTATTTTCGAGCGGTAATGTCACTTTTTCTGTTCTTTAATATTTTGAATATGCTTGCTAAATGATTTGTTCGTTTTAGGTATGGCAGATAAAGACAACAATTTGCAAAAGAGCATACAATGCTCTAGCAGCGGAAATCCGTCAACAACAAATTGCCGATCATCATCTCCACCACCAATTCCACCAAGTTCAGCAAACAATACATTAGGTGCTTCCATAGCTATTTTAGCTAATAGATTACTAGTGCCAACTCGTTCCAATCCCCCACCACCATCTCCATTTGTTACTCCTGAATGCTCATTCACATCCATTAATCGTCCTGTTGTAAAGTATGCTTCCACTAAAGAAAACAAACATGGTCTTCCGTACCGCCCCCCAGCCTCCGGAAAACCAATCATTCCCCCCAAACCAACCGTACCATCTAAACCAGCCATTCCATTCAAATCAGCCATTTCGCCTAAACCAACCGTACCATCGAAACCAGCCATTCCGCCTAAACAAACCGTTCCACCAAAACCTCCAAGTTCCGCTGAATCTTATTTTGGGCTGGCAAATTTGTTAGACTCATGTCCATCCTATTCCGGTCTCTCCCAATTAGACAGAATAGAAAGAAAGGTTGATGTAGGATTAGAGATGATGAAAAAAACGGCCGGGTATATAAAACTTGCTTTGAATCGGGTTAATGCAAATGGACCCATAGTTCCAAGAAACTTCACTTTAGATAAAGTAAACACCGAGGAAGCTCTGAACAAGCTGAATAACGTCCTTCAGGAAGGATATTATATGGCAGAACTGGTCAGCGACATGACACACTTGCTAAAAAATATTACCGACTATTACAAAAGATTGTGCATCCTAATGGATCTGGTTTTTGAAAAGGAGTTTTTAAAAAAATGTAGCTGGACTGGGAGAGGATTGCATGAATCAAAAATATGTATGAGTAAATATTCTCAAATTTTAAAGTTTTTCAAAATAGTCGGTGGAAATGAAGTTTCTAAACTTACGGACGATCAAGTAAAATTTTTTTTGTTAAAAAACTTTATAATATTAAGCCAGTTGGACAATTAACGGTTAAGAAACGGCGAGTATCGGACTCTGAAGAACAATGAAATAAGGTAAGTTAGTTAAGTGATTTAGGTTAAGTAAGTTAAGTTAGATTATGAATGAATTAGTCAATATCATAAAAACTAGTTGCACATTTTCTGAACTTTATTTTTTCGAACATACGTTAAAATATGTACATAAATATAAAATATAGAATACAGAATACAGCAGATAATATTTTGTTTTGTTTATTACATTAAAGTGTGCAAAAGTGGACTAAAGTGAAATGAAATGCCATCTACAGAAATTGCTACAAGCTTAACTCTAACATTACTTAATTCTACCTGTACTATTTCCTGTGAAATGTCTTCAAGTTTTCCTTGGAAATTATAAACTGTTTCAGAAGCAATCGGATAGCTGAACGCAGCTTGTTTCCTCAATAATTGCTGTCCTTCTATAACGTATGATCCCGCTACTTGCTTAACGCTACTGTACCTTATAATTTCATTTTCTTTTGTTAGGAACCAGCCATTTCTATTCCCCTTTCTTAACATAAATTTTGATGTTATATTAAAGATAACCTCAGCTTTGTTATGTTTTACTATTGGATATGAAATATTCGTCTTATTATGCTTAATTTCCAGTTCCCTAAGCTCTGTTAGCCTACTTACTACTTGATCTAACGTCCTATGACCTGTCCGTACTAATGATTTTATAAATTGTAATCTTTTCTCAAAAGGGTACGAAGAGATTGTAGGGAGGGGTCCAATTTCGCGTACATCATCAGCTATATGTAAAAGGTTGTGTATGTGGCTAGTGATATACGATTTATGATAATGCAAACTAAATTCTGCGACAAACTTTTCTAAAAGGACTTCTGCATAATCCCAAAGTTCTTTAAAATGGGAACTAGATAGTAAAGTTATAGCTACGTAAAACAGCTTAAAATGATGATAGGCGTCATCGTGAATTCTTCCTTTCAGTAATGGTATGCTAATATGATTTAAGAAAGTGCGAAATTCAGACCCCTTCCAACATTTTACACATTTAAGCGATCTCATAGCCCTATCAATTTCTGCTGGCAAACGAGTTTTTAATAAAATGGTCGAAACCTCTTCTTGTTCTTGTAACGTCCACTTGGGAAACGAAGACAAAGTTCCTTCTGCATGACCTATCACGAATAATTTCATAAATCCGGAATGTAGTAGGTGGAGATCGTCCGATACAGGTATGTGCTTGATAATGTCTAAACCTATAATATCCGCAATAGGTGTAGGTCGCCATTGATGCCCAATAGCGTTTTGCCCGCTTCTAAACTCTGCATCGGTCCTTTTAGCTGCTACGCCTTCGAAAATCATTCTGCGAGTACGTTTGTCATGTCGACCCACAATTTTGCACTTAATACAGCCATGTGCAGCGTTCAAATAGGCCATTCCTGAAAAAGAGACCAGTCATTAATATTGCTTTAAACTTTTCTTTACTTTAAATGTATTGAATTTGCTTACCTTTAATAAACGCTCGAGCAGGAGTGTCAGCGATGATGGCTCTGAGGCTTATGGTAATCTTTTTGCTGTGGATGATGATTCCGGTTTCCAGAATGTTATTTAAATCGCTCACTAGAGGACGTAAATAATCTTCTACGTTGTCTGGTTCCGACGAGCCACAGAAAATACCTAATACCATTATAGGCTCCTCCGGTAGCTCGTGAAGCTGCATCATAATGGGCCATAATTGTGTCGGTCCACTATGATGAAGCGGTAATCCATCTACGAATAAGTTGACTGAAATTTTATTCACGGGAAGCTTTCCGGTTCTGAGAAGAGAGATCATAAATATCATAATTAATACACGAATGTAAGTTTGGGTGAATACAATGGTCGTAAAGATATATTACCTGAAATGGTATTGCAGAGTGTTTTGAATCCCCTGATACCATAACTGTCCACCTGCCACCGAAGCAATTTGTTTGCCAACGCCAACGGGAGTCTTCAAGAAAGTCCGGGCATCTTTAGGAACATAATATTCCGTAGTTTCCTGAACTATCTCCAATAAATCGTTCAAAGCAGCATGTGGTATTCGATGAGATAGTGCCCACAATTGTAATTTTTTCGAAAATGTGTTGTTCCGGTTAGCTTCATCATCATCTATGAACACAAGCTGCTCAGCATCATCTTCCTCTTCATCTTCTTCATCCGAAAAAGATATCCATTCCTCTTCGTACTCTGCATTCTCAGCCATGCCAGTATCAAGCTCATGCACATATATCTCTTCATGCATTTCCTCATCGGTGATGTGCAGATCATTATCTGAAATAAAGAAAAAAAAACATACACGGCAATTAATTACACTGCACCACAGAAGTTGGTTAAATTTTCGACAAAGCACCAGGCGCCATGGTTCTGCTCGGTCCTATCGTATGAAAGAGTGCAACTGCTCGGCCGGTACCGAAACTTTCACTGTACCAAAATCAGCGGAAAGCCACTGGATCGCCACAGTTGCAGGACCGATCCGTACATTAAACAGCACAAGCAGCAACAGTGCACAAATCCGACCATTCATACCAAAACTGTAACACGATATTCGTAATGTTTTTAATATCCCTGCTTCTATTTTCACACTTTTCACTTGAATACACAGCCAGAACACAAAAAACTTACCTGTTGCAACTTGGCTTGGATTGGGCTGCAGCGTACTCGGTCCTTGTAGATATTTAGCTTCCAATTCTCTTTCGCACTCCTCCCTGAAGGACTTTCCCAGCCTTCTCAATAGTCCACTTTTCTTCGCTCGCTTCACGTTCTCCATTTTCAATTAATTTTCGCTCAAAATACTTTAATTGAAATGATAAAAACAGAACACAGAGAATGGCTTCTTCTGCACTAGATTACGCCGGGTATAATTATGTCGACAATTCGGAACGTCATTCGTCTGTTTTCATAGTCTCTCGTTCTTTCTTATATGCTATCTCTGTCTTTCTAAATGTCAGTCACCCAGTGCAGTTCGCCACTGCTCTTCTCCTCGTTGTTTCTGTTCTCTTTTTACCCTCTTTGCCCACATGATAGCTGTCAAATGCTACTTGGGTGGGAAATATTCAACCCAATACCACTGTGCGCTAGAAACGTCAAACCCGTTGTTTTGGAAACAATTGTTGTGTTGTGTTGTTTTTCAGTCCGCGGACACCGATTCCGAGCCAAGAAAAACATGAATTACGTAGAAAATTTGCTAATTTACGCGAGAAATCTCTCGCCGTTTTATATCTTCAGCATGGTGATATCGATCTGTGTTGTGCTGTTGACGGCATATCTCGGTTTCACGGGATGCACCGCCACGTTAGATCAGGATGAGCGGAACGAGGTGCTGCAGCAGAATAAAAGTTCCAACAACAAAACTGAACGCCAAAAGAAACCCACGCAAACCACGGTAAGCTGCTGTTGGAATGAAAATTAACGATTGAACGATTGTGATTTATTGGAATATTAACAATTTTAGAACGATTCTGACCGATCAGAAGATTCGTCGGAAGATAGCAAAAATGTAAGTGAGCAGGAGCAGGAAAGCGAAGACGAAGCCACCCGGCAACTGCACATTGAATCTTTGGGTCAGTTAAAATCGGCTAAGCTTAAGTCGATAGAAAAGTCACTCACCGACGAACAACGGCAGGCGGAAAAGGAGTACGATGATTAACACTAATGGCTGACTTATATGACTAATATAACCTAATGCTTCTTAAACTTCTTCTTTTTCAGGATTGAACGGGCCCAGCTGGCAGCTATATTTGAACTGTTGAAAAAGCAAGCGGATAGTTCAAACTTAAACGAGGACGATTTAAAAGAGCAGCTTAGCCTGTATCGCTAACAAGCATGGTTCGATTAGGTTAAGGCTTAAGATTGATATTTTTGATGTGCTAGTCAATTTTTTAGCAGTAAACCAACGCATGAGTGTCCATTCGATGTAGGTAGTACACCAGGATTAGTTTTATGTTGCAGCCGGAGGGACCATTAGGGAAATCCACGAACAATCATATAACCATATCGAGTGATGCACGTTTAGCTCTTAGCAGGAGTTTTTAGTCCGATCCGATGTAAGCTAATATTTTAAAAGCAAACGAGCGCCATACTCCACGATAGTCGTACACAACCACGGAATATATTAGAGTAGTAAAACAATGCATACCAAATAACATACCAGGTTTTATTTACATGACTGATGATAGCGTAGCGTGCCTAATCGATTTTATAGTTGTAAGCGATATCGTAATTACTAATAAGCATCTGCAAAATCAGCACGTTGGAGAAGAAGAACACAATGCTCTGTATCCAGATGAATTCGAACGTGTTCCAACCCTTAAACTCGAGCAGGTAGGCGGGCAGTAGCCAGCCACCCTGCGAGATGAACCACATGACTGGAATGAAAACCGCTTTCCGGATGCCGATGTTTCGGAAGTTTTTCACACACAGCGGCAACAGGGACAGGAACCAGACGAAGTACTGCGACGTGACGACCGGATTGTACGTGACCATTACGAACGCGATCGCAAACAGGCCAAAGGCGAGCGTTTGCCGATGCTGACCGTAGCGTACGGTGAGCATCAGGATCAGAATGAGCTGCGGCAGGAAGGTAAGTATCTTTTCCAGAATCGTCACATCGAACGTGGAGCTGAGATATTGCAGATAGAAATAGAGCGAAAAGTTGTGTCGCGTGTCCTTCCGTACCAGATGGTAGAGCATGGATTCGTACAGGAATTGATAACCGTACAGCCAGTAGAATAGAGCTGTGGACGAACCTAAGGCGATAACGGTGCCCAATACGAGTGCTATTTGCTTTGCATTTGGTTGCAGGATGGTGCGTACGATGTCGTGCCATTTTTCAACCGTTCGATTTTGAGTGGCCAGATAGAACGCCAAACAGAAGCCGATTGGGTAGAGTCGAAAATGGATCGATAAGCCGAGAAACAGGCCGGCGATAAAGTGCTGTGTACTTGTTTGCTCGTTCTTTAGCAGAAAGTAGATGGAAAGGAGCACCAGCGAGCAAGAAACGCAGTCGCCGTTGCCCCGCGTTGCTATGATCATGGTGAGCGGATTGTACAGCCAGCAGTAGGCACTGAGTTCGGCCATCCGGATGTACTTGGGCGGCAGCGATTCGTTGTTGCTGTTTAGAATTTCATTTTTTCGCTTGATCAAATATTTGTTCCGATTGTTAAGCGTTTCCAGCTTCAGCAGCTTTGTCTCGATCGATATCTTATTGCTGCGGTAGCAGTTTAGCAGAATCCATTTGATAAGCACTCCGATCAGGATGTCGAACAGCGAAAATATGAACTTGCCAAAGCTTGGATGCAGTAGCAAGTTTGGCAGTACCAGATACGCCAGTAGTGGGGTGTACCGATAGGTATGCCTTTTGAACGGAGAACCCAGCGCGAGCACGTGGTTTGCGCCATCGGTGACCACGCGGTAGTCTACATCGGTGTACTGCACATCGGACAAACTGTCCTGCACTTCGCCATAATAGATGAGGAAAACACGTACGAGCGTGCTGATGATGAGATGCTTCTTGAATGACATTTTTTACACATTTAACCGGCTTGCGGGTCTTTTACGGGAAACTATCTTGCTCTCTAGGGGTAAGTGTTTGCAGTTTCGGGTTCGTTATCTACACTCGTACTACGTTCGTTTGTTAGCTGATGGATGTGTATCACCTTCCTACAGTTTTGTTTTCATTTCGATAGCGGCTTTCCGCATGCACTCTTTGAAGTTGTGAAACTCTTTATCGCAAGACCGGTGCGCTACGTTTAGATCAGTTGTAACGCATGTGGCGTACGCCGCTGCAGCCACGGAACACTTTGCCATCAACAGTGGGTAACTGCGAAGCCGTTGGTTGGCCCGTTTTACCGATTCCATCGCGTCAGAGATCGCACTTAGAGAAAAAGCTCCCTAGCTAGAGCGCTCGGTTTTACTTTGGTCCGATGCGAACTGATCGAATTTCGCGTGGCGGTAATGCACCTGGTTCGGGTTCGGCGATAAACGCGTCGTACAGAGGTTTGGAAAAGAATATCAGCAAAGCGGTACCGGTTAGCAGGTTGCTGAACAATCGCGGATTACGCTGCACCCAATTTCGTTTAGGAACACGCAGTGGGCGGCGCGGATCAGTGGGCATCGCTTTTACGGGCCGTTGCTCGTTCCCGCAGGATGGTTTCCTTTTCGGCTTTGTAGTCACGATCGAGCTGGATGCCGGAGCAGCACAACGATACTTTATGCCACTTCAGACAGCATTGCCGCATGTCCTCGATGACATCGTAGCACTTTACCTCGTCGTAGCTGTGTTCTAAATCGAAAGGGGCGTGAATTACGTAAGCATTATAATTATAGTTTGCGATTGAATTCCATGGGGGCATCAGCTTACCTCGCAGACAGGTCTGAATTTTACAAGCGGCAGCCTTGCACGGATCTTTCGATTTACGCTGGGACATGAAAAAACTAGAATTTATCGTATCGGAAAAGTTTCTGTTTGCCGATCTCGGAACAATTGTCAAATGATGTACGGCCGGCCTTTTACATCGTTGCATGTTTAAAGCGTGAGTTTGAGTACTAAGGTTGGAGTTGATCATTATTTTTGCTTTAGTAGACATGCAATCGTTTTACGTAGTTATGTGGAGTGTTGCTTTACTAAAGAATAGTTGCATGAATATTTTACAGCAAATAAAATGCTTTTATAGGATTTTTTTTTACAAGAATTGAGCATTTTCGAACCAGCAATTCGAAACGAACGGATCCATCGGCACAGCTGATAACTGTCAAAACATTCGATGTCGTAAACAAACGATGTAAACAAAGTGAATTACCCGCAGTAGTTTGCTTTTACCTTATTTTAATTCAATTCAAAGGGGGTTGCTCTTAATATGGGAAGAAAGTGTTGTGTGCCTTACTGTTGTTCAAACTATGATGCTGCCATAAAGCGTGGCCTTCCGTCGATTAGTACGTTCAAGTTTCCCGATGATCCATATCTTCTGGACTGTTGGAAGAGAGCCATTAATCGACCCGAATGGATCCCGACAAAACGTTCCAGCATTTGCATACGCCATTTTGCACCGGACGACGTTGAGCGGTACGATAAGCCAGCCAGGTTGAAACCGAATGCGGTGCCTAGTTTGTTTCCAGAGGAATACCTTATGATGGAGGCCAAGAATATCGCCGATAGAAAACATTGTAATGAGTTGCCCGCGGATAGAACCCAAGCAATTACCACGGGAGTAATAGATGCTGTAGATTTTCCAACAGCTGATTGCATCGCAGATTTCGAATGTTTTATAGCAGAAGTACAAAATAAACTGCTCAACAAAGAATGGGTGTTTGTTTGTAGGCCCAATATAGCACACCTATTCAGCATAGACGATGCCAACGATCATCACGCAGTTAGAATCAATGCAAGTATAAAGATATACAGCGATTTAAGCATGAAGATATTCTTAAATGAAGAGGAACTAACCGTTGCGCAGCTAGGGTCGGAAAATAGACTCTTAAGCTGGTCGCAACTCAATAGCATAATCGACTCCATCACTCCTTTCCCAACAATCGAAGATTCGAATACCATGGAGGACAGCTTAAAACAGGATGATGGTGAAACGATGTTTCTCGAAGAACACCTAGAAGAAGCAAAGAGTGACCATGAAGCTGGTGTAGAAACTACCATAGAATTAACTATAGAGAAACCGTCTCCCGAAGCAAATGGCGAGATCTGCAAGGAAGTTACCGAAGGTTGTTCTCAAAATCGTGTCAGCCGAAAAACGGTGTTAAAATGCGTCCAGGACTTACAGGCTGTGAGAAACAAATGCTTTGTTTGCAACTCAGAACACGATACAGTGGAGGAACTTGAGTACCACCTGCCGTCCCATCTATCTCTTTTGCCATATCACTGCTCCAGCTGTGTCCAGGATAAAGTCATCGTTACAACCTTAGCTTCACTGAATAAGCATCATTTAATGCATCAAAAACCGTTGAAATGTCGGTTTTGCGATAAACGCTTTACCACGTACGGTTCGCGGAGATTACACGAGGACGTAAAGCACGGCAAGAACACGGTAACCTTCAAGTGCACCGTATGCCAAAGAGAGTTGCCATCGCACCGTAGCTTACAGAATCATCGCCAACTTCACGCAAATCCCGATTCACTCAGGTGCACCATTTGCCTGCGGACGTTGTCCTCTGCCTACGAATTAAAACTACATGCGCGAACGCACACCGGAGAGAAGCCAAACAAATGCGTGTTTTGTGGCGTGTCTTTCAACAGAAAATCGAACCTAACGGAACACGTACGTCGCTGTCACAACCTGGAGCGACCATTCATTTGTGAAGTGTGTGGAGAACGGTTTAGTAGTCAATTAAGTCTTAAAAAGCATGGGATGTCGCACAATCCCGATCAGTCGAACCGATCGCCAAGAATAGTTCGGTTAAGGAAACAGTTCCATTGCAAAGAGTGTGACAAAACGTTCGACACATCCATCCAGTACCATTCTCACAAGCGGCAGCACGTGAAACGTTACCAGTGTAGCTACTGTGGCATTAGGATAGCCCAGTTGCGTGACTTTGAAGATCACGAAAACACGCACACTGGTTCCCGGCCGTACGAGTGTCTCAGTTGCGGGAAAACGTTTAAAACTGCCTCGACGTATTACGGACATCGGTTGACCCACGGCGGTGAGAAGAAACATTTTTGTCCCATTTGCAACAAAGGCTTTCTACGGCTGCACCATGTGCAGGTGCACATGCGGACGCATACGGGTGAAAAACCGTACCGGTGTGAGTCTTGTGGCCGAAAGTATGCCGATAAACAGACGTACAATAGGCATCAGCTGACGCATCGTCCTACCGTTGGTGATATGATGAGGGCAAAGCGTATTACAGAGGAAGCATTAGACATACCGAACAGTGAACATATCCATGAGTCGGGAATGGCATCATCTTCTGCTTCATCTGATGTACCCGCCTCAAACGTGTTAGACAGCCAAAGTTCAATGGTGTTTGATGCTTACTCCCAAGGAACTTATGTGGCGGAGTTACCACAATTAACTACCTCGGACCCGGATGGCACGATATTAATCTCGGCTGATGTACAAAACATTATCATTGTTGAACAATAGGAATCGGAATACTTTCATTGAAAACCATTTAAACATATTGTTTGTATAAATTCGCAATCCGAACATTCGAATAGTAAGAAAATTGAAGAACACACATCGGTTTTCCCCGTGCGGTAAGTGCTCTGTAATTTATTAAATGCCAAGAAAAGTTGCTGGTTTGGGGCTAAAAAAAAATGCAAAACTATTGCTGCTGGCTCTAATTACAACAAACACGCCAGTAATTAGTGCAGGGTACACGATCTACAAACTCTAAAACACTGCTCACACAGATAACAAACACACATTTAAACTTGTAACAGTAAGGCGACACCAGCTAGCGTCCATTTGGCTGGTTTGTCTTTGGTTTTCAAATTAAACGTCCAAATGTACGTTGGTCCACGTGTCCGGGTTTTGTACACCGGGCATTCATACATGTTTCGCAGGTCCTGCTTATCCTGGGTTAAAGCCTGGTTAGAAATGGGTAAAGAGATAAACAGGTGAGCAAAAGGGGCTTGAAATGCAGGAAAGCCGCGGATCAAGTGACGAAACGCTTCCAGAGTCTACATTACCCGAATGTTTATGACCGGCATTTGGGGATACAGCTCCTTCAGCTTCGACTCCATGATGATGCTTTGCTGTACGTCCCAGCGCGCACCCTCCATAAATATGCCATGAACGTAGGCCCCTTCACGGGGACCGGCCGAAAAGTCATCCTTTTGCTTCTTTGTCACGTCACAGTGCAGACACATCTTGTCAAGCGGAAGCTCGTTCTTCCTTGCCGTCGACTGCATGATGGCCGTCAGCAGGGACTGGGGGTTGAAAAATCCGGCCAACCATACAGAAATGGGGAGCTGAGTACAACGGGGGGAGAGGCGCGGGGGGAAAAAGGAAAAATTGATGGATATACGAGCGATTCGAGCGCTGAAGCGCGTTTGCTTACCACAAAATCGGCCGACCAGGTTTCGAGTTCACGCAACCGAAGTAGCAAATCCACGAACCACCCGGTGAGGCCTAACAGCGAGGGATAAGCACGAGAAGCCCATACTACGGGTACCTGATCAAGGAAGAGAGAATTCTCCAAATCTTCCATATCGGACGTGATGGTGAGTTCGCCCTTCATACCAAGGTCAAGTTCTTTCAGGCTTCTCTTTATCTCACCGGTAAGATAGTTCATACGTTCGCACTCCTGGAACGCTACGATCACGTAGGGCGTGCGCTCCTCCACCTTGCCCATGATTTCTGCCATGTTAAACTCCTCCGGCAGCTTCTCCATGATTTCGTCCAGCACCTGTTTCACCTTGTCCTCGCGGGTCACGGTCGTGCCCGAGCCCGACCCGGCATCGCGCGGTTGCATTTCGAACACGGTTCGGAACAAATTTTCGGAGGTGGTAGTCAGGAAGCCAATTTCTGCGTTCGGATGCAACCCATACAGATACGGTGATTCCGGAGGCATTGCTTCGTCGATGTACGCATGATAGCCGGCGTAGTCGGTGTTGGGCGGAGCGGCAAACCCGGGCGCCAGAAACAGTTCCCCGTCGACCAGATCTGGCTGCATCAGCTCCTCTAGATAGGTGATGCACGTGCGTCGATCCCAATCATCCGTGATGTGTCCACCGTACATGATCTCGCCGAACAGATAGCGAAGATCTTCCCACGGCACCTTGGTGTTTGCCTCCAGATAGTTGTACAGTACGGAAACCGATATGTTGAGGTCGCCTACATTGAAGGGATAAATTTTGTTCCAACCTTGCGGCCCAAACTTGCGCCGCTCGGCCACGACAGCGTGGAAGTAGCAGAGTGAAAACAAGATCACTTTAAATTCTGCCTCCTTGCCACACATTTCCAGCGTTTCCTGGGTAAAATTGTCCAGCGCTTTGTGAATGTTTGCTTGCATGCCGGTCGGCGGTTCGTTCGTGATCTTGATCGACGACTCCAGAATGCCCTGCGGTATGATGTGAG
Source organism: Anopheles stephensi (assembly GCF_013141755.1). NCBI lineage: Eukaryota > Metazoa > Arthropoda > Insecta > Diptera > Culicidae > Anopheles > Anopheles stephensi. Next base: position 35,269,533 of record NC_050202.1, on the reverse strand, counting down.
CGGATGCGGTAGCAGCAGGCTCAGCGCTCATAAACACGCGATAGTTGTCGTGTGATCCCTCGGAGTAAAACTCCAACTTTTTCTCCAACGCCGGTAACCACTTCTTCACCAGATGAATGTTTTGCAAAATTACCCAATGGCCAGAGGATGCAGCTTTGTCCATAGCTGCTTCGGCGACCACTTCCTGACCCTGGCCCAGCGACACATTGTAGAAGTTACCATTGTCGGCCGAATAGCCCAACTGCTTTCCCAGCGCTTCCACGTCCTTCAGCGGATTAACGCCGGGCGATAGGATGAAGAAGATCGGTGTCGAGGGGCTGGTTTCTTCGAACGATTTGGCAAACTCCATCGTTCGATTTTCCACGTATCTGGCGCCAAGTTTTTCCTCAATAAAATCCCTGCAAAATGTAAAACAACACGTCAAGTGGGAATGCTCACTCACCGCAAAGCTACGTACGTCATGGCGTAGGTCATACGATCGGGTCGTAAGGCGCGCATCATACACAAGCGCTGCAGTGCCGTTTTGTTCTTCCACTCCTGCGGGAACTTTTCCTTCTCGGGACATTCCGATTCGATCAGCTTCTTCCAGCGTTTGGAGGACGTTTCAATGTCACGATCGAGATTTCGAAACTCATCCTTCGATGCCAAACTGCAAATTCCACCCCAGGCAAGGTTGGTGAGAAAGTCCACCGGGGATGTGACGTGCGGTTTGATGGGGAAACGCAGCAGGAAATCAAGTTCGGCCGGAGTAATTTCTTCATTTATCAGTAAAATCTATAAAACGGATTCACATTGAGTAGGGTGCTATTATCATCATCGATCGTCGCACTGTGAAGATCACCTGGAACGTCATCTGCGACATAAAGATCAACTTATCACACTCGAACAGTCCGCGCGTAGTGTACTGGAACACCGAGAAGGAAATGCAATCGATCAGATTGCGCACACGGGCTGGAACTTCATCCGCAGCGTCGGCCTTCGAGATGGCCTTCTGGAAGACTACGCTGAACGCTTTGAGAGAAAACTGATAAATGGGATTGATGGTGTTAAGATCATTCAGTATAAAGTACAGCAGACTGGCCCTGGCAGCAGCCGGACGGTAGTGTTCTCGCGCTTCGTCAATTTCCTTCGAGGTGACCTTAGCTTCAGTGACTTTTTCTTCAATTTCTGCTGCCGTCTTTTTGGTCGTCTCGAGATTTTCCACCAGTGCTGTGTCGCCCAGAATGTTACCGCCGGCCGAGGACAAACGCGACAGCAGATCGTCCTCTAGCCGTTTAAGCATAATTTTAAAATCGTTCTGCTGCTTGGTTAAATCAGCCTTCAGCTCCTCCAGGTCCGGTCGCTCCGCCTTAACGACCTCCGCTAGCAGCTGGTCCTCCAGACCGTCCCTGGTGACGGTGAAGTTGATCAGCGTGGTTTGTGCTTGCATTTCCGGCTTATAGTGCGGGTTAGCTAGCTTGGTGTGCAGGATTAACCGGAATTTGTGGTTGTACTCGACCTCTTTGTCTCCTATTTTGATGGCACTGTTTGAGGTAGTAAAATAAATTGTTAATAAAGCTCTGTTCGGGAAAAATGTTAACCGACAGCCTTACCGTCCTTTTTTGATGAGATTTCGCCCAAGCAAAGAGTCCAGCACAGGATCTACGTTTTCGCTAATGTTTTCAATCAGCACAGTGCTACCTTTGGCCAGTGCCTTTTCCAGTATCTCCAGATACCCTTTCGAACCTAACCGTATAACCTTCAGAATATCGCCGTACTTCTGCTTGATCCATTTAATTCCCTGGAGCTGTGGATCGATCATCAAGGGCCAGCGATCGGAGTTGCTCAGTATGGTAGCGTTTTCGATGGACATTCGATCGCTTGGCAGTCCTTCATTTTGCCATGTTGCGATTTGTGTGTCATCGGTTAGCAACCGCAACGGATCGAGGCTGTCAGTGATGGGAACGGGTGGTTCCAGGGCTCGCAAGAACGGTAGCCACATCTTGTTCATCATATCGAGTCGGAACTGTTTCGTGAAACATCCGACGTACGAGATGAATGCCGTTACGAGCAGAATGTCTCCCGGAAGTGTAGTTGCTTGCTGCATAAATCTAAAAAATTGAGAATAATGAGGACACGTTAGAATCGATACTTGCTTCCATGCCAAAATAATTAAGCCTAATGCTTACTCTGCCACAGCTTCAGCCCAGCGAACGTTTTCACTAGCAAGTCCTCCGACCAGACGATTGGCCAGCTGAATCGTGGCCTGTGTGGCGTCAGCTTCCTGCTGGCAGCGCAGCTTATCGGCCGTAGCTTTCTCGAAATCGGCTGTCAGTTTAGCCAGTTGTTCCTCAAGTGACTGAGTGTAAATAATAAAAAGGCATCGCTAAGTGAAGCTACCACCATCAGTTTTGTTGAGTGACGTAATACTTACGGAAACTTTCTTCTTAATGTTGGCCAACTTTTCCTGCGAAGCCGTTAGTTCGGCGTTTGCCGCCGCAAGCGCGCGTCGCTTGGGCTCAACGTCGCAGTAAACGTCGTAAAACTTGATGATGTTGATAACCCAGGCACAGAGACCGGCCGCTGCGGCCGACTTGGATCGTACAAAGTCGGGCTCGAACTCGGAATCCTTCAGATATGGCTGAATGGCTTTGATGATCTCCGGGTGTATATGTTCCTTGTCGTAGTTGATCAACGAGTCTAAGAACGTGTCGACCTTAGCCATCGTAATTTTGGCCGCTTTCCAGCTGCGATCCTTGGCTATTTTACCGTTCGGGGCCAACAGCACCATGACAGCGGCGGTGACATTGGTCACCACACCCGGCGGCGAACCGAACGACTTCAGCTCAGTCAGATTGGCCTTGTTGAGCGTGTTCAAGGCTTCCTGAGCTGCGAGCAAAGCTGGTTCAGCTTTCACTAAATCTTCCTCACAATCACGCTGCTTCTTAGCGACCTCCTCGGCGATAATGGCCACCTTCTGTTCCTCCTCGTCGGCGATCGCCTTTTCCGTCTGCACCTTTTCCGTCTCGATGCCGACGATTTCGATCAGCGCGTCCGCGGCGTCATTTTTCTCCTTCAGCTCCACCTCCTGTACGGCGAGCTTTTGCTTCAGGGCCGCCACCTGGTCTGCGGTGTTGCGCAGTTTTTCCAAACCATTCTCCAGACGTTCCACCTTTTTGCGGAGTTCTCCGTGCTTTTCCTTCAGCAGCTTATCGTACAAGCTGATCTGCTCCAGGTAGGACTTGGGTGTGGTGTAATTGTAGCGGCGTTCGTTCTGCAGATACACCTTGGACATTGAGTTGACGGACGTATGGACGTAGGCCATGAAGCGCGCGATCGAGTCTCTACACTCGACCGGCAGCACTGTCAACTCCTGCAGGAATCTCAACGAGACGGACATCAGGGCTTCCTGGGGCCACTCGTGGAACCAGTTTATTTGGGTGCAGGTGATGATGGCAGGGAATTTGCGGGACCGTACGCGGAGTGTCGCTCCGACCGGCGAGAAGCAAAGCACCACCTTCAGCTGACGCCGGACGCGATCGATGAAAAACTTCCAGCAGTTTTCGCGCGAATCCACCAGGCCGGCTCCCTTCACCTCGTTCCGCACGCCGGATATGATGTTCTCGACCTCGTCGTCCGGGAACAGGTCCGGTATCTCACCCGAGGAAAGCAAATCATTGATTATGACTAGGAAGATTTCGTTCGATATCTGTGCGTCTGTCATGAGGAACATAATACCGACGTTTTTCATGCCTGCCTTCAGGTACAGTCCGGATAGCTCGTTCTGGTGATGGGCGAATGAGACAATAAAATAGAACAAGAAGCGGGTTATTAAAGGCAAAAACAAGTCAGGACAACTTCCTTTGATAACACTGCTGCACAGTTGAGGAGGAGTAAATCGTAACGGGTGGGTTGAGGGTTAGTGAGCAAAATTCAAAGTCGGGGCCCGTAGTCTGAAATCGCGCGGTCAGCTGCTTCGCTATGCCTTATCAGAAGGAAGTTATGGGGACGGTTGGGTTAGTAAGCAAAATGGGCAAACCTTTAGATCGACGACACTGTATCCTTTTTTCAGCTGAATCTGGGCCACTTCCAAACTGGAGATGAAGGCGGCCAATCGACTCAGGGATTGTTTGCCACTGCCACCGACACCCACCAGCAGGGCGCTACCTCTAGGCGACTCCAATATTCGGTTGATTCTGCGTGTGAGAATAAAATCGTTAAAGCCTGTGGACTTGGAGCGGGGGCGAATAGAGAATCTAGCGGCGTAGCCGGTCGTGTGAGAAGGTGAAGGTGAGTTGTAGGCGACCTCAGCTTAAAAGAGCAACGCCGATAAAAAAAACACTCCCTTAACCACCTGTTCACACGCACACACGTGTGTTTCGCAAAGCTCATATCCTACCTGCACACGTGCATCATGGCGTCTTCAAAGAGCAC